>NC_137460.1:68959830-69643022 GCF_964235325.1 Thermobia domestica | reverse complement strand
TCCATTAACAATTGACGCTACAATCCACCGACTATTGGACTAAAAGCCCAATTTACAATTAAGAACGCAATACATTAGACATATTTGGCCGGACACATTACAGGTCTGCAATGAGAAAACTATTTTAACATATAACACTTTAAAAATTACTTAAAATTATGTTCGTCTATTGTCTTATAGCACCAACGTAAACCTTCAATAACGCTTTATGATTCTTAATTTTTCTTTTTTTCCAGAACTAATAATGAAGTTTCCTAATTAATAGGGATTCTCCTTTCTCTGAAAGGTTTTGTCATTGAGACATGTACTCTACGAATATCTCTGTCATTTACAACAGATTTAACCTGTAATGAGTTTTCACCAAGGAATTTCTGGACTTCGAATGGCCCCAACCACCTTTCTGATAAACTCTTCGTAATGTTATCAGCCAAAGATGACTTGGTTTGGGCTTTAGTTAAAAGTTTATTACCCACCTGATAATTAGTAGGCATTCTTCGCTTATTAAAAATTTTCTTTTTCCTATGCCATGCTTTTTCCATATTATGGAGCGCATTTACCCACAAATTGGGGTCTTTCTTTTGGATATTTAGTTCCTGCACATTCCATTTTACATCTAATGGGTCTCCGCAGCTATAGTTACAAACTAAATCAAAGGGACTACACTTGGTCTCCTCATGAACTGCGCTGTTAATCGAGTACTCTATTTCGTATAGACCCGTATCCCATTGATTCTGTCTCTTACTAAAGTATATCCTCAACGAATTTTTCAAAACTGAAATGTATCTTTCAGCTGCGTTTGAGGCACTATGGTAGGGAGAAATTCGAATATCGCTAATACCATTACTATATAAAAAATCTTTAAATAGTGCAGAGCTATACACACTAGCATTGTCATGTGCCAAAGAAAATTTAAAGCCATGTCTACACATTAATTTATATAAACGATTGATAATGGCTTGACTAGAAAGTACACGGAGTGGTTCTAAGAAAACTCGCTTAGAAAACGAATCTACCACAATCAAACAGTGGCGTCCCGATCGTGTATTGCACATTGGACCAATTGTGTCCGTATACCATCTCCCATTTACAAATTTTTCAAAATCTGATGTTAATTGACCCATTTGTTTCCTATTATTAGGTTTATTTTTCTGATATAGCTCACAGCATGACACAAATTGTTTTATATCTTCTACCATCCCACTCCAAGTATATTTGGCTGCTATACGCCCAATAGTTTTTCTTGTCAATAAATGGCTTCCGGGTAAAATACAACTATGATGAAACTCTATAATGCTATTGGCTAGACATTTTGGAAGACAAATCTTATACGGGTTTTTTATAGCTTTAGTCTTTTTACACAGAATCCCTTTAATTAACTTATAATCCTCTAATCTCTCCTTTCGTTCTAAACTATGTATAATGTCCATTAATTCAGGATCTCTAGCTTGATGATCTTTTATAAATAAGTTAGCAAATGGCATATTCCAGAGATTTACTAAGCATAAATTATTAATCTCTTGTTTCATAGTTGGCTCTAAGTACATAGATTCAAAATTTTCTTCGTCAAACAATCGTGACATAAAATCTGCACTTATATTCAAGTTACAATGAAATCAAACGCTAATAATCGATACAATAAACTACCATACCGTTTGACCCTTCGTATGTTACGTATTGCATACGCTAAACCAACATGGTCTACCCTCAGTTCGAATTTATTATTCAACAACGTTTTATATCGTTCCATGCATTCAACCACCGCCATAAGTTCCAACAAAAAGATCGGCTTATTTAAATCATATTTACGTAAGCGTCTAGAAAAGAATGCTACCGGAACTCTGTTTCCCTGACTATCTAATTGTTCTAACGTGCCTCCTAAAGATTTTAAACAGGCATCCGATGTAATTATAAAGGGTTTATTCAAATCTGGAAGTTTCAATACTACATAAGCTTCAAATAATTCCTTTATCTGATCTAAAGCTCTTTGCTGTTCTTCTCCCTACTCAAATTTACACTTCGCCGAACGAAGTCGAGTTATCGGTTCCATCACATCATGAAAGTTTGGTATAAACCTACTATAAAACTGTAAAAAACTAGCTAAGCTAATCAAACTTTTCCGATTTTTCGGTGCAGGTAATTTCCTGATAACTTCTATTCTAGAAGGATCCATACATAGATTTCCGTTTTCAACAACAAATCCCAAATATGAGATCTTTCTCTGGAATAATGCAGATTTATTAACCGACAATGTTCTACGAACCTCATTAAACTTCTGCAAAATTGACTCAATTAGTTGTTTATGACTCTCAATATCTTTACTTACTGCCACTATATCATCAAAAAACCAATCCACACCTTGTTCTTTCAAAGGATATAGCAAATCAGTTAAAACCTTTGACAAAATAAATGATCCTGAAGATATACCAAAAGGCACATACTTATATTCAAATAAACCGCGATGAGTTAAAAAGGCGGTATATTGAGTCGAATTTTCACTAAGTTTCAAATGATGATATGCTGCATGAACATCAAAATTGCTGTAAATAACTCCCTGTGATAGACTAGCTAACACATCTTCCATACGAGGAGTATATTGTGCATTTAAACACAAACGAGAATTTAGTGATTGATAATTCACTACAAGCCTTTTACTTCCTGACTTATTGTTGACAAGAAAACAAGGAAACGCCCACTGGGAATTACTAGGACGAATTATTTTTTGAGCAAGTAAACCATCTAAAATTACATCCATTTGCTTTTGTTCTGCCCGCGAAAGAGGGTAAGGTTTTTTCCGTATAGGTGTATCGTCTTTTAACAATGTTTGATGCTCAAATCCTTTAATACATCCTATCTTATCACTAAAACATTAGAATATTTATTTATTAAATTATCAACATACCCTTGCAAAGTACCATCCTGTTCCAAGAAACTAGGGTCTACTGTGATTGGTGACAATATCGATGGCCGCTGTTCAAAATTCCCTGACCTCTCCGGATACAATGAAGAAAAAGTCTCTCCTGGGTTGGCAACAATGGGAGGAACCAAGGGTGCTGACGATATGGAAACCTTGCAGACGCCTGGCGACGAAGCCATTTCCCTTTCTCTACAACCGTCCGTCCTCATAAACAAATTGGCATAAGCAGAAGCACCATCGCTACAAAATAAATCGCTTTGCGCAGAATAAGAATTATCTTTTTGGGAGGGGGGTGACAGATTATAAGTAAGGGGTACCACAGCACGTTCTTGTTTCAATAAAAGTTTGTTATTGTCAAAGTCTATCTGAGCACTTATAAATTTTAGTTCCTGGAGTCCTACGATAAATGTAGGTTCTAAACTTTCCACTAGAAAGAACTTCAATTTGTAAGTTTTCTTATGAAATCTAATAAATAGGAAAACACAGGAGTTCAACTCGATCTTTTGTCTATCCACACCTACTCCACTAAATTTTTGCCCATAGACACGCACAGGATTATTTAAAGTTTTATTCCATTTCTCAAAGTATTGTTTATTCACCAAGGAAACTGAGCTACAACTGTCAAGTCCTCCTTTTAATTGTTTCCCCATAATAAAGGCATTAACAAAAGCTGCAATTAAGTTCTTAAATGTTCCTTTGTTTGGATTCTCACTCTTAACCTCCCTAAAGTTTGAAGAAAGTTTATTAACTGGACCTTTATTCACCTTACTTGCTTCGGAACTAACCCGGGACCTCTCACTATTTGTAACACTGCGTACCCGCTCACCGCTTTCAATGTTCAACTTAGCTATACATTGAGAAAGTTTATGTAGGCACTGGGAAACTCTATGATTTCCTCGACAAAAATAGCACTGAACTACTTTTCTTCCTACTGTTTCCTTTTGTTGATGTTTAACTAAACTATTGTAAACAATTAAGTTCCGCTGATGTAATTCATATTTTTCCACTTCTGCTTTCACAAATTCTAGAGATACTGGACGATTATATTTAAAAAGTTCAGAACGTATTTGAGGCTCCATCCCATTTAAAAGAATGTCAATTAATGTTTGTATATCTTCTCTCCCGTGTGTGACCACATAACTATCCATCACACTCTCGACGTGAGATACTATATTGACCTCCCGCTTTTGCAAACAATAAATATATTTACGTTCTATTTGTTGTTTACCTATCGGGGTCACAAATTTTGAATACAATAGGTAACTAATATGTACCCACTGATTTGAACCCGTTATCAAATTAGATAACTCATGATTGATAAGGCCACTACTCCTTCCTAAAGCTATAATAAACAAAGCTTCTTTCGGGAACAAGTTGAGTTTCATAATCTTATAAATCTCTAATAAGAAAAGAAAAATAATTTCGTCTTTAGTTCCATCACAAAAAGGGATTCTTTTTATTTTTTCTGAAAAATTCTCATTGGCAGCTGATACTGCTAATTGATTCACATCCACAGAAACGGCATAAAATATGGCTTACTACGTTCATTCTCTGTATTGATTTGTTTATCAATTTTCCAACAGTCTTTTTCATTTAAAGCAAAACAGATCTTATCTACCACAGGTGCGCTGAAACCTGTTTGCCTTAACTGACCTACCGCAACACTCTCACTTTCGTTCCTCAAATCGTGAGTCGTTGCACCTGCCAAGGTCGAATTGTAAACACTGCTGGTATCTGAATCTAACAACGGTGATAAACTACCAGCTGTTTATGGCTAAACTGCCCTACAGTAACTGTCCCTATATCTTTCGTTTTCTAAAAACGAAAAATCTTGCTCCCTCAAAAAAGGATTTAATGGATTAGGTATTATCAAACCACCATCTCCATTGGGAAAATGATTTAAATTTAACTGGCCCTGATGGGTACGTTCACTACTCGTATCTGACATGTTTCTGGCTCGAACCCCGCAATTTATAAAACTCAACTCTCACAAAATTCTTTCTACATACAGCCAATATGTTACCAGACCAGGAATATCCTGACAAGTAAGAACTAGATACGTGTATCGTAACAAAATTAATTTCACTGGTGCAAACTATACTATATTTCATATAGATGAAAAACACAACCTGCTTTCCCAAATCTATCCTTCTTGCTACTTATAATAATGTTTCTAATAACGAAAAATAAGAAGGAAGAGACTTTAGCTGTTGAATTTGTGTAACGCGATCTCCACCCTTTACTCGTACAACTGATTGAATGGAGCCGTCATTAGGTAGAACAAATGTACCCTTCGGGCACATCCACACTTATAACGTATAGCAGGTTCAGAAATTAAATTATTTAATGCATAAACAATGTTAATTAAATATATAGTAATCCTGAGTTAAAAAATATTAGAGCGAATGCAGCTACTATTCATAAATATACTTAATAGTATGGTTAATCGGGAAAATAATATTCTTTGTTCTATTCATTAACTTTATAACAAATTCAATAAAGTAATACATATAATGACTGCTGATAAAGAATTCCATCCAAAGAGGCTACTTCAATAGACAAATATTTCTTCAGCAAGTAAGCAGATAAGATTAACTTCCTAGAAAATTACATATAATCTGTAAGAATTTTTAAATCTGAACAATTCTTAGTTACTTATATCAAACTTATTTCTTTATAATTAATAAATACAGTAATTAACTCACCAATATTTTGAATACAATATTCCTCCTTGTTATTTGCATACTATAGGCATGGAACTTCACACAAAACATGTATTAACAGGATCAAATGGAAACACACTTTTTTTTAACGTAGCATCAAATAACTATAACTTATTTCACACATACACCGATCCTCAATTGAATTCTTAGAATATAATAATATCACGTAATAAGATTTTAACTTTCAGAACTATGCTTTCAAGATACAAAATAACAACTGGTTAATTATTAATGGGTTTTACCCATTTCGAACAAAATTCGAAACTCAGGATAGCTCAGACTTCTACCTTTGGATTCAACAGCTAAAGTGCTGTTGCCTATAGACAGAAATTAAACGTAGGAAGATAGTTCACCCAAATTCCGCTGTTGGCGCTGTTATAATGTAAAGCTATTTATTTTTTTTCCCCAAATTGACACCTCGTTACAGTAGTATCGCGATTATTAATGTATAGAATTAGTGATTTGAACATACATAGCATAGTTACTACTTGCGGAAACAATTATTTTTAACGTGTGGCCATCTGTAATGAAGAATGTACACTCATCTAGACCGTTCAACATATTGACAGCAAATCTTATTCTTAAAATTTTATAGACAATTATCCTGGACGAGTATCAGAATATGTTTTATTTCTCAAGGTTTAGGATGCTTTCCTGTATGCTCAAAATCAAAGACTGCGATTTTCTAAAAAGTGTTGAAATGATTTCGTTTATATCACGTGTGTCTGAGTTTCTTCGTACGATTTTCTCAAAAGCGATCCCAAGAATTGTTCGTGTCTTAAAAACTTTCTGGATCGGAAAACAACGCAAATAAAGCGAAAGTAATTATTGCAACTATAAATAGTTTTTACTATATAACTTCTGTGTTAAATATTGCATAATAATACACTAATGTTGAAAAGTGTTGTCGCATTCCACGTCGGATTAAGTACCAAAATGGTCTTAGAAATGGCCCTTATTCATGCGAATACTCCTTCACAGCTGATAACCTATCGAAATTCAAGCAGAGTGTTTCGCATTTTCGGTTTTGAACTGCCATAGCTATCGTCACTTTATTATGTATACCATTCAATAGATTTCCATAAACTAACACATATATGAATTGTTTGCTGGAAATTTAGAAGTAGAGACAAAATATTAAGTGAAAGACATTAAATAAACTTTCTGCAAGTTGAAAAAATGCTCTCAATACCAACTATTACAATCGTTTCTTCATTATTATTCAATTACGATCATAATTATTTCCAAATAAAAAAATGTGAGAATCTTAACTATGGCGTGTTTTCGTAACTTGTTTTCTCCAACTGCAACAAGTTACCATTACATCCATAAGATATTACTAATTCAAAATTTGATCCATGTTATTATCAAATACTATTCTTTGAAGATAACATATTTTGTATGAATATACGTAAATACTTAAAATAATATTGGCTCTTACATGGATGAAGACAGTGATATTAATGATTTTCTATTAATTACTAACAAAGGAATTAAGAGATTGTTAGAAGTAATTCGTTTGAATTTTGTAATGAAGTGTGTGTCGCATACCATTTAATACTCAGCTAGTTCATCGTATGCTGATCATAAAATTATGAAATGACTTTCGTACATGGGAGCGAACTTGTTTGATTGATGTTTATTTGTCGCACACTTGTTTTTCTTACAATAATTCCGAGAACAGTCGAAAGTATGGCATCTTTCTTGGGGGTCTCTGGGGACCATATTGAAGGCACGTTGCAACATCTCGTGGAACATCTTTTCAGCTAGTTAATAAAATTTTGGCTGTTATCGTGAATAGACCATTGGGTTAATTCTAGTGGAGGATGGTTATCCTTTTTATTCAAAACACTAGATATGAATTTCTTGGGGCTGAGATTTATTGATACTTGAAAAGATATGAGTTGCACAATATTAGTGACAGACATGTAATCTTCATAAATTATTTTCTTTAGTGTAGAGATGTTAATTAACACTCGCCTAACGGAGATCGAATATGCAGTTTGATCCAAAAGTGTCTTATTTTAACTTTTTTATTTCTTTTTCCTTTTTACGGTCATTGGTTTAGGTATGTTTCTTTTAACCTACGTACCATGCAGTAGCACTTCTATTACCCTAGCATTCTTTATTTCTCATCCAGAAATAAAAAAAATGTTTCGGTCTTGAATGACTCGGTCTTCGCTGTTTACGAGAATAATTCTTTATTCGTCTTATCTACTTCACGCCGTCCGATTTGTTGCCATTTGCTCACTCTACATGGTCATTTCTAGTCTTACCCTCATTCCCTTAGCATGCTACAACATGTCAGCAGTCTTCGCAGGTGGCAAAAAACTCCCGAAAAACGGGAAATTCATATCAGTGGAGGGAATGCGTAATATTCCTTTCCAAATATGTAGGATTCGAGATACTTTTCTTCGAAATATGTACCAATATATGCATATTTGGCTGTGGATCATTTATGTGCAGTAGAAATTAAATCATATTGGTAAATTGTATGTCTACAGACGGGGAATTCCCTTTCATTAACTGGTAACACTGCTGCCAGAGTAAACGTCAAACTGGGGGACTAATATATATTGTGATAAATAGACCAAGACCAACAGTGGCGGGTCTATCCTGGGCGTGGAGCCAAGACTCCTCAGTTTTTTACGTGACAAAAAATAACTGAAGATATTATTTATATATTTTGTGGGTTCTGGCTGTCCCCCATATTTTACCTTTTAGATGTGCCACGGAAGACCAATATACTAATCACTAATATCAAGCTTTAAATTAATTGGTAGTCTAGTAATAATACTATGTTTTCCTTTAAAAAAAACAATTCAGATAATGATGGGTCAAAAGACCGTATCTTCGTCAGAAGTGTTATTTCGACTTTATTCGCTGGCGAGTGTTAAATATGCATTTATCGTTGAAGATAAAATATGCAAAATCAGTTGTCCACATACCAGAAACAGTTAAACAGTAACGACTAATCATGTTTCGGAGTATACTGCAAAACAGTGTGAAAACACGAATGAAAAAAGAATTTTGATTAAACTTAAACTGAAAACGTATTTCTGGCATGTGTTTTTTGAAATTTCCAAAATATCCGAAATGACAATAAATCCTTGAAGTTGATACTTTAATGAGGTACAACTACTTCAGATACAACTTTAAAATAGTATAAGAAATTCGTATTAGCAAATATATCCGTAGTGATCACTCGACTTCTGGTACCGATATACTTTGATTATGATTTTGTTATCAAGTGAGTAAAACGTTATGTGATATTATGATTTCTTTCTGAACAGTATGGAGTTCAATTGCATTTGAGTTGTATAATTTCTACATTTTTCACTTCAAATCAAATACGAAATAAATCCCCCGGCGGATTTTGAAAGCTTGGGCTAGAACATCGTACCGGAATGATTTCATTTTCCAGGATACAATAAATATAAGTTCTTCATATCTTGCCAAAGATAGAAAAAGAGTAACACGCATAGTATATAAAGAAGTAGATCATCTGGATGTTGACTGCAGATATATATATATATATATATATATATATATATATATATATATATATATATATATATACAACCTATATGCATAGAACATTCCTGTTAAGTAGAGAACGAAAGTCAAACAGAAATCTAACGTTCCTTATGATAAATTAACAAAACATGTAGAAAGGTCAAAATTATACAGACACAGATAACAAAGATAGTGATCTCCAACCACAATGGACTCATGGGGTAGTGGTAAGATCATGTTTACTCTGGATTCATATGTTCATTTTACAATGGAGCTGAACTGGGGACATCCAATATTTTTATTTTATCTTTTGCAGAGAAAATAAGATTTAGAAGATTTTATTAAAAAAAACGTGAATATAAGTCTGGATAACGTACATGTCAATATGCTTGCATTTAAGTTGCATACAACTTAATTAATGCAGTTTCTATTTGCATTACGGAAATGTATGTTATAGGGAACAAAATGTCTTAGATGATTTCTTATATTGGAAAAGTATTTTCTCAGACAAGCTTTCATGGACTTCAGTATGTTACGAAGAAGGACCATTCTTCTATAAGGTAATGACTTTTCTTTGTTTTTAATGATTAAATTCAATAAAATGAAAATGTAATTAAAGCTTAACGTTTGTTAAGATTGTAGTGCAATTTAGTATTTTGTTCCAAGATAATAATATACAATTTCACTTTAAGTTTATAAATTAGGCGATGACATATCAGAAACACAAGCACAATATACAAATTGAAATAACTAATATTAAACGTAATATATGATTATGATACAGCTTACATTACCGACATGTATGATCGATCCTTGAAACCCGCGAAAACCCTAACAAAATGTTATTATTAATAGACTTGAACTTTGTGATTTACGTGTCCCTACAGGGATATCCCACCACAGACGATATTGACAATACAAATTTGGATGATCATGCAGCCACAACTATATTTTGTAAATATTGGTGAACTCTCCGTTAGAATTATTACCTAAATACTCCCTACTCGATCATGAACAATTCATAACATAAGACAAGCTCAAAGTTCTGGATTGTTTCTCACAGCATCTAATAAAGAGTCTTATTATCTAATTTAATGACTCAATCTCAAGACATTGCAAATCGTTCGCTTCAAGTGATCTTGTCTTGTTGCTAATTAATAAATAGTGGCGACTGCAAGTATTAAATTACATATATTTGAAATTTGCATAAGATACTATCGGAAGGCGATGTGCAAAAAATTTTAGTCCGCTTTTGTGCGTTCTATTGGTAAAGTCTGGAAGAAGGTATTGCTAGGTGATACTACAAACAATGAACTATATTCTATTATATTACTGATAGTTTATGGAGTAGCTTGATTGCCTTACACTATATGTTTTTGTGTTTCAACTTTGTATTTTATGGGTTCACGTAATATATGCAATTCTATCCATGTTGTTAACCTAGTCATGAAATCCTATTCAGTTTTATGGGACGTTAACCGAATAGTGGTGAAATGGATTGAATTCTTGAGTCTGATAAAAAAATTAATGAACGAAAATTTAAAACTGTTTAATACACACAATAATTTTGAAAAAAATTTAAACAATAGGACAAATTTAATTTAGGTTTAAAAATCATATATGTTAACAAAAATTAATTTAAAATAATATAATATCAAGAAAAAATAATCTTTTCTAAGAGAATGAAACTATAATATAAGATAAAGTTATGAAAGCAAATGTTGTTTAATTTAATTGTGTGTGTGTGTGTATGGGTAGGATTTCTTGTGTTTGATACACATAATAGGTGTAGTACAAATAGCTAATTAATAAACGTTTGCTAACTGACTTAATTATATCATATGTACAGCCAACTTAATGATAATATTTTCTCCAAATATTTTAAATTTATAAATTTACATTGCCTGACCGAGTATATTATGCTGTTTCGTCCGTGACGCAGAGAGTTTCATAACTCAAAACTGTTTATATAAATAAACAGTGACAATATTCAAATTGTGATAACAATGTTTGTTCTGTTGATTCGTTTAGATACCCCGAATCAAACGAACGTCAAAGCTTCTTTCTTTCTTGATTCCATCCATCCTTCTTTAAGAGTAATCCAGTTAAGATTAGTATTATTTAAAATTGTAATAATGTCGGTATTTATTCTAGCAATGTAACTCTTAACATACTATAAAATAGAATAACTGTATTTAGGAAAAAATAATTAGAAATGCTTAAAGTATTAGAGTAGTTTAAAACAAGTTGACTGCCATGAGATCCAAAATTAGGTCACATGTACTGTCATACGTAAGGCCCTGATATCTACTTTGTGTCTCACCGCACCGCACAGTGGTCCAGGAACCAGACAAACCTGACCAAAAATAATTTTTCAAACACACAGATGGAATGTGTGCTATATAGTTTTGAGAACCCAAATATTTGGGGAGTACAAAATACCTGCCATAGACGTATTGCAGCCTCCCAGTCGACATCCAGAACCATCTAAATTGTACCAATGTATGATAGTATTTTTTCGCATTTTGCATTGAGAAAAATGCGGCATTGTTTTGGAATTTCTGTACCTGTACCCACCGAATACGAAGATGATATTTTTATTTCTAATATGTATATACATATTTTTTGAATAACAAAGGAGAGTATATATATATATATATATATATATATATATATATATATATATATATATATATATATATATATATATATGCGTGTACCGTGTGATAGATGGTAGGTAATTGTACCACTGCGCCGTTAGAAATTAATTGTAAACTGAAAATTGTAATTTGATGTACAAAATTTGTTTCACTTCGTTACACGCTCATTCCTTGCTCCGTACCTAGAGTAATATTCCCTTGAGATGGGAAGAAAGAAAGAACTTGTCCGTTTTTCCCCTCTCGTATGAAAGTAAGTTTATACATGAATGGGTGTATTATTCAGCAAGAAATAGTGAAAGCCACATTAGTAGAATGTTGCAAAACAAATGTAACTGCAACAAACATATCACGAGGAACATTGTTATTCTGTCATGTCATGTCCAAAATGGAGTTCCGACGCAAAAGAAGACCTGTTCCTGTTACTGCAGTCCATGACTAGAGGAAGGAAACTGTTAGAGTAAGGACTACAGATGTCTGAATCAGGTGAAGGGGTCCCTCTTCAGGAACTCTTGGATCGCATGACTCAACGCTCAGTTATCGTCCAGAAAGAGATAGTCATTCGGAACTTCACCACAAACTATGTATTTTTTTTTACAAAGTGTGGTTGTGATGGCAGCGGCGGACAATCCCAATAGACACAAGTTTCAACCGATATAACTTCATCCGACAATAATATGTTCTTTACATCCATTGTTCTACTTCAGTTGCTGGCGATCATGCAAGATTAATGAATATCCATTAAGTGGCACAATCCATGTGCATCATCAATCAGATTTTGTCAACCTGTATGAACACAGCTGAATAAGGAAACGAAACAGGTCGCTTCAGGTGAGGTTGAATATATGCCACAAAAATAAATGTGGCTGAAGCGAACAAAATTTACAATAGCCGGTCAGGTTACGGAAGTCCACGATCAACTTGAACTGACTATTGGAGATAGCAAGATTTGTAACGCACTCACTAACACATCGAGTCAAATGTGTTATGTGTGTGTTGCTATCTTAAAAAAAAAAACATGGATGACATGAAGGCAGAGTCAAATTCTGAAATCTTCAAATTTGGACTCTCCACGCTCCACGCTTGGATTCCATTTATGGAATGGCTCCTAAGTGTATCATATCGTCTTGATATACAATCATGACAGGTCAGTGAGGAGAGGATAAATATATGGCGGAACAATGGGAGAAACAAGTTCAACTCCAACTAAAGGAAACTCTCGGTCTCATAGTGTATCAGCCACAATCCGGAGGTTCGGGGACAACAAATGACGGAAAGTCGGGTAGAAGATTCTTTGACCATCCTGATCAGGTTGCAAACATAACCAGCTTGCGTGTAGATCTCATCAGGAGAAGTGCGCGCATCTTACAAGCCATGTCAAGCAGTTACACCATCAACACAGAGAAGTTTCAAACATATGCATTAGAGATAACGCACCTCTGTATACGGCAATACCCCTGGAACTTCATTCCTCGTCTGTGAACAAGGTGCTTGTTCATGGTGAGATCGTCATCTCCTATCGGACAGATGTCAGAAGAAGCGAGAAAACTCGCAACAAGCGTCGGGAGCATCACGCCAGGAAGAGCTAAAGGGTTCTTACCATGCGAGATGTGAAGCAACGTCTTCTCGTTACCTCTGATCCTATCATTTCGACCTTGCGATATAAAATAATTTAAAAAAAAAAAAAACACTATCATGTGAAGTAGTACGCCTGCTCTACAGCCATTCATGGTCCATGTCACGACGTCACTGAAAAGGAGTCAGGCTGAGGTTATACTGTATTATTTTTACATAATAATATACCTCACTTCTAGCCATAAGAATATAATATTCTTTCAGACAGTTCCTATCATTTTTTTCGGTATTTCTAACGACTTCAAACCACACATACAGTGTATGTGGTTGTCTGATTTTTGGCCATGTTTTCGGGGTTTCTGGACAACTGTGCAACGGCTTTTTCAAGTCGCGATAGCTGCACATGTGTTTCACTTGTAATTTATTAATATGGTAAAAATAATCGTTGTTTCCAGAATTTTACACGATAGTTGCAGACTGGACCTAGAAAGCAACCGGCGTTTATAATAATGACGTCAAAATGGACGTACCATATTTATTCATTTTCAGAAATTTTTGTTACGTCGTCCCACAGAGTGATACAATCTGGTCTTAAAAGTCAACCTGTTAATATGAGTATAATACAATACTATGAAACAAAATGTTGAAATGTCCGTCTCAGAAAGTATTGATGGAAAGGATCGCTAAGTAACATGGAACTAGTTAAAGGTCTTCTAAACAGGCACAACAGACACGGAAACAAAGTACCAGCATGATTCACGGGACAAGCTACAGTGAAATCTTACGCAATTTGTTAAGATAGAACAGTTTCAGGAGGTTTTTATTAATGCGTGAATGCATCTGGAATTTAAGATACTAAACTATTGTATAAATTTAGTGTGCACATGGAATGTACACTGAGTTTCAGAACAGACGTCACATTGTAGTTGGAAGGCAAAGGTAACTTCTTGGAGGAGCCTGTACAGAGAGAGAAAGGAGTAGACAGAAATGAAGATTTTTGGTGAAGATATTAAGTAGACAGAAGAAAATGCTTGGAACATCGTTGTGTACCCTGCTACATATTCAGAGACTTAATTTTAGACATATTATCATTCGAAAAAAACATAGGAAAAGGATGATGCAAAGATCCTGATTGAACAAACTGATGAAAATTTGTAGCAATAAATCGATAAACGAATTAATGTGTTGGTTCTCTATTAAACGATCCAATAAGGTAGTATATAATAGAAAGTGAATCTTCACATTCTGGGTTGGCAATCAAATGAGGTAAACATCTCATGGACTGGCTCGATATCTACTATATTATGTTCATTCTTTATGGTGAAACCATTTCCATTAATTCGTACAGAGCAGATATTTATGAGAGATTGAGACAAGTGTGTCCATACCAGTATCAGTCTGTCAAGAGCAAATGGCCTCTCATTTCGCAAGACAATGCTAAAAGGCACCATTGTGCATTAAGGACCATAAGGTACATTTCTTTGAAGTACTGCAGCATATTGCAAATTTTGCAGATTTGACACCTGTAATTTGTTTCGTCTGATTTGAAGTTTGAAAGGATATGTTTCGCCCAGGACTAATAGCCCCAGGATACTTACAATATACAAACAAATTTAAGTGTAACGGACATTCCTATATCTTATAGT
Source organism: Thermobia domestica (assembly GCF_964235325.1). NCBI lineage: Eukaryota > Metazoa > Arthropoda > Insecta > Zygentoma > Lepismatidae > Thermobia > Thermobia domestica. The sequence continues at coordinate 69,627,991 of NC_137460.1, read as the reverse complement.
AGCCATCAAAATTATGCTATATCAATATTCCCCTACAAACTCAATCTAATGTACAGTATGTTTATTCGGAAATAAGTCTACATGTATTAATTGATATTGCATTACATTGTTAGCAAGTTAAGAACATAGAGCAACTAATGATTAATTACCATATTAATGTCGAATGTGAAAATCGATTTATCTTCATATTAAGTAGCTTTAGATTTTTTATTACTGAAATTATTTCAATGTAAGAAAGTAATTTTGTGGTTCACAAATATATAATATATTTTTGTACTATTAGCAAACTATTATGGATCTCGTTCTTTGTGATTGGATTAATCCTAACGGGCATTCTGATTCTTCAATCATGGAAGAAATTTCAAGAGAACCCAACAGTAGTGGTCATAGAGAGGAATTACTTAGAATGGAGGTTTCCAATGCAAGCTGTTATGGTTTTCCCACCTAGCATGATCTCGAAGAGTTTGAACAAAGTTCTCAAACAGTAAGTAAACAATTTATTTCAAGTTATTTGAATTTACAGTTCTGTTTGACAAAATAGATGGTAAGAGTTACTTCTTCAAACAAATAAAGTAAATTACTCGAGACGGTGATAACGGGAAATGAATGAAACGATTGAATAGAGAAAGTGGGAGGAAAACGGAAAATCCCGAAGAAGTCCATGCACATGGTGTTTGTCCACCACAAAGTTTAATTGTGGCGAGCTGGGGTCTAACCAAGGACCCCAAGAACAGAGGTGAACGCTTTACCACTGAGCCACCGTGGCTCTGAAAGTATGTTGCAAAATAGATTATATAGGTTTTAATTTGGTTGGAACCTGCTTAAAATCAATTTAGTATACGGTCTATACGGACTAATTTAGGTTCAGTCTGCGACTAGAAAAATGAACTCAACGGTAATAGATGACTTATCATGCTGTGATTGTTCCTTGTTAACTACTTTCTAAATAATATTTGTATTTATTTTATAATAACTTATTTATTTTGTAATAACTAAGTTATTAAATATAAATATAAATATTATTTAAAAAGTAAATAGCAAAGAACAAAGCATGATAAGTCATCAATTACCATTGAGTTCATTTTTCTAGTCGCTGCCTTAACCTAAATTTTGGGTAATTCATATTCTGGTCACATTGTAATTTCTATGGATGGCAACACTGAAAATTCTTCCGATTCATATTATGGGGTGTAGAATAACATAATCTACTATTGTGCTAAGTTACATTTCATTATCTCCTTTCACTTACGAAAAATGGCCAAAGAAAATCGCTAGCTCTTGAAAAATATTTAGTAGTCTGCCCCCTTAACATAAACCTTTTTGTCCAAACTGATACATATACCAACCAAGAAACTTATTAATTTGCACAAAATAATGTTAGTAAATATAGAGATTCATGATAAGTTTTCAAGAAAATGAACATAAATACACTTCTGTTTAAACTGAAAATTGACAAATTCGGAGAAAAATGCCTACTACTAGCACGAATTTTGAAATATACCCTGTTTCTCCTTTTTGTTCATCTCAGTAATAGGTTGGTGTGCAACGTGAAAATTCTAAAACTTTTCTCTCTTTTTGAAGAGCTTTTTTATAATTTGAAAAGGCCTCTTCTTCATAACTTCACCTAGATATTTATCTTTGGTCTTCCTCTTTCTGGCTTTTCTTTTCTCTTTCCCTCAATCAACGCGGTGATCCAATCGGAGTGTCTAATAGTTCTCTTCCCTATTATCTTCATGATCTGTCGTCTTTTGTTAGCTTCTTAGAGTAGGTCTTTGTTCCTTTTTCCTTTCGGTTTATGATATGCGCCAACACCACATTTCAAATGCTTACAGCTTGGTTATTTCAACTTTTCTCAATGTCCACGTTTCTGATCGGCAAAGCGCCGCGTTCCATACCAAGGTGTAAATAAATCGCTTTCGAACGTCCAACGACACACTTCTTGATGTTAGCAGTCTCTATCTTATTACTATCTTCACTATGATTCTAGCAAGATAACAATACTAGCTGGGTTAATAAGGAACATTCTAACCAACAATTTCTATCTAACTTTCTTTCTAATCTAGCTATCTACTGTAGAAGTTCTTAATTAAATGAATAATACCAAAGGTGAGAATGTAATTGTTCGTGATGGATCTTGATATTCATATTTTTAGATACTTCATGTTTCTAGAGGGAACGTGGAACCGATACAATACTCTTTGTGATTCGCTATTTCAGAACCTTATTCATTGGCTCTTTAATTCTTACCGTCTCGTTTCTGAACATAATTTGCATTTGACGGGCATTTCGAATACAGAATTCGAGTTATAATTCAGGATTATGTCTGTGATATTTAATTACCATTGGAATTAAACCTAGTTAACCTTCCACGAAACGTTCGCGAATTAGTCAGTTGATGACTAAAGATATTTAGATTTTTATTCCTCTCTATATTAGTAGACATGTTGGATACTGGTTTTCGTTAATTGGTATAAATTTGTATCTGAAAAGAAAATTTAAAAGTTTTTTTTTAACTTTGCTCTCTTTCACGGAAGAGTATCGCCTTGGTCTTTTGTGGTCGGTAAACCAACCTCACAATGAAAATAATTTCTATCACAAATATTGCCTAGAATTGAATCATGAATAACTTTTCTTGTACCAGGCATCAGTGTTTCTTTCAGAAACAATCTTTCGGGGGGCATACTTGGTATTCCGGGGGGCACCGCTGATACTATTCTATTTATTATTATATTATAGACGTATTATTTTGGTCTCTGAGGGGCACTCTTAGGGCTCGGAGGGGGGGCAATGCCCCTGAGAAAACAGGTCTGGAAGAAACACTGCCAGGCATAAGTACTCACCACTGAGTCAATGTACATCCGATGCTATAATACAATGGATTACGTTTCGTGTATTAAAAAAAACAGCAACAGCCTCTAATAATAACCAACAAATAACTTGCTAAGTTACTCTGGACCATTTTGAAAATTACTTTGTGAAATATATGTAACCAATGATTAAAGTTTGTTTATATATCTCTTACAATTTAGTTTCTTTATTCTGATACGCTAATATCATAATATTTCTTTTAAGGATTTTTGGAAATTTTGATAAAAGCATGAAGAAATATTATAAAGACTTTGTAAATCTTGTGGCACATTCAAATGGAAAGACAATAAGTGAGTTCTGTCAATATAGCGAAGACGAAGTACTGAACAAGTTTAACTTATCAGATCTGCAAGAGAAGGTAAGTATTAAATGCCTGTTCAAAGAATAAAAATGACGATTGTAATTAAAGGATTGTTCCAAAATAAAAAGTGCACAATATTTTTCTTATCTTATATCCAATATTTGAAATTTACTAGTGATGTTGGAGTGTAAACAAACTATCAGTAGTCTAATAATTATATTGTAACATAACAATTTATCATATGCTTTACTTCAGGCTTCAACCATGTAACTGTAATATTATCGTAATTATCTACATAACTTGTACTAACACTTAGCTATTATGCATGGAAAAAGATGTTTGGAGTGAAAAGTAGCCTGATATCAAATACGAATGTAATTAGTCTACTGAAAACAATGAGAAAAGCACATATATTTGGTGATACCTAAAATGTGCTAGGTACAGTATTAGTATAACCTATTATAGTTAAGATGTGAAAACCTTTTATGGAAAATACAGGAAACTGATAGAAATTGAGAATAAGATAATGTACACATAGTAGCTTAAGAAATTAATTTACAGTATACATAATGCAGGAAATTAAATGAATTTGACAAAAGAAAGGGAAAAGAGAATGACGAAAGGAGAACAAGGAAAAATTGATCCTTTATTACTAAATAGTGTAGCTTCAATATCACAATTTTCCAAGAGAAATCTTTGAACCTCAAAATATATCACAAATCGCATACAGAGAATGGTACTCACCTTGAAAATTGAAATATTTTACAATTATGTTTTGATTGCTACTATAAAAAATATGAATTTTCACAGATATTGAATTCCGAAATTCTATCCTGAAAATTTCCAACTTTTAGTTTCAGCATTTGGTATCTCATTGTAATTAGTGTGCATATTGTGATTGATTCAAATATCTTATCAACAAGACCACATTCTACAATGTTCATGCAATTTTTTTCGTGTTAATACAATGTTCAATCAATATTTGTTTAATTCCCCTGGTTCTATTTCTTTATGTGTGATTTACTAAGAAGTGAAGCAAAATCTGTAACGTCAGGGGCAGTCTATTTATTTATTTATTTTTGTTGCTGGCCCGCAGGCTAACTACCCTGTAGAGGGCTACAATCTGTTTTAAGGAAGAGTTGCAAAGGAAACTATTTGGATGTGGTATTACTGGCGTTGGGCTATGCGATGTTCTTTATTAAGTACATGCTTCAGTTAGAACTTCATTATGAGCTTTGCATCCATAAACATTATTGAGGAACGTAATTCATAACACATATATGAAAACATTATTAATCATAAGTATAAATATCATAGAATAAAAATAAATAACAATTACAATAACATTATCGAGTGCAGGATAGGTTGATTGGAAATTTTATATGGGCAAAGATGAAGATGAGGGATGGAATGAGGTGCAGTTAACGACACAACACATAGGAGATGTTAGCAAGGACAAATGCGGGTTTTCTTCTGCCTAGGGGAGACGCTTGGCCGATGAATACGGGGAGCTCCTGTTAGAGATAGAGGTTGAAAATGAGTGTCTTATTATAAAAAATAAACTACAAAATCGCAACGCGAATCTGGTTATTATTAAAGTATATAAGTCCTAGGATCATAACGGTACATATATAAAGCAATTCTGCGTGTACAATAACATCCAACATCTTATATGTTGCGAAATGCCAATTGAATAACTATCATCAAGTTTGTTTCCATTGTATATATGAGTTACTTTTCTAGCTTAGTAATTTTGAATTTTACAGCAAAGGAATTGTTTGGTTTGTGAGCTTTATGGCTTGATTATGATTGGACTGTTTTATACATGTGGTTGAGTGACCTGATTGAAGAACGCCGTATCATGAAACTGTTATAAATTTAATTTCAAAATAAGATGAATTCACTCCCTTTCACTGACTAACCCAACACAAAAAGAATAAGAAAATTGGTAAATATTAAAAAGGAACACATTTATACATACGCATCTATCAATCACCAATACAAAGTAATAATACAAGATAATAGAACCAACTACCAAGTTATAGTTTACTATCCGTTCAGTGTTTTTCACAAATATGCTTATCAGTACTAAGTGAAATGTGTTAATTCACATATATTTAAGGTTTAATGATGCTAAGACCTATAACGCGCCCGTAAAGAATCCGGTCAGTTAAAAAAATAGAAAAAAAGAATTGAACCATCCTTCATCAATAGGGTGCTTTGGTTGTGGGAAATCTGAAGATCCTTGTGTAAGATATTTCAGCTCAATCCTCAATCAAACCTTACCTTTTATTGGCCCAAACAAAGTCAAACACTACCAACTTTTAGTTGAGTATACTGTACACACTTTAATAGCTGAAATAAATTAACATATATATATATATATATATATATATATATATATATATATATATATATCCCACTTTTATTTTTTCCTTTTTTATACTTTCAAAATAATTATACAATATAATCTCCTTTTTATTATTGAACTTCTAGTTTCAATAGTATCTAAGGTCACAATTATTATATAGCTCTCGAATGTTACTATTATTAGAAACCTGGGTGGGGAGGACCTCCACCTAACCTTAGACTCAAAATCAATTTTTCCTCTTTTTCTTTCTTTACTTTTTAAACATTTAATTTAGAAACTGTTATTATTTAATATGATTCAATCGTTATAAGTGGTCACGCCACGTACTCACACTAATGTTATACTGGGACGAATCCCGTCAAAAATTCAAACATTAATTTCAATTATTGAAAAAATTTTCTCAAGCAAATATATATTAGTATTTCGAGGCAACAAATGATCTCCTCTTCCTTTGGCTGCTGTTAAGCGTTCTTAAGGATCGAGCTGAGATTGGTGGAAATGGCCGAATAGTTCAAATGTGGTCTAGACAGTTCTTACTTATCGATCAACGGTAGCCAATACTTTATTACGGGAAGCCTTATACGAGTCAACCATGCAACTAATTAATAATATTCCCTAGCATTGTTAAGGGTCACAGATATATACAAAAATTAAACTAATGCTCACCTTAGTATGGTAGTCAAATACCTCCCTTACCAAACTGCCTCCATTTGGCTCTCTCCTTTGTACGGATTTGTGACCGTTTAACTCCTACAAAACCACTCCATTTACCACAAACAAGAAGATAATTCGAAAGACAGAAGAAATATATATTTTCAAAAGAAGTAATTACGTAATCAGTAAAGAACGAAATAAAGTGGAATGATACTTTTTTCATCGATCAATTCAACAATAAACGATCCGCTAATAAGCCTGATAATCAAAAATAATTCACTTTCTTATGCCGTTTTCTTTACCAGATTTGATTACCTATTCGTATTTGTATACAAATAAATATCTTGCCATTTAACAACCTACTTTTCGTCCCCACTTAACGACACTCGCGAGAAAATACCATTTCTCACTTTTATATTTTCTTCCGATATATTTGTAACTGGTAACTATAATTTGTCTCCTTTATACGTAGTAAACAAAGGTTAAACGAAGTACTTAATACATCGCAAGAAACAAACTCGTGATCGTGTAGCGAATCCACACTTCCCCATGTTACACAAGCCTCAACCAGACATCCTCACGCCGGGGCATGCCGTACTCAAATCCCCGCCTGGGAACCCGCTTCGCTCCAAGGAAGAAGGAAACAGTGTTGCCGTCTGGAAATACTATTCACATTTTTCACTTTTTCTACAATCGTTTTAATCCTTATGGATTTTCATCTTATTCTTTCCTTAAAAAAATAGTGTTACAGCATTTCTTTTCTCTTCTTTTTGGTTTTCGTTATTGAACAGTATCAATTAATTTTATAATCTATTTTCAGCTTCTATATTTGTAATAAAAGTCGTCCTGACGATCCTCTTCCAAATTCAAAGATTCAGGGGCGGCTTTTGTTACAGACAGTACAGCATTGAATAAATACAAAAAACATTACATGCGTAGCATGTCTGTTTGGGATTCTGTGCTCTTAACGCTGACCATGAAAACACATTTCATAACCACAATATTAAATCGTTAGAGGATAAGGGTGTTTTGTGACAATTTACATTTCGGGAAAATTGACTGCCACAACTATGTCTGTTAACATACACCTTCATCGTTTCCAAATATCTTCACTGGGACGATCACTCATAACATGATACATTATATAGCATGATTAACATATAACACGTGCATGAATTGCCAGAATTCAACGTTTTTTTTTCGAAAAATGTAACATAATGCTTTGATCCTCTGAGTGCTTCAATTGTTCCTTTTGCTACTTCTTCTAACTAGGTGTCAAAATGAACAATTTTACCACCAGTTATGTAAATACTTAAACCAACAGCTCAATCACATAAAATCCGTACTTTCTTCATATGTTTAAATATGAAAGAACAGCAATTAACTTAATTAAAAGACTAAAGAATCTTTAATGTACTAGTAGGTATATTTATTTCAGCATATTTGTACTTTAATGAAATTAATTAATTTAGATGAAAAATAATTTAATATTTAATTACCAAGTACGTTGTTAGATATAGACTCCTGTATTAATTTACACATTCTTTCAGGTGAGGAAAAATCCCAAAATTTCTTATATGGACTACTTTACCAAACAAACGAAAGATGGAGATATTTTAAGTACGCCCCTAGGATCATGCCTAGCATTCGATTCTGCTTTGCAAGCCATAAACATGTAAGTTTAGGCCAAAAGTAATATTTAGAGTTTCCTTTTCTAGAGCAATTGTTCTCAATGTAAGAAGTTTTCGACGCTTAGCGATTCTTTCGGTATTTTCCAAAAAATCCCTGACCTTTATATCTATATCTATCTATCTACCTATCTATCTACAAAATAGATACATAGACATAAGGTTTAATTTCACATATTACAATTTAAGTTCACAACAAAGTTTTGCATTACCGTCCTGCTAAACGATCCATCTTGTTCTACGTGAAATTGAATTACAGTAAATAACACATCCATTATTAGGTCCTAAATCTAATGCACTTATCTGCCCAAGTAAAACAATCCAAAATCACAAATCGATATCATAACTTCTAGATTAGGAGATAACAGAAAACATATAAGAGAAATACGTTTGCGCTGTTCTTTTTTGAAAACTACAAGCTAAAAACGAACAATTTTAGTGGTTCAAAACGTACATAGATATTTTTGCGATTTCTAATGCAGCTTCCGGATAATGATTTATTCTTCCTTTGTGTAATACACTATGTCCAGATTTTGGTCTAGTAAAGCAAGAGTGTTCCTACGGAATCCATCAAACTTGAAATCTGGAGATCTAAACAGAAAGTGTGTGGCCAAGCAAAACGATGCATCATCGACATCAACAATAACAATATATGAAGAAGAATACGTGCAATTTTATTTCTGGTAGCCAGCAATCCCTAAATTCCTTCTATTATGTTGTTAATGGAAATTTCAGCTTCAATTATGATTACATCAACTTTCTTCTAGAGAACCATGACGAATTACTGAAGACCCAAAATATCTTGCATATTGACAGACAATTTCAAATCAATACTATCTGATACGCTGGGCAATAATTTCTATTACTGGGTAACTGTGGCAATCCACTATGAGTGCTGAGTTATTGTGCTCACTACAATAGTTTCTGAGATGTACTTGGAAACATTATAGAAAATCAAAGCGAATTACATCAAATAATGAAATTGGTATGCCATTGCCATTATTCACAATTCCCATTATATTCTAAAGCATTTTTCAGTTCTGTGTAATAGGAAATCGGTACAATGGTATGCTCTTAATCTAACGATCATCGTGGCATTCATTACGTTATGCTTCAGCAGCTGTAAACAAATTGTCAGGGTGTGGTACCACTATCTGAACAATATATTCAGGGTGTCCATAATTTTTAGGCCAAATTTATGCAGGTGATAGTGGGGTCCAATAAACACATTTTGTGATAGGAAACCGAAGGGCGAAAACGACTAGTTCAAGTTTCACCCCATCTTGAAGTTACACCAATTTGTGAGAACAAGTACGACGTTTCAATAACAAATGTGTTTATCAAATCAATGTATCTGCTTCTTTTGTGCATAATACTACATCTGAGTATATAAGGTTTAGTACAAACAATACTGCTGCACTGTAGCTACTAAAATCTCATAGTAACTATATAAAGTGACAACTACCAACCTCGGCTCACATAGCATAACACCTAAGAAAAGGTTGCTTCACTAGCTCAGATATCTCCGGCGTCTGTTGCAGAATCAAGCAGGCAGCTAGGACTCTTGTAAGCAAGTCCTGCTTGTATTCTATGTATAGTATAATATGTTGTAGTAGACATACTTTGCTTCGTAAATTATCCGGTTTTTACTGCATACGGATCGTATTTATCCAGTTCTTTCACACATGCCTCAGTATCGTGTCTGTATCCTCTTTAAAGTACCAATTTTGCTCTCCAAGAAACCATCATCTTGTAACTATATTACTTTGTCACTTTTGAAACGTAGTCGTCTGTTTATATTGCGCTCAATCAAGACGATAACTCATAGTGGAATCGAATCGATTTTTTATCTTTACTCATATACATTTCAATATCCAAATGCTATGGAATTTAAACATTACAATAGTAGTCCTTATGCAAGTAAATGAGTTTCTTATCAAACGTGTGAGTCATTCTGCTGAAGTTGTAATCCTATATAACGTTAACATAAATATCAACATACTGCCGATAATAGTCTTATAAATCAATCAACATTCGTTCTGATTAAATGAAGTTTCAACGACACCGATATTCCTGATGGGTGCAATTGAAAATTAATTTAAAAAAGTGCAAACTTAGCTATAAAATAAATTATTAAGATTATAAAAAAATAATATTTAAATTCTTTAAAAAAATATGTTACTTTTTACATATGATTGTGCTTGACAAATTTACAAGAACTATGGATTCTCTTGAGTACATGTTGGTACGTAATAGTTCTTTCCAGATCTTTGATTGATTTTCTATGTTCAACAACTAGTGGCTTCAAAATGCATTTAGATTTGCACCTGGCGATTGCTAATATTAATACTGCATATACCTTCTTGCTTGTTCTAAAGTTTAGTTTAAATAGACATGTACATAATATATGTATGTGGATTAATATATTTTGCAGTATATGCTTACATGAATATATTTAACTTAAATTTTGAAGAATAGCAGATCAGATTTGTCATTAGAAAGTCTCTTTTAGTTATATTATTATTATTATTATTATTATTATTATTATTATTATTATTATTATAAGTATTTTATATTTGTATTTCACTGTATCATTTATGTACAACCAAACTCTTTGGAATAGTTTCTCTCTTTGATAATTCTTTAGACTTAGGAATCACGGTTAAGTGACAACAATTGTTGTTCTGCTTAGCTTCATGTAGTGTCTGAGAAAGAGAAGGTTTCGCAGTTTTGATTTTCTATTTGCCAACATATATACATATATACTGGAAGTGACATTATTTCTATTTTATCTTTTATAATCCGATCTAAAGTAGTAGATCATAATCCCGAAATGAAAGTTTTCCCTTCGTCTTGCTTTATGTTATTGTTTTTAAATTTACTTTAGCTAGTGAATTTTGCAATTTTCTGGGCTGCTGAACTGACAGTCATTTTATGAAATTTAGGCCTCGTACTTTAAGAAGACAGCACTTTCAGAAAATTCTTGACAGGTATACTTGCTTGAAGGTAAAAACCTCTGAATCTTCCAACAAGTTATGTTCTAAAGACTTTAGGGTAATTTTTAGCTTGAAATGTATATTTCCTAACGTAGAGATTTTTAAATTAAAAATCAATATCTTTCTTTAGGAAATTGTGTTTAGAGAGATCTGTGGAGAGTAAGAATCTGGTGCCCACTTTAGTGCCTCTTGGATATGTTCCAGGATTGATTGCTCAATACCAATGCATTTGGTTGAAAAAACATGGCCTCTAGCTCATTTTTTAAAAACAAACTGGCCTGGGGGTGTAATAAACTACACGTGGTTGTTTTTGTAAACATAAGCAAGTGTTTTCATATTTCTAAACAAACCAATGCACTGTTCTGCTGAAGTTAGTAAATGAAGCAGACGACTTATTATGCCTTGAAAGATACCAACTTAACACAGATCACCTAGCTTTTCTAAAGCTCTGAGGCCTCCTGCCTACTGAGCTTGTCTGTAGTTTCGTAGAACTCAACCCCTCTCCTTGCCTGCGTGAAATTCTGAGAAATTCCTAACCGCAATGTTTGGAGCTTAGTGGTTTTCATTCGCGCCTAGCTTGCCTGGAGCTTAGTATGCCCCTATACTCTTTGCTTGCGAGAAGCACTGAGAATCCTAACATATATTCACTGAGTCTGCTGAAACTTTATGAGAATCCTTCTTTACGCTCTCTGCCACATGTTTACCCTAACTACTTACTGGATTTTAAATTCTTCTTAAGACGAGAATTGTAGTAATTTTGTATTATATTGTTTTATAACTGAAGCTCTTTATAATGAAAGATCGTGGGAGAAAACGCATTCCCGTGTGCAAATTCCTCTACTTTCTACCTTATCAATGTAACTTTACAATATAAATAGTAAGTAATTCTTTAAGTAAATTTGAGGACAAAATACTGTAATTCCTCTAGTATCTACGCATTTATAATATTTTCTGTACCTGGTGTTCTCGAATCGAAAAGTAGCTTGGAAAATGATTTGCACGTATTGTTTAGTTAATAGAATTTTTCCACTGATCAATATACCCCTATTATGTAACATTTTATTTCATAATCTTAGTATCCGAAGGTCTTCATACCTATCCAAACTTACGATTGTTGATAGTTGTTTACAGGAATTTGTAGCACATTTTCTCAACGTATTTCTAGAAGAACGTTACCTTGAAAACCACAGAACTAGTCACTGTTGAAATACTGTGCAATAAGTTGGATTTCGTGAGCTCATTGACTGAGCTGTAGTAAGTCTAATATGTTTACAAAATCATGTTTAGAAATGTTTGAATAAGATTAAATTTGTACGCAAAGAATGAATAGTTGTTAAAAACCAGAGCAATGGAATGCTTAATTATTGTGGTATGTTAAGTTTCCGACATATTATAAGGTATACAAATTTTGCTATAAATTTAGGTAGTAGATGAGTATTGTGAACTGTATTACTGTACTATGACTTTTAGCATTTTCTTAAACTAAAATCTGTCTACTAATTTTTCTTTTTAGGAAGATAGATGAATTTTTGCCATTCATCATTTTATATATTAGAGAAGAGTTCAACATAAGTTTTAGTGTCTTTCCAGTGTTGAAACTATTAATATGTTTTGTATTATTACTGTATTTCACATACATTTAAATGCTGTTACTGGTTTAAGAACATTAGTTATTTCAACACAAATATCAGTAATTATTAGGGTTGAAATTAGCAATATAGACATGGTTAAGAACACATGCCAATTTCTATACTCGCAACTAATATTCAGCTCTAGATTTATCACATTTAAAAGAAGAATGTACTTGTATGTTACCATTAAACAAGAAATAGGGAAAGTTCGATCCAGACACATTTAGAACATTACTAAAATACAATGTTTGGTTACTTAAGCAGAATAATAATTTAGCAGTGTATTCCTATGAACATTTGCTGTTATTATCTGTTTTGTAGGAAGGGTTATGAGTATGGAGAAGAAATTGTTCACAACAGATCTGTGGGAAGTACTGATGGACCAAAGTTTTATGGATCAATGTTTATATCGAAAGGAACAGAGGTAATAAGTACTTTTATCACTGCGACCTCATAATTACCAGAATACATTTTATGATAGTTTCCTACGTAAAAAATGGTATAAAATAATTAACACATCAATAATATAGAACATGCACTCGTAATTTGTTAGAATAATACTTACGAACATACTGTTCTCTTCCCATCTCATGACACTATTAATGGTCTTAACAATGACTTCAATCTATGAAAGACAACACAAACCATTATAAGTTTGTTTCTTAAGGTGATCCAACAAAGCTTCATTCGTACTTGTATCTAAAAGTCCATGTAAACCTGGAAAGGCCACTATAATTAGTTAATAAAATCACGTTCATAAGACTTATGGTCACATACACGTTTTCGAATTCTAAATTGAAAGCTACCTTTTTTCCTTAACATAAAATCCTATGATTTAAAAACTCTCCGTATTTTATTACATATTGTTCTCTTCGTTTACATTTATTCATATATGCATATTTCTTGGTATTACTTTCACAACACTTTAGTGACGCTTTTTGGATGCTTTCAGTGATACCTATTTGCATTTCATTTCGCGCATTGCCAAATTCTGACTGTAAATTTCATATGCTTGATTTAATTACTATTTTATTTTCTCTTTTTTTATGTGCTTATTTATTTCTGTTAAAATAGTCCTAATTAGATCAAAATATATTCTGATTTTCGGGTAAATTCTGCTGACTTCTTAGCACATTGACTCTACTAGTTGGAATCACTTAACTATGTACATCTAAATCATTTTGCCCATCTTTCGTTTCCTTATTTCTAACATTAGGACTACGACCCTAAAGAAATCAATGTCTATAGATACTGCTTGAGTTACGTCTCAGTCTCTAGAACTGCTTACTCGTTTATCTTTCCAACTCTCACACAGGCAATTTATTTTCCTGGATATATAACCCTTGTAAATCCTTTTAGTAATGTTGGTGCAATTAACGTTCCAACCAGTATTACAAATTACAGAGATAGGTACTCATTCTCTCTTTGGCTGAAAACAACTATTCATCGTCACATTCGAGATTCCTTCTAGTGCAAAAAATAGTTCAATTTGCTATAAACTGGCAACACACCTTCTACTAGGCAACTTATAATTGAAGTTTATTTTTAGAAAATCAGTTCACTTTTATGCATTAAACCATCAATTCATAAATATTACCTTCTCTCCGTCCAAGAAAGAAGTAACTGTTGGAGTAACTGTATTCCAACGCAACATAATATTTTACTATTTAGTTTTGGTTTATTTCACATTTCCTATAACACTAACAATAAGATTGCAATATATTTCATCAAAGAAAAAAAAAGAAAATGCACGTCTGAAGACGCCAATTGTAGTTACTCAACTTTATTTACTAGTTACTGTTCAAAATGTATATGCATCAATAATAACAACAAAGTGTATCGACGTATGTAAATGAAGACGCCATTTTAGCAGCAGTTGGAAATTCTCTTAAAAATATAAAAAAACGAAATTTTACTAAAACTAAAAATTAGTATTTATTATGCTTTGAATACGGCAATCTCACTTGTCTTAATCATGCCAAAACTAAGATTGAGAACATAATACCACGTTCCTTTTTGAATGCTTAAAGAACCTATTGCTATTACTAATAACAAGGATACTTTCTCATAATTGCAAGTAAATTGACGAATTCTTATGAAATAACTTCTAGAATGCCAAGAAAGTATCTAGCTAAATACTGAAATAAGGTTGTGTATTGAGTAAGTTAACATTTATTCTCATCAAATTGTATATAAATATTTAAAAAGTAAAAAAGTTAGGAACACCTCATAACTACTAATCTGAATTAATTAACAATTTTCTTAGTAGTCGACGATGAAGTCGATTTTCAAAAGCTATGAAATCCTAAAATTTTATATAAAATACATTTCACATTTTTTAAACTTTGTGCGTAATTGTTAACGTGAATAGTTTATGAAATTCTAAATCATCATTATCGACACAGAATAACAAATCATGTATAAAATCCAAATGGTGATACCTTTGTATGCTTCCTACACTTTTTACAACATACACTACTAATATTGGCCTAATCCCAAGCTGAAACTTTGAATAATCTTTATACTCTATAATTAACATTTCATTACAATTAAACTAAAATATTATCAAAATACAATTTAATTATCTTGTTTGGGCTACTGAATATACACTTGTACCAGAATCAGAATACATATGTAATCACCGCAAAATATTTGTGGCAATTAATTTCGCAAACGTCAACAAAGAATTGTTTTAAATAAGCTGAATTTTTTTCATTCATATTACTTTGCTGTGACTATATGTGCTATAATACGGAACACATCATATCTAAAAGATTACATTAATACTATAATAATTTTGAAATTATTGAATCGGGAAAAACGAATTACATTTTTATTTGTCAAAACTATGTCATTCTGCATAAATAGTAATAATTTAAACTTGAAGTAAAATACCGTGAAGTACTCGGAAATACAATCATTTTTATCTGTAGAATTAGGGATTAAATCTTAACTAGCTACATATTGTGTTAGTTGCCTTTGCCATGTTATCAACATTAGAGCATTCACTGTCAGTATAATTAGTTTGAGCTGTAATGTTAAAATTTGCAAAATATTATTATTTAGTTCTAACTTAATTTTGAAAAATTCTCTAAGCCCAAATTAAAGACACATCTTATGTTAGTGGTGAATATTTGTTAATCAACAAACTGTTAAATACACCGCTGATGAAATAAGACATACTCTTTTGGTTTTAGATATATTCCGAAATTGTTTTATCTAACATTTTTTCATCAAATCTAGTTCAATATTTCTTTCTGATTTATTAATTGCACTTAAGCTGTCAAATATACCTTATTTCTGATGAAAGTAGCTAAAACAGTAAATATCTTCCGGAACAACAATTGTACACTATAAGCCGCCATTGGAAATCACTTCAAATACTTAATCTCAAGCCCAGGCGTTCCTCAAATTAGGGTTTCAGACATGTATTTCGATGACAACGATTACATGGAACGAAATGGAATAGTAAACATATACAAGATTATTACTATCATTCGCATATTTTCAATAATATTGGATTTACTGGTTGAATGAGCTTGAAACTATTTACCCCTATTAATGAAATAAGATATTTAGAAATCTATAATACCAAATGACGAAACGCACATAATTTAGAAAGATGTTCTTAAAAACGGCTAATAAAATTGCATCTTTAGTATCACTAAGCTCACATATAAATTAATCAAATTCCAACACGACTAACAAAGTGAGGTAAACAAGAACTAGGTGAGGCGGAATAAATATTATTAATATTTTACTTTTTAACAAGATATGCTAATAATAAAAACAAATAATACTGTAAGATTATTCTAAATAAGATCCCTACAATTCTTATGAGGAAGAACAAAATAACTCCATTTCAGACCAGTGTTCATTTTCTATCTTATTTGTTGGGAAATGATGTGCAAATCAAGTGTTTGTTTAAGTTTTTGAAAGATTAAAATACTATTTCTTGATCAGTGCTTTGTAATAAGTATGCAGATGCATTTTTTAATGAACTTTTTGCCTCACCTTGAAACCACAAAAGAAAAAGAAAGAAAAGAGAATGGTTTGAATAGGTTTACATATATAAATAATCATGGATGGATGATGTTGAAAAATGGTTGACATGTAGAAAGATCCGGAAACGATTGGAATTTGTGTCCTATCCAGTGTTTAATAAAACGCTAAAATATATTTTACAATTCTGGATATTCGCTGGATATATATATTCTGGATCGTTAAGCCTAAATTAATTCCCTATGGGCATAAAGGTTAGTTAGTGTGTTCAGTAGGAAGTGATTGACATATAAAAATATTTTAATATGATCAAAATTTATGTTTAGACATAGTTTTTAGTATAGCTGAGAAGAATATTGACAACGTATAACTATGTTGTGAATTCTATAATATGTATTCTATTGTGTATGTAATTTTAAATATCATTTCTTGTACTTACGGACAATAGGTGCTATTGAAATATACATAAGGTAGTTAGAAGAGAAAGAAAATATAAAAAGAAATTAAGTTAATTATTTTCTGATATTATTATTGATATCTTGTTGACATGGTAATCTGAATATATGTGTTATTCGTGGTCATAGAACCGAGAAACATAATATATAACATAAGACCCATCCTGTAGAACCAACATGTATACTAGTTAAAAGATGTGAATCTTTAATTCATTGCATATTATAATAAAAAAGGAAATATCATGATGGTGTGTTCAACTGAATTTCAGAAAAAGATAGTAGACTATATTATATTTCTTCAAACTGTGGGCTGATGTGTAACCCTGAAATATACTAAATAAATATATTGGTTACATTTTATGTGGTGTGTCCCGCCGCAGGATAATATTTTATGTGATTCCTTACAAGGATTTTTGACTAGTTGTGCTGAAGTACGGTAAAATGTTACTTAATAGAGACTAGTCTACTTAAGAAGACCTTTAGATTGATTTTAAGATTACGTAACCTTTTCAGCAAATCCAGCACACGGAGTATACTTTGTTAAGGAGTTAGAGAAAAATTTACAGAAATATTAAAATGAGTGTTACCGGAAGTGAACGTATACATAAAGAAAGTGGTAATATAGAAATGAACACATCCACGAACATAGCTGGCCTTATCAGACAACTTGGGAAGCAAATGAAGCAACAGATGGACAGTAGTAATCAGCAGTTTTCACAACGGATTCAGCAGACAAATAAACAGTTGTCACAACGGATTGACTAAATAAATCAACAGATAGATATTAAATGGGATAACCGAATGGAACAAATGAACCTAGATATAAATTCGAAATTTGAACAGAGTGATCGTAACATGGAGCAGATTTTACATAGGTTTACAGATGTTCAAAATTCTGTAGAAGTTGTAGAAACTGTAATCACTGAGCATAATAACCAAAGTAAGGAGTTACAGGAAGATTTGTCAGTTACCGAAGAAATTTCGTCACATGTTAGCATGAATGCTTTAAGTGAACCTGAACCTTGCACAGAAACTACAGAGAATACAGATCCTAAGTTTGCATTGGTGAAATTTGCTGAGCTTTCGCTAAAACATAATGCGGTATTGGTTGGATCAGATTATCCCAACTTCTCTCTTCATTCGAATGTTTTTGATTGCCTTACTGATCCTGAGTGTAACAAAGATTTTAGTATGCATCAATATGCGAAAAGTTATGGTCATCTTCGTCTAGTGAATGTTATTGATTACTTGTATTCACGGTATATTCTGGAGATGAAGTAATTGCAATAGAACCGTTTAATGATATGTACGCGACTTTGGTTCATGTAGCAGGAAGAAAGTTGATTCCAGTACTCATGAAATTCAGAAAGAGAACGTATGTTCCAATGTTTATAGTGATTGGTTGATTGAGTTTTAGCTGTTGAAATGTTCATTCAACGAAAAGACCAAAATGATAGTAGTGAACAATCTGATGGTGCTTTTACCGAATACGGTGCAGTGCGTTGACTTCAACCATCTAGGTATGACATTGCAAAATTTTGAAAATCCATCAATGATGCAATACAATACTAACCTGAACCAAACTAACCTTAATCGAAACCTAAATATCAATGTGAGAGTAAACTGTGAGCTGAAGTGTAACCCTGAAAATACTAAACAAATATATTGGTTACAAACTGTGGATTTAATATTTACTTAAGTTGTACATTTTAAACATTTTCCATAAACCTAGTTCTTTCCTTATATGAAACGGACATTTCAGCCGGCATGTTGGCATTGTAATTGCATTACACTTAATGTTGTTTTTCGATGAATATAGATGTAATTGCAGTTACTTCTGCTCCCTCCATCCTATCAAAAATATGTGTATTATGATACTTTAAATAAGTTTGAAACTAAACATATATGACTTAAAATTTTATAATTTTCAGTGTAACGATATATTAGAAAGTAAAACACAAAGAAGTTCAGTATTAAACATATTTGTGATAATTAACAGAGGACAGAATGGGTCCTTACAGAATGGGCATTTCCAAAGCAACGTAAAATTTGCTATTGTTTCTAGAAAAAGACGAAAAACATTTTGTTACAGCGTTTTTGACTAGTATCACCTACTGTAGATTACTAAAGAAAATAATCTAAACGTATGTGTACTTTTGAAGGTCAGTGTTCTCACACCCTGAAGTAATAATAAATTTAATTTGATTTTCAGATTTTTGTGAATTCTCCATACGATTATCCTCAATCTATAACGAACAAAATCGTATACCAGAGGGATTTCTGCGTGTATGCAACAACAATAACTGCCACAGTAAGCTCTCCAAGTCTCCGTAATCTGTCACCAAAGCAACGGAAATGTTATTTCCAAAGAGAGAGAATTATAGATGTTAGCCCGGTATATAGCAGCTATTCCTGTAGTCTACAATGCGAATACGAGCAAAGTATGCACACATGTCAGTGTGTACCAATCTTTTTCTTAGGTCACGGTAAGTGTTATTAGTACAAAGTTTACCCGTTCACTGGAAGTATTCCAATAATTATAAGAATACTGAAGTAAGAAACCTTTCAAATTTTGAATCTTTGGTAAGCGTATAAAAAATGCGAATTCCATATTTAAACCGTTACCATTATATCTATAACTTGCGATTGGAATTGATATAAGACCAAAGATATAGAAAGAGGATGTTGTGTTTATTTTACTGTTTCCAGTTTCAGCAGAAAAAATAATAGGTGAAACTCAAGAATCTACATCAAAAGAGTAATTTCTTATTATTTCGCACTATTTCTTGCTGTACGGAGTCAATATTAAAACAACAACTTTAATAAATTTGTTCCAATCCTAGGGGAGAGACAATGACGTGTACATGAGCTGTTGCTGTAGCGCTGCATCCATATATAAAAGTCAATAGGGTATGGAACATGCCATTTTAGGACTACACAACATCTTCACACTTATAACGTCAAGTAGAATGTTTCTTTAACATCTAAGTACTCTTAACAGCTTAAGTTCTCCTGTGTTCTCGCGTATAATGCTACATTAACATTCACGTAAATGTACACCTAAATCGTAATTAAAAAAAAACAAAATGAGCTCCTGCCAGAAATCGAACTGGAGTAACTGATTATTAAAGATCGTATAGGAACCATTGAAAACAGTTTCACCACGAGGAAGTTTAACTGATGTGATCATAACAGATGTTCCATACTACATTCATAATGCTTATGCCAGAGGAAACGCGAAAGAAATGTTAAATCGGGAGAATCGGAAATTACTTACGGACCTATTCACCTCCAGAGCAAGTGTACATTTTTTTTTAGTTTGCACGAATAGATGGTTATCTAGCGTTGCTTGTGTTTTGTGCGAAATGATTTCGATAAATAATCATGCTCCTCTCAAGTAATAAAGTAAGACTATTATTTCTTTACATGTCTCGTCCAAGACAAATGTCCCTATAACTATTCCAGGCCATTGTTCTTACACCACATCGATACTTTTATTAATCCATCATATGGAGTTTGCACTTTTTCTATTGAAAGTATCGTCAGTTTAAAGTATCTCTACCAGAGCACAAAATGAAATTTGTAAAGAAACAGTCACTCACAAAATAAGGTACTTCATCAAACTGTTTTCGCTGATAGAGATAAGGGTCTAAATACATGACGATCCCATGTTTTGCTTACGAATGACAGAAACTAATACTTTCGCGCAGGAATATTTGGTAATCTTGTGAGTCTATCTATTACCATCTCCAGATATTGAGATTGATACAAAGACGCAAGCACATAACAATTACGTATTTTTGTATTATTACTTACTACTTTCAAAAATATCTTATCCATGCTATTCTAAAGGTGAAAACGTGTTTTTAAAGGTTAAAAGAGAAGATACGTTCTCTGTACTGAAGATACGTCAAAGGTGATGATGAGCGAGAACAAAAAATAATATTATTTTGCGTAATTCATTAGTTTGTACTACAGTGTGCTATAGTGAAGTTTTAGACCGGAGATAAAGTTTTAGGGCCTTATGCAGAGTCGTAATGACGAGCGATTAGCGCCATACTAAAGCGTTCGACTAAGATATGTTTCCTGCAGGTAGTCAGGCGTTTAGTATCATGCTAATCATATGTCAAAACGACTCTGCATAAGGCGGTTAGAATTTTGAAGTTAAAAATTATTAATTAATTAACTCTATGGCATACATGGCCCGAAAGTTCGATCGTGTGTTGGGGAAAGTTCCTCATTAATTTCTCTATTTAGCCAGCTGAGTCCAGTTTTTATTTACTCGTTATAATTCTGCGAAATCTATCTTAATATTCCTCCAACCAGCGCCTAGGTCTTCCTAATAGTCTGTTACGATTGAATTTCAAGTTAAAATTTTGAAAGCTGTCCTACTTTCTTCCATTCTTCCATTCTAGCAACGACTATTCGATTTTCGTTCATGTGATTTCTGTAAGCATATACTCTCTCTTCATAATTATTTTTAAACTTAAAATTGAAGTATAAAGGTAACCAAGAGAGTCCTTTTGCTTTTAACCCCCCCCCCACTTGAACATCGATATGTCATCTAAGACGTCCATGGAAGATCAAAAATAGTCTTCACCCGCATCGACAACCTTCTGCCAACGTTGTGGAAAGCCATGGACTCCATCGTGGTAGAAATTCGTGGGCTGTGAAGCAAAGACGGTTTCAAGTGCACTTTTCACCTCTACTTAGGATTTGAACTGGCGTCCATTAAGGTGATTGTCCAAGGAATGCAAGAGGTAATAATTGGATGGTACAATGTCCGCGAAGTATGGCGCATGCAATAGTGTTTCCCATTCTAGGCATAGAATGGTGTCTCGGTTGTTCGTATTCACGTGAGGTTTTGCGTTGTTCTGTAACAGGATGACCCCTTTTCGATTCAGAAGTGCTGACTCCTGAGTTTTGAGTTTTCCTTGAACACGGCTCAATTGCTGACAGTAGGCAGTGGCATTGATGCTCTGACTAGCTGCTAGCAGATACCACTGCACAATACCACGAGCAATCCACCAAACACGCATGAGGAGGACGTTCTTCTGGTGCTATCTGGTTTTGGCTGTTTCCAAAGCGCTTCATGGAATGCTAACGCGCAGTGTAGCTTCGTACAGGGCCCATTTTTCACCACATGCCAACATCTTGTCCAGAAATGTCTCCTTCCTCAGACGAGACAAAAAGAAACACAGGTATCTGATCGCGTTGCCTTCTAGACCGGTGTGAAATCGTATGGGACACATCGACTCAACTTGTAATGCTTCCCAAGTTGATGGAAGTGATGGAGGTGGAGATGTCTTCACTCACATTGAGTTGTAGTCCTAGTTCCTCACATGTATCGCCACTGTTCGCTTTAGTTGCTTTCTGAATATCTTTTTTTGAACATGTGTTGGTGTTCGAGCACGTGGTGCGTCTTCGAGTATTTCGTCACCGTCCTTAAACTTGTCAAACCACCACTGTCCGTGTATTCACGATATCCTCATTAAAGATCTGGCAGATCTCCTGCCGCCGTACAGCGGTCTTTCACCGCAGTTTGAACCTGTACAGCATGCGTGCCCATTTGATGCTCTGAAGAGGTTCCATGTTCACTCTATCGTAACGCAAAATCACGGTGAAACTGAACTACCACAACCAGGTATTATGTTGGATATACCCACATCAACAACTGACGTTCAATGTTCTTACAATTCGCATTCAACGCACGATATGAAGGCTAATAGAGTACAGACTTTCACAGAAAGAGATAGAACTTTCTTTTTTTACCTTTATATACTAATTATTAATTTAATTTCTTCTCAGTCCTCTCCTTTGTAAGATTATTACCAACAAGATTCTCCATCCGTCTGTGGAATGATAAAACAGTATTATAGTTAGTGACTTAAATAAATTTCAGTACTACTTCCTGAATATGAACAACCTAGAATGCAACCGCTTGAAACACAAGCAACGAATTAAAGTAACTTTTGCCCCGAAATGCTAACGCCGCTTTGAAACTCGAAGTCGTAACACGCATTTGTCATATGTTATCACATACGTTCTCCTGCGTTTGTGCCATTCGCACGTTTTGTTGTTTCGTTCATTGTAAGAAGCTGTATTGCAATCATCTCCTGGGATATTTGCTTCTAAGTTGATCGTTTTGATTCTGTTCTCTGTTTTTTATGCAAAAAACACTCATTCTATTTGCTTAAGGTCCTAAAATGTTCAGTTTTATTCAAGTATAATTATTACTATGATTAGTTAGTGTGTCATCTTATAAAAGTGTATTGAGAGCTCGAGTATGACTAGGAGCCGATTAAATTACTTTCTAGTTTTTTTTACAGATAAATAGTTTTCTTGGAACTTGAGTGATTTTGAACTCAAACGGAGTTCTGGAACAGTTTAAGTTAGTATTCCAAGTTATAAATGTTCTGATAGGAATTCGGTATGAAATCACAAAATTCGTCAAGCCATCCAACATGTGCAGAAGTGTTATCATGTGTAGTTGATACATGTATATTACGTATACACGTTTATCCATGGACGCAAACCAACAGCAAATCTATTCTAATTTCTCATTAAGGCAAACACTTACATTGTATTGTTTGGATAAGGTTCTGAGAACCTAAACAACATTATAATAGTTGATTTAATACCATATAGCGTTACATATTAGAGATATGTAAGGAAGGTATAATGACCAAATGGCTAACATTTTATTGATATTCTGAATATCTAATGTTTGATTTAACGTGTGAAATAAGTTTCCATTTCATTAATACATTTTCTATCTGCAGGAAAGTATAAGCCCTGTGATATTAAAGGAATGGCATGCATTGCTGATCAACAAGGTAAGTTCAGACAGCACAATTATTAACTTAAATTAGTTAAAATGTCATGTATTTAGAAGGGTACAGAATAATACTTGGTGTTACATGTTTAAAAAATCTATGAATATTGCATTCAGTGTTTAATCTAACGTTCACATCAACCTTTGCAGCGAATATTGTTTTCCAAATAAAGTTAAAATTCAGAATGAAGCGAATATCATAACTGTTTATACTGTGAATAAATCTTATAAATAACACATTTTATATTACGCTATTCACCAAAGTAGAAATAGCAACCGAAGAAACATGAGCTTTTATTGTAAATGATATTTGTAGTCAAAACTTCCTCTTTCTTGGTACACTTTGTACAAGTTAAAGAGAAGGAAAATCTTGAAAAACATTGTATTTTCAATAGTTGCGTTATAATTGCATATATAGAAAAAACTGAAATAGGAAAACGTTCGTCGATTGACAGTACTATAAATGGCGGCGGTTATGTTGGGTGGTTCGTAACACTCCCGCACTAGGTTTCCTCTGATTCATTCCTCGCAAATTATAGTCTTTAACTCGCAAGTAAATTGAAACTGTGTAAAAGTAATGACAAGGCATTCTGTAATCGAGAATGGAATGGCCAATGAAGAAATCTAAAAGAGGAATTAGTCAATCAAAATGTTCCAACGAATTCCTATATAAAAACAATTTCATTACTCATTTTCATTCACATCCACTAATCTAACATGCGTCTTTGTACAACTACCGACTATAGTGTAACGGATTTATAGCGTTAATTCTCTCAAACACACTAAAACATCTTTGTGATTAATAATTATCTTTGCCAGTCACACTCAAGAAAAGATCTTTTATATGAATAGTTAAGAAATTGGGACCTTGTTTTCGAAGATAACATTTGACTTGGAAAATCTTCTATGTTTGATTACCTGAATAAATTATTTTTCTGCATTCTTAAAGTCTTCAGGTTTTTTTCTCACGAAGTTTCGAAGTAGTTTAAGGTAATCTACTTTTATGATTGCTGAGTTTGTTCCTGTTTTACTTGTGATATCTAAACCTGTAATGTAATGAGTACAAACGATGAATTGGCTCAGAGGTTCAGATGATGAGAGATGATATGGATAGGACTAGCACCTCATGCAGACTTTCCCATCCACGTTTCCTTTAAATTTTGGATTTGAGGTAGACAAATAGTGTAGTTCGTACACAAAAATATCAGTGTCATTGGAAATCACTGCAATACCCTGAATATTATGCCTGACACAGAATTTTTCAGGAGACTGGATCCCATGATCCCTTCGCCCTTTTACCATATCTGGATGTAAAATAGATATGAAATCATGACAATCGAAATTGAAGAAACTAATCTGGAGAGTAAATGAAAAACAATTATACCACTGACCATTAGATCACCCATTAATTATATATGAAATACACATTAATTGCACATGAATTACTGTAATTATTTTGCAAACGTCTGACGAGAATATACATTATATTCCCCCTAACATGTTTCTAGTGAGAGTGTGTTTTTCCAAAAATATTTAGTGCAGGAATTCCCCTCCCCAGGATTTTGCACTCTTGGTGTCACTAGGGAGGGAGCAAAATTTACAATTTTAAGTAAGCGAGTGAAACTTGTGTTGAGAATATTTATTCCCGTAAAGACTTTTGCTTCCCTCAATATGCAAAGTATGGTCCAGTAGTCGTCAGGCGTTGCGTACTCTGGTATAAGTAAGTGAAATGTGATCCAGTAGTCGCTACACCCATTAGCTCATAAAACTGCACGTACACATAAAATATCTCGCAGAAATGTTACTATATCGCAATATAAATTAACATATTAGATTCATGGAGATTTGCGCCATCCAATGTGATTGTCTAGTTAATGCATAGCTTCCATTTCCTTTGTTTGATTGTAATTAAATGCTGCTGTGAGTTTGGAAATTAACTCGTCGCCAATTATAAATTCTAGTATTGATCCTAGATATAAGCTCTAGAAAGAGTCAAAATTACATACTATCCAACGCCATGTAAGGAATATACAGCCATTCGAATCATAAGGAAGCAAACACTTTGCCATCATTAGTATTATTATGACCATAATAACCAAATCTTCTATGCAAAAAACACGTAATTTCTTTATTAATTTTACACTACTTTTAGTTAATCATAATATCCAACCACAATTAATGAATTTTAATCCTAGGCAATGAATATAAATTTCAAATACAGATGTAAACGTAAACCAAGATACAAAATACTACTAGTAAACTTAATCGTAAAAAGATCTTTTCTTTAAATTATCAAACAAGCCAATATCAAATTATAAACATTTCCTGTTCTATCCTACATGGTAGATTAGAATCATTATATAATACGTTATTCTACGTAGAAAAAAAACAGAAAAGACTTTTTTCTGTGGCGATGATACCTCAAAGTACTTAGATCACATGGTTAATGCCAAATAACTACAACATTATTTCAAATATCAAAACTAGAATGAAACAAACCATATATATATATAAAAACTCTATTTGTGATCCGACACTGTATTCGCTGGCGTAAAAGTATGTTGCAATTCTAATTTATTGCTTTACAATGAGTGAAGAAACACATCATGGAAGAAACATTTTTCCAGGGGATCAGGTGTGTAGTTAACTTACTCTACAACCTATTATAGAATCGCCCATATTTTAAAACATGCCTTTGTGTAGCGCAAAAGTTTCTTAGGATGTTGACAACAATTTTTGATTGTTTATATTTTTTTCTTGTTTTAACCTTCATAACAACATAATTTTACTTAAGAAAAATATTACATTTATGCTGTACTGTACTACCGGTCTTCCGTTTTTACAGTTTAATTTGTATCTAACGATTTGCATCGCTTTACTGATGTTTATGTTGAAAAATAGATAAAGTGGTTGGTTATTCGCATATTTATTAGTCTGCAATGTTGCTTTGGTATATATATACAGGATGGGCCTTTTAAATCAATCCACGGAAATATCTGAAAAATGATAAAACATAGAAGACATTTTTGAAGTACACGTAATATATTGCTAAGGGGGAAAACTAATTCCGCCAAAAGTACCCATCTCCGCCCTCGTAAATGGGGGTAACGGGGGTAACTTTGAAATGTCAAATGGGAACATGGGTCGAGTAATACCTCGTTCAAAAGGTCTTGGAAAACTAAGTAACACTGTACCAAAAGATGTTTCATATGGAGCACCAGTTTCATAATAGCTATGATATAGTTCGGAAACTCCAGTACCCGTAATATGAAAACCATGGAAAGTAAATGAATGTAACGAAATTGAAATACGTAAATATCATAGGACATATCGAATGGTGTGGTGTCTGGAATCCCAGTGGCCTCCCTGAAGGGGTCTTGTGGGCTAACTTCGAAATTTCAAATAGTAACATGAGTCAAGTGGTACCTGGTTCGATAAATCTGGCAAAATCGAACATCTTGCAGGAGAAAACGATTGCATTGAAATGGCAGTGTTCTCAAAAGGCCGCCGAGACATAGTATCCATGTCAGAGAAAAGGTTTAGTGCCCGTTGTATGAAAGCGATTGGAGAAAAATCAACAGAAGAAACACTGGAGTAGGTAATTGACGTCAGACACATCGAGAGGTGTTGTCGGGGTGACTCCAAGGGCCAACTGAAGGGTATCCTTGGCCAACTTGAAAAATTGAAATAGCAACTTCTAGCGAGTAACATCACGATACATAGACAAATGAATATTAAACAGCTTCTGTAAGAATATTTTCGACATGAGCCACCTTTTCCAAAATGATCGCCAAGACATGGTGACTGTGTCTAAGAAAATGTCTAGGCTAATAGTATGAATACGGTTAGAGATAAATGAAAATAACGAAAATTAAATAGTAAAACCACGTAGGCGTTCCATAGCTCGAGAATGATATAACAGAGATAAAACTGTTAGAGTAAAATTGCCATAATGTATATAGAGAAATCCAAGTCCTGCAAAGTAATCTCTCCCTGCGCTCTGTATGTGAGTGGGGTGGAAAGTAACAGTGAAAGTTCAAATGAGAACTCTACTTTAATTCGCAAATTAAGGCTACGCTACAAATAGTTATGGTGTGGTTGAAACATTTGTTTGTAAGGATGACGATGTAGTGACTAAAAAAAGGTGAAATTTTATTTGAATGGTAACGCATCTATGTATGACTGAGTATGGTGTGATAGGAACGTTATACGAAAGAAGTTGTCGAATAATGCAGTTGCTGGAACTTACAAATTTGTGAATTTGCTAATCTCCGTCGCGACAGAAAGTTTTATACAATGCGTGCTGGTTATTCGGAAAGCATTTCGGGGATATATGTACACACCGTTTCGTCCCTCAAGCTCACCATATGACATGAGTGCTACTAGTTAATCAAAATGTAAATGTGGCCATCCGCATTAACTCAGAGCACCAATTCTCTATCCATGAAGTCTGCCTTCCAAACAGCATTGGGTAGGTCAAGCGTACGCCCGAACCGTGTTCCGGTCGGACATTGAAATTTTGAAGTTAGCCCACAAGACCTCTTCAGGGAAGCCGCTGGGATCACAGGGATGACATCATTCGATATGCCCTATGATATTTATGTATTCCAATTTTAATTCATTCATTTACTTTCCATGGTTCTCTTACTACGGGTGCTGGAGTTTCCGAACTATATCATGGGTGTCATTTGGAAACTGGTGCTCCATATGAAACATCTTTTGGTACAGCGTTATTTAGTTTTCCATGACCTCTTGAACGAGGTATTACTCGACCCATATTCCCATTGACATTTCAAAGTTACCCCCCGTTACCCCATTTACGGGGGGCGGAGAGGGGTACTTTAGGCGGAATTGTTTTTCCCCCTTAGCAGTATATAACGTGTACTTCAAACGTTTCTTCTATATATTATCATTTTTCAGATATTTCCGTGGATTGATTAAAATGGCCCACCCTGTATATTAGGGTGGTCCAAGATTTCGAAACGTTGAAATTTTACCTTGCCACCCCCTAAATTTGTTCTTCTTTACAAATAATTAATACATTCACAATTTCAAATCAATAGCTCAAGATTTAGAGGTTGCACAATCGACTTAAAGTTTAGCAAAATTAGCGACTTATTTTCGTAGTATTGACAATGCGATACACTTTGCTTTTGTGCATTTAATCTCCTTTATCAAGTTCATGTCATTATTTATTACAAATCAATGTTGCAACTATAGGAAATGTTGTTCCAACAATGATCAACAAACGCTGTTTTATCATTTTATATTGGTATTTCATTTCCGTTGATGCATTTAATTTGGCTTCCGGTGACGGAACTTGCCTTTCATTTGTTTAATGATTATAATCCAGGAACCCTGCAGTCGGCGAGACATTTGGTAGCATTAAGCTTATAATACCAAATTGTAGCGATTGTTTGTTTACCAGAACAAAAACTAGAAATAGGTGGTGCAGTGTTTACTTTGACTGTGGTATGATAGTGAGTTTATAATAAATATAATATATGCTTCGTTACTATCATGGCAGGAGCCACAAGAAATAAGAATAAACTTTACTTACTAGGAACAGATAAAGAAACTCTAACCGGAAGTAAACTCCCTTGGAATGACGATGTTGCGGTTGTATATTTTCACCATCATCTAACCATAAAAGAACTGTTCATGATAGTTCTATAGGTATTGCACGAGAAACTACAATTTTTGTGAAAGGGCTCGTCTTCCAGTTTGTGAAAAACCATTAAATTGGAAAACTCGAAAAATTGAGGGGTTAATG
Organism: Thermobia domestica; assembly: GCF_964235325.1. Lineage (NCBI taxonomy): Eukaryota > Metazoa > Arthropoda > Insecta > Zygentoma > Lepismatidae > Thermobia > Thermobia domestica. The sequence continues at coordinate 69,598,417 of NC_137460.1, read as the reverse complement.
TGAAAATTTAAAGGAAAGCAGGAACCGAAAATCTACCCCACAGAAAGACAATAAAGCTTGATTTGTTGCACGTTTGAGGAATGTATTTCATATGGCACATGTGGATGCTCATAGGTAAATTAAAAATAAGGAAGACAAAGACTTTCTCATCATTGAGATAGAAGAGATGCGGCATGATTGTATGGTGTCAACGGACAGAACTCTTGCTCAAAAGGAAGCCAAGACGGAAAACAAGAAGCAATGAAAAGTACTTGATGGATGCAAGTACTATTGTTAGCGCTCTCAGTAACGCAGTTAGGCTGTTTCTTTCCAGGGATAGTGACTGTGCTAGTAATTTAGAATCAAGTAAATCCTAAATGACGAATACAAACCCTCGCAGCAGCATGCCCTGCAAAAGTCCTCAGACACAAAACGAACGCGGAAAACTCGGAAGAAACTTCTTATTTCCGAACTTCCTTCTATTAAATATGTTAAATAGATCGAAATTAACTGATAATGAAGAAACTTTCATTATAGCAGCAATGGAAAAAGTTTTGGGCCACAATCTGGGCGAAGCAAAGAGTTGGATGACATTAAAAGTTACAAAATGACCTTGCTTAAGCAGCTCAAACAAGATGAATGGCAAGAAAAAGGTATAAGAGGAAACCATTTCTCTCCTTCACCCCAAAAAAGAATCACAAAAAAAGAGTTCCATAATGTAAAGGTTAAATATAAAAGCCCAACCCAAAATTTTAAAAGCTGACACCGGAAAGGCTAGAACAACTAAACGGAAGTGAGTGATATTGTGCACAGATATTGTAGACGTAAAATTAAAAAAGAAAAAAAAAAGAGTTTTGTACTTTCCTGGAAAAAATGGTTGAGTGGCGCAGGAACCCCTCCAATCCTTTGATCACAAAATATCAAAAGTACTAGTAATAGTATGTCAAATGTGTGTAAATTACATGGAGAATTGCAACATAACTTTATTTGGACAATACGCAAAAATGAACGAACACAGGTTTTTTTTATCTTCTGCGGAAAAACGATTTTATGGGGCAAAATCCCCCACCCAAAATTTGGAAAGTTGACACCCGAAAGGCAAGAAGAAGTGAAACTAAGTGAATGAAATTGTGCACATATGTTGCAGACGTAAACCGAGGATACGGTGTTTCGTATTATCCTTCAGAAAAGAGTTGGGTGGGGCACCGAACACTCCGAACATTTGATTACGAAATATCAATAGTGCTCATAACAGTATGTCAGATGTGTGTTAAGGACATGAAGGATTGCAACATAACTTTGCGTATGGACAATACGCAAAAAAAAAAGAAATACTGTTTTTTTATTTTCTGCGAAAAAATGGTTTTAGGGGGAAAATCCCCCACACATAATTTTGAAAACTGACACCCGAAAGGCAAAAAGAAGTGAATCGAAGTGAATGAAGTGGTACACATATATTATAGACATAAAAGGAGGGAATGCGGCTTTAGTATAATCGTGGAAAAAAGGGTTGGGTAGGGCACCGACCCCTCCAAACATTTGATCACGAAATATCAAAAGTTCTAGTAAGAGTATGTCAGCTGTGTGTATAGGACATGAAGAGCTGCAACATAATTTTGTGTATGGACAATACGGAAAAATAAACGAGCACGGGTTTTTTATGTTTTGAGGAACGTTTTTAAAGGCTCAATCATCCACCCAAAATTTTGAAAATTGACGCCCCAAAGAGAAGAAGAAATGAACGGAAATGAATGAAATTTTTTGAACAGATATTGCAGACGTAAAATAAGGAGACGCTATTTTGAATTTTCCAGGAGAAACGGTTGGGTGGGGCACCGATCCCTCCAAATCCTTAACCACGTAAAATCAAAACTGCTAGTAACAGTATGTCAGATGTATGTAAATGACATGAAGAATTTCAACGAACTTTTTTTTACGAACAAAACACCAAAAATAAACGAACACTTTTTTCAATTTCTGCGGAAAAACGGTTTTTAGGTTGCAAAATAACTCACCCCAAAAATTTTAGAAGTTGACACCGAATGCTACGAATGAGCGAATTAAAGTGAATGTAACATTGCACAGATATTGTAGACGTGAAATGATTATACAGGTTACGTATTTTCCTGGAAAAAACAGTTAGGTGGGGCACGGGCAGCTCGAAACATTTGATCACGAAATGTCAAAAGTGTTAGTAACAGTATGTCCGATCTGTGTAAATGACATGAGGAATTGCAACATAACTTTGTGTATGGACAATACGCGAAAGATAAATGAATACTGGATTTTTATTTTCTGCTGAAAAACGGATTTAGGGGCAAAAGTTCCTACCGAAAATTTTGAAAGTTGATGACAGAAAGGCAGGAAGAAGTGAACCGAAGTGAATGAAATTGTTCACAAATATTGCAGACTTAAACTGGGGATACGAGTTTTCGTATTTTGTTTCAGAAAACAGTGGTGGGGCACCGAACCCTGCAAACCTTTGATCACGAAATATCAAAAGGTGCTAGTAACAGTATGTCAGATGTGTGCAAAGGACACGAAGAATTGCAACATAACTTTCTGATAATTATTTTCTGCTGAAAACGGATTTAGGGGGCAAAAGTCCCGACCGAAAATTTTGAAAGTTCATGACCGAAAGGCAGGAAGAAGCGAACCGAAGTGAATGAAATTCTACACAGATATTGCAGACGTAAACTGTGGATAAGAGTTTATGTATTTTCCTTCAGAAAACAGTTGTAACACGACCGATTTTCGATCGTCCGTTTTACAATTTTTTTAATATTTTTTTTTACTTTTAGTGGTACCGTAAATTTTTTTCTGTTTGGATAGCGACTGTTTCTTGTTAGGTTCTCCGCAAATCATGCATGCGAATCGGATCAGAGGCGAAAATACGAAACATTTTCGAAGGTAGCTTGGGGAATGCGCGCGAGAGTAGTGTTAGACCGACGCTATGATTATTGTAACAGGACGGACGAAGATATATCATCAACGCTATTCCATCGGCGTAAAGAAATCCGAAACAATGCCAAAATTTATTGATTCTTGTGACTTCGATAGTACCATTTTAAAGATTATACCGTGCACCTATTGAGGTAAGATTCTGGTAATCAATTTGAGCCAAGCACTGGAGATTCTTTAATGAAGAAAACTGGTCTGTTGGACACACCATGTTGGGCTATGCTTTGTGGAATTTAGAAAGTACAACGATTCGTCTTAAGAAATAGTGAAAATTTATATTGAGAAGTACTTCCCTTTGGTAAAAGTTAAAATGTTCGGGCTACAAATTAACATAATAGAAATGTCATGTTTAGTGTGTAAAATGCCTGGAAAAAAACTATACAATTTTAACATGGGTTTCTAATTCGATGTGCTCCCTCCCTTGAGCATTTCAATGGGGTACCGCGGTGTAGTCGTTAATCTTGTCTATTATCACCAGTCTTCACATTATTTGATCAGAATGAAGGGCGTAACATAATCTTTTTTTCCCTTCCCGGAGCAGATTATTCAAAGTGAGTAACATGATGTTTTGATCAGAGGTTGGCGGTGGTTATTGTTATGAACAGGTGTAATATAGTATTGTTTTTCTTATAGATATACATATCAGGACATACGTGTGTGTGTTTTCAACTAGTGAGATTGCATTCTCTCACGTGCCAAAGCAAATGTGTTATTTTGTTTATTAGTGTCCCAATTATAAATTTTCGCCTTAGATTTGGTTGGTAACATAAAGTTAATAAAATTGAAATAGCAAAGAATACGAATACGTAATATTTCAGATTGTTTGGACAAACAAATTACAGTAGTCCATGTCTTAAACGTCCTTCGGTTAGTGCACTTCCGTTCACCGTCCTAGTAAATATAGAGAGTCGAAGAAATTGAAGATGGTAATTCTGTTGTTTTTCCTCTTTTTTTTTGGAGAGGTTCTGTTTAGGCATAGGCCTGACGGCCTATTTAAGACGGAAACTTGATTACGTTATAACTGTAGTGCACTGTATAAATCCTGACTGGAAATTTTTCAAACTTATATTTTTTATTAGTTTACATTATACCTTTGTGTATGCATTATGCAAAGTTTATAGACCTGTGGAACTAAGTATCTCCCACAAACATTACTTCATTGCATAGAAGGTGAGGGAAGTAGATAATATCTCGGGATCATAATTTTTTTCTAACATAAAACTTATGGTAATTCTATAGTAGTTACGATCATGTCCTGGGTTTATCTATTTTACGAATTTACCATTTCCCCTTTATTTTCTCTCTCTTTACTTAGGGTGCAACTCCATTAGATTTAAAAGGCTTATATTTCTTTTTTTAAAGAAGATTTTGATTTATATAAATACCAATACACCATACATTCACTCGTTCACTTATTTATAGTCTCATATTTACTTATACCAATATTAGCTATTTTCTTTGTGTAGAAGTTAAGTTTATTTTAGTTACGTCGTACATGTGAAGGTGCGAGTATTTTCCTTAGTCGTCGCCGTCATATCGTGCCAACGTACTACTCTCTAGTTTTTTTAAACGCGCTTATATCTTCCTGTCAGTCCTAACACCCATTATTGTTTGTGGTTTGTCTTTAATATATCCAGAGTTCAAGTAGAGTGGATTGTCTGTTTTAATTTCCTTCGAGGCTTTCATAACTGGTTTATGCGTACGGGATGAGCTCCGGAAATGAATATAGTTATGATATTTATTCGAGTCTAGTATATAAACATTATCACACTCATCAAAACATCAAACTCTACATAAACACACACATGCCGCATCATACATATATCACAGTAACCTCTAAAGTTTCTCCTCATTCGAAACGTAAATACATACACTTTAACACTATCATATACACTCTACATAAGAATTACATAGGATTACACACATTACATAGATATTTCAGGTTTTTTTTTCTTTCCACGAATCTTCACCCTAGGCGAAGAAAATGTAATTACGTATACAGACGTATAAAGTGGTAAAAATTAAATCCTACACGTGATATTTAGACTTTAGGGACATTCGGATTTCGAGCATGGATGAAAGTTTACGTTCTCTGTTATTTTGTGTTTACTGCCACTGAGCGGCAGTACTTGCCATCAGCGGCTGATCTTTCAAAATAAGCCTATACTAAGAATGCCTTGTCGTCGTATCCCCCTGGTCGTATGGAGACTGAACAAAGATGTGAAAATTTCTCTTTCTTAGAATTGTTCTTAGAACTATATGATTTATTAGATGTTAATAAAAGTAAGAGTATCCATATAGAAGGTGTCCTGATGACGGCTGAAACGTGAGTTAAAATATTAGAGAAGATTTTTTTTTTTACCAGCAGTTTTGCTTAAAGAGCTTCGAGATGCCGGACCTGCCTCGCAGGGTATAATCCCTTAAAATTTTTCTCTTTTATTCCCCGTTTTGTTTTGTCACTGCCCTAATTTTGTTTCGTCTTAATAAATTAATAACTTTCTTCCCATTAATTTGGAACTAAATTATATTAGTACGCGAACATCAAAATTATTAAAAGGAAGGATTTAAAATTAATTAACTTAAATTCTGAATATTCAGCCACTCATTTAAGAATTAAGATATATTCAGGTAATAGTCTCGCCAGAGAAATCAATTGTTTTTATTTTATGATTGGAAAGAGAGTTTTATTATGCTTACAAATATGGTTACCTATCAGGTTGACTGTGGTTTGTGAAACTATATGTTCAATGGAGTATGATGTTTATTTCAGTAGAAAGCTGTACGTAATCGGTGTCAGATAGGGTCGGCCTGAGATCTTGGGTTTATGATAATTTATTAAATTTACATTTGTATGAAGATGGAAAGTACATTTCGAGAGCGCTTCATAAATGGCAGGTTCTTTAGAAACTCCATATGTTTATAGTCACGGATGATAAAACATAAATGCTAAGTAGTATTTCATACATTTATAAATACGAAGAAATAATTGTAGAATAATTGTGCCTCCGTGGACATGGGGTTTTTATAACTATTTTTTTTATCTTCGTTGTACTTAAAATATTGTAAAGATTGATCGTGATCCTGGTGAGTTTCTCGAATTTTCTACCACGTTGTTTTTGTTCTCTCTACTATAGCCATCGCTCTGTAGTTAATATATGTAAATTAAATGAAATTTTACAACTATGTAAAGCTAGGTCCCTTCTCTGATACTGCAATTATTAAACTTTATCAGCTTTGAATTAACGAACTGTTTCGTAACTGGTAACGAAACGCAATGCTTTCATACCATAAGCATGAGTCATTCTGTCTGTAACTAAAGGAAAGTTGTTAAATGAAATCGAAAAGGGAAGGTTCACATGTATTTCATACGAAGGGTACTATTATTCGTAAAATAACACTATTAAACCAGAGGAAAGAAATGACTATTTTGGTTTTCACGTTAATCACGGCAAGGCAATATTATAATATTTCAGTTCTTGTTCATGGAAGATAAGTAAGGTGAACTGCGGAACTACTTAGCCATCTTTGGATATTTTCAACTTTTCCTTTCTTTTGTCTTACCTCAGTGTGTAGGTACTTAGAGTACGAGAAGTGGAAAGTTTGACTAAGTTATTTATAAGATAATAAGGTTCAAGCTATTTCAAATCCTAAAGTATTTAATTTTCGATATACAGTGATATTTTCTTCAGTGATATGACGATATGTTATAACTCAGCTTCAGACGTACAAAGTCATTCGTTTTAAAGTCTTTCCATCTTGGTGAAGATATATTTAATCACTTTCATCGCTTTTGTGCCCCTGAAGTGAAAATAAATTGATAGTGGAAGGTGTCCCTAGTAGTGACAAAATATTTTCAAAACTTACGTTTAAAAGGTGAATAAGAATTTTAAAAAAAATATTGCGATATATTACCGTTATCGTCTGGAGATACTATCAACTAATATGATTCTACATCCTAAATGTCATACTGGACAAACAAAATAAAATTTTACTTGGTGTGGACAAATCAGAACTGCCTATTTTAATAATAAAACAAACTGTTTTATTCTAATCCACGTTGTGTGTGCAAAGGACACGAAGAATTGCAACATAACTTTGTGTATGGACAATACGTAAAAATAAACCAATACTGTTTTTTATTTTCTGCGGAAAAACGGTTTTAGGGGGGAAAATCCCCCACCGATAATTTCTAAAATTGACACCCGAATGGCAGAAAGAAGTTATCTAAGTGAATGAAGTTGTGCACATATATTGTAGATAAAAAATGAGGGAATGCAGGTTTAGTATACCCGTGGAAAAAATGGTTGGTTGGGGCACCGACCCCTATAAATATTTGATAACGAAATATCAAAAGTTCTAGTAAGAGTATGTCAGATGTGTGTTAAGGCCACGAAGAATTGCAAGAAAACTTTGTGTACGGACAATACGCAAAAAAAGGAATACGGGTTATTTTATGTACTGCGGAAAAACGGTATTAGGGAAAAAAGAACCCACGTAAAATTTTGACTTTGACCCTCGAAAGGCAAGAAGAAGTGAAGCGTAGTGAATGAAACTGTGCACATATATTGTAGACATAAAGTGAGGGAACGCAGGTTTCGTAACAATACGAAACAATAATACAGGTTTCGTAACAATACGAAACAATAATACAGGTTTCGTAACAATACGAAAAGAAAATAAACGAGTACGGTTTTTTTAATTTTCTGGGATGAACAGTTTTAGGGGGCATAAGCTCCCACTCTAAAATTTGAAAGTTGACGGAAGAAAGGTAAGAAGATATGAACCGAAATGAATGAAATGTGCACAAGTATTTATAGCTAAGATGAGGAAATACGTGTTTCAGTTTTTTCGTGAAAGAAAAGAAAACTATTGGGTGAACCGATTCTTTGAATTCTGGGAGGAGTGGACCGAAGCGAATGAAATTTGAATGTAGATATTGGGTATGTAAAATATGTGTTTCACAAGTGTCGTGTCTCCATCGGATTTCTTCAAATTTCAGAGATTAACCAAAAGCACAATCATAATGTTTTTATAGTATTTCAGGAGGCAATTTTAACTCTTACAATGTTTATGCGTATAAACAAATACACGTGTCGATTTATTTCCAGTCTGCTCTTGATGTGCCAAATTTGAAGCAAAACGGATAGGGGCACTTGTGAAACAAGAAAGGGCTTATTTATATATAATCTATATAATATCTACACACAATTTAATTTGCTTCGGACCACTCATTGCTGCGCCATTAAGATAATATTTCCTTTTTTTCGGATGTGGCTTAGGCCCCAACACTGCTTTTCCGCAAAGGATGAAAAGCCTTTCATTTATTGTTTTGGAAATTGTACCTATACGAAGTTTCGTTGCAATTCTAAATATTGTTTAGGAACGTCTGACGTCTGCTTATTTGCACTTTTGATATTTCGTAATCAACGGTTTAGAACGTCCATGCCTCACTCAACCGTTTTTTTTTCAGAAAAATATGAAACCCAACTATCTCATTTTACGTCTTCAAAATCGGTGCACAATGTAGTTCAATTCGGTGTAGTTCTTCTTGTCTTTTGGGCTTCAAATTCGAAATTTTGGGTGTGGTTTTTGTCCCCTAAACCGTCTTTCGCACAATAAGAAACCGTATATATATATATATATATATATATATATATATATATATATATATATATATATATACACACACACACACACACATATATATATATATATATATATATATATATATATATATATATATATATATATATATATATTGCGTATTGTCCATACCCAATGTGTCGTTGCAATTCTTCATGTCCTTCAACTAGTTCTGTTATTAGCACTTTTGATATTTTACGATCAAAGTTCTGAGGGGTCTGTGTATCACCTAAACTGTTTTTCTTTTTTTTCAGTTTTATTCCTTCATTTTATGTCTACAATATCTGTGCAAAATTGCATTCACTTCGGTTCACTTCCTCTGGCTTTTCGGGACTCAATTTTCGAATTTTTGGGTGAGAGATTTTTCCCCCTGAAACCGTTTTTTCGCAGAACAAAAACCCGTATTCCTTTACAACTTGAGTATTGTTCTTACCCAAAGTTTCGTTGCAGTTCTTCATGTTCTTTACACATCTGACATACTGTTACTAGCACTTTCAATAATTCGTGATTTAAGGTCTGGAGGGGTTCCTGCCCTACCTAACCCTTTTTTCAGGAAAATACGAAACACGTATTCCCGTATTTTATATCTTCAATAGGTGTTTAAAATTTCGTTTACATCTGTTCACCTTGTTTTGCCTTTCGGGCGTAAACTTTCAAAATTTTGCTTTGGGCCTTTTGCCCCCTAAAAACATTTTCTCCGCAGAATATAAAAAACAAGTATTCGTTTATTTCATGTGTAGTATCTACCTGCCAACTTTTATCAAAATCGGAGTGTTACACATCGGAAGTGTTACTTGTTCGTAACTATTATTGCTTTAAAATTTTGGAGACGCGGTGGCTCAGTGGTAGACCGTTCACCTCCGGTGCTTGCGGTCTTTTTTTCGATCCCAGCTCGTGCCATGTGGACTGTGTGGTGGACAAACACCGTGCTGGTGGGTTTTCTCGGCGTTCTCAAGTTTTCCCCCACTTCCTTCATTCCACCATTTCACTCATTTCTCATCATCACCGTTTCCTTTAGCCAAACCGCCATAATCGTGGGACGTAAAACTTAAAGATTTCATTTCATTGTTTCTTGATAATTTTATGAACAAATAGCGGGAATGCACACTGCAAAGTTCTTAAATGCTAATTAAGTTAGGATTTTGCATCCAAATTAAGTTGCAACATAATAATTCTTGTTAGAAAACTCGAATCGGCAATGCGAATTTAAGATTAGCCGATACTTTAGATAGCATGAAAAAAAGGGGAAGAGTGTAACGTAAGTGTGTGGCCAAGTAGGTTGCGAGGCGATTTAATAAATTGCATGTCTTCTACTCGGAAGAGTCAACCTCAACCGTTTCATTTGGATTTAAAATAAAACATTTTTATCATGAATTACATTAGCACACACTACATGAGTGATAAATTATATTATGATAGAATATAGTATGATCTTTAATAGAAAAAGTTGAGACACTTGATAATTATTACGTAGTAGGGTTTCAATAGATTCCGTGCTTGATCGTGCCGTGTGTGAAGTTATGAAATATGAATTGGTTTTAACAGACGCGGATCCAAGGGGAAGGTTATAGGGGCTATACCCACCTTCTCCTGACTCTCTGGTATACACTGGATAAAATGCGTTTTAATTCTACTTTATTTACACTGGATAAAGTTGGAAACTATGGTTTAGTCCATCCCTTTATCATATCCTGGTTCCGCCAGTAGGTTTCAATATTATGATGATCAATGGGGCCAGAACTTGCTGTTCTAGAAGCCTCAAGTTCATACGCGATAAAATAGTATTTCTGCACTTTTTAAAACTTTTTTCACTATTTGTATGTATCTTCAGACAAACCCTCCTGGAAAAATTTGTTTTATTGGATACTGTATTTCTGACGATGCTTCCATTATCAAATAGCATATGTAGTTTTATTTAACATAAAATTGCATATGCCAAAACAGTTGAAAACTTTATCACTTTTTTAACTTTTCTTGGGTTGATTTTGAGCTTAATGTCCCTTTCAGGACCGAAGCTATATTAGACGTGGACCTACTAATAATTTGAATCCTAACTACATGAAGTCCCACCGGGAATCGAACCTGGGTCTTCCATGCTTTAACTTTACTTGAATTTGGACTCGAACGCTCTCAAGAGGATTTAGGAGGGTGTATTTGCTATCCCTGAGTTTTTCATTTAATATATTTTTTTTAGAAATTATTTTAATTTTACTTTTGAAAATGTGTAAGCATTTCTTTTTTGAAAAATTTCCTTGAATTATAGGTAGTCAGTGATGAACACAGGTTTCATATTTATACGTGCAAATAGTAACTTCCATGGTCCTCTCTTTCTACCCCTAGACAGAAATATTGCTTTTACTAACAGCCAAATTATGATTTTTATTAATAAAGTGAAGCTGTTCTACTAACCCTGGTATAGATTTCCTGCTAAGCAGGGGTAAAAGTGAATCTGAAAATGTAGGGGATGGTAGGAAGCGGCATGACGTCACGCAGTCCTCCGTATCTATCTTTGTCCATTGCAATTTCTTAGGATCTGGGGGGACGCCGTACAAATTTTTTGGATGTGGGGGACGAGGTCACCTGTGTTCCCACGCATTTTTACTTGTGCTGCTAAGTAACGTTATTAATTGCTGTGAGGTCTAATAAAAGATATTACGTGATAATAATAATAATAATAATAATAATAATAATAATATTGCTACTACTACCTCTACTATTACTATTAATAATAATAATAATAATAATAATAATAATAATAATAATAATAATAATAATATAATATGATAAAGATAATTTTTCAACTTTCTACTACAATTTCTGTCGGCTTCCGTGCTTCTGGACACATTGTTTTTACAAGGAATAAAGAGGCTAGAAATAACAATTTTGCAAACATGATTTGTGTAATTGAAAAAAGCATTATCAGTTGTTTTACAATGAACTAAGACACTGACAACTGACCTCGTGTCTGTTTTTTAACACAATGTTGTAAGGCACAGGAGCCACGCCTGCGGGCAGCTTGCTTTTCAGCCTGAGGGCAGCTTCAGTACTAAAATGAAGACTTCTATTCTGTCAGTATATTGTATAGGTTTGAATCAATCACACACGTACTTTGCAATTCTGATTTTACAAGAAAGGTTTTGTTCATCGGGTAGGAAGTAAAGTGCATCGTACGTTGAAATCCCTTGCCCTCTTCTGCATACTGTATGAAATGTAACTTGTATACTGTAGTGAGTTACAGAAAAGAGAATGCTATTTTTTAAAAATGAAATTATCAAATAAGATTGACCATTATTACAATATATTAAAGATGAAAAATGTTTATCTAACAGACGTCGTACTTACTTATCTGCACTGAAATTAACACAAATATGTTTTCTTCTTCACTAATATGAGCTCCGAGCTTCTTCTTGATTGGTGGTTAGCGTACGAGACACCTGGTTGAATTCCCAGCGAGATCATGTGGTTCGGATTTCACGATTAATCAGTAGATCCCGTCTCTTATAGCCTCGCTGCTGAAAGGACGTTAAACTCAAAATCACATCAACTAACATGAGCTCCTCGGCTGTGGTACTGGGTTATTTCACAACTTCTTCGAGATCTTTGTAGGAATGAAGAATCATTAAGTAGTTAATCTATGTTGAGTCACGGTACTCCGGAGATAAGATTTCACTCTTCATAGAGTGGTGCCACAGAAGTCATAGGAACAGTAAGGTAGAGAATTGTTAGCTTCTTAACTTCCGAAAACAAACAATGAGTTATCTCTTTAGGTTACCAGATCTTGAAATCCTTCAATGACTTTTAAAGAATCATTTTTGCTTCGGTGAAGAGAGGAAAGCGTCTTAAACTGTGCTTTTAAAATATCAAAATATATGTCTTTTGAATACATTGAGAAATAATTGGGGATATGTAAACAGATTTCCCATTAGTATTATTAATCAGCACATTTTAAATATCCTAGAGCACAGAGAAAATATAGTCCTCAAATCTTCTAATCATGGTGTTTAAGACCCAAGTCGTAGGCTTCAAAGTATTTTCCTGAAAAAGAGAAAACCGTTTAGGTTGGATACAGACCCCTCCAAAACTTCGATCGTGAAATATCAAATGTACTATTAACAGTACGTTAGAATTCTTGAAGGACATGAAGAATTGAGACGATACATCGTGTAGGGACAATACGCAAAAAAATAAAGATTACATTTTTTAATTCTGCGAAAAAAACAGGTTTAAGAGGCAAAAGGCAAGAGGCTAAGTTTTCTAATTTGATGCCCAAAACTCAAGAAGAAGTGCATCTAATTGAATTACATTGTGCACAGGTATTGTAGACGTAAAATGAGATAATTGGCTTTCCTCTTTTTTTTGAAAAAGGCGGTTGAGTGAAGCATGGACTTCAAAACCGTTGATTGCGAAATATCAAAAGTATCCAAGTCGCGAAAAGTGCCTTTACGTCGCCATGACGGGTATGTGACCGCACTGTACTCTAAGGAAGGGATAGTTGTATAAGAATTTTTGAATAATTTTAAGAGTTTTTATTTTGACTAGGAAGTTAACATAGGTATAGAAAGTAAAGATACAGATTTGAAGCATGAATGCACTGTCATCACTGAAAAGTTTCGTATTCTCAACTTTTCTATTTATGGTTTATATGTTAAGTTAAACACCACGACATGTATCACTGATATCGTAGATCGTATTATTTTTTTAAAATCTTTTTTGTAACATGTTGTGAAAACATTTATCTCCAGACATGATGTAGAGAGAAAAGAAAGAGATACATCTGTAATATATATATATATATATATATATATATATATATATATATATATATATATATATATATATATATATATATATATATATATATATATATATATATATGTGTGTGATTTATGAAATAAGTGTAGAAATTACGTAGCTAAAGTACACGTAAGATAGTGAAAAGGAGATATATAAGTCTGAACTTTCAGAAACGTCCTAGATAGGTGAAAATATAGCTAAAACTTGCAAAAGGTATCACGTAATTTATCTTTTGTTATATTCTAGTTCACTTTTTTTCTCATCCAAACATCTGTATCCAGAATTACGAGATAAAAGTGAATAGAGAAACATTTTCATCTGAAGAATTAAATCAGAAAACTTTTTTGACTTGGACTAGTTTCAATCTCACAACTGTTGAACCCATGAGTCAGCGCTATACTGAGCGCTCTACTGATTGAGCTAACAACTGCTTTTGCAAAAGACTCATTGCTACTATTATCGATTGGTGAATGGTGTGTTTTAACGAAGTTGGACGAGATAATTGCTTCATATAGGTTTTGCTTTAATAATAGTAATAATAATAATAATAATAATAATAATAATAAAGTGATAACAACAAATAAATAAGAATAAGAATAGAAGAAGAAGAAGAAGAAGGGAATTTTAAAAGTCGCATTTGTTAAATGTTTGTCTTGCGGAGTAAGTCCTAATATGAGATTTTAATAAATGTAAATGTAAGCGTGGTTTATCCGTGCGTAGAGCTCAAACTCCGCCACTCACTACCATAGTCCCATAGAGGTTGTACTCGTATGGTATAGTCGGTTTGCATCCTCCAACCATGAAGTAAGTTTCGGTTTGAACCTATGCGTGTCCTAAGGGGGAGCAGGGGATTCAAAGAGAGAAAAGTGGTTTAGAAATTAAAGAAAAGTAGAATATCTCAGGAGGTGAGCTGATATAGAGTTTAGTGTTCCTTTCAACTGCGAGTCTATATAACACATGGTTCTACAACTTAACGTGGAACCTGAACATCACGACTCCCGCCGGGAATCGAAAACCGGCTGTCATGTGGAACCCAGGTACGTAAAAATAATCGAAAATGAACGATATTAATGTCAAATCCATAGCTTTTGAGGTCAGTGACATGAATTGTGATACTCCTGATCTCGTTCACATCAAAGTTTAGCATTATCGGCATAGAAGTTTAATGGGAAAGGTGAAAATTCAAAATTCCTAGAAGAAAGATATGAGTGTCTATTGAATAGTTTTTGGGGTCGCTGAAGTGAATAATGACATTCCCGTACCATTAAAGCCCAAGGCGTTATTCTTCGTTAGCGGCAAGTTTATTCATTTACTTAACTCAGGAGACATTCAAGTTAAGGATATTAAAATCGATGCATATATTTCTAATTTAAAATTGTTAGATACATATTGTAGCTTAGACTTATAAGGAGGGGAAGGGACAATTTATACAATGATTTCCTTCACATTCGAATAAAATACTGTCCCATTATATTTGCGAAAACTCGTTTCTTTTAGTGTCATTCCTAATAGTGTTCCGTATTTGTTTAGACCTCTACACATTTATAACTGTATCTCACTTTTCCTGTGACGAGAGCAACTCCTAAGCTAGCATTCTGTAAACTGTATGCCAATAACATCTATAATCATAGCACAATGGAACAGATGAAGTTGAGCTTTAGCAATATTTAGCATGGAAAAAGAAAAAATCCACCACATTGATATTGAAAAAGTAGTTGACGTATTCCTCTCCGAAAAAGATCTCCCACACATTTGGTTTCTAGATTGTGATTTATAGGTTATAGCTATACTTAAGTTTATTGAACTTCCTCTATAGTTGTGTGGGCGACACACTGAAGTCATCCCTAATAACGGGGAAAATGCCATGCAAAAATAGTCAAAACGATCAATACTAGTGTCGAAATCATAGTTCTTGTGGTCGCAAAGATAAATAGTGACGCTAATGGTTCGGCATCATTTTGAGTTAAGCCCTTTTGGTATGGAGGTGAGGGTGGGGGAGGTGACTAGCAAGAAAAAAACAAAGAAAAAGAAAGAAAAACATCGTACATTTTTGTCGAGTAGTAGTCGGCCCCACTGGCATGTGGTTCAGAGGAGAGAACCGATGAAGATTTCCGATCAATTCCTTTGACTTAAGTTTCAATACAGTGAGAAAAGTGGTAATGCACAAATACTGGTGTCACATTGTGACCTATCAGATATATCATTTCTGGGAAACTGTCGTTGCTCAGGGAGGCATTACCAACTGTTCGGTCCCTAAAATTATCACTGCTTTACAGGGACATAGGCATGAATTTATTTCAGGGATCGAAAGCGTTTTTAGAGGTAAATTGTTCAAAGTGAAATTTATATGTAAACTAAATTAATTTCAAATTCCTCCAGGAGTCCACGTTACATCGTTCGTTCAACTTTACATTTTTTCTGAGTGAAAACTTTGTAAATATGTATACATATATTACAGTAAGAATAGAATTTTGTATTACCATCCGACTATTGTTGTGAAAACATTCATCATGATATGACGTACGGAAATAAGTTACGTTAATGTTGTAAGATCTAATATCAAAGTTGAAACATCGCAAGTAAAATAAATGCATGTAGTAGCAGATATATATGAAAATAATTTCAAATAAACAGAAATAATGTCTTCAGGAAACTTCATAGATGCTGTTATACGACCTTAACAATAATAGTTTTAGATGTACTCAAACTTGTACATATCTGTACTTCTATTTCATTTGTTTAACGAATGATATTTAGAACAGATATCAAACTAGTGCCCACTGATTTAAGACATTGATTAACAAATCAGTAACTACAAACTCAAATATAAAACATTTTGTTTTTCACGTAATCCAACTTCGAAAATTGGGCTTTTGTTTAATATCTCGTAGCAAGTAGTTAGCAACTTTAATCACAAATTTATTTCATTGCAAAACAACTAATTATGTTAATAAATGCATGAAGTATTAAATTTATAATTGCAAAGACTATGCCAAAATAACCAGATGAATTTGAAGACTTATGTCCAAAATACGTATATTTTATATCAATCTTTTATTTGTTACGTGAGCCTTCTATGGTTGAATGTATAACACACCTATGTTTGACGCATAAATCCTCAGGTTTGATTCCCAGTGGAGGCGAAAGGAACACGCAGTCTTGGTGCTAGTTTCCACAACACAAATCAAAATATAATAATAATATTTGGTCTAAGAATTAATTCGTGCGGGTGGACAAGAGATGGCGCAACGAACGGAGCGTCCCACAGTTCCGTGTATCCACACATTTGTTGCAAACCCCTGTCATCGCGTATCGTTCGTAGTATAGGGCAGTGGATTAAAGCGTCAACAACACCAGTTTGTAGTTAAGTGAACATGGCGCAATTTGTGCCTGATAAAGTGTTTTTGCGGGCTGCATTACTTTAACATGCAGAAAAGTGCGACTGAAAGTCATCGTATTTTGGTGGAAGTGTATGGTGACCATGCTCTAGCTGAGCGAACGTGTCAGAAGTGGTTTGCACGGTTTAGAAGTGGTGATTTCGGCTTGGCAGACCAAGAGCGAGCTGACAGCCAAAAAAATTTCAAGACGAAGAATTGACAGCATTGCTCGAGCAGGATTCGTGTCAAACGCAGGAACAACTTGCAGCAGCATTAGGCGTTGATCAAACAACAGTCTCCAAACGCTTGAAAGCCATGGGAATGATTCAAAAGATGTCACATTGGGTTCCACATGAATTGAAAGACAGAGACGTTGAAAGACGAAAAACCATTTGCGAATTGCTGCTTCAACGACAGAGCAGAAAGGGGTTTCTGCATCGAATTATTACGGGTGATGAGAAGTGGATCCATTACGAGAACCCTAAACGAAAAAAGGCCTGGGTGAAACCAGGTGAACCAGGTCCATCACAACCACTGTGCAAAGGTTATGCTGTGCATATGGTGGGATATGAAAGGTGTGGTGTACTATGAGCTGCTGCAACCGGGTGAAACTATGAATGGAGAACGTTATCGACGACAATTAATGCGTTTGAAGCAAGCTCTGGCCAGAACACGACCAGAATGGGAGAACAGACATGATAAACTTATTGTTCAACATGATAACGCTCGCCCACATGTCGCAAAACCGGTCAAAACCTATTTAGAAAATGTCGGATGGGAAGTTTTACCCCACCCGCCGTATTCACCAGACGTTGATCCTTCGGACTACTACTTGTTCGATTGCATGAACAACGATTTGATTGGACAGCGGTTTACTTCTTCAGAAGATATCGAAACATGGGTCTCTGACTGGATCGCTTCCAAGGATGAGGACTTCTTTCGCCACAGAATCCGTACATTGCCTGACAGATGGGCGAAAGTGGTGGCTAGCGATGGACAATATTTTTCTTATGGTATTTATGTATTTTGTGTTTGTACTACAGCTTCAATGTGTGCGTACCAACCGCACGAATTAATTCCTAGACCAAATAATAATAATAATTTATTTGTTATGTTTACTACAAGCAAGAAACGCGCTTCTAAGCAAGCGTCTTTAACACCTACACGTTACTGTTGATCTGCAACGCAAGTGTATCACTCTTTTAGACTTTTGATAAAATGCTTTGATCTCCACATGTAAGTTTGTTTCCAATGGACCAACAGCCAGTTTCTACTATGTTTCATTCTTAGTAAGTTTTGGGCTGATAAACTCTATCATTATACATAGGAAATGCAATTCGAAGCCCATCATTTTTTCCTCAGTTTTATTATTTCAAAGGATTACGTTTATCACTTTTTTGTTTAATGGGAACTTACATTCACTTAATCGCAACATCTACCCCCATAGAATAAACAGACAACATAATTTTAAAAATGATAATTTAAGACATAAAACGTCTGTATTCTTCGTATATTTATAAAGGTATTTAAGTTGGAAGACTGCTCCAAGGCACTCGCAAGTGGATCTCTTTCTTGCCCGAGTCCTGTGGACTTGGTTTTGGACTTGTTTTTTCACACTTGATCTTGGTCTCGGTCTTGCATATAAATACTCGGTCTTGGTCTTCGAACCAGGGAGTTTCCACCCAAGTTACCACTCTATCAGTCATACACAGGACACACGCTCATATGACCTAAACCTCCAGAATGCAAGTAGAGGTCGATTGATAGTTGGAGTTCGGAAGTTGAGGTTGATGGAGATTGATTGATTGTTCGAGTTTGGAGGTTGAATGGTAGTTGCAGTTTGGAGGTTGAAATCGAACAGAGTGAAGGTCAAGGAGCAATCGGAGTTTAAAGGTTGAGATCGTAGTTTCCTGGAACTAGTGTTGTCAACGGCTCGAGTTGCTCGGCTAACGGCTGTCACCTCCGAGCCGAGAAGTGAGCCGAGCCAAACTCGAGCCTTCGGCTCATTTGGGCCAAACAGAGCCAAGCCGATAGCTCACCTAACCGAGCCGAACCAAGCCGATGGTTCAAAGCAACAGTGGCGGCTGGAACCGATGGCTCAGTTGAACCAAGCCGAGCCAAGCCGGCTGCCATCATTAAACAGTACAGCCGTTGACGCATATTTTACCAGAAGAAGAAAATGAAAATGAAGATCAAATATATTAATTTAATGCGCAAGATCTTGAATAACCAAATCTTGAATTTATTGCTGAGAAGCTAGCTTTCTAATTTAAGGTCAAATATCCACAGCTCTATGTCAAAGAAACTTTTCAGGGACTACAGTGCAACTGGACAAAATTCATCTCAAAACAAGGACTAACATTTTCATCAAAGTAACTTCTACACACAATTAAAATTGCTGACTAATATTTTCTTGAATGTATGGAGAATTTATTCGCAAAGGAAAGAACATGATTACAAAATTAATAGGTATCATAAAAAATGAATTTGTTAGCAAGTGTAAACCGGTGGTTTCAATAATTTATCCAATTTAGAACATACATACGAATAAATGAACTAAACAAGCAACTGAAAAGTTCTTCCTCCAAAAGAAAATGAAGAATGTGATGAAGTGCGAGAATTAAACGTTCAGGAAAGAAATTCTGATTGACAAACGCAAGTGGATTAGGGCCAATGGGGATACCATTTAAGGAAAATAAGAAAAACTCACCACGGACAATACGTATAGAATATGGGGAAACTTGTTCAAATACATTTTCTGAAATGAAAATGAAATGAATTCTTTGAGTTGTACGTCCCACGGTTATGCCGGTTAGGCTAAAGGAGACGGTGATTATGAGAAATGAATGAAATGGTGGAATGTAGAAAGTGGAAGAAAACAGGAGAACCCCGAGAAAACCCACGCACACGGTGTTTGTCCATCACAAAGTTCACTTGGCGGGAGCAGGGTTTGAATCCGGGACCCCATGCACCAGAGGTGAACGCTCTACCACTGAGCCTTATCGGCCCCAATATATATATATATATTTTTGTTTGCATTTAGAAAGAAATAAAATATAATTTCCATGGCGAAATAAAATTACACTAATATAATAGTTTGAACAAAAGAAACACTGACCAAAGCTTAAAACACACTTTACTTTAATTTATAATTCGTAACGGTTTCGGATATCTAACATATCCTTTTTCAGACAATATCGAAAATAAATGAAAAAACAGACGTATACAGTATATAGTCATTATTATCAGAGGTTTAATTTCTTCTAACAGACATATATATAATTATTTTTGTACTTTTTTGCCTTCTATTTGCTGAGGCCTTCAGCCAATCCCGTAAGTCTTCTTGCTCACTTTCAAACTAATCATGTTCCGCCATTTTTGGTTCTTATAATTGTCTTTTTTATTTTCTTTTTGTGTATGCTGTCTATGCTTGTCTTTGCTTTCTTGCCATAATTCATTAATAAGTAAGCCTCCTGTCCAGTTCATCAGTTTATCTCTTTCTGCCTTCATTCTTCAATCTGCTTCCTTCCACCTCCTTATTATCATTCTTTTCTCCATCTCCAATATTTCCGTCTTATCCCAATTAATTCCGTAATCCCTCTCCTTAACATGTTTATATGTGGCATTGGTATCTTTCTTCCTCCTAACATAATCTTCATGTTGTTTCAATCTTTCTTTCACTCTCTTTCCTGTCTCTCCTATATATGACATATCGCAGAAGGCCTCAAAGGCACAAAAAGTACAACAATATCTATATATGTATCTGTTAGAAAAAATTAAACTTTTTGATAACAATGACTATATATATATATGTCTGTATTTCATTTATTTTCGATATTGTCTGAAGAAGTATATGTTAGATATCCGAAACCGTTACGAATTATAATTTAAAATAAAGTGTTTTAAGATTTGGTCAGTGTTTCTTTTGTTAAAATAATCAATCACAGCCATGGAGAGTCTTAATAATAGACATATAAATTAGAAATAGCAAAGACAGCTTGAATTGTAAACTGTAAACAGTAATTTCACATCAGGTTCCAAGGAGATTACACAACAGCAAGCGAGCAAGCAGACAACAGCGTTATTCCCGTGGTCCTGTCCTAAGCGTGTGTCGAAGGTGACGTCATTTCGTGAGTAGGACGCAAACGCGTTCGCTAGTGAATTTACCAAGGCAGTAACTATATACGCTACGGAGTCCGACAATCTAGTGCCTTTTATCTGTACAGGATTATGCGTGTTAAACATTATAATTGTTACTTATTCCATTCTCTGTTGCAAGAAAATAAATGGCATAAGAAAAGGACCTGTGCTTAAACGCAAATATTACATAAACGGTCTGCTAGGTTTAGTTAGAACGATCCGTTAAGTGGAGGTGGGGTAAGTTCTCAAACATTTAAAAATACGACGTTTGATGTAGGTGCACCACGCTACCAGTTAGTAGAGAACAAACCCCGAAGTAGGACTGGTATCAAAACGAGACAATACGAGACTACTTACATTATTAGTCTCCTTCGATCGACCAATAGCGGTCTCAGTCTCGTCTCGATAGTCTAGAAATAAATTGTGTGAAATTATTCCATACTAAATTTGAACGTCGTTAAATAAAATATTCATCCCATAGTTCTCCCTATTACTTCAGAATATGTCCTGTCTGCACCATTTTCTACTAGATAAAGCATGAATTAGCAATTCATATACAACATTCAAAAATACATATGTCTATTTGCATTAAATATATTCATTCTTTCTTAAATTATTTGTTTACTAATTGAAATACCCGGTGTTCCACGGAGAGAATGGATTTATATTTCAAAAATCTATTTGAGAATAGTTTTTTCCAGTAGAATAGTATTTGAATCGGAATGAAATGGTACGGATCCATTTCCAGCAGGAGCAACTGAATAAACTTGCCGCTAAAGAAGAATAAAGCCTTGGGCTTTAATGGTATCGGGTATCACTTCATACCTATCATTCCTTTATTAGACACTCGTATCTTTCAAATAGAAATTCATTTCGCTTCATTTCTTTTTGCCTTTCGAGTATCAAATTTCAACATTTTGGATGGGGGATTTTGAAACCTAAAACCGTTTTACGCACAACATAAAATACCCGTATTCCTTTATTTTTTGCGTATTGTCCATAAGCAAAGTTATGTTGCAATTCTCCATGTCCTTTGCGCACATCTGACATACTGTTACTAACACTTTTGGTATTCCGTGATCAAAGATTTGGAGGGATCCGTGACAAACCCGACTCTTTTTTCCAGGAAAATAGGAAACCTGTATTCCCTCATTTTATGTCTGCAATATCTATGCAAAATTTAATTCACTTCGGTTTACTTCCTCTGGCCTTTCGACCGTCAACTTTCAAAATATTGGGTGGGAGCTTTTGCCACCCAAAACCTTTTTTTCTGCAGAAAAGAAAAAAAAAACGTATCCGTTTATTCTTTGCATATTGTCCATACACAATGTTTCGTTGCAATTCTTTGTGTCCTTTACACACATCTGACATACTGTTACTAGCACTTTAATACGTCGTGATCAAAGGTTCTCTGTGGTCTGTGCCTCACATAACCGTTTCTTCAAGGAAAATACGAGACAAGAATTTCCTCAATTTTGTCTATAATATCTGTGCAAAATTTAATTCACTTTGGTTCACTTCTTCTCACCTTTCGGGTGTCAATTTCGAAAATTTTGGATGGGAGTTTTTGCAGCCTAAAAAACCGTTTGTCCGTAGAAAATTTAAAAAAACCGTATTCCTTTATTTTTTGGTTATTGTCCATACAAAATGATCCGTTGCAATTCTTTATGTCATTTATAGTCATCTGACATAATGTTACTAGCACTATTGATTTTTCGTAATCGAAAGTTTGGATGGGTCCGTTCCCTACCCAACTGTCTTATCCAGGAAAAGACAAAACCCGTATCCACAATTTAGGTCTACAATATCTGTGGACAATTTCATACACTTCATTCATTTCTTTTTCGCCTTTCGGGCTTCAACTTTAAAATTTTTGGGTGTGGGCTTTCGCAACCTAAAACTGTTTCTTACGCAGAATATAAAAATCCTTATTCGTTTATTCTTTGCGTATTTATCCATACACATAGTATGTTGCAATCCTTCATATCCTTTACACACACCTACATACTGTTACTAGTATCTTTGACTTTTCATGATCAAAGGTTTGGAGGGCTCCGTGTCCCACCGAACCGTTTTTCCAGAAACATGCGTAACCCGTATCCTCATTTTTCGTCTGCTATACCTGTGCAAAAAATTCATTCACTTTATTTCACTTCTTCTTGTCTTTCGGACGACAACTTTCAAAATTTTGGGTGGGACTTTTTACACCTAAAATAGATTTTCCGCAGATCATAAAAAAACTCGTATTCGTTTGTTGTTCGCGTATTGTCCATACACGAACTTATGTTGGAATTCTTCATGTGCTTTACACATATCTAACTTGCTGTTACTAGCACTTTTCATATTTCGTAATCAAAGTTTTGGAGGGGTCCGAGCTCCACTCAACCCTTTTTTCCTGGGAAATACGACAGTCGTGTTTCCTCTTTCTATGTCTACAATTTTTTTGCGCAAAATTTCATTCACTTCGGTGCATTTCATTTTGCCTTACGGGTGTAATTTTGTACAATTTTGGGTGGGAGCTTTTCCCCAATAAACCTTTTTTTCCGCAGAAAATAAAAATCGGTTATTTTTATGTTTTGCGTATTGTCCATACACAAAGTTTCGTTGCAGTTGTTCATTTCCTTTACACACATCTCAGATACTGTTACAAGCACTTTTGATATTTCGTGATCAAAATGTTTTAGGGGTCCTTGCACCAACCAACCCTTTTTTCCCACAAAATACGTTTTCCATCATTTTATGTCTACAATGTCTTTGGACAATTTCATTCACTTCGGTTCATTTCCTTTTGCTTTTCGAGCGTCTATTTTCAAAATTTTGGGTGGGAGCTTTTGCCCCATAAAAACCGCTTTTCCGCAGAACATAAAAAAACGTATTCGTTTATTTTTCGCGTATTGTCCATACAGAAAGTTATGTTGGAATCTTCATGTCCTTTACACACATGTTACATACTATTACTAGATTTTTATTATTTCGTGATCAGATGTTTCGAGGGTTCCATGATCCCATCCTACCTTTTTTCCAGGAAAGTACGAAACCCATGTTCTTTCAGTTTAGGTCTACAATATCTGTGCACAATTTCATTCACTTCGGTTTCGCTTCTTCTTGCCTTTCGGTCGTCAACTTTCAAAATTTTGGGTTGGGGCTTTTGCCCCTAAAACCGTTTTTTCCGCAGAAAATTGAAGAGCGTATTCTCTTATTTTTAGCGTTTTCTCCATACGTAAAGTTTCCTTGCAGTCCTTCGTGTTCTTTACACACATCTGGCATACTGTTACTAGCACTTTTGATATTTCGTGATCAAATGATTGATATTTCGTGATCAAATCAAGTGTGCCCCACCCAGCCGTTTTCTACATTAAAATACGAAACCCCTATTCCCTCATTTTACGTCTGCAATATCTGGGCAAAATTTCATTCAGCTCGGTTGAGTTGTTCTTGCCTTTTGACTGTCAACTTTTAAATTTTGGGATTGGCTTTTATATTAAAACTTTACATTATATAACATTTTTTTCTTTTTTATGAAATGGAAGGAGAAAATTATTTCTTCTCATATCTATTTCTTGCCATTCATCTTGTTTGAACTGCTTAAGTAAGATCATTTTGTAACTTTTAATGTCAGCCAACTCCGTCACAATAATAAAATTGTCATTCTTAACAATTTGTTTTATTGTCTAATTTGTAGTTTGCCGCACTCATATATTTGTTACAAAATTGACGTTTGCTCCAACGCCTTTCGAATTCGGAACCAACCCAACCGCCAAGATTTTTGGGTTGCCTGCTATTGCAGGAAAGGGAGAATTGCAGATGGTAATGCACTTTTGGAGTTGTGTACACATATATTGATTTTATGCTAACGAATGAGTGGGTGTTAGAAATGGTGGGGAAGAAAAGAACACTTTTAGACATTGTGAAGAAGAGGAAGAAAAACTGATTGGGTCAGTGCCTAAGAAGAAATTTTATCATGAGGTACGCACTAGATAGTATGGTGGCGGGAAAAAGAGGGAGGTGGAAAAGGCGACTACAACTAATGGATGATATATAAACAGAAAGGTCATAGGTAAAGATGAACAGGTTAGCGAATGACTGTGGAGCATGGAAGCTTCTTAGCTGCTCCAAGTGACCTGCTAGAAAAGGCAGATGACAATATTGGTTGTCACCAAATAATTTTGCTGGATTTAATTTTAAATAAATAATAACATTTCCGCATAGAACGAGATAATTAGTAATTTTTTGATGGGAAATGTATTATTATTATTATTATTACTTTTACATTTTCAGTCTTGAACCAAGGAAAGAAAGATTGTGATTGCTATGAAGGATGTGAAAATTATAAATACGCTACACACTTAATTGGTTGTTTCAGGTAAGAATTTTTAAATATTCATATTTCGCCCTTCGATACAATCAATTTATTTGCCAAAAAACTATGTCGTTCTTAGTATGGGAACAGATGTAACTTAGATTACCACTGTTGAAATTAAAATTACTTTCATATATTTTAAATTAATTTTAAAATTTTTTTGATACATGAATATATAACTTTCAGTAGTTTTTCATAAACCATATCTTAAGTATTGTTTTTTTTATGTAAAGGACTATCAGCAACAGAAAATCTTCACTTTTTCAAGTATTGCGGTTTTAGAAACGAGTTTCCTCGCTTATAGTCGATAGAAAACGGTATTAGTGTACTTATAGTACCAGAAATAGAAATAGGTAAACAGGGACAAAGTAACTCACAGTTTATTTCAGGTTTTATATTTAAATTATAAAGGAAATAGTGGATTCAACATTAATTTAGAGACTTTAGTTGTCTTTATGTCGTGTGAATTACAGAATGCCTATTATAATCGTAACAAGTGTAAACTAAACTTATCCGAGCATGTTGTTAGAAATGACTCGCATTTGTATAGGACTTCATGGACATAGTTCGTTACAAAGCTTGAAAATAAAATAAAATTGCCAAAAGTTAATATAGGCAGATTTTGAATTGTGAAACCAAAGCACAGAGTAAGTATGTTTGTGTTTAATAGGTGTATACTGCAAGTGAAGTTTGTGTTACTGTGAGAAGAAGGTACGCAATACAGTTTGTAGAATATTTGCCATTGTTAGGAGAATTTAAATGTCAATAGATATAATCTCCGTATGAACAGTGTAGTTTTTTGCAAACAGTGCAGAATTCCTTCAGAATTAAAACGGTCAACTGTACCAGATTAGTAACAAAGAATATAAACGGACAAAAGGTCGCCTTTCTCGAGTTGTTTCAAAACTGCACGTAGGGTCCCTTAACCGAGGAGGTTTGTGTACTTTGAAAATAATGAATTAAAGTTTTCCAGAAAGAAAGTTGCGATTTTCTGAAAAATCGCTGTAAACATTTTGTTAATATTCCTTGTATCAATGTTTAGTTAACAAACCTGTACTTCGTTATGAGCCATTTCTTTGATAAAATGCCAGATATAAGCAGTTTCCTCTTCAAACTGAGTTTGAGCCAGTTTCTCAAACACGACTCAATCGATATTGTTCATATCTCACAAATACAAATTTCATTGCCAACCTGACAACAAGGGGCAAACATTTGTAACAAAACTATTCGCAAGACGTGATCTATTCAGTTAGAAAATGGTTCAGATCTCAAAGTTGGTTAATATTTCTCTTTTTCCATGTAAAATAAGTTTTAAAGAGAAATCAACTAAACTTTCCAACGTTAATATAGACTATAAAGACAAACTGTACATAATTTGTAAACGAGCGAGTGTGATTACTGCTATATATTAAATCGGAAAAATAACTTGATTTTTATAGTGAGGTTGTAACGAAACATTTATTTCTTATAGAGGTTACGTAAAAAATGTAAGATATTTCTGAAACAACATCACACTTCAAAACATCGTCCTAATACAGTGAGCTATATCTTATAGATTTTTTCATGAGAAATAACAAATATCATATATTAGACTTATTAGACTTGTTAACGACTTGTATAAATATATAAATTTGTATCTATGTATTAGTGTCTGTGTAACGCCTAGAGAAGTCGTAACAATACTTATTACACAATTACTTCGAAAGTGAGAAGAAAATATTGTTCCTAAAGTACACCCGGAAGGGGAGTTGCAGAAGGAAGATATTTCGAAATGGAAAAAAAGACCTATGTTAGAGTCTAATATACATCTTTTGAGGTCGTTGAAATCAATAGGAATGCTTACGACGCTGTACAAGACCACGTTCAGCCGCATTAGCAATCACAGGAATTGATAAAGAATAGTAATATTATTATTACAAAATTACCATTAATGGTGTCAAATATACTGTTTTTCGTGTCATTGAGATGGATAGCCGTTTTATTTATAAAGGGGTAGTGTAATTTCACTCTTTATTGGTATAAAAGTTGAGAAAGGAAGTAAGATAAAATATTTGAGATAACCAAGATTAATGTCGAATCTATTGTGTTTTTTTAAATATTTTGATTTGGGGCCACTACGCTGTTAGGTAACGAGCCTGATTATATTTAAGAACAAGTCAAGTAAGGCAGCTGGCTAGAGAACTTAGAGTCAAACTCATTTCTTTATTTGTTTCAGTCGGTTTCTTATTTTGTGATAGAAGCAATATCAAAGGCATTGTCCCTTCAATTTTACCGGGTAACTTTGAAATGCATACACTTATTTCAACCAGATGTGGTACTAGCATGATTTACAATCCGGAAAATATTGCTGTTATGTATGAGAAGGGATGGTAGGGATATGAACGGGTGATGTATGAGAATAATCGAAAACTACAAATATTAGTGTCTAACGTATTGTGTTTCGGATCGGTAAAGTGAATACCGATACTTCCGACACGTTGAAGTCTATGTTCAACCTTGTCGGCAAAGTAGCTGAGAAGGCTTGAAAAATAAAAGTTCCATAATGAACAAGACTAGTGTCGAATTCAAAGTTTTCAGGTCAAGAAAACTGCTAAACCGGTTGAAATTGCCTTCGGAATATGGTATCTACCTCAATATGTTGTTCTATTTGATGCTGATTTTTGATTACAGTTAATTTTAGCAGTGACGCTATAAGACAAGTAGACATCCGGATTATATGTTATGCAAATCCCATGACCTCGCATCTGGAACTAAACCCAGGTCTTATATAGCAAATGGACTTGCTCTAATTACTTAAGGTCAAGGAAGATAAAAGGAGGTTTTCATCATGTAACCTCCACTAAAGATAGTGCTCTATGATGGTAGGATACTTCATGAGTTACTTAAAAGGTAGAGTATCGTATGAATTATTATAATTTCAATTTCATTTTTTAATCCGGTGGGGAGGGGGATTAAAATAGGAAAGGAATATTCCATATGCCCATCTTTTTCTTTCAGATAAAAAGAATTTCAGCTGGTTTACAAAATTAGAATAAAATTCTATGAGTCCTACTTGAGAAAATTGTGAAAAGAAACCTTACCTCCAAAAATAATCTACTCCTTCAGGGTTTTACACTATAAAGGACTTTTGCCGTATTATCAACCATGTAGTAAGATATTTAGCTTTGTAGTATGAACATGATCAACTGGCTCTTATTTGGGAAAATCATCCAGGAAGATTCCATCTCCAAGTGTATGTTTTTTATTTTTACTTGTCAGAAACTGCCCTTTTCTTTGGACCAAGGAAGATAATTTGAAAAGTTTTTCCGGGGATTCTTATATAAAAACCTGACGTTTAATCTCCTATCATCACTCTAGGGATAGAAGAAGGTGATTTATTGTTGAGTTCACCTGTACTACCCGGAACGTCTCATATATTTTATATTTGGAAAACGTTATAGTAAATAAAAAATTAAAGTTTTACACTTACGAGGGAACCTATCTAAGTGCAACTCTGACTTCGAGTCGAGACTATGGTCGTTGGATACCTTGTAGCAAAAGAACATAACACGAAAATTGATACATCCTCGATTGCAAACCGTTGCGGAGATATAAGCGTGAAAATTTAGAAATTGAGCTCCATACTATACATTACAAAGTCAGCTTCCGGGTCAGATTTTTCGGAAACGGTCAGGTAACGAAACTCAGCGAATACATATCAAATTAGTGTTGGGAGCCCTTTTGAATGAAAAAATGTTGCCCCCGGGGCACTCACGGGGTCCCAGGCGGGGTCCAACTCAAAATTGGCAAATGGAACCAGGGGTCAAGTAGCATATTGTATGAAAGCTATTGTTAAATAAAAGAAGATAGTACTAATCTCAATTCTCTATGATGACCCTGTGCAAACGGGCAACTGGTCAAAATGTCAATACAACCTACATCAGAAAATATATGGCCACTCTTCTAAATCCGTTAAGCTGTGACAATAACAAAACAGAAAAACACGTTTAAAAGTGCAAGGTATTGAAGTTAAACAAATTGTTACAGAGTCTCTCAGAGAGTTACACAACGGACCTAGGTTGTATTGACATTTTGACCAATTGCCCGTTTGCACAGGGTCATCATAGAGATATGAGATTAGTTCTATCTTCTTTTATTTAACAATAGCTTTCAGACAATATGCTACTTGACCCCCGGTTCAATTTGCCAATTTGAGTTGGACCCCGCCTGGGACCCTGCGAGTGCCCCGGGGTCAACATTTTTTACATTCAAAAGGTGGTGGGCTCCCAACACTAATTTGATATGTATTCGCTGAGTTTCCTTACCTGACCGTTTCCGAAAAATCTGACCCGGAAGCTGAATTTGTAATGTATAGTATGAAGCCCAATTTCTAATTTTCACGCTTATATCTCTCCAACGGTTGCGATCGAGGATGTATCAATTTTCGTGTTATGTTCTTTTGAGACAAGGTATCCAACGACCATAGTCTCGACTCGAAGTCAGAGTTGCACTTGGATAGGTTTCTTCGTTAGTAATATTTTCAGGATATATCTCATTTTACTTTACGTACTTTACAGTACTGTCTTGCATACTTTACAATACTGTCTTGCTAGTGTCATCATGAACAACAACATGATTTGTATTTATGTTATTGTATTGTAATAAAGGCTAATGCCCTTTTCAGCAGCTAGGCTATATATGTGAACGTACAGCTTGAAGCGTGATCGGAGCCCCAGAAGCTCATGCTGGGAAACAAACACAAGTCTTCCGCGCTGAAAATGCTTATAATTATCGCATAACCAAGAGACAGCTACAGCTTCGTGGATCTGTGCAGGGACATTAATATGAGTATCAACTTAATAGTTGTCATTGTTATCATACGACAAATTTCAATTCTAAACTTCTTTTCTCTTTTTTTTTTCGAAAATAGGCAAAAGTAGTTTGATATACTTATATAATTATATTATGTTTCATTATCTCTATTGATAGAGATATGTCTCCTTATTGGATCTTTTCTTTTATATTCGAAGAATATTCTACAATATAGTTTCATATTAACTAAAATGTAAGACTTGTGAATTTATTAAGCGTGTTCGTTAATTTTCTTATTTAGTATGTTTTGGTGATTTCTTCAATATCAGTAACTTTTATTTAGAAATAGTAAAGAAGTTCAATATTGTAATGGCTTTTCTTAGCAGTTCTATAAAGGTAACATACTGTAGCGCTCCCATCCGCCGTCGAAGTCAGGAAACCCGCCGAGTGCCCAACACACGTGGATTAACAAAAGGTCGCACGATATGTTGACCAATCAGCAGCTCCCCCAACCAACTACAGAGGGAACTACACGAGCTGATGTCCTTCCATGGTATCCAAAGCAAAAGCAGGCATTAAGTGATAATTCAGCATTCAACATTATACCAGAAATACCACAAATATAAAGTACTTATATCTAATAAATAACCAAAGACTCAGATCAACTTAACAAAGGTTTATTAACAAATTAAATTACAGGATGATATATGATCGCTCAGATATCTAAAACAACAATACATTTACCGTCGAAGTACTGTATCATAGATTCTATTCATCAGCTTCAATTTAACTGCATTCAATGTCAATTCAAGTCAAATGCAAGTCAACAAAAAATTTAACTCTTCAATATTATTAATATCCAAATATCTATGTATTTACTAAATTTAATTTCAATTAAGGAGAGAGATCGAGATTCAAAATGCCTCAGTAGTTTCAATATATATATCATTCAAATTATTAAGTACTTCGTAAAAGTCCAAGCTCTGGGGAGGATGAAAACTAATGCAATCTCAACAATTATACTTCTAATATATTTAAATTTTAAAGCAAGGGTGGTCATTAGAAAATTTCAACACCGAACCCCGAAATTTCTTATCTCGTTCAAAAATCTTTCAATTAAATCTCTGACTAATCAATAAATTTATCAAATTTAATCACACTATAAGAAATAATTCAGTAATAGATATATAATGGAGCAATAATAACACTACCACAAATACGAAAGGTAATATCAGCTTATAGCCAAAAATGATAAATGCTGAATTATCAAAAACTCGGAAATGAAAACGTATGGGCGACGAATTGAACCACAATAAACCGCAAATAACCACAATGGATGCAAATTAACAACCCACACAACATAAAACACACACAACGGACCAACCAAAGAATATAATAAATGGTTTAGTACTCACCTTCACAGTTCCTTTGAATTCATATTTACCTCCTTATGCAATTGAACCTCTGTCTGTATTTCGTCTCTCAAGTGATAACGAGGAATAGAGAATAATTTAATTGTTGTTGCATATACCAGACAAGAAATATTAAGATTCTGACTATTCTTAGTCAATTTCTACGAAAACACAGGTTTTCAATCGACAATCAAATTGTCGCACTTCGCAACACTCCCTTGTAATAATTACAATAGAGTGGCAAATACTTAATATTCCAAAGAATATCCTATTAAGCCCAATGAAGATATTTCCACAATTAATATTCCTCTTACTGATCGATCGGCCAAGATTTAGGCTAGTTTCTTCCCACATTCGCATTCCACTTCTACTAGAATGTCAATGTATGTCCAGCAAATGTCAAGTTATAGCAATGATACTTTCCGGGGATGATGGCAATTAACCTTATTAAGGCAAAATAAAAGTTTAACTGCTGAGCGAACTTACGCCTCCCACATCCCCATTTCACTAACCGAAAATGAATCCACAGTTTCTCATTGAGAACTAGCATAAAGCCAGTTGGATTCAATAAATATCACTCTGGAATGCTTAGTGAAACTAAAACAAGATCTCTCAGCCTATTCACACGCAAATCTCCTATGTTCTCATTCCACAAAACTGAGAACAGAAAAACGATTTCAATGGGCAATTACCTCGGACAAGGCAAGTCGCCGTTTGACAATACTTAGTCAAATACACTTCTTTTTACTTTATTTTCTTTACACTCACCCGAACACGGCAAAAGCGAGGAACAAAAATGACGAGTGGAAAGAAATAAAACTTCACTCGACTTGAAAAACAGTTGGGCACAAGCAGCTTTAAACTACGTTCACAAATAATCCTCTTCATTCACTTCTTTCGCTGCACTTCTTTTTTGAAAATTTGGTAAATTCAATACACGGCAACAATTCACTATTCTCATTCCTTACTATTACACACACATGGAAGAAATCCAATAAGGACTTTGGGTAGAATCAAACGATGTAATAAGTGTCCTATTAACAGTATCCGATTCTACCATAACGAACATTAACAGAACTGACGTACTCTCCCTTCTGAACAACGAAAACCAAAGACACCGGCATGCCCAAGACACCAATACCAAGACATCTACACGTCTTCAACACAACATAGCTAGTACGCCGTCCCTACGGACGATCGTACCGACCATGGTTCCTGGCGCCACAATCGCGTCACGGGATACACGCGTAGCGACCACGACCTTGAGGCAGTAAGAAGTTTACCTCCCCTCTCTCTCTCCTTAAATACACTCAACTGATAACAGCTGGCAACTTACAAATTCTTTCATTCTTTTTCCTCTCTTACCTTTCAGTCTTTTTACAAAAAGAAACAAAAATGAAAATACAGATAAATTTTTAACATTCTCTTACAAGAGAAATGCAAGGTTGACATTGACCAGATGTTTTACAATCCTTATCTTCTTATTTTCTCCTCTCGCCATAGCTCTTCGTAACGGGATCGTTACAATACGTAATAAAAAAAGATACAATACTGTGTCGGTGCTGTGCCATCAGTTGTAGCTCAGAATAATCTCTAAAATACTCATAGAATAAAGTAACAATTTGGGATGGAACTGATGCACAACACGGTACTTAACAACTAAATTATGATTGAATTTAAATAAAATTCAAATATTTCTAATTTTGAAAATCACTAGCAGGGAAAGGTGAGAGAGAGGGAAAGGTCATGATTAAAAGATAAAGATGAGCACTAGCCTGATAGATCCATCGAGACTGGCGTCGTCCTGGTCATCTGAAACGACGAAGGGTTTGCCGAAAAGGAACCTGGATGTTCTGGTAACAGCCAACAACTGGAATTCAATCCTGCTGGACTGCTAGAGGCGTCGAACTCTCTCCGTGATCATGCGTTTCCAATGATGCTTTCCCACATCTTTATTCCACTGCTCTGCTAACAAACTTAAAGGTGTCTGCGGCGATGAACCGACAGAATGGTACTCTTGACTTATGGAGTCGGTCGTCCTCGAATGGTGGGATCCGTTTGTCTCCGATGATCCTGCACCTATCTTGATCGTGTGTCGAATACCCCCTGTTGTTCTGTTCCTCGTAGTTTTGTCCAGCTCAAGAATGATGACCTAAGAGTCCAATGAATCGGGAAGTATCAGGCTATGCTTGAAGATTTGCGGAAAGAAAAGAAGGAAGCTAGTCGAGTTTATTTAACAAATATGCATTTACAACAAACAGGTGTCTGAGAATGTACACTTCTAATCAAAGTTTTCTTTCGTTAATAAAGTAATTTAATAAATAATCGAATTTAATGAATTAAATTCATAGTTACTTCTAATACACAGTCACTTCATTTCCAATACACAGCTACTTCACACCCCCTCCTAGAAACTAAAATACACGAAAATTTTAATTTTCCGTAGTAGAAAAAAAGTATTGAAGAAAGTCCAAAAAATGTTTGTTGAAGGTAAGAGAGTTCTTTGTATAACATATTGTTTGTTTTGAATTAATCCTTGACCATAACTTCAAAATGCTGAGTGTGCGTTTCTGAGACAGTTCATATAGGTTACTGGGTAACGTTTGAAGATATGACGACAGCGTCATTCGACAGCAGCGACAGCGTCAGCGGATGATGGAAAGTAAGAAAAACATAAATAAACCTTAGTGCTTGCATAATATCATTGTGAGTGACATGTGTTTTAAAACGTTAGTGTGGAGTCCCGTTAGTGCTCAGGGAAGGGAAATAAAAGGTAGGAATAATACTAAGTTTAATTATCACTAATACAGATTATCAAAACTTAGATACCGTACGTATAATAAAATAAAATCATGATCAAATAAATAAATATTTCATAAATATAGTATAATCTAATGTAGACCTCTCTATATATGTGTGTGTATGTTCCTCTAATGCAAAAAAAATAACTTCAATATCTAACGTGACTAATACGCGAGAAGAAAAAAAACGGTGTAATACTATCTAGCTAACCAAAGATAGTAAAGTTAGACTGCACAAGAAGGGTACTGATTTCAGTTTGAGAAAAATGAGCTTTAAGTTATTTAGGCTTAAAGCGTCTTTAGATTGGAAAATAATTCCAAAATATGGTTATAGCCCCATATACTGGCTGTAATCAAACTATATGAAATCAGCACGACAGAACTATTCACCACATATAACCTACAACCCTAACTAACATATAAATTCTTCTTATCTTCATCTTCTTTCTTTTTAAATCTTGTCTTCTTCGGGCATCGAATCCTGGACATCAATCATGGCATCGAATCCTAGACATCTGAAGGGATATAGCATGGTTCTTGCAATCTTGACATCAATCTTCTGACATCTTCTTAATATATCCATCGAAATATCTATCCATACGCGTGTCGTTGATTTTCTTCATTCTTCACATACTCACATTTCAAAAAAAATAAAAGAAACTTTTGTAGTCATACGTTGTCCATTCAAATGAAATGATACAATTCTTGAAGATACTAAAGTGTTCCAGATTTCGAAGTATCCCAAGTTGCAAGGTGTTGTACGTTTCAAAGTGTTCTGAATTTTCGAAGTGTTCCACCGGTGGATTTGGATGCACTATTCAAAACCAAGATAAAACTAACTTTTAAGCGTGGCCAGTGCTAAAAGAAAATTCAGCAACCATCTACAAGGTGTTCCTATCACAATCAAATCTTCAAGAAAAGTAATCCACATACAAGTTACGTGCGGACAGACGGACTAACAGATTCTTCATTAATGGGAAAATATATACGGTGAGTAATCGCTGATAAATGTCCCAATTTTCTCTATCATAAATACAAAAAACGACACGGTTTACGTCATCTAGATGTTCCTCTAAAAATATTTTTGTTGCAGCCAAGGCAATTTTGGTAGCTTCTAAGTTCGGAAATTTAAATGCTCCAGTCGAAATGTTAGGTAATACAATTGTAGAAAGATCATTCTCCAACATCATTTTAAAACAATTCTTATATGTCTCTCGTAAAATCTTCTTGTCTGAATTGCGTGGTTCACATGACATAATTACATAATTAGCTGGTAAACGATAACCATTGGCAATCTTCGCTTCGCCTGGTTTCAATGATGATATGGTCAAACATTCTTCTAAAACATCAGATCCAGCTGCGTTTTGAATGGCTTTATCTGCACCACCTAAAGGAGTTAAGGTTTCATTTGTCGGATTTACTAAGGCATCTGCTTTTATGTCCACTATGTTACCTTTATAAATACTAATCTTCGGATTGATGGCAGTATTACAGGCAAAATTCGGTTTTTCTTCTGTAGAATTCTTCCCTATAGTTGCCCACGTTGGTAGATTTTCGGCAATCACAATATCCTTGATATGAAGAGAGGGGATGAAAATTTCTTCTTCTAAACTGTCTCCTGGGGTTGAAAATCTCTTCAGTTGGTGGTCCTTGATGGTCTTCGCGTCTTGTCTTCTTCTTTTTTATCGTATGGTCTTCCGTACAGACGATGATAGGCATCTCTTCGTCAGAGTCTTCAAGGTGGTCTTCCTCTTCCGGGTTTTCCTTCTCATAAAACTTCTTCAATCTCTGGACTGCTATGCTATCTATCTTGTATGATCCTCGGGCGGTCTTATACTTAACAAAATATGAATTTGGATTTTCCACAGGTTCAATTATGCCTGGACCAAGAAACTTCCCGCTGAATGCTTTGGCGTGACGTTTTTTCTTGTGGTGTCTAATATCCAAACCTTTTCTCCTTCTTTAAAAACAGGTTTCGTATGTCTCTTGTCAAAAAATTTTGTCGTCGTTTTATGACGTTTGTAAAGATTTTCTTGCACTTTGTCTCTAATCTCTTGTAATTGCTGTAAACGAATGGCATTGTCTTTGTATTGACACGGAGTATTTAAAATTGCCTGATGAAGTAACCTAGGTTTGAAGCCAAAAAGACATTCAAATGGTGCAATTTGAGACGATAAATTCTTGGTGACATTAAGCGAAAAAACTATAGGTTGTAATAAGTCAATCCATTCTCCTAAATCTTTGTCACATAAAGCTGATTTAATCGTTGTTCTATGTTCCTAATAGTAATTTCACAAACACCATTACTATAATGCCCATGCACATTTACAAAACGCATATTAGCACCAATCATTGCATATAATTCTTTAAATAATCCACTAGTGAATGCACTGCCTTTGTCTAAGAAAATTTCATTGAAAATTCCAAACTTTAAAATTACTTTATGATAAAGAAATGAAGCCAAAGTACTTGCTGTAACATCAGGAAGGGAATCTGCAATTTTGTATCTAGTACAACTGTCTACTACAACTACCAAATATTTGCGATTTAACATATTATTGTGGGAATAATTCCCAGCTACATCTATGTGTATGCGATAGAAGGGGGGAATTGAGGGATAAGTAAGCAATGTACCATACGGAGAACCAATTTTCGATTTGGATACTTGACAAATCGTACATTCTTTACATTCTTGATATATATATTTCTTCATGTTGGAAAAAATACATTGTTTTTACTAACATGTCTTAGGTTTTAAAATAACCAGAATGAGATGATCCAAATGCAGACTTATGACAAGCATTAAAAACTTTATAACGCAAAGAAGTAGGAACTGCAACCAAAAATTTTATACCTTGAGAAGTTTTCTGTTTTCTATACAAAATTCCATCTTTAATAGTAAAATATAATGCTTGGCGTTCTAATTTAGGATATCTATCTTCTTTCTGTTCCAACCAAGAAAAAATATCTTTTAAAAACGGATCTTCACGCTGTACTGTTGCTAAATTTGGCTCATTTAAAATTGAAAATGAATTTGTGGTCTAAGTAAACAAAATTTTCGGATCTTCTTGATTCTTTTTCTCATCTTCTAAATCTCTAGGAGGGTTAAAAACGTGAAATGGCATCTGCTTCTATGTTACTAGAGCCACTAATGTGTGAAATAGTAAAATTGTACGATTCAATTTCACTCAATCATCTAGAAATTTTACTTGCATTCTTTGTTTGCTTCAAATAAATTAACCTATGGCAATCTGTTTTCAAATAAAAATAACGTCCCAAAAGAAAATATCTGAATGAACGTAATGAGTATAGCAATGCTAGTAATTCAAGCTGATATGGGGGTAATTTTCTCTCACTAGGAGACGTTGCACGACTACAATAACTAATGGGAACTAAATTTGTGTCGTCAGGTGAATTTTGAGGTTGTTTGATTAGTCCAGAAAGAGCGACTTTGCTGGCATCAAAATAGAGATACAGAGGGTAATCAGCCTTTTATCTCATTAGACAAGGTGCTGAAATGATGGCTTGTTTAATATTATTGAATGCTGTCTCCTGTGCGTCCTTCCAACGAAAAGAAGCGTCTTTTTTCAACAAAGAAAGTAACGCTTCTGCTAATTGACTAAAATTAGGTAAATACGAACGAACAAAAGAAGCCAATCCTAAAAAACTTTTGACTTGTTTCTTTGTTTTGGGACGTTGATAGTTGGAAATTAAGTTAATTATCCGTTTCGAAATAGACAAACCACTAGTAGATGTCTTCCAGTAGTTGAACTAATCTGTTCATACCACTAGTAGATGTCTTGACCCCCTGGGGCAAAAAATTAAAATGATACGCCCCAACGCCCGGAATCGAAAAAGCTGTAATAGGTTTTGATTCTTAAGTGAGGGGAATATTAAAGAATGCCCCAAAAACGTGGCTAGAGCATAGATATTTGCGTCCTGCCAAATTAGTCAAAATATCCTGCATAGGAGGGACCGGATTAACTGTCAGGAACCATTTTTTGATTTATAAATCTCGCATCTTGTATAAATCTATACTGTCCATTCTTCTTTTTAACAAGCATTACCGGAGAATTATACGGACTAATACTAGGCTCAATGATCTTAGTTTCCAATAAAATTTCTACTTGTTGTTTGATCTCATCCCGTAGATGAAATGGTATCGAAAATTGGGGTCGATTTACTGGGATATTGTCTACTAATTCAATTTTATGCTTATATCCTTTAGCACAACCATAGTCAAATTCATTCCAAGAAAAACTAGAATAAAATTCTTCTACTAAATCATATAATTGCTGTTGTTGATGTGGCCACAATTCAGGGTTAACATTTACTCGATATTTATTATAACCTTCAGGAAAAGATTTCGTATCTACTGCATTAACTTGATGATCCTTATTGTTAGTGCTATTATGTTTCTT
Source organism: Thermobia domestica (assembly GCF_964235325.1). NCBI lineage: Eukaryota > Metazoa > Arthropoda > Insecta > Zygentoma > Lepismatidae > Thermobia > Thermobia domestica. The sequence goes on along the minus strand of NC_137460.1, from coordinate 69,559,738 downwards.
GAAGTTGGTATCACTGATAACATGTTCGGTAGAACCCAAAACAACATATTTTTTCAAGTAAAGTTTACTTTTGCTAGGATTAATCACAGAAATTACCGGATGAATTTCGTCTACAACTGATTTACGTACAAAAATTTCTGCCTGCGTATCTATTAAATCATTGGGAACTAATAAATCGCGAGTTCCTGCGAGATCATTTACTTTCTTTAATGTAACTTGAACACTTGAATTTGGAGGCAAAACAAGAGCGAGCCACTAAAAATTGAGGTTTATATAATTTCTCTATATGGTTAGAAATTTCATCAAAAGATACGTATGGCGGCAATTCAATTCTTGGAGGAATACCAAATTTAACAAAACTAAAAGAATTATTATTGGGATCAACCATTGCAAGATGACTTTTCAAAAAATCTTGGACAATTATACTATTATACGGAAAATCTTTATACACTCGAAAAGGATGCGTAAAATACTGTCCTAATTTAAATTTCACTAAAGCGATTTGGTCACTTCCTTGAGAATTTCCAGTGCGCCACGAAGAAAAGTCGTTCCTTTGAGTATTTTATGCTTATTGCTTAAACTATTACCAGAAATTATAGTGACAGTGCTGAATCCAATAGAAATAAATGCGGCTTATTATCTATATATGCTTTAACATGAGGCAAATCAGCTTCATATTCAATAGGCACATAATACCGCTTACTATTTCTAACATTATTACACATATTCTTGTCTACTTTATTCCTATTATTCGATTTAACATTCTCATTTACATTGACTGGATTGACATAAGCAAGACGCTGCGAATGAGAGGAAGATGCATTGGATTGATTTCTTCGCTCAAAACGCGAACACTCATAAGATTGTATACACACAGATTTTCCTTTGTGTGCGTGAGAAACTTTTGCGAGCGCAGTTCGTTGCACAAGGCTTTCTAATTGGAATTTGATACCGTCTAACTGAGCTATCAATGTATTTTTTTCTTCAGGCTGACTTACAATTTCATTTTCGTTCTGAATATTAACATCTAAAGTATTTTCTTTTTGCTGTATAGCATTCTTACTAACATGATGTATATTGTATTCGTTTGTTGTTCCCAAGGACTTCAATTGCTGACTACGCATGCTGACAAGAAAATTAACTCTTTCCTCTAGACCTCAGGACTTTGCTAACTCAATAACAGTCTTATATGATTTTCTTACGACTACAGAATAAAATGAAGGCAATAACCCAACGATTATCAAGTTAATTTGTTCGGTCACTGGCATCTTCGGATCGTACTCAAGTATTAATTTCCACTTATGAAAATTGTAATCTAGGACAGATTCAGAATCTGACTGTTACTCATTTCTTGCTGTAAAACTTGCGAAACTATATTATCTTCATAATCCTCTATTAATTTCTTCTTAACCTGTACATACATGAGATTGTCATATTCTGCGGTTGATTGTAAAGCTAGCAAGAAAGCGCGAGCATCGTTTTGTAAACAGTACGGCAACAAGTGACGTTTCTGTTCATCACGTAGGTTATGAAGGACAGAAAAATCCTCAAAATGACTAAAAATGACTGAACTGACTCGTTCAATTTGCCGGAAAATTTGGGGGGTTCTACTAAACGATCTAAAGCAGAAGATATAACACTACTATTCTCCATTATATATATTCAAATCACTCTTATAATAAATATCTTACACTACTATATATATATATATATATATATATATATATATATATATATATATATATATATATATATATACAGGGTGGGCCATTTTAATTAATCCACGGAAATATCTGAAAAATGATAAAACATAGAAGAAATGTTTGAAGTACACGTTATATATTGCTAAGGGGGAAAACCAATTCCGCCAAAAGTACCCCTCCTCGCCCCCCGTAAATGGGGGTAACGGGGGGTAACTTTGAAATGTCAAATGGGAACATGGGTCGAGTAATACCTCGTTCTAAAGGTCTTGGAAAACTAAGTAACGCTGTAGCAAAAGATGTTTCATATTGTGCACTAGTTTCAAAATGGCCGCCATGATATGGTTCGGAAACTCCAGTACCCGTAGTATGGAAACCATGGAAGATAAATGAATGGAACAAAATTGAAATACGTAAATGTCATAGGATGATCCCTGTGATCCCAGTGGCCTCCCTGAAGGGGTCTTGGGAGCTAACTTAAAAATTTCAAATAGTAACATGAGTCGAGTGGTACCTCGTTCGATAAATCTTGCAAAATCAAACATCTTGCAGGAGAAAACGATTGAGGTAAAATGGCAGTGTTCTCAAAAGGCCGCTAATAGTTACTCAAAATGTAACTGTGGCCATCCGCATTAACTCAGTGCACCAATTCTCTATCCATGAAGTCTGCCTTTAAAACAGCATTGGGTAGGTCAAGCGTACGCCCGAACCGTCGTCCGGTCGGACATTGAAATTTTGAAGTTAGCCCCCAAGACCCCTTCAGGGAGGCCACTGGGATCAGAGGGATCATCCTATGATATTTACGTATTTCAATTTTGTTCCATTCATTTACCTTCCATGGTTTTCATACTACGGGTGCTGGAGTTTCCGAACCGTATCATGGTGGCCATTTTGAAACTGGTGCACAATATGAAACATCTTTTGGTACAGCGTTACTTAGTTTTCCAAGACCTTTCGAACGAGGTATTACTCGACCCATGTTCCCATTTGACATTTCAAAGTTACCCCCTGTTACCCCCATTTACGGGGGGCGAGGAGGGGTACTTTTGGCGGAATTGGTTTTCCCCCTTAGCAATATATAACGTGTACTTCAAACATTTCTTCTATGTTTTATCATTTTTCAGATATTTCCGTGGATTAAATAAAATGGCCCACCCTGTATATATATCCAACACCAAAATATATATTAAACTTCCTATATACTAACAAAAAACAATAATAATAACTTGGCAAAAATTTCTCTTCTCACCCACTTAATCCCTCAACTAAGGAACAATAAAACCAAAAAATACTCTAACAGAGTAAATGAATAAACGTAGCGAGGGGCAAAAATAACTCTACTCAATTTCTCTCGACAAACTATAAGTCGTAATCTATCGAAATGTTAGGATCGTAACAAAATCGTAAGCCTCGCAGCATCTCCATCATGTGTCGCTGCTGTGCCATCAGTTGTAGCTCAGAATAATTTCTAAAATACTCATAGAATAAAGTAACAATTTGGGATGGAACTGATGCACAACACGATGATTGAATTTAAATAAAACTCAAATATTTCTAATTTTGAAAATGACTAGTAGGGAAAGGTGAGAGAGAGAGAAAGGTCATGATTAAAAGATAAAGGATGAGCACTAGCCTGATAGATCCATCGAGACTGGCGTCGTCCTGGTCATCTGAAACGATGAAGGGTTTGCCGAAAAGGAACCTGGATGTTCTGGTAACAATCAACAACTGGAATCCAATCCTGCTGGACTGCTAGAGGCGTCGAACTCTCTCCGTGATCATGCGTTTCCAATGATGTTTTCCCACATTATTATTCCACTACTCTGCTAACAAACTTAAAGATGTCTGCGGCAATGAACCGACAGAATGGTACTCTTGACTTATGGAGTCGGTCGTCCTCGAATGGTGGGATCCGTTTGTCTCCGATGATCCTGCACCTATCTTGATCGTGTGTCGAATACCCCCTGTTGTTCTGTTCCTCGTAGTTTTGTCCAGCTCAAGAATGATGACCTAAGAGTCCAATGAATCGGGAAGTATCAGGCTATGCTTGAAGATTTGCGGAAAGAAAAGAAGGAAGCTAGTCGAGTTTATTTAACAAATATGCATTTACAACAAACAGGTGTCTGAGAATGTACACTTCTAATCAAAGTTTTCTTTCGTTAATAAAGTAATTTAATAAATAATCGAATTTAATGAATTCGCAGTTACTTGTAATACACAGTCACTTCATTTCCAATACACAGTTACTTCACAATACACTATAACTATTGTCTATACTGAAATGTAAAATTAAGGCAATCTATCCTAATACAAAGCAGAACAATGCATCAGATGTGGATATTCGATAAATTACCGTAGTTATCTTGGTTTAATTTGAAACAAATTAACAAAGAATGATAACTTACTCTGAGAGTTTGCTTAATTTTCTACAATCCAATATTGAAATAAAAGATGCCATTAGCAGAGAGAGATGACAAATTTGATATTAATTCCATGTAATTATTGCTGTTACCAAGTTTTATACATGTTTTGTATCTTGCATTGTTATTAAATATATTCTATTACTGGCTTATCTCTTAGATCTAAACTATATATACTGTATACAAATGGTTCAGGCGAACGTATTGATAACCGCTACTGCATTTCACTTGGTAGGTGGGATGGATTGAGATTGAACCATAAAACTGTAGGTAGGTAGTCTAATTTCGGCACTGCACTTGCACATGGTATTTGAAGATTCTTTGGTATGTATGATTACAATGAATTCTATGGGAATGTTGAATCTCCTTTTCCAGTTTAGTTGGAAGTTTGAAGAACAGTGATTTGTAAATCGTGTTTACTATAATCTAACAGTAATCGAAAGAAACACACTTTTCTTCTGTTTTACACATCGTTTCCAATTTTTAATAATTAATTCAATACAACTAAAAATAAGAAAAGAAAAGTGGGATAGCAAAACTCAAGAAACTAATGTCTTGCTGTCGTAACAGTTTTTGATTACTTTAATTGACTAAATTTGTAACATTAATAAACCTGCTTTCTCGAACATTATCGAGGAGTATAAAAGATTGGGCTAGTGATTAAACACCAGTCAGTAACAGATTATAATCTCGCTCACATTATTGGTGATTTATATTATTCTTTCAAGATTCATACGAATATCATACTTAATTTCTTATAATCGCTGTTAACTTAAGGCATAAATTTAGCGGATAAAAATTTGTACTACAAAATGAAATATAATTTTCCATTAAATTAGAAAATGCATTTAAAATAGCAGCAAATTAACGTTATTCAAACGCGATTTGATCGTTTCATTGAACACAAGTTCTAGATAGATATGGGAATGCTATCACCTAACGTATCCGTTAGTTGAGTATAGGATAGTTTTATACAAATAGTGAAAAAGTATCTTTAGTTTATAAGTAAATTCGTTTTATTTTTCAGTATAGGAGTAAATGGAGTATCATGCCCTATGACTATCTTTCCAACTATTAGATATATGCGTGATGTTGTATTTGGAGATTTAGAGATGTTAGGTAAGTACTGATTTTTTTAAGTTAACTATATAAATATTTCATATTCAATATGAAAGCAAATTTCTTTTGTGAATGCATATTTCTATAGAGCTTTTAAAATCAATGAGGCTAGATTTAGGTTAGGATTCTACGCTAGTGGGATCGCATTTTAACTTACACGATGCTCGAACCGTCGAACCAAACTCGATACTAACCAAACAGTTCAATTCTTACGATAGAGGAGTGCGTTATGAATAATCACTGCTTATTCTCATTTTGTATTTTGAATTTACTAAACAAACATTTCTGATCAAAATCAACACTGATATACATAGTCTCAAGGTTTAGGTCACTATGACATTCAAATACATATTTCTTTAATTTTAATGTTACTAACAATTTTCATACACAGATTTAGACAACATTATTACGTTTACAGCAATATCAAATTGTCCTAATGTTGCATAACCCCTTCGTCCCTAATGAAGTAGTAGCTATTTCCAAAATATAGTGCGTAACTGCTGATCTGAAACGTCATCTGATGCTCAGCAGAGGATTGTTCCCGGACAGTTATTGCGAGATCACAAAATGTGTAATTACCACCATTAGACATAAAGTTAGGATCTATAAAGGTTTTTAATCAATGATATAGATAGACTACGTCCAGAAAATTGTTATCTTCTGTCTTTACATTATTTGCTAATCGTGTCTAGGTTTCAATAACGTGCTTGTAAACCAACATACTCCTGTAACCAGAAATGAAAAACGAAAACTTGTCAGATTTCCAGAACTAGGGAGCAGGTCGAATAGGTTAAATTGTTCCATGAACTATTTGTGTGCTGAAAGGAAAGTGGGGCATTAATCTTAGCATGTTGAAGGAGAAATCTAGGCCCCCAGTAGAGTAATATAAAAGGAAGAATAACATAAATTACACCTGCAGAATAGTGAACATCTTGTGATATGATCTTCTGATCTTCTTATCCTGTTGTTCTTTTGCTAGAAAAATATGACTAAATTGCTTGTATATATATTTTTCTTTAATTTTCTGATATCTAATTTTGTTTAATACCACTTAAGATTTATAATATAAATTTGTTTAACTGTTTAATTTATAAGGTGGTTTGAATTACATAACACGTATCAAAATCAAATTGAATTTCTTATTATCTCGGCCTTGTGTATTTCTAAGTTAAGGGCAGGAAATAGAGCTGACATATCGAAGGACAGAAACCATTAGACCATATTGTGAAGATCGAGTACAAGCAAATGACCTTCAATTTAATTGCAGTATATGTATCTATCGCTCAAATACCTTGTTCAATTCCACTACTCCTGGCACCATTCCATATGACTCTTAAGCAAATTGACCTCCTGAATCAGAATATGACCTCCATTTTCTCCCACCATCTACTGTTTTCGGGTTTGACTTCGGAGAGAAAGATCATTATTTTAGACTGTATATTTCTTCTGATGTATATATCTTCTGGTGACAAGTCGTAAACCATGAATTTTTGTAGCTAGGAGATAGATTTGAGGTGAATTTGTATCATTAAATTTTAAAGATGTCTGTAAGAATGACCGATTTTTTGTTGTTTCAAAACTGTGCAATTATTTAGCACATGTTCCAGCCTCCAATCCCCTCATCCTTCCCGAAACACTCACAAATAATGGAAATATATACCAACAATACAGGGTAACAATAGAAATATTTAGCAATAGTTCGAAACATCCACTACACCACATTGACGCTCCCAATATCTTACGTTTGCATTCATGCTTTGATACATTTAAACTTGCATTAGCGTGCACTATAATTCTTACCTTCCCAGAGTATATTTCTATCGCAGTATCGTGGAATTAACTTGGTGTGCTAAGCGGGAATTCTGAGATTCGCAATTATTCTAATTGTCTAAAACGGTACTTTTTACTCCGGCTTTATCCAAATGGATCACAGTACGTTACTCTGACGTTGATATTAACATGCAGAATTTATTTACTGTTTAATTATGCCACGCGAGTGCAAACGTCATCCTGAAAACTTCTGCTATGCTTGTTGAGAATTTTCTTTTAAAATGCAACTAAAACCTCTTTCTCCTATTCTTAAACCTACTTATAAATTTTATTTTGATAGCCAAGTTAACAATAATGACAAAGATTGCGTCCCAAATATTTGGTCCACTATCTGTTACAGTAGCTTGACCAAATGGCTCAAACGTACCTGTAAATCAACATTTGTTGTCCGCATGGCTTGGCGCAAACCTTCCTGTCATCTCAGAGACAGTTACTTTTGTATGACTTCACTGTCGGATTTTCTAGCAAAAATGAGTATACAATTCACTATCCTAATAGCCCCTCATCTCTAGTGGAAGAACTTTTGAGAGAAAATTATACTTCGTTCACAAAAATATCGCTGAAGATCCGCTTGTCTAGAAGGAAAATGTTTACTTGCCGCCTTTCCACACCAAACTCGGAATGATCAAACAGTTTTGAAAGCAATGGACAAGACAGATGATGCATTTTAATTTTTGAAAACTACACTTACGGAAGGGGTTGCTCTGGGCCCCGGGATTAGACAACTCTTCATATATTCTATGTTTATTGACACCTGAATCAAATGAAAAACGAGCTTGGCTTGGATTCCAAAGAGTGTGTCTGATCGTTTTTACGTAACAACAAAAGTGATTATTATGTCCCTCCCCCATGTCGAGGAATTGCTGTCAGCGTACGAGACCACGTGATGTAACACGTCTCTTCAAATGCATTTTATTCCCTCAAACCTGGATTTCTTCCGTGAAAATTTAGGAATAGTTTTTGAAGAACAGTGAGAACGGCTCTATCACGACATCACTACGTTTGAGAGGAGATTTCCAGGGAAGTTGAATGCGAGGATATTAATAGAATGGTTCTGGGTTTTGATAGGAGAAACTTCTACCTGAGGGTACAAAAAAAAAAAAAGAAAGCTCCAAATGAAGATACGTATCTGTTTTGTTTATCTTCTTACCATTTATTCTTTTACTTTTAATTTACGATTGCCTAAATCTAAACTAATCATCTTCATCCCACAAAAATTTTAAAAAGTGACTAAAATAAGTAGAGAAGGCTCCCGACAAGGACGGGTGATGGAAAAAAAATGAAGATTATATTCGGATTCAGGACTTGAATTTACTTAAGAATCCCTAGGAATGGTTTCAGGGCTCGAAACATTTTGTTCAGAAGAATGTTTTCAGACACATTATATGAATTTTCGATATTTATTTGCTGCACTAAGTCATAATTAAATTGAAGTTACATTTGCTTTGTTCTACTGTCAGTGTTAGAACAATATTAGATTTTCCAACCTTATCACTTTAATTACCTTTAATATTCGCAGTCCTAAAATCAATAGAATGCTAGGGTATGTACCCGATGAGGGGTCAACATTTCGATTTTTCAAAATATGTTTCCTGGAAGTATGTAACTTCCTCAATTCAGTCTGTAAATTTTATGAAGCTATTATGATCTAACATAGGAAAACTTTACTTTGTATGAGTAAAGATATAAGATTTTTAAGGAATTTTAGATGTACTTTTTGTGTAACTTGTTCCCTGTGTTCAGTCTTTGCGTGGTTCTTTCCTTATATTATTCTTCTACTAGAAAAGTATTTTTCTCATCTCTGTAGGGGTTGTTGATACCAGGAACTGGAAACACCATTACTACTCTAGTCAGTGCAGGTGCGCTAAATAATGGTATTTCATATGTGTTTGCAGTGAACGTGTTTTTCCTTTATTATATTTATTTTCTATTTAGATGTTGTTAACTTTATTACGGCGCAAGTTTATCTCTTTTGACTGGTAAGAAGTGGAAGAGGGTGTAATAAACGTAAATTTTGTGAGAATATATTTACATTGCGTTTGATTGATAAAACAGTGGTCAGACGAACTTTGGAAATGAAGTTTGATTGCAGACGTGAACGTGCTTTCAGAAGTAAACTTTCAGTGTCTGCGGATAGCTGTTCTGGCACTTTTGATTGTCCTAACAAAGAAAGTATTTTTCGGCTCATTGACCTGAGATTGTTATCTGCAGCAATTCGAAATGCATGCCCATGTGTTTTTAGTAATACCTCTGGTCAGGGGTCTGTAGTGGAGAACAAGGATAGGCGTTGTGGAATCAGATCTTTCTTACAAGTGAAATACCAAGTTTGTGGAGCCAAAACTCATTTCTGCACTTCAAACAAGATAGCATCAGGCTTTATGTCTAATATTAGATTCTATCAGTGAGAGTGGACAATCTTTTTTCATATATTATCAACCCATTGCAAGCCAACTCATATGGTGTGTCCAAAGGAAGAAAATTTGTCGTGTAGCCAAGTTACAGGGGAACATTACAAACACAAACATCCTTCACCAGAAGTAGTAATGAATCATTTGAAACCAACTTTTCGAGCACTTGCTGAGCCACACCTCTTCAAGAAATGTCTTCACGGCAAGGTTCGGAATCCGAATGAAAGTTTCATAGCATGATTTGGCAACGCTCTTCAAAAACTTAATTTGCTGACGCAAGAGTGGTACATATATATCACCGACCTAAAGCTCATTTTTTGGATTTAAAAAGGACATTGAGAAAAATAGACTTAATTTCGAACTTTATTAACCAAGCCTCATATATTTCTTCAACATTCTAGAAACTCTTCCCTCATCGCTTTGGTATGTCTCTTCGTCTGTGTTGGTGAGCCTTAGTCTGAATTCATGGCCATATATAGACATATGATGTGGACACAACGACTCCCTTTGTGATTGTTCTCTTGAGTCCAAAAAACGGGAAACTTACAATCACATCTCATGTTGTCATCGTTCATTTCTGGTTGGTTAATTCGAAGTATCCACATCTCTTCAGCCAAAGAGCTTGAATTCAGCATTACACGTCATAACTTGGGGACTCCAGCCCCGAAGGACTCATACGAAAAAGCTAACTAGGAAGAGCTTCAGTGCTTCGGCACCCTTGGGAGGACTACCCTCGTGTCACTGTTTACTCATGTGCTCGTCGTACTTTATCGAAAGCAGCGTTCATGCTGTCTAGAATCAGAGCGTTATTATATATTTATGTGCATATAAACGTTTTCTTTTAATACGCCGAATGTGAAAACAGAATTGATGGATTTTTGTATGTGTTGAAAAAGGTTAGTCCATATTTTATCCCAGTAATCTTTAAGATAAGTGGACTTCTGTTATAAGGCGTCGTCTACAACCTCATGGACTAGGAATTACAGTTGTGGCACCAGCTTGGAGCATCGTTCAAGGAAACTGCGTTCGGGATTCGACCTAGGACATTGATGGAACAGCATTATTGGCTAGCCGAAGAATGGCATGATTTGTTTAGTTTATATGCTAAGCCACCTACTTAGTTGGTATTAAATAAAAGGTTGTCAATTCATTTATTTTCTTGGTTAATGTGCATGTAACATGTGTGTTTATTAAGTGACATTATAAATGCATTATTTGGATCTTAGTTTTATCATTTGTTGTAAGTTTAATGCATGAATTTATCACACACAGTTTAGTATAATATCTGTTACGTTGTCTGTATCCGAGTCAACTGCGTTCCCAGCCACATCATTGCAAAGATGCTGGCCTGGGTATGGGCCGTGTCCGTTGTTGAATAGCTGGGAAAAGAAAAGAATAAAAGGCGAAATAAGAGACTAAAAGTTGTTCCGAACCACAACGTACATGATGGTATCATATAGCTGCCAATGATGCTTTGTTGTGTTTGAATAGTGATTATTTCATCAGGTATGAGGTTTTGAAGAAGTTAGGAATAACACCACTTGAATACACAGAAGCGATTCTGAATGACATTGACCTGAAACGTGTTGTAAAAGCACACTTATCAATAGAACGACATACTAAAGATTTAAGAAAATGAAAAATAGCATAGAAGAAAGGTGAGGAAGACGCAGAAGACAACGAAAAATATAGGTATGGTGCTTCAAATAAATGGTAATTTGTGAAACCTCTGCTAATATTTATATGTGTTTCTCTTAGAAGAATTTTTTTGTACATATATGTACCTTTTCCTCAGACAATATAAGGTCTATCGTTCTCAAATTTGTTGTGATGTGATGGTGATGACTAGTTATGACTAGAATTCTTTTGATAGTTTAATATTGACCGTGTGATGGTGATGGTTAATTTTATTTCTTATATGTATTTTAGTACTACTTAAAATACAGGGTATTGATTCTCAGCACACTCTGAAGCGTTTCAATTACTTTTAGTTCAGAACAAACACAATGTCGCTCTAAACAAAACCTGCAAATTTGATGCAAATCTATTCATCTGTTTTCAGAAAAAAGGTACAAATAGTTTTTTTGAATTATTATTTTCTCCAATGATGTGCAATGCGGGTTGCATGCACTGAAGCTAAACACCATTCTACAGAAACAGATTATGGAATCACCTATAGCTACAAGAAAAGTGTTAAAGATATAGATGTTATACCAGCTGAGAAATTGACATTTCCATTAATTCCCCTCTTTCTCGGGTACATCGCCCCTTATAGTAACCGATCGGTTATTAAGTTCGCAAAATATGCTATTTTCTATACTACGAAAGGGTTAATATAATATTTATTGCAGTGGAAAGAGTCAAGTCCAGTGCTACCATGTTAAGTATTGGATCACGGTATAATGTTCAACAGGAATTAGTCAAAACCATCTATAAAAGAAGAAGAAAGTTGAAATTGATTGTTGAGTGTTGTTTACGTGCGGAAAGTATTTAATGAGTACAAAAGATTTTCCGTTGTACTTTTGAGCTCCTCCGTGGCTAAGCGGTTAGCGTACGCGCCTCTGGCGTGGGAGGCCCGGGTTCGATTCCCATCGTTAGCTCATCTGGTTCGGATTCCACGTTAATCAGTAGGTCCATGTCTCATATAGTCGCGCTGCTGAACGGGACATTAAACTGAAGTCCAGTCAAGTCCATTGTACTTTTCAATAGATATTACCGTATTAGAATTTGTAAAAGAAATCAAACAAAATGAGATAATTATTAAATGTATTGTAGTGTGCGAAGGTGATTACAACTACAGTTGATGAAAGACAAATTCTACAGTTTTTTTTTTTAAGTTTTAGGTTACGCTTTCGAAATGCAAGAAATGACGATATGAAATTTATGTTTTATATATCTACTTTATTTACGCAAACTATAATTTTATGAGAGTGCAGGGTAAGTAAAAATCTATAGACGATTTTTTTAAACCTGAAAGGAAAATGAAATCTGTTAAGGTAAATCACTAGGTGTTCTCGGTGCTATGCTAAACGCTGCTTGAATAATGCGGCATTGCCAGACAGTGCCAAGTGTTTCCCGATGCCATTTAATAAAAGGACTAATAATGAAATTCTGCTTGGATACTTACTGGAGAAATTAGTTTTCGACTCTTACCGCAATTCACATGTAAGTTTCGCTTCTTGAATTACAACGCTAGGATCAAGGATTTTTTTTATTGTGACTACCACAGTAAACATACAAATTTGGCACGTTTGCACAAGTTTCTTTTCAAAATATATTTCCTTAAATATGAATTAACATTCAATAAAATGTGAAACATAACACGAAAAACGGTCAAACAATATATATATTTCGTAATAGGATCGTTAGTTTAAAATACTTTCCACACACAAATTCTCATTTCATAAAACGGTGCAATTCTAGTAAGATCTAACAGCAAGTGCCATCTTGTGTGCTCATTGTAAAACGAATCACATATTTTCTTTTATTTGTCATCTTTTTCGATATCAGTCGACAAAACCAAACAAATCAATGTCTTGTGATATAGCGGAAATATAACTCTATCTTATTTACAATATTTATAATACGTATTGTTTCAATGCGCAGCAGATAAGGGAATGAGCTAAAATACGTATAAGAGATGGTAGACTTCCGGGTGGTGATCCACCTTAATAAGAGATGGTAGAAGATGGATGGCTGTAGTTATGCATGGTGAATAGTTATAGGATGTAGTATGTACAGGCACAATATCTATTTCGGTGAGCCTAATCTTTTCGAGTGGATCCAAATTCAATATTGGGATACATTATATTTAATTGTCAAAATTACCCCTAAATTGGACTACACTTGCAGACAGGTCGGGAGTTTCATAGGTGGTTTGGACACCATCATCCATACTGTAATCATACCTCGATTCTTTGGATGCAAATCGTAAATTGGAAATGACAAATGAGAAGGCTGTACCTTCCATATCAAGTGACACCGGCCTGTGCTCAAATCTCCAAAGGTGTAATAATTTCTTTCATATCTTGTATGGTTTCCACGTTATGAACTCTGAACATTAGAAAAGTCTTAATGTTAATTCATATAATTTCCTATTATACCAACTGATTAAAGGTGACTGAGAAAGCAGCAGAAGAAATCATCCTATTTGGGACATGCATTTGTAGATATATTGCAGAGGACTACATGCGACCAGGAAGACATTGAGTATCACAGAGCAAGGACACGCACATGAACTACACATTCTGAGAAAATGTGCCATGTAGTGGGGAATAGAATTTGCTACATATGAAGAGATTTAAATACTATACTAGTATATCTTGTGAAGAGGTCCAAACGCAAAATTCGTCATCTCTGAGGCAAAGTGCTATAATTTGTCATAGTTATATACCATATTTTATGTCATGGATCATAAATAAAGTTATGGTGACAGACGACGTAGCCATGAGCCAAAATGATTCGGTTCAATCGTTTACACGTATCACACTGTTCACTTATTTCAACGTCGACACTTATTTCTGACGGAATAGGGACGGGAAAGGGGCCAATCAGCGTAATTGTTGGTACTAGTGCGTCAGTAAATCGAATTGGGGTTATCCTAGTAAGGGTACGTTCCTACATCTTACGTTCCTACAGAAACATGTGCTTATGCACACAGCATTTCCTTGAGGTTTTCAATAATTTTGCACAGAAGTAAGGGTTGTTGACTGCTCGCTGATACAGAGTACACATCTGATGCATGGAATCTCGGTTGAATCCAAGTTAGCGATATGTGAGCTCTGTGTCGGACAAATGCCATGTATGTTTGTTTCCTAGGGATTGTTCCGTTTCCTCGAGCTCCCTTGGTTCCTTTATTTTACTCACTGTCATCATCATCGTCTACTTTAACCTAACTTCATATCCATAAGTGCTGTATATTAAAATAATTTAGTGTTCTTGAAATTGCTTTGCTTGGTAAAAAAAAAGTTACCACCCAGACCACCTGGGCGAAAAACTCTTGGATTATATAAATAATGCAGTCTAAAATAGATGGTTGTACGCTGACAAACTCCGCAATGTAAGAACCTTACACATAATGCATTAAACATGTGTGTTAAAACATTTTTGCGTAATTCTCCATGTGTAAACTGGGAATGTACATAGCGACTACATAAGTACAATGGACGGGGCCACCACATTGAATAATTGTTGTAGAGCTTTACTGTTAGGAGAGTTTTGAAGCTTTTGTGCTTATAACGTGAAAAAAACACTCTGTAAGATGAATGTATTTTAAAGAGTAACATTTCTTCAATCGTTACATTTACTGTAGAAGGATATAAAGTTTCCAACTTGAGAGTCTTTTTCAATATATGCCCTTTTAAAAACAGCTTAATACAAATAAAATAAATACTTTGTTATGTCCCCTATTGAAGAAAATATACCAAAGTGAATGAAAGAGGTGCATGTGGTAGAAATAAATAATTTTACAGTGTGAATTTTAGCAAAAGGTTCCCGATTTCTAATACCCTGTTGTATATTTTCACATACATTATTCCAAAGATTCAGAAAGTGCTGAAAATTGAATTTAAGAAGAAAAAACTTCCGTTTTTCAAATGTGTTATTCATATGAAAGAATCAATTACTCCTGTAGATTTGTTGGTATTTCGGAATTTCACTGAATATTTAAATTTCACGATAGCGGCCATGGAAGCTATATGTCCTACTATTCCCGCCCCTCTACTACCACCTCTCTGTAGTTGTATAAAAAAAATAGTAAAATTTGTTTTCCACAAACTGTATTATAAAGTATACCTTTTGAAACGAATTTTATTTTCATTTATATGCTTTAAATTATTGATCTAGCCCACTTATATTTTGTTATTATTGCTTTTTTCAGTATCATTGGGCGGCACAGGGAGTTTGTTCGTTGGTGGAAGCTTAGTAGCAGTTATAGAGTTTATGTATCTCAGCATGCTGGGACTTGCAAATATACTGCTAAATATATGCAGAAGATGGCAGAGACGTAAAACTTTTCCAAAGGAAAAGGAACCAATTGATATAAGTCTGACGAGATCTCAACGTCGGAATTCCTATAGAATAATCTACGTTGGTAGTTTCAAACATGAGGAAAGACAAAGGTATTGAACTGCTTTAAATAATACGAGTATTTATTTATTAATTTTAGTTAATGAAATAGTATTGGCATTTCTTCCTTACTTTAACAACTACTTTGCGAAAACATATATTGATCTGGTTGTTGAGTATAATATTAAAAGGAAGAATTAAAATATTGGTATTATCTGTCAGGAAAGTAAATGTACACCTATTTTTCGAGTCTGGCATTCCTGCGCTCCATCCGCGGAGAATATGAGAATTAAATCAATCAAATATTTACTGAGGGGCAAAAAGAAAAACTTAATCTGAATAAGACATTGTAGAGGGGCACAAGCTGTGAATACGAATAATGCATAGTGTAAATAAAGGACGACACCAAAAGAGAAAGCCAGAAACAACTGTTAAACTTAGAAAAAAGAGTAAATATTGTCGAAGTGAAACAAAAAGCACAAATACAAAAATACGCCGACAACTAAACGTTCACCATGCCATGATCTTGGAGTAGTAGTTAAGGTGCTGGCTTATAAATGCAAAGGTCGCCGGTTCGAATCTTGAGAGAGGACATTTTTAAAAATTTTTGTTAATAATACATACAGCTCATGAGAGATGGTAAAAGATGTCGTATTTAGTTTTTCGTAGCAATTATTATTGGTAATGTTTAGTACTGATAGTACTTTTTGTCTCTGCGTATTGCTTTTATTCTTTTCTTCATTTCCAAAGAGAAGAATATCCGAACAAATGCCACCAAAATTCCTCTTATTTTGAATGTAAACGCCATTTACAGCTAGTGAAGAATAAAAATTGAACGTTCCGATGTAGCTGCAAAAAGTAAAAAGAAAAACATGGAAGTGGACCATACTCATGGTTATTAAAAATACGATTTCTACATGCCTTACACCCCCCGACCACGTTTCTTCGTTAGCAAGTAAGAGGCTTGTGTTTAGGTTAGGCTCGTCAATACGTTTTGCAAAGGGGCCCGGTTTAGCTCTGACGCACCACAGTTGCGAGAAGGGAGAAAAAAACTTTTTCTATCTCCTTCTGTGTGTCTATTTATCAATCTATTTGTATATATATAACGCTACTTGTGAATGCCATAACCACCCTAATTTTCAGCGGATTGAGACGAAACTTGGCACAAACATTAATTGTGGAAATATCTTGATGAGTTCGTTAACCAGAATAATCAGATGAAAATGTTCAAACTCTTAAAAAGTTCCAAGGGAACCAAATTTCGCCCATAAATAGGTATTCAAAAAGTTTGAATAAATTTTCCTCTTTTACTGAAATATTTGTGTGCAGAAACTTATTGAAATATTGGGCCCGATAAATCGCCTAAAGAAGGTTCACGCCCTTTCGCTACGGTCAGGCTTTTTTTTTTTGCAGGAGGGGGTATTTTCCTATCGGAACAAGATGATTGTTAGTGATGATATGAAATTACACATTGAAAGTGAAGTAACTTGTGAAACGTGTTATTTGAAAGAATAATATAATAAATGTGCTTTTCTCTAACATAGAGAACTGTAAATAATGTATTTCGAGTTCGGGAGCCTGAATGGCGAGGAGTGTTATTTGATTGATTTGCTTTTTAGTAACACATTGCATTGCAAATAAAGATAGGCAACATTAGTGGTAAGTAAAACAATAATAATAATAATAATAATAATAATAATAATAATAATAATAATAATAATAATAATAATAATAATAGGTGTTGCTTGTGGCAAGGTAATATTTTAATCAATTCTTCTTCAAACGTAATGATTGTAACGCCATATCTCCCTTACAAACAAAATATTAGCAATTTATATCGAGAGAACGGGAAACTGTAGAGCGATGGGAGCAAGGTTGGACAGTATGCACTCCTAGTACTCAGAAAAGTAAGCGATTTCAATGCAAAATGAACGAAGAGTCATTGTCATGGGTACTCACGGGGCCACGGCAGAGCCCTCTTTAGGCAAAGTGTCAATAACTTATATCGAGAGGTGATAGTGGGATGGGACCAACTTTGGACACCGTGGACCCATAAGGCGCATCGAAAAAGTAGGGGGGACGCCAGCCAGCCTTACTTATTTCCACATAATAATATAAAATTATATTGTCGAAATACACACACGAGTTAGCTACTAATATTACATATTATTATTATTATTATTATCGACAGGGTGTTTTTATTACGTGTGCGTGTTTGACATGAAGCCAAAGAGAAGATCCATCATTCGTAGAAAGAATAATAGTCAGTTACTTTAACTGTGAACGACAGCGAAAAATACGAAAAGAGTGGACTACCTGTAGCGTAAAGAAGCAATATTTTCTCTCAAATGGATAAAAAATCAAGCCGAGATTGATTCGAACTCGAATGGACGGCGCGAAAAGCAAGTGCTTTGTCCACTATTTTTTTAACTGACTCACCGAACGTGTTTCAGTAACTTACTTATTGCTAATTTTACTTGCTTCACTCGTTTAACTTGCTTTTTCTAATAACTTATAACGACAGGGACACGAACACAGAAACATCGAGAACAGTTAAAAATCATAGATGCTCTCCCGCCGAGAATCGAAACCGGAACTCCATACACCAAAGGCACACGTGCTAGCGATTAGACCAGCGGGAAGGGCACCGCTCTCTCCCTGTGTCGTTAGGGATTACGACCACTGTAATGCCAGCTATCACTTCTATGGGTTGCATACTATGATCACATGTTTTTTCTTTGCTGGAAGAGTAAAACCTACATTATATGTAATACATAAGGTATTTAGACCTACATGCTCTTCATATAATGTAATAAAAGGGTCATGCTGGGAATAAGAAAAAGAACATTGCTTGGACAAAACGGAAACTATTGGCATCAGAAATATTTATCTACGAGGCATGCGCAGTAGTATATTTCAGAATAGTTACTGGTTTGTTCAGTAAACGAAGAAAGGGGTATAAAAAAGTAAATATGTCGCGTCAACGTGATCGACCAGATTTGACAGGGGCGGAAGCAGAAGTATAGTAATACAACAACTTCGCTCAGTTGCTACGAGCCGAGCCGGTTGATATCACTACCCGAGTTGGTCTTCTTCTTGTTCTCAAGAATTCGACCGTGCAGATCTCAGCCTTGATTTTAAGAACTACAGTATATACTTATATTGGTGATTACGACATTTGAGGCTGTCTCGTAATAATAATAAAAAAACTCTTGTCTTCTCGTTATCTAGACGAGACGAGATACACTAAAATTGCCCCACGAGATGCACCAAAATTACGAGAGGAGATGCACCCTTGTCGTGAGCAACACTAAAAGTATTCCACATTACTGCCTACATTTTTCATGGCTTTCGGTTTCCAGTCTAATCAGGCCATTATTTCAAAACGAGTTAAAACCAGCTGAACGAGCGAGAGAGCCATTATAAAACTCGACTCAACTCGAAACTCAACCTCGAAAACAGCGCCTTGGCTTGGAACTCAACTCAAGAAAAATACCTTTGACTCAACTAGGATTGAACTCGAGTCGAGTCGAATTTTGGCTCGACTCGTGCTCATCCCTATTCGTATTTGTATTTTGTTTCCACTTCAACAATTTGTACTCTTTTTTTTCTTCGTTTACCTATTGTTTCTGGATTTCTCTGTTGGTGTCGTTCTTTATTAACACCATGCACTATTCTTATTCCCAGCTTGTGACCCGCTTCAATGTCTTATTCAGTTTAGGCTTTTCTCCTTACCTTGACTTCACATGTGATTGATTTAATTCTCACTTTCCGCGCACGACCGATGAAAATATTTTATTATTATTATTATTATTATTATTATTATTATTATTATTATTATTATTATTATTATTATTATTATACTATTGAACTTGCACGGCGAAATTACTTTATAATACGATATCATTTCAGTAATTTTATTCCATTGTATGTTATTTAGTTTATTAATGGGCACTAAATTGTCTCCAGATCAACGAATAAATTAACTACGGCATGCACTTTGGTGGAAATATCATTACATGAACATGTTTGGAACGAACCAATAATCTTATTGTAATGATATTTCCACCAAAGTGCATGCCGTAGTTAATTTATTCGTTGATCTGGAGACAATTTAGTGCCCATTAATAAACTAAATCACGTACAATGGAGTAAAATTACAGAAATGAAATCGTATTATACAGTAATTTCGCCGTGCAAGTTCAATAGTATAATAATAATAATAATAATAATAATAATAATAATAATAATAATAATAATAATAATAATAACAATAATAAAAAAAATCATCGGTCCTGCGCGGAAAGTGAGAATTAAATCAATCATATGTGGAGTCAAGGTAATGAGAAAAGCCTAAACTGAATAAGACATTGAAGCGGGTCACAAGCTGGGAATAAGAATAGTGCACGGTGTAAATAAAGGACGACACCGAAAGAGAAATCCAGAAACAGCAGGGAAAAGGAGAAAAAAGAGTAGACATTGTTGAAGTGGAAACATAAAATACAAATACGAATAGGGATGAGCACGAGTCGAGCCAAAATTCAATTCGACTCGAGTACAATTTGAGTCGAGTCAAAGGTAATTTTCTTGAATTGAGTTCCGAGCCAAGTCGCTGTTTTCGAGGTCGAGTTTCGAGTTGAGTTGAGTTTGATAATGGCTCGCTCGCTCGTTCAGCTCGTTTTAACTCGTTTTGAAATATTGGCCTGATTAGACTGGAAAGCAAAAGCCATGAGAAATGTAAGCAGTAATGTGGAATACTTTTAGTGTTGCTCACTACAGAGATGCGTCTCATCTCGTAATTTTAGTTCATCTCGTGGGGCAATTTTAGTGTATCTCGTCTCGTCTAGATAACGAGAAGACAAGAGTTTTTATTATTATTATTATTACGAGACAGCCTCAAATGTCGTAATCACCAATATAAGTATATACTGTAGTTCTTAAAATCAAGGCTGAGATCTGCACGGTCGAATTCTTGAGCCCAAGCAGAAGAACAACTCGGGTAGTGATATCAACCGGCTCGGCTCATATCAACTGAGCGAAGAGCTCGAGTCGGCTCGGTTGGGATGAGCCGATGACCCGAGCCGGCTTAGGTGGAACAAGCCATCGACTCAGCTCAATTGAGCCGATGTCTCGAGCTTTCTCGGTTGGGATGGGTCACTCATGTGAACCGGTTCGAGCCAGCTAAGTTGAAACTAGTTCATCAGCACGTTTCTACTCAGCTCAACTAAGCCGATGGCTCAAATCGGCTCGATTGGGTGAGCTGTTGGCTCGGCTCACTTCTCGATTCGGTTCGATATTGAGTGAGCTGTAAGCCGAGCCGCTCGAGCCGTTGAAAAGCCCAAACCCGGTCCCAGCTGTTTTGAATATGTTTGTCTGAAACCTATAACTTTTAACAATTTTTGGCTCGAGCCCGAATACTTGCCCCTTCGGAACTCAAACCCAGAACGTGACCGATGTCCTTGCCTCCTGAAGACTTCCAGACGACCGAGATCGACAGTCAATTAGCTTTTACTATTCAGATACAAACCGTATATCTTTTAAAGATTATACATGGTGTTGATATAATAATAATAATAATAATAATAATAATAATAATAATAATAATAATAATAATAATAATAATAATAATAAAAGTTTTAAACTTGCCCTGAAATTTGGCCAAACCTAATTAAAAGTAGAGATTTCGAGGAAAGGGTTCCGTACCTTCAAAACACACCTCTGCAACTACCAACATTTTAAACTAGAACGTTTCATTGAAGTTTCATGTAGAAAGTATTCTACTGTATGTTTTAAGGAAAATAACTGTAATAAAAATAATTGAATGTCACGCAACAGTAAGGCATATAATAAATTAATTTTTAGAATATGCAGAGGTAAATATAAAAGCTTTGCTACAAAAATACCTACACAGAGCATAATTCAATGAGCTCTGAAATACAATGTAACGAAATAGCCTATGAGATTCAGTCTACAGAGCAATTGTTACTTAAAGAATGGACATACACTATTTCGAGAATCGAGACAAGACGGGAAATGTTTACGATACTTTTCGTCTCGTCTCGATTCTCATCTCCAAAGAGAGACGAAAATTTTGATTTAGCCCTGACCGGTCTCGAATGTAAAATGTTAATTCTCATGTTATTTTATTTGTTTTAGAAATGAGATGAGAAACTCCTCTTCTCGTGAGCAACATTAAACCAAACCGAAATATTCTTTCCAAATGTCACGTTTCTGAGTGTAATGGTATGACCTGAGCGATAATTTAGCTTCTAGCTTTTAATCTTCTACGAGATAATAATAATTATTATTATTACTATTATTATTCCTGAAGATTTGATAGTTCAAGTATTGAAACATCCGAGTATTCAAATATCTGAATATAATAAAAGGTATGTTATCGCTGATCAATCGCCATCAAAAATCCTATAAAAAAAATTACAATGTGCATTCGCACAAGCACCTTGACCACTGAACCGCGATCGCTACGCGGTAAACGATTCGTCTTTAGTCTGGTTACGTTAGGTTTCTTTGTCTCCGCTTGCAAACTTGTATGTTATATTTTTCGATTCAAAATGTCTTTCGTATTCCTTTTATGAAGTCGGCAAAGTTTACATTAAGAACTTGAGTTTTTCTTAAACCACTGGTTCACAAGTTCGTTTTTTCTCCACAAGAAACTACAAATATGACAGATTGAATTCTCATACTCCCCATTTCTTTCAAAGCAGTCGCCATTACCTGGTCAAAGACTTATTTCCGCCACGATTCATATTAACCAAAATAAATTCATTTTTCGGAAGCGGAACTTTCACTTTCCGGATTTCGCAAAATTATGGAATTCAGTTAAACTCCGGAATTCAGAAGAATTTCGGAACTCGGAAAGAATCCGGAATTTAGAAAATTCCAGAATTGAGAGAAACTCCGAATTTTGAAAAAAATCCGGATTTTCCGAATTCCGGAATGTTAACGAAATCAGAAATTTCTAAATTCCGGATTTCTCCGAATTCCGAAATTATTACAAAATTGGAATTTTCCGAATTACGGAATTTGTCCGGCTTTACTTTCGGGAGTCCGAAAACTAATAATTCCGGAACGGGCTATCCCTAGTTTAAACACAACCTTTCAGAACACTAAGCTAGTAGCTGTCTACAAACAAACAAGTAATGCAAAGCATGTTGTATCGTGCAATACGTCATGTATTAAAATCCGACAGCATGACCCTTTTATTGCATTATATGAAGAGCATGTAGGTCTAAATACCTCATGTATTACATATAATGTAGGTTTACTCTTCCAGCAAAGAAGAAACATGTGATCATAGCATACAACGCACAGAAGTGATAGCTGGCAATACAGTGGTCGTAATCCCTAACGACTCAGGGAGTGAGTGTTGCCATCCCTGCTGATCTAGAGGCTAGCACGTGAGCCTTGGGTGTATGGAGTCCCGGGTTCGATTCTCGGCGGGAGAGCATCTATGATTTTTAACTGTTCTCGATGTTTCTGTGTTCGTGTCTCTGTCGTTATAAGTTATTAGAAAAAGCAAGTTAAACGAGTGAAGCAAGTAAAATTAGCAATAAGTAAGTTAGTGAAACGCGTTCGGTGAGTCAGTTAAAAAAATAGTGGACAAAGCACTGGCTTTTCGCGCCGTCCATGCGAGTTCGAATCAATCTCGGCTTGATTTTTTATCCATTTGAGAGAAAGTATTGTTTCTTTTCGCTACAGGATGGATTTTCTCTTTGGTTTCATGTCAAACATGCTCACGTAATGAAAAGACGCTGTAGATAATAATAATAATAATAATAATAATAATAATAATAATAATAATAATAATAATAATAATAATAATAATAATATGAAATATTAGTAGCTAACGCCTGTGTGTATTTCGACAATATAATTTTATATTATTATGTGGAAATAAGTATGGCTGGCTGGCGCCCGCCTCTCTAATTTTTTCGATGCGCCTTATGGGTCCACGATGTCCAACGTTGGTCCCATCCCACTATCACCTCCTGTTTTCTCGATATAAGCTATCGACATTTTGCCTAAAGAGGGCTCTGCCGTGGCTCCATGACTACCTATGACAATGACTCTTTGTTCATTTTGCATTGAAATAGCTTACTTTTCTGAGTACTAGGAGTGCATACTGTCCAACGTTGCTCCCATCGCTCTACAATTTCCCGTTCTCTCGATATAAATAACTAATATTTTGTTTGTAAGGGATATATGGCGTTACAATCACTACGTTTGAAGAAGAACTGAGGAAGATATTGCATTGCCACAAACAAAACCTATTATTATTATTATTATTATTATTATTATTATTATTATTATTATTATTATTATTATTATTATTATTATTATTATTATTATTATTATTGCTGTTGTTGTTGTTGTTTTACTTACCACTAATGTTGCCTACCATTATTTGTAATGCAATGTGTTACTAAAAAGCAAATCAATCAAATAACACTCCTCGCCATTCAGGCTCCCGAACTCGAAATATATTATTTACAGTTCTCTATGTTAGTGGAAAGCACATTTATTATATTATTCTTTCAAATAACACGTTTCACAAGTTACTTCACTTTCAATATGTAATTTCATATCATCACTTACAATCATCTTGTTCCGATAGGAAAATACCCCCCTCCTGCAAAAAAAAAAAAAAAATAGCCTGACTGTAGCGAAAGGGCGTGAACCTTCTTTAGGAGATTAATCGAGCCCAATATTTCGATAAGTCCCTGCACGCAAATATTTCAGTAAAAGAGGAAAATTTATTCAAACTTTCTGAATACATATTTATGGGCGAAATTTGGTTCCCTTGAAACTTTTTAAGAGTTTGAAGGGCCACCATTTTGAATATTTTCATCTGATTATTCTGGTTAAAGAACTCATCAAGATATTTCAACAATTAATGTTTGTGCCAAGTTTCGTCTCAATCCGCTGAAAATTAGGGTGGATATGGCATTCACAAATAGCGTTATATATATATACAGATAGATAGGTAAATAGACACACAGAGGGAGATAGAAAAAGTGTTTTTCTCCCTTCTCGCAACTTCAGAGCTAAACCGGGCCCCTTTGCAAAACGTATTGAAGAGCCTAACCTAAACACAAGCCTCTTACTTGCTAACGTAGAAACGTGGTCGGGAGGTGTAAGGCATGTAGAAATTGTATTTTTAATAACCATGAGTATGGTCGACTTCCATGTTTTTCCTTTTACTTTTTGCAGCTACTTCGGGACGTTCAATTTTTATTCTTCACTAATTGCAAATGGCGTTTATATTCAAAATAAGAGGAATTTTGGTGGCATTTGTTCGGATATTCTTCTCTTTCGAAATGAAGACAAGAACAAAAGGAATACGCAAAGACAAAAAGTATTATCAGTACTAAACATTACCAATAATAATTGCTACGAAAAACTAAATACGACATCTTTTACCATCTCTCATGAGCTGTATGTATTATTAACGAAAATTTTTAAAAATGTCCTCTCTCAAGATTCTAACTTGTGTCCTTTTGCATTTGTAAGCCAGCACCTTAACAACTACTCCAAGATCATGGCATGGTGAACGTTTAGTTGTCGGCGTATTTTTGTATTTGTGCTTCTTGTTTCACTTCGACAATATTTACTCTTTTTTCTAAGTTTAACAGTTGTTTCTGGCTTTCTCTTTTGGTGTCGTCCTTTATTTACACTATGCACTATTCGTATTCACAGCTTGTGCTCCTCTGCAATGTCTTATTTAGATTAAACTTTTATTTTTGCCCATCAGTAAATATTTGATTGATTTAATTCTCATACTCTCCACGGATGGAGCGCAGGAATGCCAGAATCGAAAAATAGGTGTACATTTACTTTCCTGACAGATAATACATATCAAAACATTGAAGTTACGGCTCAGGTATCAATTTACATTTACATGTTATAGTTAAATATTCAATTCGTTATCAGGAGTGCGCACTGCAGGATGGTGGAAACTTGTGTAACTAAAAACTATAAAGTTGGAATGTTGCGAGATAGCGTGTCACCTAGGCATATATATTTCAAGAAAATATTAGAGATAGGTACACTGTAATAAATGAGGTGTTGAAACAACACAAAATGACTATCATTCTAACGTGTTATTTGTGTGTTAATTCAGCACCAAGCTTTTTTTAGTGCTCTTGATGGCTAGCTCCCCCCAAAGGGTTATGGCCTTTACATGGAAAGAGAAGGAACATGATTGTGGATAGAAGGTCTATGGGTGCATTGTTTACTTTTAGTTGCAACAACAAACAAACAAAAACAAACAATAGGTATATTACGAAGATAAATACAGAAACAAATGTGAATATATAACAACAGACATCATAGCATTATGCTATAATCATAAGGATGTCGAGTAGGTACTATTTCAAAAGATGGCATTGCCTTTATAATGGTTGTGAGATCATATGAAGGCCAATATAGCTTTAATGTTATAATCATAAATGAGGGGAATGTATGAGATAGAAATGAAGTCCATTGGACGTCACAACACGTGGGATATGTTAGTGGGCGAATAAGCTTATCTTCCGGTCCTGGGTGGCTCAGAACCATGACGGAGACAGTGTGAACCCTGTTAGAACAAAACGACTACTGTGCAACATAGGATGGAAATATGAGAGGTGAATAATAGTCGGTTTTATAAGCAGCAACGGTATGAATATCGGGATGATCAGGGGGTAAAGTGTAATGATATAATGAAAAGAAGGGAAAGTGAAGTATGATGAAGGGGGTGTGAAGGGGTATAGGCTATATCAAAGTTCATTGTATCTAAGAGAAGAGCATGTCGTTCCTGGAACCGTTTTGTGATATACTTCAGTCGCAGTGTTTCGAGGTGGTATAAAATATGGGGAAAAGTTAGGCGCTCGTGAAGTTAATGTGTAGGGCTGGGTAATTTAATGCGGAATGCAATACGTAATGCATGGCGTTCAAGAATTTTTAGTTTGTCGTAATAAAAGGGAGAAACGTTAACGCAAGGCACGAACCCATATGTTAGTTTTGGCCGGGGAAAAACCTTGTATGTGTTTAGGACGACAGATCATTTGAGGCCCCAAATTGTTCCACTTAAGCGTCGTAATAGATTCAATCTATTATATGCTTTAGCGACAACTGTCTCTAAATGAGGACGCCAGGTAAGGTGCTTGTCGATGGTGAGACCAAGATATTTAACGTAATTAGCGGGTTTCAGGCGAGTGTCATCAACGGTTAAATTGAGATGGATTTTTCTGAATTCTACTACGTTTTCTGGGAGGAACAAGAAATAATGTTTGCGTTTTATCTGGATTGATGTTGAGCCTCCACTGGTTGCACTAGCTGACGAAGGAGTTGATAGCAGACTGAATAGCAGTATTAATTTGCTGTACTGTGTTCCTTAAGGCAAGGAAGTTTGTATCTTCAGCGTATTGAAAAATTTGGATATTGTCTGGAAGTGGAGGTAAGTCTGCAACATACAGAAGATATAATAAAGGAGAAAGTGTTGAACCCTGATGCACGCCGGAATGTAGAAAGATGAGATGTGAAAGAGCATTATTGATTGAGATGTAGGCAAGAGAGAAAAATATAAATAAAACGGATGTAGGCAAGAGGAAGTTTGAAATTCAACAATTTAGCAATGAGATCTTTGTACCAAACTTTATCAAATGCTTTTTCGAGATCAAATAATACTAAACAGGATGGTTTGAAGGTGTGTAATGATCAGATATTATAGTGAGCATTTGTAAAAGTTGGTCGTTGATACAGTAATTTGGACGAAAACCTGCTTGATGATTCGGGAGAAGGTTTTTAACAGAGAGGTGATGATGGAGCCCGTGAACGAGAATACGTTCGAGAATTTTGCTGTAGATGGGTGTTAATTGAATTGGCCTTTAAGAAGCAACGGTATGTAACCTGTTCTGAGTATAAATGTAAAAATGAGAGCCAAGAGGTGTAGAAAAATATACGGTCCTTACTTGATATGGCGGTATGTGACCTCATGTATGCCAGGGGCAGTATTGCGTTTTCGTGTTATGGTGTCTTCAATTTCAACTGTAGTGATAGGAGCTGTAACTGAATGGGTAGCTGACAGAGAGTGGGATGGATTTGGTTGAAAGTGAGGGGACTGAAAATTAACCTTTTCGACTGGATGGATTTTCGACTGATCAGTAGGTGGTAGGGGAGTAAAAATTGTTTGTAGATAATCGGCAAACGCGTCCGCTTTATCTTTATCGGTGTGAAGAGCTTTGTCATGGTGAATTAATCAATATGGTGTATGTGTCTTTTTACTTGTTAGGATGTTGAATATTTTCCAAAATTTCGTGGGGTGAGTAGTGTCTGAAAGTGTCTATCCAGCGGCGTTGTTTATATGCTCGTATGTAATTTCGGACTGTCCGTTTAAATTTTCTATTAAGCCTCAAGGTTTTGACATTGCCAGTGGGTTGATAATCTCTATAGAGCTCTCTGGAACGACGAATAAGTGCAAGGCAATGGGGATAGAGTTGAGGATGATGAGGAAAAATAGTTGACTTGGCAATATAAGAGTTAGCGGATGCATGAATAGACGATGTGATAATGTCAAGAGCATGATATAATCTTGCTTCTGTAGTAGGGGCTTCTAAGTTTTTAAGGATGTTCAAGAGAAATGTGGTATGCCTAACAGTCTGCTTTATCAAAACGTGGGACTTCACGTGATGGAATAGAATTGGAACGGTTTAAGATTCGTAATTGAATAGAATTGGAAAGGTTTAAGATTCGTGATTAAATAGAATTGGAAACGTTTGAGATTCGGAGTGTGAGAGAAAGTTTAATTGGAAGGTGATCACTGCCTATCGTATCGAGTACGTGCACACTGCATCGGTCGATGAGATTATGCGAAACTATGGTTACATCTGGTGTAGTGTTGGAAACATGTCGAGTTGGATTGGGTAGTTGCTGAATAGTGCCTGTAGTATGCGTGGTGAAGAAATCCTGGATGATCGGAAAGGCTGTGAAAATTGATGTCAGCCATGATTACAGACATTCGAAAGTTATTGGAAATATATTGAAAAAAAATAAGGAAGTTCATGACCAGGGCGAATGTAAATTGTGGCAATGATTTACATAAAGGTTTGAAAAATAAAGCATAACAATCAAGTTTTCAGACAGATTTTGTGCTGGAGGATGGAAGATGCGATACGGTAATCTTCGAGGGAAACCTATAGCTACCCCACCTTTTGCTCTGCGGGCTAGTATAGTGTTGTTATGGCGAAGTACATGATAGTTCGAAACTTTGCTAGAGCGTGCAGCTGTAAGGTGAGTTTCGTTTAGTAAGAATGCGCGAATGGTTTTCTCCAACAGAAGTTGTTCAAACAAAGCCGTGTGTTCCTGTAAGGAGCTGATATTCAGAAACAATAAACTAATATTAGAGTCCATGTCTGAAAACTCAATGTGGATCAGATGAAAGATCAGTGTTGACTATAGAAGAGTGAAAAAATATATTTTGACCAGAATAAGTAGCATGGAAGTTAACATTGAGGATTCTTTTGGCTGCCAGTTGAATTTGTTGGAAGACGTGTTGCCGTTGAAAGAGAAGAATATTTTTTAGTGCTGTGGTCAAAAAGGAGAAAAACTGGTTGATTTGAATTGGTTGAAAAACAGAAGTTGGCGTATCCATAGCATTGTCGGTAGGTGCCGTAACCCTTAAGAGTACAAATAGTTCTGGCTTGCTTGGTTCAGAACGGGGCCGTACTAAAAGTGTGATGAGTACTTGTAGCTAAAAGTGTGATGAGCATCTCCACAAGTACTACACTCTGATGGATTTTGGATGCTTGGGCAGGTTTTCGTGTTGTGAAGTTGTGATCAGTATCCGCATTTCGCAGGATTACGGCATTCTGCTGTGCTATGCGAGTTATAAATTTGGCATTTATATCAACGCAATGGAAGGGGAGCTGGAGTGTGTGATGACTCCACTCTGTGACGTTTTTTATAAATGAAAGCTCCATTGCAAAATAAATCGTCAATGATCTCTTGAGAGTTAGTCAAAACGCGAATCATGTAAATTGCGCCATGTATGCATTTAATGCGTAAACACTTCAGAATGGAGTGCCTTCAGCTTTATGTTCCTCGCTGACTTCATCGCTTATACTTGGTTCGACTCCACGTATGACAACTGATTTGCCAAATATTTCAAATGAGTATTTAATTCGAATAGTGTTAGCAAAGTTTGGATCTGGTGATTAAATGATGATCTCGTTGCGAGTTTTAGTGGTCTGAGTGACCTGTGCTTGAGTGAAATACTTTGTGAGATGAAGAAAGATTTGCTTCTCGTTTTGAAACTTCGGATCGTAATTAGTAAGTAGATAATAATAGGACGTCGGTTTCGAGATATCTTCTAGAGAAGGAAATTGCTGCCTATCATCAGGAGATGGTAATCCCATCTCGGTAGAGTTAGGTTGCACAGGTTGCGTTTTTGGCGGTGGCAATTTTTGCTGACCACGAGTAGTTTGCATTGTAGCTGGGAATCGCGAACGAGGTCGAACATCTGCCTGCGATCCCTTGCTGTTCTTGCGTTTATCAGTCTTGTTCATAGCCCCAGTTGAACCAGAAGGTGAGGGTGTTGTTTGTCCGGTGTCGATATCCATGGCCGTTTTGATCGATGTGACGAACTAACAAAGTGCGTAACTCAGATGAAGGTATACTGAATGAGAAGACGAAATGATGCAATAGCCAAAAATAACTGGCCTCTCTCGGGTGAAAGTCTCTATCTCGTCGCACCACTACGCCCGTAGCTATGATTGCCTGATTGCGTCCACAACTCAGGATTGATCAAAGGCTAGACTCGATACTTAGGTACCTCAGTTGGACAGTTGAGAGCCAAGTGGAAGTGTATGTCAGCACCAAGCACATCGCCTTCCGGGCATATCAGAAACAATTCGTTACTACCTGAGAGAATTTGCATTGGTATTTATCTTTTAATATGAGCAAAAGCTTTGTGAAATATATTTGGCACTTATGCCAAGTAACGAATAGTGTTCTATGTTTTCTGGAATCGATCACAATAACATTGTTGTAAACTTGTGAATCGTCTGACAAGAGTTACATAGGCCACAGTTCTGCCATCTTCTGTTCATATGTGCTAAGATTCAAGAATAACAGATAAAGAAAACAGACGGAAGCACTGCTATATGTGTAATTGTTGTCAGATGATTCACAGGTTTACAACAATATTATTGTGACCCATGACAGAAAACATAGAATGTTATTAGTTGCTTGCAATAAATGCGAAATTTATTTCGCAAATCTTTACTCATACCAAACAATAAAAAAATACAAATACTCACAGCAAGTAACGAGATATTTCTGATATGCTCTAAGGCGATGTGCATGGTGTTGACATCATCATACTCCCGATCGATATTTCATTCGATCCAAACAGCTGTGACGTACCAGACGTCAGAACAGCTGCATTTTGATTCCTTCCTGTTCCTCATCCCGGATTCTTTCTCTTGCATTACTTTTGAGCTCTGTCCGTCAGACTTATCTAGTCAAGGGCGTCCAGTGCTACGAGTTTGGCAAGTGAATTTATCCAACCATGACGGCTATCCAAACGGGTCTTCTCTCCTTTGCATCATCTCATCTCATCATTTGACCAGGGGTTTCATACACAACCACACACCATTACGGCTTCGTGCCGCAGGTCTTGGTTTTCTCATGGCGGACTCTGGCAACGCTTCTGGACCACCTCTAGAATGCAGACACGGAGGTTTACCACCTGTTTTCGTAACTCCCTCCGCTTGCTCCTCGAAGGTGGAGAGGCAGAGAGAGCACTGCGAAAGACGCCGCCGAGCCTCAGAGCGCTCAACTACCTCAACAGTGTCTAATGCCTCAAGCAGACAACGCTCTAGATCTCCACTTAGTCAGCCCAGCTATGCCAGCAAAGCACAATCTCCTCCTGCTAAGAAGCAACATACCGCCAATGACTCCGATATATCCGACATGGACGCTGAAAATTCCACATCATCACGCCGAGCATCAACTACGACTATCTCACTACATTCACAGTTCTCATCTGTTCATTGCTTCCTATTGCAGAAATACGATCCTAAGTATTCTAATGAAAAGTTCATTATCCTGCAACTTAGGAAATATCTACCCAGTCTTCCACTCCAGGAAGTTGTTAAAACGCGAAACGGATACATATTGAAGTCCACAGATCCAAATTTCCTCACGACAGTACGCAATAAGGCATCTTTCGAAATTTTTGGTAACACCGCCATCATTACTTCTCTCACCTATTCTCGACGTAAACAGCCACCTCCACCTAGACGACCCCCAATGCTTTCTGTAGTGATTCGAGGAGTTGATCCTACATACTCAGACGAGGAAATACAAGCAGAATTACAGTATGAAGGGCATACTATTAACAAAGCCATCCGTATTCGTAATAACACTGGCCTAACTTATATGGTTAGAATCCTCACATCATCTCAGGACACCATAGATACTCTTCTCACTCAAGGCGCCCTCATATACAAGCGCCGACACAGGGTAGAACCCTCTCGGTCGCCTGCACCCTTACCTATTCGATGTGAGCGATGCCAAGCGTATAACAGCCACGCAACAGCCGCTTGTAAAAATGCTACTGTTTGTGGTTACTGTTCTGGTCCACATCAAACGCGACTTTGCCCGAATATGGAACTTCCACCCCAATGTCCAACATGTTGAGATAGGCACCCCGCCTATAGCTATAAATGCAAAAACAAACCTAAGCCTGATGAACCACACCCGGAATTAGTTGCTCCACTCCGCACCCAGTCAGCATCAAAAAACACTGAAAAACATGTCGATGATCCAGTCACTGTGGGCAAACTCCTGGAATTTCTTACTCTCGCACTTCAGAATATCCACCCCTTCAATCGTCAGCACGTTCTCCAACAACTCACACTTGCCGCTAAATCAACTTTCAATGTCTCACTTTATGCTACATACTTCAATAACTATGTTCATTTCAATACTGCACGATACGAAACAACTGTTTAATAATTTTCTCCTCATGGACTTGTCTTTCTTGTTTCTGAATATCCGATCTCTACCTAAAAAAAGTCCTCTTCCAGACCCTATTACTCGAAGAACACATTACAGCTTTCCTTCTCAACGAAACCTTTCTGACCAAGTCTATCTCTTGTCGATTTCCTAATTACATCTTACTCCGCTGTGATAACCCACTACCAGCCTTGCGAGCTAATGGCGGAGCCGCTTTAGGCTTCCGACACAACATACCATACACGCAGCAACAATGTCCTATTTTACATTTACCAGAGCATGTCATTACTACTCTGTATTTTAAAAATATCACTATCACTTTGGCTACAATATACATCAGACCAGGCAATCCAATTCCTCTGAATTTCTTCTCTCATATATGATCTACATACCGCCATTATATCATTCTCGCTTATATCAATTTCCATAGTCGCTCCGCTAAAGACCGAACCCGTTTTACTGATCATATCACACCTCATACGACAGGCGTTCTTCTCTATCTTTCAACGGCCACTCGGCCAATATCAAACACCACTCCGGACATTGCAATTACTTCTAACACGCTCACCACACGCTGCACTGTCACAATTCTCGATTTACTTGGCAGCGACCATGCACCGTTAAAACTTACATATCATACATGTCTTGGTCCTCACCAGCCTCTAAGACCACCTCGTCTTTCACCCCGCTACGATAAAGCCGACTGGCCGCGTTACCGCACTTACCTCTCTTCTGCTCTTGCACCTTATCAAGCACCAACCACTTAAGATGAACTTAACGCTCAAGTTGATCATATTACTTCTGCCCTCCAACAAGCCTCCCGTCTCTACATACCACAAACAGAATCCATACCATATCGTCCAAAACTACCACCGCATTATCTTCCTTTGATTCGTCAATCACGACAAGCTTATCGTGAATATCTCCATACACGAAACCCGGATGCACTTCATCATCACCATCAACTACAGAGAACTGTCCGAAACTACCTTCTAGCATATCGGCAAAGGCAGTGGGTGAAAACTTGCAATAATCTCGTCGACACAAGCCATCCAACCGTGTATTGGAAGCGTTTTAACGCCTTGTGTGGGCAATTTTCCAAGACTCCTTATCCTCTCCTTGTTGATGACAAGCCATTACACTCGGATTTGGAAAAATCGAACGCATTGGCAGACCATCTTCAAGGTACTTTTACACCTCCTGCAGAGGTTACTTCCCGCTCACATCCTGTTGACAGTGTAAACACGAATTCACAGCACTTTCAGCCGGACACCAACCATCCATTACCACCGCATGTCCTCACTGTACCCATCCAGTCGGATGAAATAACAGCTGTGGTTCAGCGTAAGAAAAATACTGCTCCCGGCTTTGATAGCATAACTTACCGCCACATCAAGGAAAGCCCACCTATACTGCTCCAACTTCTGGCCCTTATATTTACGTTCATACTACGCACTGGTTTCTACCCCACTGAATGGAAAGTTTCAAAATGTCTCATGTTTCCGAAACCTAATAAACCTCCCAGTTCCCTCTCATCTTACTAACCCATCCAGTTAACGTCCACACTCAGTAAAATCTTTGAAAGGATCATCGTCAAACGCTTACATCCATATTTAACCGATCGCCATCTCATCTCGACCCATCAAGCTGGTTTCCGTCCTGGTTACTCTATTAACGACCAGTTGCTTCGTCTCACGACATTAATCACAAACCATTATAACACGATTCAGCCATCCTGTCTTCTTCTATTCGATCTCGAAAAAGCGTTTGATAAGGTATGGCATTTAGCGCTCATTTGCAAGCTTGTCAGACTCCGGCTTCCTATGACCTATATTCGGCTCATATATCACTTTCTTGTCTGCCGTCTTACTTACGTTGCAATAAATTCTGCGCTTTCATATCCCATTTTTCTGTTATCTGGCGTTACACAGGGATCTGGTTTATCACCTCTTTTATATTTACTATTTGTTGCCGACTTTCCAGATCTACCAAGGAACGTCCATCTGTTCCAATATGCCGATGACACGGCATTTCTTGCCCTCTGTCGCCCCGTTCCGCAAATCAATTTTGCACTCCAGGAAGCTATCAATCGCTTTACGCACTGGTGCCGGAAATGGAATTTAACAATAAATGCCGGAAAAACACAAGCCATAGTTTTCATCCCACCTCGCAAACGCACAAAAGTCCATCGCAGTTCATCTCTTCTTTCATTAAAAGTCAATAACGTACCAATACATCCTTCTAAAACTGTCACTTATCTTGGCCTCATTTTCGACCGTCGCCTCACTTGGACACCTCACCTCAACTCTGTTAAAACTAAGGCATATAATAGACTTAATTTACTCAAAAGACTAACCGGAACTACTTGGGGTCTCTCTTCCCAGCTTATCCTTAATACATATAAAGTCTTCCTTCGCCCAGTGCTTACCTATAGTTCTCCAGCCTGGATATCAGCATCACCATCCTACTACCGATCGCTACCGATCTCTCACCGATCGCTACTTTCGTCACCACCCACTACTTTTCGACACTATGCACTACCTTTCACTTCACCCATGCCGACCACGTTATTACTATACCCCTTTGCACCTCCTTTTTCACGCTCTATTGTTATACATTACCCCCTAATCATCTCAACCAAGAACTTTTGGACGACTATCGTATTCATGCTCATCTCCCTCACGTTTTTCCTTCATATACTGCACAGTGATTTTCCTTTGTTTACTAACAGGGCTCCCCCAGTCTTCATCAGCCTAGCGTCGCCCCTAGGCAGAAGATAACAGCATTCGTTGATCTAACCTTTCCCTTGTGTTGTGGCGTGCTAGCACTTCATTTCATCCTTCACGTTCATAGCATATACTTATAATTACCATCCTCTATCGTCTGTGTTATGTTTATAGTTTCATAATTTATTTCTATTCTTCTGATTGCATTTTCTTTATGATTTCTCTTATATGTTTATATTATTACTTGTGCATCCACCTGTCAGTATGTTTATGATCGCAAAGATCATAATGTCCATCCATAATCATATATATATATAGATGTAAATAAATGACGAAATAAAGCAAAATAAAGGTTGAAACTGTAACCATGCATCCCTTAGATCCTCTCCCAATATCCTAGTCCAACCTTTTTCCTTTACATCCCATTCCTAAAAGAGGGCATACCCCTCTAAGAGGTTTGCTAGCTTACGAGCTAGCTTAAAAAAAAAACTTGGTGTTGAATTGCACACCAGTAACACGCTAAAGTGGTAGTCATTTTGTGTTGTTTCAATACCTCATTTTTTGCTGTGTACAGTTCGTAATCTACAAAAGAAAAAGCGTTAGCTACATTTGTAATGAAGATATATGCTAACGTCATATAATTGTATTAATTAATGAAAAATAAATACATTACACTAAAAAACAACTTACTAATGAACGTCTAACAACTAAAGTTGTATTGATAAATTATACAACGAAGTAGGAAATCTCACTATATGAAATATGAAATAATCCTATAAAATATGTTCCTTTTAAATAATTAGTAGCATTAATATCTAACAAACTCTTATAATTAATATCTAACAAACAATTTTTTAACTTTTGTGTAGGCGTACTGGGTTGGCGTACTTTATAGCACCTGATTGTAATATTTTGAGTATATTACAATCAACCTTCAAATATTAATTGACGAAACTATTATACAATTAGGCCTAGTTTCTCAATGTTTTAATAAATAATTTACATTTCATGAACATCATAAAAAAACACATTAATAGGGAAATAAGTATTTAGATATATTAGCATATATTTTCGTAGTTGTACATAGTAATTAAAAAGCAGTTTATTTTCAATAATATTTTTAAAATTAAAATGTTTGAATTCAAACTAGTTATAATCTGTTTCATCTGCGTGAGAGTAAAAAACGGTAAAAGTCAGTTACGTTTTCTGTTAGAATTGATTTTTAAAGTTTTCTATTTTTCCAACATAGTGTTATTTTCATTCAATTTTGCAAATATTTGAGTACAATTGGTAAAATTTATAATTAGAATTTTTATTTCTATCAGGACAAATATTTGCAAACATATGTATATTATTAAAAAGATTATTTCCAATTTTCTGCAGACGTGGAATTTGTTACCCAATGCTTGTCTTCAAGAAAACTCTGAACGAGTTTATATTGCATTCATCTTTTGATGCAGTGGTCCATTTTAAACTTGCAACAAATATTGTAATGAGGTAAGAACTATTTGTTTCCCAAATCCTAATTTGACACAAACACGATCACGTTTTCGTCTTATTCTAGAAATGTAGAATAATATTTGACTTGTCAGTTATCTCAGAAACAGTTAAATGCATACGAAAGTGATTTTTGTTTTCAGTTTAATGCCCCAAGACTGTGTCCTTTAGTCTAAGGAAGACGATGATTACCGCAAACGAATGATGATGAACAGTTCGTGGAATGGCCAAGTGGGAAGAAACGGGATTGCACCTGAGAAAATACAGGGACACGAAGTTTCCAACCACAAACTTACGTGGCCGGGAATCGACCTAGAGACTCCATCCACCAGATATGAGAAGGTGGGAGGAAACGGGATATTTGGGACTTGGGCAAGGTGTTACTCTTTCGTCCAGGGTAACCTCAGGACCAGGTGTAAGTTAAGCAATCAGTGGTCAATTGATACCTCGGTCAACTTCATGTTGAGTTTTGTAGGCGAATTTTGGGTGGCTCGTTCGTCCTCGGATTCTGTCGTGCGGGCTTCATGTGTTCCTGGTTAGTTAAAGTGTATCGTCTGCTTCTCCTAACGATGTAAATAATACGACGTGTTGTATGAATATAACATGTGCTCGCACTAAAAGTTGGCGATCGATACATCTCCACACTGGAAAAAAAAATAATCTACGAGACGTTTCTTGAAAAACACACTTATAATACACTAAGGTGTGGTGATACAAAAACATTGATACACTACGAAAAAATGTTATCACGGTTGAAGTTCGAAGATCCTTAAACATTATAAATCACTTTTGTAAATATTTGTATTGAAAAATATAAATAAATAAGAAAAGTATAATAACACTGTAGTTCTCTTTCGGCTAAGCACAATCTAAACGTTGTAATCGCATTCCTTAAAGCGGTTAGAAAGTGATATCTCCCTATGTAGTATATATACACTAAATCACTGATTGTAGGTAAGGTTCGAGTTTCTTGATGGCTGAGTTTGGTATAAATTTTAGTGTTATGTTCGGTAATGTCTACATGTATTGGAGGTATGTGCTTTGGAATAGTAGGCGCCGATAAAGTGGTCCTTTCTAAAAGTAACGAAATGCTTAAGTGTAATGATGAAACTTTATCATTCTAACAGGACTTATTTAATTTCAAGCACAAGTATGTGATTATGCTCGTAGAAATGAAAGAAAGAGAACTAAAGTTTGAAACATGCCCTGGAACATCTTTCTGGAAATTAAGTAAAGAACGTGAGTTTTTGGTAACGCTGTATACCTTACTGAGAAGACTGATATGAACATCCTGTGCAAGATAAAAATAAAAATGACGTAATAGGCAATCACATAATTCGCAGTGTAGAAGCAATGTTAGATAGAAGGAAGCATTACATTCCGTCTTGCGTAAATAATTGACTCTTTTGAAACCAAAAGAAGAAGAAAGTGCAAAGTCGAAGAATTATTAACTGAACGGAAATACAATTTTGCAGCCAAGTTAAACAACAGAAAAAGAAGAATTGTATAAGTTGTAACGGTTAGAGATCTAAATCTCTATTCCGTAGTTTAAAAAAAAAAAGGTCTCTCGAGAGTCCGGATAATTTGGTTTAGTTTCCTACCCTGTAGTGCTTTCAGCTACTGTCGAGAGGAAGCTTAGTATGTTCTCCGTATGCTTGGTTGTCAGCGCCAACGGTGATTTTTGGAACTACTCGTTCTACGTTTGAATAGCTCCGGGTTGGGCTAAATATAATAGTTCGGAATTGCTAAGGTGCAACATCACCTAATAAGTGAAGTAAAAATCGGCGGAGAAAATGTCTTTACAATGTTTGAGAATTCCAAGTATAATTAATCGTGAAGTTATTATCAGAATTGTTATATAGAGCAAATCCTAATATGAAGTTAATATATATATTTTTTTATCGTGAAGTGTGTTTGAGTAAGAAAAAGGATTTGGAAGTAAGTTTCATTACTAGTGACCATTTTGATTGTGATCAACATGTGATAATCGGTCATTTAAGGTGGTGTATTTCGTTATTGAATTTTGGAAGATCTCCTATTATTCAATTTATACAGTAGATTGGTAAGTTCTTTAAATATATATATATATTTAAGGTTAATATTTTTTGTATCTATTTTGAAGTTTGTTGTAATTCAATTTCTATCAGTTGTATCGAAAAGTCACTTGCTTAGATTTTGTATTCAACTCTGTTTGACCATCTATAAATCATACAGTAATAATTACCTTCTTTTCTTATTATATAATTAATCACTATATAAACCTTAGCACATTTGTATTTGACGTTTTGAACTTTTGATGAGTAATTATTTACTTTTTGATGTGATATAAATTCACGACATTTTTAAAATAATAATACTAAAAATAATTCTCCCCGATTTTGCTGAGCTAGATTCCTATTCTGAACAATTATCCTGAATTAAAGGACCTGAAGCTAATATTCTATTCTGTGCAACTGCATTTTTGTTTTAAATTTTTTTATTTGCTAATGTGCGTTACACAGTTAAATTCCGAACTATTATCTTTCCTTACAAGCACCAAAGTTTTGGATAGACCTTGTATAAGTGCTATAAGAGTAGTTTTCTTAAATGTATTTAAGAGAATGATCGTAA
The DNA here is from genome assembly GCF_964235325.1 of Thermobia domestica. Classification (NCBI taxonomy): domain Eukaryota; kingdom Metazoa; phylum Arthropoda; class Insecta; order Zygentoma; family Lepismatidae; genus Thermobia; species Thermobia domestica. Next base: position 69,520,343 of record NC_137460.1, on the reverse strand, counting down.
GGATAAATGATATTAGCAATCAGTGTCCTTGTTAAGATAGAGCAGTCAGAAGGTCAGTTAGGAGGTGTTTCTATTTGTATATTTACATACAAGAGACATATTTTAAATCACGTAAACTTCAAGTTAATAATTTAGTGTCTAAGCAAGTGAAAAGTACAAAACGTTGCATTCTACATCATAGTTTTGTTGTTGTTAAGTACGCATCGAATCCAAAAGCTGTGCCTTATTAATTGTAATCCTTCTGATAGCAGGAGTATATTAAAAAAAAAAAACTCAATAAAATGTACAGGAGTTCTTCCAGTAATAGTCGTCCTGAAGGCTTGTGGTTAAACGGGTTTTCCAATGGTGACCATGGCCTCTTTATTAGGAGTCATAGACCAAGAACAGAAAGTAACAGTTCGAGTGAATTTTCAACTCCCGATCCTTTCTTGCATACCTATAGCGATTCTTGGTTAGTTACGTCTGGTAGCTATTCTTCATCGCGTGGTGACAGACAAGCAGGAACTAACGTGATGCAAAATGTAAACAATGACGATACGACTCGAGCAGCCGTACCGTGTGTAAGTGCACATAATCCTTTCGTCATGGAACAAAATTCATTGATAAGACAAGAACCAGTTTCTGTTCCGATGGAACCAGGTTTTCATAAGTTGGTAGAAAAAGAAGGAAATAAAAACACAAATCCTTTTATTTCTCTTACCGATAATCAGCCAACAGTATTGGAAAATAGTAGACTTATAAATATTGGAGTACCTTTTTCTACCAATATTGACAAGTTAACAGTAGATATAACTAGTAACAACTTCACAGATATATGTAGATCCATACCAGTATGTGACGGGAGTGACGACCTATTAATTTTTGAATTTTTGTTATCAGTTTATCGGATTGTCAAGCAAGGCATATAACCGATAGAGGCAATACTCATGGCATCTATTGGGAAAACTCGTGGTGGTTTTCATACTGAGTTGTTAAGAGAAATAGGGTTATCACATGATTGGATATACATAGCAAATGTTATTTTTACAAATGTAGTCACACCCATAGGCCAGAGACATATTTATGATAAATATATTTACTGTTTACAACAGACTACAGAAACTGTGTTGGAATACGTAAACAAAGTGATAGACAGTTTTACGATTTGTTATGGTGGTATGCAGGACGATAAATTGAGAGACATATTGTTGCGGGGTTTGAACCCAGTAGTCAGACATGAGGTTTTTCGATATAATATACCCTCATCTTTACCAGTATTTGTGCAGGAATTAAAGAAATACAGCGTTCACCAGCGTAATGTTGACATGTATAATTCGTTGGTAGGTGCCAGGCGTGAAAGGTCGAACTTTACAATTCGAGGGAAGAAAACAACACCGAGGTGTTTTGAATGTTTAGGTCCGCATCTGGTGGCTCAGTGTGATCTACGACGTAGCTTCGTTAGTGTTAATAGAGCTACGTTTAATAATAATAATGATAGACAGAAATATGCGAGTGGGCAAGGTTCTAGCTTCAAAAGTGACAGGCCCTCAGTTCGATCCCAATCCTTGAGAATAGAGCCAGAAGTTTGTGCAGAGAACAATATAAGTCAAAAACATAATGCAAATTGTGGCCTGACATCACACTCAAGAAAACTAGTGGCGGCTTTTATAACAGGTTACATTTTAGGTGCGCAGAATTGTGGCGCCATCGATAGTTGTGCTTTCGCTTCGCTAGTAAATAAAGAGAGCTTTTTAAAATGGAATAGATCTTTGAAAAGACCGGTTAAGATTTTCACAGAAAAAATTATTGGTGTTGGTGTAGGAAATACGAAAACCAAGTTAGACAGTGTGGTATGGTTACCAGTGAGATTATATCAGAAAATATATAGACTCAAATTTTATTTAGTACCTGAACTTAAACCTATATTTTTGATAGGCATAAATGAATTGAAAATGTTAAAGGCGCGAGTAGATATTGAAAACAATCAGTTATATCTTGGAATAGAAAAAGTGAATATACCTTTATGGTATGAGTGTAAGGAAAACTCGTCTTCGGACAATTTACATGACATTAATAGTGTTTCTCAAAGTGCGGAACAAGTAACATTCAGTGACAGTGTTAATATTTCAAATATATTTTTGAATTCTGAGTTAATGAATATTCAAGATAAATATGTGTGTTTAGGGAAGGAAGATGATGTAAGGGGCACCGTTAAGGTAGGTTCCTCTGAGTGCACCCCTACGAGGGAGATGGAGCCGAATGGACAGGAGATACATATTGCATCCAGAGATCTTCAATCCTCAAATCCCTTTAATAAAGATATTCCTCATCCCTCTAATCTTTATTATGGTCGCGTTGATAGGTCTATGGAGCACAGGGTTGCCACATCAGATAGAGAATCACGAGTGTCTCATATAAAGAAGAAGATCTTGCGTACTTATGATGCGATCAGTGGTCCATCACATCTCCACACCAGTAGTGATCTAACTTCATCAGTGGCCCATCCAGCATCCAACCATCAACAGATGAGAGGACAGCATCCTTCATTAGATGAACCGAGAACATCTTCTAGTAGTTGGGTTTTAACTTCTCCAAGTGGACATAGTGTTCATCAATCAAGGGGATGCACAAGTTTATGGGAGAGAAGAGATGCTACATCTGGAGTTACAGTTCAGAGTGACAGCAGTGTTGCCAGTTCTATAGTGAATACAACATTAGTTGAGAATGGTACAAATAATTTTCGGACTTCTTTTACTCATCGAACTTCTTCGAAGGTTGGGGACTTAGACCATACTTTAGGTTCGGTACACAGTGTTGCCAGACTTAATCCTTTTCTTAGTGACAATGAAAATCCACGTTTACATTTGGAACTTAAACAATCCAGAGATGTGAATGAACATGAGTTAACATCCGAATATGATGTTCTCCCATCATGTTCAAAGAGTAACAGTGTTGCCATCTTCATGCAAGAAAACACCAGTGCTAATGATTCAAGAGAAGAACATAAAACTTCTTTGTGTAATGAAAATCTGATGGATTTTAATCAACTTTCTGCTACTCGGAAGTGTAGTGTTGCCAACTCTAAATATTTGAAGAATTCTTTATTAGATAATGATGGTGATTTGGAACTTCAACCTCTTATCAAACATGCATCTTTTTCGAACTCAGTATCGTGTATTGACAATAATAATGATCCATTTACTTTAAATCTTCATCATCCGAGATTCCAATTTAGGTCCAATGAAAATAGATGTCTCGATCCTACTAATGATAGCAGAACTAGTGGTGGAAATGGAGGAGCGGCTTTTCATGATGGTGCCAGTCCAGTCCAAGGTTCCAGTCAGCTATTTGGAAGTCAGGAAATATGGATGGAGGCTAAGCCAAGCAGTGTTCCCGGTAGTCCAGCCAAGCTGAACTTAGGTACTTCTGCCAGTACAGATGATTCTGAGTGTTCACCCCAAATGTTCCAGATCCTGGAGAACGATGACCGACCACCAGCTATGACAGTGGATCCAATTCTCCTAGAACAAGATCCTAGTTTGGATGAATATATAAAAAAGTTAAGTATAAAGTATCCTAGTGTATTTTGTAATAGAGTAGGAGAAGTTCCTAATTTTCAATATAATATTCAACTTAAAGATTATAAACCAATTAGACATAAGGCATATCCGATGTCCAGGGTTGCACAAAGAGAGTTAGACAAAATATTAGATTCACTATTGGAACAAAATATTATTCAACCTAGTTCAAGTGAGTATGCTTTCCCATGCTTTTTAGTGGGAAATAGGGATGGTTCTAAGAGGCTAGTTGTCAACTATACTGATCTGAATAAAGAACTAATAGTCAATACTCAATATACACCACGTATTGAAGATGTCTTAGCAGAATTATCAGAAGGTGTTGTGCTATCTAGAATAGATATAAAGAAAGCTTATCACACTATAAGATTAGCTCCAGACTCATATAAATATACTGCATTCCTCACGCATAGAGGATTATTTGAGTTTAAGTATGTTCCATTTGGCATTGCCTCTGGATCTTTTCTACTTAGTAAATTGATAACAGATATTTTGTATCCTCTGAAAGATCTAGGAGTAAGTTGGTATGCAGATGATGTAGTAATTGCCAGTTCCGATATTCCTTCACATATGAAAACATTAGATTTAGTCCTGAGTAAACTTGCTCAGAGTGGATTAACGTTGTCAGTAGATAAGTGTTCTTTCTTTCAACGACGAATTTCTTATTTAGGTCAAATAATAGAAAATGGTAAAATGTATTTAGATCCAGCTCGATTAGAAGTAATAAGGAAACTACCAAGACCTAAAAATAGGCGCGCTGTAATTGCCTTGTGTAGTTTTGCTCAATATTATAGTAGGTATATACCAGATTTTCAAGAAATTTTAGAGCCAATTAGTCGTCTACGTTCTCCTAAGGTTCCCTTTGAGTGGAAAGAAGAACAAGATGTAGCTCTTAAGAGATTAAAAGAATGTTTTGAAAGTCATGTAATATTGAAATTACCGGATCTAAATAAGCCTTTCGTTATCTCAAGTGATGCCTCAAGTCATTCAGTTGGAGGCGCTATCTCACAATTAGACGCTGAAAATAGATTAGTTCCTGTAAGTTTTTATTCTAGGAAGCTTAAAAAGTATGATGTAAACAAGCCAATCTTTGTTCTTGAACTCATTGCAGCTTTAGAAACCATGGAACGTTTTCGTACATTTTTACATCAACCCTTTGAGTTGAGAATCGATAATTTGGGTCTAGCTTATGCTCTTAGAAACTTGAAAAGAGTTAAGAGATATGGTAGTTTATTATATAGGCTTTTTGAATTTAACTTTACAGTTAAGAGTGTACCTTCGTCCTTAAATGTACCTGCAGATTTCTTATCACGTTTACACAATATAGAAGATTTCGAAGATTTTAATGAAGACCCCTCATTAGATGAAGAGGTCATTAACTTATTTATGGTTAATATATGGAATATGCCTTATGCACAACTTTCTATTAAGGATCATCAAGAAAAGGATCCCCAATTGAGCCCTATAATTGCTAGGCTGAAAAACAGAGAGGAGGTTCAGGGATATAAACTTGTAAAGGATATCCTATGCAAGCGTACTAAAGCTTTGAAGAACCCTTACAAGATTTGTTTGCCCAGGAGTTTATCAAGAAACATCATTGAATTCTACCACTCTTATATTCTTCCAGGGGCGCACTTGGGTTTTTCCAAATGTGCTTCTAAGATCTGTGCAAGATATACGTGGCCAGAAATGATAGCAGAAATTCGAGATTGTGTGACTTCTTGTATTGAGTGCCAGAAGTCCAAAAGTAAGAATACTAAACCTATGGGACAGTTGGTATCAACCTATGAGACATTTCCAAACGGGAGATGGTCTTGTGACGTCATTGGACCACTCGTACAGTCCAGTTCGGGCCGATTTTGTTTAATTGTTGTAGATTCTTTTACGAAAAGAATTTTCTTAGAACCTTTTAGAACTTTATCTAGCCAGGTTATAATTAACAAGCTATACAAGTTGATGTGCCGTCATGGATTTATTCACGCCTTATGCCATGACAATCACTCTGTGTTCGTATCAGCAAGATTCCAGGATTTCTTGTATGCAAACGGTATCAGGGATATTAGAATAGCACCGTACCACAGTGGAAGTAACGCAAGTGAACGTTACATACGAGTGATCAAGGACTCTTTGAAAGCATACTTTGCAATGAAGCAACATCATTGGGACAAAGGCATTCATGAAATTGAATTTTCTCTGAATACATCTGTCCACTCAGAACATAAACACAGTCCGATGGAATTAGTATATACATATCCAGTGTTTGATCCACTAGATGTGAAATGGAATGTTGATTCTCTTGATGTTCGACACAGGGATCCAGATATCTGGTTGAATGCCTTGCGGAATATGGAACGAGCATGGCAGCGTAGAAAGAAGCTATACGACAAAAACAGAGTAATGACATCATATCGAGTGGGAGATAAATTATTAATTAAGTCCCAATTCCAATCTTCCCTTGCAGATAAGGTTACGAAAAGCTTATGTCATCGATGGCTAGGGCCATACACTGTTATTAAGCTGTTAACGAAAAATACAGTCCAGGTACAAAATGATTCGGACGAGCGTGATATTAGGAAATGTCACGTCTCTTTAACAAAGAAATTTAGGGTACCACGATCATAAAGATATGTGTTTACAATCTGTAAATTGTTATAGTGAGATAAATTATTTTAAAAGTGATGGTATTGGTTGATATTTCTATATGAATACATCATAAATTCATAGTTCATTTTTGCATATGTATGTAGTAAAATCATTGATATCATTCTTGTATAAATGTTATTTATTTGTATTGTTCCGGAACTCAGTCATTAGGAATTGTAGTATGATTGTTATCATTTGTATGTTCCTAAGTTGTAAAAATTTAAATTAATGTGTGCACATATACTAAAGTACTTTTATTTTCAGGAATAACAAAGACCTTAATGTAAATTGGAAGATGTAAAGTCGCTGATTCGACTATTCCATAATTATGTATTTGGCCTTATTATTTGGATGTTATGGAATGAATGAGCTCATCACTCTCATAATTTATCATCTAGTCATTGAGAAATTGGAAATACCTGAAGAAATCTACCATCAAGATAACTATTAATACTCACACATATATAGATTTGAAATAAATGAAAGAATTAAATTTGTCAACTGTTAATAAGACAAATATATATGCTTATATTTGAAGTTATATATGATGATAAAATTCTATATATTCATATTACATATTATTCAGCTTATTATTTATTGTAAAATAGGAGATCAATATATATATATATGTATGTATATATAGAGCAGATTTTGTATAATTTTGGATATGTAGTTTGGTTATGTATTTATAATTTATGAATGTATATTGTTGTCATACAGTAGATTATTATTATTTTACGTAGTTATTTGGGAATTTTCTTTAGTTCTATTCTGTTTAAGTTTTGCATTTAATTTTATTTAATTTCCTTTGGTTTTCTTATTTTGGGTTAGTTTATAGTAGTAAATAGTAATTAACAATTATTCGACAACAATATAACTTCATAATAGCATTTAGCTTACAGGTTGTTATACATTAGTGACATTAGACTTAAGAAACTAGATTATTATTATAAAAAAATATTGCATTTTTTTAAATGGACGAAGGGATGTGTGTAACGGTTAGAGATCTAAATCTCTATTCCGTAGTTTAAAAAAAAAAAGGTCTCTCGAGAGTCCGGATAATTTGGTTTAGTTTCCTACCCTGTAGTGCTTTCAGCTACTGTCGAGAGGAAGCTTAGTATGTTCTCCGTATGCTTGGTTGTCAGCGCCAACGGTGATTTTTGGAACTACTCGTTCTACGTTTGAATAGCTCCGGGTTGGGCTAAATATAATAGTTCGGAATTGCTAAGGTGCAACATCACCTAATAAGTGAAGTAAAAATCGGCGGAGAAAATGTCTTTACAATGTTTGAGAATTCCAAGTATAATTAATCGTGAAGTTATTATCAGAATTGTTATATAGAGCAAATCCTAATATGAAGTTAATATATATATTTTTTTATCGTGAAGTGTGTTTGAGTAAGAAAAAGGATTTGGAAGTAAGTTTCATTACTAGTGACCATTTTGATTGTGATCAACATGTGATAATCGGTCATTTAAGGTGGTGTATTTCGTTATTGAATTTTGGAAGATCTCCTATTATTCAATTTATACAGTAGATTGGTAAGTTCTTTAAATATATATATATATTTAAGGTTAATATTTCTTGTATCTATTTTGAAGTTTGTTGTAATTCAATTTCTATCAGTTGTATCGAAAAGTCACTTGCTTAGATTTTGTATTCAACTCTGTTTGACCATCTATAAACCATACAGTAAGAATTACCTTCTTTTCTTATTATATAATTAATCACTATATAAACCTTAGTTAGCACATTTGTATTTGACGTTTTGAACTTTTGATGAGTAATTATTTACTTTTTGATGTGATATAAATTCACGACATTTTTAAAATAATAATACTAAAAATAATTCTCCCCGATTTTGCTGAGCTAGATTCCTATTCTGAACAATTATCCTGAATTAAAGGACCTGAAGCTAATATTCTATTCTGTGCAACTGCATTTTTGTTTTAAATTTTTTTTATTTGCTAATGTGCGTTACAAAGTGAATAAAAGAAGGTGATTTTAGCCGCGGTAGTGCATCACGTCTCTTGCTTTTTTCTGCTTCTGTTTTACTTCTTCTGCTGCCGGTGAGTACTTCTACTTTTTTTTGTTTTCTTCCTTTTTGTAAAGTTCTTGTTCACGGAAACTATTGTTGCATACCAGATGTAAAAATAGCTTTCGACTATCTAAATATATATTCAATATTATTTTCTTAAATTTTTGAAGGTAGCCCTATTGGATACAAATTCCGATTCAGTTTTTATAATAAGCTGGCGTGTCATTTGTAGGAACTCGTAAAGCAATATGGGTGGCCCTGTTTTCTAGTACGGTAATATACTAATACAAGGTTTCGTGGCTGGTAGGATGTTTGTCTATACCATCTAGAATAAAATTTCTTCTGTTTCATGTAAGCTTGTTCCAAAATGATTTTATTAGTGATTCCTATTAATTTATATTTGTCGATTTGTGTATTATGGTTGGAATCGAATATACAGTACGTTTCCCTTCTTTATTCGTAGGCAAATAATAGAAAACTAGAAGAATACTTAGTACCACTTTGTACAAATTTGTTAATCGCAAAAATAACGAAATTTTTACCAAATGGTGAAATGTTGTTGAAAAGAAACTTTTCGGACAGCTCTGTATAATTTTATTCATTTGTTCAACCTTTCCGATCGAGACGTGGTTATAACTTGGAGAATATTTTTAGGTAAAATTCTATTACTGTACAAAATGCTGGAAACGTTTAGCCCCATAAGAAGGATGCTGATATAAGTACTGTACAATGTATTAAATGCCCCGAATGGTAGAGTAATAATTTCCTATTATAAGCAGCTTTCTATAGTTTCGACCTTCGACGATTCTTGGTTTACAACATAACGTGTAGCTAGTTGTGTTGCCACTAATATGAATTTATTTCGCACCTTTCCTTTCGGAAAAAGACCAAGCGCATCATAAATCCATGCTGACGTAATTTCTCCAATAGGATTGTGCACTAACTCAGCTTGTTAATTTTCGGGTAATTTCTTCAACCTTAGACAAATCGTGAAATTTTCTTATTTTGTTTGCTAGATAGTTGTTATGAAATTGTACAGAATTTTCTTACACCGCTTTTATATTATTTTGCGAAATCAAAATGTAGGCTAGTTTGTTGTTTTTGGAAGGCTTTGAACCGCATATTTGTCAAATATTTTATTATATACAAAATATATAAAAGGTCGTATTCGGTGGGATTCTGCTTCCTGTAAGATTATAGTTATCATATTTATGTTGCTCTTTTGCTATATTATGTCAGAGCTCGCGATCTGTAGTTTGTAAAATGTTGATCTGGAGATAGCTAAATCGGAAGACATGATAATCTTAGCCTTTTTCGTTGATATATTAATTCTGTTCGTTCTTTTGAATGTATTTTGTTTGCTCCAACCTACTAAAAATGTCGCGGAGTGCAAATAATGTATGTCTAGATTCTACTCTGCCTGAAATAATTTATAACGAGGGTATTTCTCAAATTTATCTGGTTGTGTATGTAAAGTTGCCAGACATTTACCGTCTACATAGAGACTGAATTTTGTATTGAGAAGAACACCTACACTAACGTAATGCATATATTAGAGCATATAATTTCTGTTGCCAAATACTAGCTTTTTGCTCAGATTTTGAGAGCCTATAGATATAATAAGCTACCACGTTTTCTATTTCTAATTTTGGGTTGTAGGAAGCTGATATTCCCTCTTCCTTATTTTGCTGCTGTCATTGTAAATCCTTATATTTATTGAGTCATAGAAGTGAGAACGAGACAGAGCCTGTTATATTGTTCTTTAGTTGTTCGAAAAGAATGTCGTGTTCTTCAGTCCACTCAAGTTTTGAATTAGGAGAAGCCAATTCTTGAAAAGATTCTATTTTTTTTGTAAGATCTTCATTTTGCATCATTAAGTGAGAACTAGTGCCAATGAAACTCTTTAGATTTTTTGTGTGGACTTATCTTTGGTATTTTAGGTGAAATCTCGATAGAATTCCCAGAGACAAAGTAGCCCAGGTCGTTGAGCTCTTGATAACACAAATGTGTCTTCTTACAAGAGTCACGGAAATCTATTTTCTGACTTTCCAAAATAACAGATCTAAATATCTTAATTACTGTTGGAAATCATAACTACCAGTGACAATATCATCCGTAAATGATGTTATTCTGGCGTGAAGTCATTATGAATTAATTCGCCATTGTGAAGAGGAAATCTCGCTGTAGTCCGAACGAGACATGGTGCAATTTCTGTTTCTCTGAAGTACCTGGTATCAATTGCTAATAACTATTAGTATGCACAGAAATTTGAAATTTATAGACACACCGCCTCTGTTCTCAACTTGAAATAATTCTTGTTCCGCTTTATACGATGTTATATTAGATCTACTTAACGCAATTAAGGCAATTAGTTTAGCTTTAAGAATGTCGTATGTTAGTGTTCCGTGCTGATTATTTTCAGTTGTAACACAAAATCCTATACGGTGTCTTGCAAATATTTAGGTGGTACATCATTTTTTCTTCGTTGGCGACCATGACTGCGTAGTTGTCATGTGGACGTAAAATGTAAAAAAAAATCATCGTGATCTTCATGTATGTAACCAAGGTATTCAGTGAGGTGAGGCGTACTGAAAGTTATAATTCGTACACACTCTGTCATGTTATTAGATATTTCACTATTATCATCCCCTGATCTATATGTCTGTCTACACGGCCTTGATCTTCGGCATAAAAATCATACTTAGTAAAAGAAGATGAAGGAGAAGAAGAAAAAAGAAGAAAAAATGGAAATGAAACAAATTGATACTGACCTATTTGTTTTCCTGCCTGAATCAAAGTTAGAATTCTGTTAATAAAAAGAGCGTGTCGTTCAAAACTCCGCGCCTATCACCATATAATGTCTATTTGGTTGGGACAATAAGTTCTGAATATGACCCTTCACCGAATTTATTTTAAATTATTACAATATTTCTTTGAATGTACAAAGAGAGTTATACCAGAGTCTTTCCTTATAACACGTAATGAGAAGGAAGGAAATACTTTGCACATGAACCCCTTTGCTCATAGCAGGCTGAAAGGTGTCTGTCAAGATTTCAGGATACAGTATTTTGGTAATCTCATTAGCTTATGGCAGCCTCCAGAAGTTCGGGTTGTAGTCAGGAATCCCCTTAGCTCATGATAGACTCCAGACATTTGGGCAAGGTAGTACTTTTTCGTAAAGAGAAACCTCAGGATCCGGTGTAGGTTAAGTGATCAGTTGCATCTAATATAACAGTCCTCTTCAGGTCCAATTTTATAGGTGATTTCTGAGTGCCATGTTTCTCCTCGGGTTCCGTTGTTTTGACTTCGTGTCTTCCTGGTTACTTCATGTGTATCGTCTGTTTGTATTGATGATTGTAATAATATCCCATGTTGTATGGATATACCATTTGCTCGCACTCTAAGTTGGGGACCATTGCAATATGATTTCAGATATAATGGTGGTATTCACATGAGTAGATGAAGTGATTACTCCTAACTACATTAGCATCAAATTACCAGATACACTTAGTAATGTTGAAAACAAAACGATGCTCTCGTAATTTAAAGATGATGACCACGTCCCTGAACAGCACATAGAACTAAGTACAACAATAGGATAGGTGGTGCGGATGTCATTGATGGGCTAGTATATATGTGCGAATCTCAACGGTGGAGAATAAAATTTTGTTGGAAGTTATTCTTTCGTGGTTTGAGTCTGACAGTACTTACATTTTGGTAAATAAGCAAAGAACTTCATGGAAAGAAACATGAAGACACACCCTTGTATTTTTAAAAGGTATATATATCTGTATATGTTAACCAACATTCAGGAAGCTTCTTAATGTGTCCAATTCTCATTACGAGTTATACAGTTGTTATTATTTGAAGTCCCATGGGCAGCGTAATGTCAGTCGTGGATTGACCAATGTTCCCTATTGGGAACATACAAATTCATATAGATAGAAAATACGGAACTACAGTACTTGAAGGATAATTTAATAAAAATAATCTCTCCTACTTGTTTGGTTCATATCTAAAAATCGGAAATAATACAATATTTCTCTTCCAGATTTCAATTTTTTTTTTTAATTTCAGGGCAAATCTAATTTTTAAATTCATAATTCTTATCCATAATGCTACTTAACAGCAGTGTTTCCCATAATTCAATTTACACTTTCAGAGATGCGATTCTGGTGTGAAGTGAATTTATTATGTTTGTTTTAACCCTGATAATATTTCTACTAATACCAGGGCGGATTTTTTCAAGCTATGTTAAGCCACACAAGAAAATTCACGCTAGATGGAGTAACAAATTTAAGTCAAATCTGTTCATTGAAGATTACATATTCCTCATACTAAATTATAGACTGTCGTTCAATCATTGTGGGGTAGCTATAGGCATTAAACTCTTGTTTACACTTGGGCTCACAGCAATCAATATATAAAGTGTTCTTTATAATCCTTTCAACATAATGCTAAAAGTTACATAACATTTTGCTATTAAATACTCTCTACCGCCTGAAGAAATCGAACTATATCATGCATTTCAACCTTTCCTTAGTACTTCGTTTCCAATCAAAACGGTTTCACGCTTACTACACCACAATGATAGAAACTAGAGTATGTCTCTTTGCATGCTGGATGCTTCTTAGTGACCAGATTTGACTAATTCGTGCTCCGGCGCATCATGTGTTTTTCTCTGAGGATTTAGCGAAATTTAATTCGCTAATTAATCCTAACTTACAATCACCTGTCTAGTTTCTTTAAGATTTTAACCTGAGTCCCTTTTCTTAGTTGTTTCTAGTTCTTTAGACTACAAATGTATATTTTACAGCATTGCTCTAATTTGCCTTTTAAAATTTCACATATGTATTCAGAAGTTGTTCTTTATTTAAATTGTAATTCACATTCTGCGCGTCAGTAAGCGCGTCTATATTACCACGCAGGAACTACATATTTTACTATGCATTAGAATTTCATGTGGCAAATACTGTATATTTAGAGATTTGACTTATTACGTTATAAGCACATGTGCTCACTACCGCATAATCGCATTAACCAAATGCTATTTAAATTCGTCGACAACTTGACCCTTATTTTCCATATACGTATCCCTAGCTGTACAAGTATCTCAATAAAATATCCAATATTAAATGTGCGTAATGCACATGTTATGACATTTCTTGAGTAAGAATTTCTACTATCAGCATCCATCCTGCTTAAGTGACTGGAATACAACTCATTAGATCTGTAAAGAAAAGCATTTCTTCAGAGTTACATAAAATTTCTACCAACATAACATCCATGTCTACACCCTCTCCTAACAAACAACAGGCATTTATTAATATCCGATGGAACATAACAATTAATCACGACTCCTGTTACATTATCTCCACCAAGATCCTTCGATGATCATCTATACTTAGTTGTTCCACCACTACCGTCGCATAATTTCCACCGAGATTCTTCAATGGATCTCTCCACTGAGATGTTTCACCATCGCTGTTTCTCCAGACTTCAATGACAAACTCGTCTATGAGCACCAGTTGTCCTTCTCTAACATGTTCTTGCACTTCCGATCAATCAAAAAGTATAATGGCCACAAAAATATACTTTTTCTTTATATTCCCATGTACGACAGAACCAATAACAATAACAATCGTATGCCAATATATGACATAGGCAGCATTGATGCCCTTTCGGATTAGCCATTTTTAATGTGTTAAAACTACAATGTAAAACATATCGCAAGTGTAACTCCTGAACTGGTCTCTAAGTCAATGAGCACAATTATAATTCCATATAGGAGTTGCAAGTTTTATTCTTCACTTAAAGTTATTCGTTCAGAGACAAATTAAGATACATTTCTCTTAACAAGTAAAATTCACAATGGCCACTACAGCATAACGATATATATCAGGTATATCTTTTTGAGATCGTTCAAAGATTAACACTTAGTTAATATTGATGATTATCGTGATATGATCTCTACTGAAATGGGAATATACTATGATGGGATGCAAATAACTCTCATATATTGGAGATAATAATAATAATAATAATAATAATAATAATAATAATAATAGGTTTTGTGTATTACGTTGGACATAAATTCTGTGTAAACGACCAACATTATTCATTTGATGTTACGAATAGTGAATTTTCGTCACCATGTCAATGTTGAAACTATATTTAGTATTTTCGTTTCTTTCAGTACAACATGGAGTTCTCATGTGGATTTCACTATTTTTCATGAATAAACATACCGCAATCATAAAGTTCGCATCACGTGATGTCAGTCCAAAGTACTACCTTTCTTCGATTCATTGGAATAGGAACTAAGTTTCCTAGGTCCTTCAATAAAACCTAATAACATGTCAGCAATCAAAAAGTATAATCCGACATTAACGACGGAACAGAAAGATTCGCTCATTAAGTTAATTTTTCGGCACACTGACCTAGGGCAAAATAAAAGGGATAGTACGATCTGAATTACGTGTCTATTTTGGAGAGAGCTTATATTTGAGGTCATAGGAATGTACAAAATCTATATTTTTCATATCGTTTTGGAGCCGAAGTTTTATCTGAAGCAACCATTAAAATCATTGAGTAAATTAAAGGATTCAGAGGATTGATTTCAAGGCTCAAACAATGGAGGGTCTTTAACAATACTAGTCATGTGCTTTCTAGCCCTTTCCTATCCTATGCAAATGCTGTTTCTTCCACTTTCTTTCTCATTCAGCAACACAATTTGTTCATGTTCGAAACGTGTTAAATTTCTCTTTGTTGAAATACTCAGGACAGAAACTGATTACGTTTCGCTCTAAAGATTTGGTTTAAAATATGTTGGAAAGCGCCTGTGAGTTCTGAAACCTTAAACTTCTAAATTTTTCTTTTCGTTGTGACGAGCTACAATGGCTGAAAAGGCAATACTGCAGAGAACAATGAACATTCTATTCAGACAATTTACATGATGTGGCAATTCTTGCTCAAGTGCTTCTACAATCAACAGTTTAATATTTGTTTTAATGATTTTTCCCTATATATGATGTTTGTACCTTAAGTAATATTGTGATACGTATTAGGTAATTTGTAACATCAAAGGTAGTTATTATGTACAAATAAAATGAGCTAATGTGCATGTTTAAGGTATAACCTGAAAAACAGAATTCTGTAAGGTATTTTAATATTATGATTTCTCTAGGATTTCGTGGGTGATTGTATGGAGTACTTTTGCAGTCTTCAGTATCGTGATATTGCTTAATCTTTGGAACAAGTACTACTACAATTCAATCACTTACGAAGTTGAAACTGTCGAGAGTATTCCAGAAATCAAAACATTCAATGCGGCATTCGCTGTTTGTAGTAACGAAGGAAGGTAAGTAGAAAAGACATATGTCTGTTTTCTGTAAATTCCAATTTGAAGTTTATACTCGGACGTTGTGAGTTTTAGAATGCCATTAAGAGTAACAGTCGAGAAACTGATACAAGAAATAAGAGTACGTATAGGAAGCTGGGACACTCTGCTGTGATTACCAAATAACATGTAATTTTACATCATACTGTGCCATTAATCGTACCTCTTAATAACTTCTATTCTACTCATTAAATAAATACAACATTTGGAGATGAAACTGATGCACAACACGGTACTTAAGTGCGGGAAACAGGTTCAGAATTTGACTGCTCCCTATTCCTCATTCCAGCTCCAAAACTTCTGTAACTATATTATCTTCATAAGTCTCTATTAATTTCTTCTTAATCTGGACATACATAAGATTATCATATTCTGCGGTCAATTGTAAAGCTAACAAAAAGGCACGAGTTCCATTTTCTAAACTATACGGCAACAAATGGCGTTTCTGCACTACACGAAGATGATGAAGGATAGTAAAATCCTCAAAATGATTTTAAAATGATTGAACTGACTCGTACAATTTGCCAGAAAATCTGGGAGGTTCTACTAAACGATCTAACGCAGATGAAATAACAGAAGTATTCTCCATTATTGCTATTTTCTAAGTCACAATTCCTAATAACACTAATAAATAAATATCTTAAACTTATATATATATATATATATATATATATATATATATATATATATATATATATATATATATATATATATATATATATATCCAACACCGGAATATAAATGACACTTCTTATATACCAACAGAAAGAAAAACAATATATAACAACTTGGCAAAATCTTCTCTTCTCACACACAAATAAGTCAATAAATAAGAAAAACAATGGAAGAAAAGTTACTCTAACTGAGGAAATGCACACACGTAGTGAGGGTGGCGGGTAGATTAAAAGTAATTTTACTCAATTTCTCTCAGCACTGTACTCGTTACTCAAAATGCGTTATTATGTTCAACTCAATGGGATTTATCTTTTAAAAATCTCTAATGTACCTGACATGTCTATCGAAACTGTTATCTATCGAAAATATTTAGAAATTTGGGATCGTTACAACGGCGTAAGCCTCACAGCATCTCCATTATGTGCCGGTAGGGGCATATAAAACATTTGGAGATTTTAGTATCTTATAGCATCTAGCACCATGTGGCGGTGCTGTGCCATCAGTCGTAGCTCATAATAACCTTTATAATACTCATCAAATAAATGCAATAATTTGGGATGAAACTGATGCACAACACAGCACTTAAGTGTGGAATTATGTTGAATTTAAATGCAATTCAAATATTTTAATTTGGAAAAATGACTAGTTAGGGAAATACGTGAGAGAGAGAAATAGGTTATGATTAAAAATAAAGGAAGAACACTAGCCTGACAAATCCAATTAGTCTGGTGTCGTCCTGGTCATCTGGATGATGAATGGTTTTCCCTGGAGGACCCTGGATGTACTGGAGTCAGCCAACAAGTGGATCTTAACCCTGCTGGACTGTCAGGGGCGTTGAGTTCTCTCTTGACGATGCACCTTTTACGATGATATTCTTCTACACCTTCATTCCACGAGTCAGATATTGGACTCTATTGAATCTGCGGCGATGAACCAACAGAATGGTATTGTCGGGAGATGGAGTCGGTCGTCATCCAATGGTGGGATCTGCTTGCCTCCGATGATCCTGCACCTTCCTCAACTTCGTGGCGAATACCCCTTGTCCATGTGTCCTCTGTGGTTTTGTCTGTTTGTAAAGTGATGACACGTTCAGTGAACTTGGATATGTCAAGCTGGGCACAAAGGAACGTGGAAAGGTGAAGGAAACTAGTCGAGTTTATTGCCAATTTCGAAAGTCACACTTAACACACACATGCTTATTCAAACTCTCTGGCAATATACAACATTAATAAAAGTTTTGTTCCGTTGGTTTTTAAAGAGTTCATGATATTGTCGAAGATAATCGTAAAAATAATGAAGTATAATTTAACAAATTACATTAACCCTTAATTAGTCGCATGCGGATTTTTTTTCCACACTTTTACATTTTTCTTTTTGTTTTTCTTAATTTTGATCGTATGCTTGTGAACTTTCGTCTAGCTGTCTTTTAAAGTTTCATGTTTAAACAACAATACATATTTGAATTGTTGTCCAAGCCACTAGTGAATATTTTGTTATTTATTTTGGAGTGATGCATTTTGCGGAGCAAAGTTCCGCGCGCGACTAAATAAGTTAGCCTTTTTTCCCCTACAAATTTTACGCTTTCTTTCAGTTTATTGTTTTTAGCCGACAACAATTAAGCGATTCGGTGACTACAAAACATATCACAAGCAAGCGCCACCACCACTATTTTTTAAAATTTATTTTACAAAATATTTTCAGGTGCAGTTCATTTGTAAGCAACTGAACTTATAAGCGGTTCATATGTGCATTGTGCGCTCTGAAAATAAATACATAGAGAAGAGAGTCAGTCTTTTCTTTCAAAATGGATCATCATGAACGTGATGTGGACAGAATTAGAAACATGTTGCTGGAAGTTCTGGCTGAAGACGACAATTTATATGTTCCGGATATGGAAGATGGCGATGAAGAAGATATCATTGAAGAAAGTGACCATATCTATGCCAGTGAAGAATCACCAAATGAAGGTGAAGTGTTGCGAAAAGCAGATCATGTGGAACCACTCTCAAATACTACTGCACGGGGACCATATCTTCTAGGAAAGGAGAACGTCACTAAATGGTACGCACATGCTCCGCGGCAAAATATACGACGAAGAAGTCAGAATATTTTGACCCAATTACCAAGAGTCAAAAGGATATGCTAAAGAAGCGAAAACGCCGTGCGAATGTTGGAGTTTGTTCTTTAGTATGTCTATGTTGGAGAGAATCGTTAAATTTACAAACCAGTGGATTGAAACACATAGGGACGCTTATAGCAGAGAAAGAGATGCTCAAAATACTAATATAACAGAAGTAAAGGCCTTCTATATCTTGCAAGAGGACTGAAGTCATCTCATGCTAATCTGGACGATCTCTATGCAAAGGATGGGACTGGAATTTAATTCTTTCCAGCAACAATGTCTCTTAGAAGACTGAGATTTCTCCTACAAGCTCTTCGTTTTGAGAACAAAGTTGACCGATACGAGAGAAGAAAGTTTGACAAGTTTGCGCTTCTTCGAGATATTTATCAAGAATTCAAATTGCACTGCAAAAATTGCTATTCTGTTGGGGAATATACCACAATTGACGAAATGCTTGAGCCTTTTCGAGGGCGATCCAGTTTCCGTGTTTATATGAAGTCAAAACCAGCTAAGTATGGAATCAAAATATTTGCTTTGTGCGATGCAAGGGTATTTTATGCTATCAACATGGCGGTATATGTTGGTCTGCAACCCGATGGACCATTTCACACGGACAATAGACCCCATCAGATAGTACTTAGAGTAGTAGACCCTGTAACCGGAACAGGAAGAAATATCACTACTGACAACTGGTTTAGTTCCATACCACTGGTTGAAGAACTACAAGAACGTGGACTGTCTCTAGTTGCCACTCTGCGGAAGAATAAAAGATAAATCCCTGCAATATTCACTGAAGGCAAGCGACGTGAGTTTGTTTGGATACGGTGAAAATATGACTCTCCTTTCGTATGTACCGAAGAAAAATCGAGTGGTTACTCTTATCTCTTCCATGACTTTTCTGATGATATTGATGAATCTTCCGCAGAAGCCAAAAAGCCAGAAATGTTAACAAAAGGAGATGTAGATACGCTAAACCAAATGCAAGCTACATATTCTGAATCTAGAAGAACTCATAGATGACCACTAGCTGTCTTCTTTGCTTTGATGAATATCGCCAGTATAAACAACTTCATAATTTTTCAGTCCAACACAGAGTAACATGAACAGGAAATATTTTCTGAAAGTCTTAGCTAAAGATCTTTGCTTGGACAACATGAAGGCAAGAGTAAGTCTGCAATATCTCCCCAGAGAATTAAAATCAAATATCCGAAAGTATGCTGGAATACCAGAAGATCCATCTACTGTGTCTGATCCAGTTCCAATTTCAGGACGTTGTGTTTTCTGCACGAGGAAAGAAAACAGGAAGACCAAATATTGTTGTGTCAAGTGTCAAAAATTTGTGTCCGGTGTGCATAAATAAACTGTCACATATTGCAAAGAATGTGTTCATCAAGATAGAGTGGAGGAACTTGAAGACGAGGATATTAGTCTGGAGGAAAAACCCTACTTTTGGACCAAACCAAAAATTTTAGTATGTCTAATGTTTTTCAGTGGTTTTTAGCTCATTTGAGGGTGCTGAATCTGAATCTGCCGGGTGTACAAATGTACACCTTGAGCATTTTGAGTAATTCAAGATGGCGGCCAATATGGCGGCTCAGGAATATTTTTTGTATATTTTATCAAGATGGGTATCAAATCATATGTTTTTTGGATTGTAGATTCTAATAATAAAGCGAAAAATGTTATGAAATTGATACAAATCGAGATATTCAATATGGCGTCAAATATGGCGGCTGCAAAAGAAGTTTATGTTGTCATTTCTGAAACCTATTTTTGAAAAAAAATATTTACTGACATGAGTAATAATAAATCGTAAAATCTTAATTTTGTGCTCACAGATGGCTGTATTTTCATAGAATTTAGGAAAATATCTCAGAAACAAAATAAAAGATACTTCAAAGTGAAATACTAGAACGATTTATGAAAGGCGAACATGTTCTGCGTCACAAACCAGGTATCTGGGATGCTATATGGTCAGACATGTTCATTGAGAATATATTTATGCGTTATGGCCATGGACCAGGAGGAATAATCGGACTTACACTAAATCCATCAGCAGTGAAGCGATGGACTTTCAGCCTTCACACCTGTAGTCGTTTAGTAAATGACATTTATGTCATGAGAGATGGTTCACGAGATATGGAAATAACTAAGCATAAGGAAGGAATGCCATCTCGAGTAAAATGAGATGCTACAGACCAAATTAAGTTAAAGGAAAAGCTGTCTCGTATAGATCCTCTGAAGACCGATGATCACCCAAAAACTATTGTGAATATTGTGACAGTTAAAATTTGTTCCCAGAAATTGAATGTTGATAATGCTGTTGAGATAGGTGAGAACGCGTTGTGTTCTTACGAAGAAAAACTACCAACTGGTTTTTACGATCCAATCTAAACAACGGTTAGTAATGTTTCCTACGATGACGTCAAAAGAACAGCCGTTATTGGTGTCATTGACATAGAACTCTTGTACACGCGTGCAATGTGTCTCACATCTACAAGAGATATTGATGCTAAAGGAGTGATTTCATATGAGCTTGCCGCTGTCCTCACATCTTTGTTTGATGAATATGGGACTCCCAGGTTCTGCAAAAGTAAGTCAAAACTGAAACAAATATTACAGGTAGAGAAGTCTATGAGATCGTACAAGCACGAAGATGCTATCATACTTGATGGTTGTGCTGTTTTGTGGGTATATCAACTGGCCATCTAACGGAACTGTTCTTGACTTCATAAAATTCTATCGGTCATATGTGCTTGAAAAATTGAACAAATGCAACGTGTACCTGATATTTGACTAATATAAGGAGTACAGTACCAAAGGAGGAATAAGAAGCGTCAGAACAGGATCAACATGTAGCATTTATCATAAATTGTCTTTCAACACGTCCTTGCCCTCCCAACAAGTTGTGCTGAATGTTACGAAGAATAAGGTACAACTAGTACAGCTGATCTGCAAGTGTCTAATGACAGAAGGGTTGCCATCAGATTCCACCAAAAGCCTATTCATCACTGGACCAGAAGATGTTACAACAGAAATACCTGCTGATTGTATCAAGGAACGTCCAGGTATGAAAAACACTCACGAAGAGGCTGATGTCATAATTATCACACAAGTAGTGATGGTAGCCAATCAGCTGGACATAAATTGTACAATAAATGTAATTAGTGATGACACGGATGTTCTTCTCCTCCTGATGCACCACTACCACACACAAAAACTTACTTGTAACATTTTATGGAGGCAACTCAAAGTCATAGAGGAGTTATTGACGTTGGATTGTCTGTGTCCAAATACCGTGATATTGTTTCAAACCTACTAGCACTTCATTCTCTTTCTGGCTGCGATACAGTTCCTACTCTTTATGGCTTTGGAAAGCAGAAGGCAATGAAAGTACTACAAAGTGGGAAGGAGCTTCAAAAGCTTGGGAATATGACATCACTACTTGAAGATGTGATTCAGGAGGCAACTGAGTTTATAGCTTCTTGCTATGATAGTAGGATAACTGGCCCTACAATGTCTGATGTCAGAGGAGATGTGTGGCTGAAGAAATTGTCAAAGAAGTCTGCCGTACATATCCCGAAATTGAAGAGCTTGCCACCAACTACGAAGCCATTCTCTGAAAATGTAAAAGGAGCTCATTTCCAGGATTGTATTTGGAAACAAGCAGATAAACCAGACCCACCAGACATGGATCCGACAAATTTTGGGTGGTATCGTGATGAGTTGAACAAAACATTGGAACCAGTTACTGTACCACTAGGAACTGTGATGGCATCGAAAGACATCTTCAAGATGGTGAGTTGCGGCTGTTCTTCTGAAAACATGTGTAAAGGACGTTGTGGCAAATCATAATAGCTGCACTGACTTCTGCAATTGTGAAGCCTCTAAACGATGCCAGAATATCTTCACACGTCAAAATTCTAGGAATCTAGAAGACGAAAACATGGATATCGTACTTCTTCTGACGAAGACTGACAAGTGACTGATCTGTGATATTTATTATTTTGTTGCGGAGTAACATAGAAACATCGACATTTTGTATTGTAAATGTACATATTTCGCATTAATGTGGCCACCAACATAATTCTTGATTAAGAAAACGTTTAGGAAAAAATATAAGAAAATCTTCAAACCTAAGCTTGTGTTGTTTGTTTTCTTTTGCACACAGAAAGAAATGGTTTTGTAAATAAATATAGAGAAGCCCAAAATGTGGAAAAAATGTTCTGGAGCGCAAACAAGGTGAGTTGCGGTGACGGAGAAAGCATCAACACCCAATCCAAAATTTCAGTGTATCAGATATTGTTCTAAGTATGTACCTAGCTCGAAGGTCGCGAATCTGAATATTCCATATTGAATATATTGATTTCTATCAATTTAATAAGGTTTTTTGAAGTAACTATTGAAATCTGGAACCCAAAAAACATATAATTCGATACCCATGTCGATACAATACTCCAAAAATATTCTTGTCAATTTTACGGCAGCCATATTGGGTGCCATATTGAATACCTTGATTTGTATCAATTTCATAACATTATTGACATTATTATTGGAATCTGCAACCCAAAAAGCATAGAATTTGATACCCATCTTGATAAAATATACAAAAATATTCCTATCAATTTCACAGCCGCCATCTTGAATTACTCGAAACGCTCAAGGTGTACATTTGTACACCCGGGAGATTCAGATTCAGCACCCTCAAATTAGGTAAAAGCCACCGAGAAACACTAGACATACTGAAATTTTTAGTTTCGATGGATTTCCTCCAGACTGTATGTAAGTAGTATGGATATGTAAACCGAGAGGCAAAAGCACAATTTATATGAACGTTTCAAAATACACAAAAACTATATTTCCAATCAGGTCTAACTATACATGTTACTATTCTTGTTATTTGAGAAAAAAGCAGAATAGTTTCTTCATTGTTTAGGTATTTATGCTAACGTATTTTTATATTAGTTTAGGTCTCCAATAGCATAAAATAACTTAAGACGCCTATTAAAACAAACATTTTAACCTAAAATTAAATAAAAATTTAAAAAAAAAACAAATATTACACGAGTTTTACTATGTAGTTATTATGCGGAACAAAATTTCACACACGAAAAATAAAGTAACTTTTTTCACGCGACTAGTTAAGAGTTAATAGTTCACAGTTATCTCACTGCCACATCACTGTAATTACACAGATATTTCACAATACTGAGTGTAAGTTAGTTGAGTAATATTTTTGCTCAGAGTAAGGAAAGAATTCCATTGATTTTCAGCAGAAGCAAAATACAATGAATACAATTTTCCTTCCTTATGTTATGCTGCCCTATTAAGATCTAAAAAGACATAAAATAATTGGTTTATCGTAATGAAGTAAGTATTTACTAAATTTATTTTATTTTATAGGAATTGTTTTACGGATCTGTCTAATATAAAACTACACTTTCAATGGTAATTTTATGAGGCATTAATTTCTCTGGCTTTTCACATACTTCAGACTTTTACAAATGATAGTAAATATGGAGAGGTAAAACTAATATACCGTAGATTTTAAAACAGGTATATTTCTGAAGTCATTGTTTTATAATAAATTAATTAAATAAATGAACTTATAAGAATATGTGAATTATTCTAACGTTTAAAGCACTTTTATCACTTTCGTTTTCTTGAAGTTGTTAATACTTTTGTAAAGCGTTTACTGAATTGTTGCAATATGAAGTTCTTCATGTTCTAATATTCGAGGTAGGGAATATATAAGCCAAAGTAGTGTCACAAAGGAAATAATAGTGGTTACTGGAAAGCAAGTGATTCAGTTGTTGATGCAGATTGTGCAGTTTAATTGGTATAAAAGTGTGCCAGTAAGCAATAGTAGTAGATGCCATTGACATATAGTAGTTGTGACATTAAGTAGATAATGACATTCAATTGTTTAAGTGACTTGTTATTCAATACTGCCTATTCATACCTTTTTTGGTTGAAAATAATTAGTTATACAAGTATTCGGTTTTCCTGCCCTCGGAAGATCATATGATCAATAACTTATAAAAGTACCAAATTATGTTTTTCAATTTAATCCTTCAATCAATTAATTTTAATTTGCTACTTCATAAATGGTGATTGAGCAAAAGTCTGGAGTTAACATGGTTTATAATCAAGAGAATTCAAATGTTTAATTGGCCAGTACTCAAGTATAAGATCTCAAAACAATAATCAAATTGGATGGTGATTATTTCAGAATGAAGAAATATATTTAGGACATTCTAGTCTTAATGTCAACTTGGGGTTACAGTATTGGGTTACAGTAATTGAAATATCCAATTGGTATACCTGTTGTAAGTTTACCCTTAATTTTGAAATTAATTGATGAAATTTCGACATTTAGGAAATGGTCTGGACTTTTCCGTTATTAGGTAATAGTCGTGTTCTTGAACAGATGTGTGTATAATTGCGCGATAAATAACACAAGTCTACGTCTTATTTGTCTTAACGAATTGTAACTGTTACTTCAGCATATCTAGCCACTCAGCTAAATAACGCACTCACTTAGCACTATACATCCATTGATTTGTGAAACTCACAGCCGGTGAAACAAATTGTATAGGTCCTCGAGGTCAGGAAATTACATGTTCTCATTAGTGTCTCAGGAAATACGGTAAAAACAGATGTTCAGAAGAATTTCACAATTGCAGACGACTTAGATAAACACCACACAACTATCATTCGATGCCACTTGAATTGACATGGGTTATCAAAGCTGGTCTATTGAATATGTGTCGTTTTCTGAGTATATGGAATAACCAGGAATTTTTGTTCAATGTTTTCTCTTATGAGAAACTGATTTATCATGGTGACCATAAACTGGCAGGACAGCAATTACGTTGCAATCGACGTAAAGGAAGTTTCTGCCTGTGGTAAAGTTGACCAATCAATCACATCTTTCTTCGTCAAGAAAATACCCTCGCTACAAATATGTACAGCACTGTACTTTATGAAATGGATAGCTAACCTGGTCGCATGCTAGAGTCAGGAGGTTTGATGTTCTCAAGTTTCCTTAGAAAACATATCAACATATCACCAAAAGGACGGTCAACACTTTAATAATTGTTTACAATTTTGAAGACATATTCACCTAAATTTGTAATTTTCCAACTTGCAAAGCTCACGAAACGGATAACATTTGTTAGCAGCTATAGACTCTTTTGAGTTGCAGCATGAAAACCCTTTTCGCACACCGTATTCTTCTGATGTCTCTCTCAGCGCCTATTTCCTCTGTCCCATCTTGATCTATTCTCGGCAGGGAGAATCTGCTCTGCGGGCTTCCACTTCTTTCGTCATTGAATCGAATCGTTTTCTAAGCCAGGTGAAAAGGGTTACCATTATCGAAGACTAGTTAAGAATTGTTTACTTTTTGAAACACACGAGGAAAGCTTTAAAAGGGAATGGTGAACTTTGAAAGTAAAAAAAGGTCAGATGGCACTTTCAATCTCATCAGTCTAATATTATTGTAGAAATAAGTTCATAAAAGAAGTAACTTCATCAACTTTCCTCTGCAAACTAATATGAAACCGGAGTTTTTTGATAAAGAGAATAGATGTGTTTTGTGTCAAGTGCGAACATTACTTTAGTGTATAGTGAGCAATCTTGCGAAACACTAAAAGTGTTCTTTTCTCTACAAAGTAAGATAAGTACGGGAAATCGCTTGCGAAATGCTCTCCAAGTAGTAAGAATCCAGTTTCAGTTGTTCTTTGAACAAAGACATTACTTTTATAATATTAATTTCTGCTATATATTTTGATATGTAACTAAGTATTACTTTTCTCATTTTAAAATTATGAAACGGTTTATCTCAAGTTTTGGAATTACAATATAGTATACACGATAAGCACATTTGAAAACGTTAATATGCTTGTAGCAATGATTTCTGGCATTAACTCATTTATTGTAGATTGATGAAGTTTGGATGGCACTGTATATATTGGATCTTAGAGGCCTTAGAAAACGTCCTTCTCCTTTTGGAAGGAACTTAGGCCAGTCCCTGGACTCCTGTAGTATGGCATCATTGACCAGAATTTTTAGAATCAGAGTCCATGGTTCCTCGGCCAAGAGCTATGATCCTTGGATATTTAGGACCGGAAGCTAAATTTTGGCAATGTACAGTTAAGCACGTCCCTAACTCCCAGAAATTATCAAAAACTAAATATTGAGTGTAGTAGTATACGATCAAGGTGTGCTCGTTTGTACACATGTAGGTTTGCGCGAGTTATCCTTAATTAGTATTTAATTATATTGCAAAAAATCTTCTGTGAGAATTTTTGCGTTATATTGTGTTTAATAAACAATGCAAGACAAAAACTCGCACGGAACGCCTTTGGCGACTACTCTCGACAAGTCCTAGATACAATAAAAAGCATTTAAAAGGTAACTGTAGTCGACATTCGCTGGATAGGCGGATAGGCAAAGGTTCTTCCCGTCGACTTACGCAGCGAAAGTGTTAAATAAACGAGATGGAACAATTCGAACGTACAACAGATATCCATTTTGAATAGATTAAATCATTAGTTTGATAATTTTGCTCAACACACTGCCAAAAACTAATGATCGTGGATAAAGAGAAATGCACGCAATAGAACTAAGTATTTCAGAATCTAACCGAATAGAAATACAAAATGAAATACATTTATTTTTTAAAAAAAGCATTCTCCGGGTGTATATGAAATTTTGGTTGAGTTATTTTTTGCTGGAGGTGATAAACTCTGGAAGGAGACGCGCAAATTCATTTTTTAAATATGGTACAAGGATGGATTATTATAAAGAATGGGAAGAAGTATTGTAAATTTTTGCAATTTACAAGAAAGACGACAAATCTAATTGTTTTAATTATCTCGGCACCTCTCTTCTTTTAACATCCTATAGAATTCATAAAAACATTCTGCTAACAAGATTGACACTGTTTGCAGATGAAATTATTGTTATTATCAGTGCTAATTTAGCAATAATTAATTAACTTTAGACCAGATATTTGTCATTCAACAAATAGTTGAATATTATTAGATATACAAAACCCCGTTACACGCATTATTTATAAGAGAAAGCTTGTACAACATTCTCTTTGAGCTTCGTATAGCCGAAAAGCTGGTTTGATTAATTGAGATGTCTTTAAATTAATCGCAAAGTAAAGTTGAAGTATTTGTTCTTAGCGATTATATTGAGAATGTTCTAAAACAAGAAGATACGTTGTCCCTGTTAATTTTAACTTTGTTCTAAGTACACTATAAAAAATAATACATAGCAATCAGTTCACCAATTACAAGCAAGTGAGATGAAAGGCTAGAATACTACTTATGTTTCGTATATTTTTATATAGCAACTAATATGCAGTTAAAATAAATCTGGTTAAGTCAATTTAGGGAATTAGTTTTATTTTTGTTGAATAAAAATATGGTAATGTAAAAGTTAAGATACTGATTTGAATGCTCTATAAGCATGTTTACCAACCAGTCTATAGGAAATTTATTTTGTGTATAGTGATTTAATAATATTTAAATATATGAGCACTCTTAATATGCTATAAGAAAAGTATAGGTTTTTCTGTTTACCGCTTGAATGTATTCCAGGAAATGTGAAGACATCTTTGGGAATTGTTCTCTTAATGGCAATTCTGTTGACTTCTGCTCGCTAGCAGACTACATACCGACAAATGTTCCAAATTGTTACATTTATAACTCACAAATGACTGGGTAAGTAGCGATGTTATCGATTTTTCTATTAGAAGTAATATATTCAAGAAGAGCATATAGCTTGATGTTTCAGTGATGTGTATACTTATGTTAAACGTGAGGTATGTTACATCTTTTATAATTTTAAACTTAAAAGAGCATGTTATGGAAACATTTTGAACATTCAACAACGTAAGTTATTTCTATCTAGATTTCCTTAATATTTTCCTGCAAATTGTTTGGTTATTGATATCGTTATCTTTGTTTGTGCATAACATAAACTGTGAGGAAGTATTTTATTTATAAGCAGAGAGAGTAAAAATTGTTTAACATTGTCATTTTCACTACATATAGACACACCTGTAAAAACGAGAGGGAAATAAATGAGGAATTACATCATTATTCTCTGCACAAAACTATACTGTTTAATATTTGGGTTTCTTCATATTTATTAACTTATTCTTAGAAAAGTTTACTTGCTCTAATGACTGGTGTAACGAACAAATGATCTACCATTCAATCTGAAGAATCTCCAATATTTTTACTATTATCAAGTATTCTGCCTTTTAGTAGGTCCTGGGACTAATGAGGATTTTGTTTTTTCTTATTAATTTTCAGTTTGGGCCTGGAATAGTTTCTCCCACTTTTCTCGATTTTTAGTTTCCCGTATACACTCCCAATATTTTCTTCTATTCTTCAAGTCATCGATGAGTTGTGTCTTCTTCTCCCTACTCCTCCTTTACCCAGGATCGCCGCTCGCAGAAGAGAAATCTTTCTTATTTTATTAATAAATAAACCCATCCCACAGTTAGGAGCCCTTAAAAGTAGCTCTAAGTAGCAGTCCCTTGTAATCGGCCCCCCAGAAGTCCGTCCTGGATCCGCCCGTGCCCTTCCCTTCCATCTTTCCTTCTATGGTGGTATGAAGGAGACAATTTCTTCGCAAGATGTTCAATCCAATTGGCGTTTCTACGAAGGATGGTGGCTAGAAGCGTCCTCTTTCGCCTTATCCGTTTTAAATGTCGTCTTTTTTACTCTTTCTGTCCATTTGATCTTCTCCACCTTCTTCCAACACATTTCGGAGCTCTCTAAATATTTCAGCATTAACTTCCGTAATGTCCAAGTCTCTGAAATATAAAATTCAATGCTTCATTTATAGCACCTCAACAATTTCTCCCTTAGCCCAATATTAAAGCTGCTAATTAAAGGTGTACTTTTCTTGTTGAATGCTTCTTTGGCTATGGTAATTCCCGATCTGATCCCTGCTGCAGTACGGATCTCTCCTCAATATACTTTAAAGATACTTGAAATGGTTGTCCTCTTCAAGTACTCCATATTACAACTTCAAAATCATCGATCCACAGTAGAACTAGGTTATCATAACCATCAAAAGAATAGAGTTATTTTCTTAAAGCAGTACACTATTTGCCCGATCATTTTTGGGTACATTTTATCCTTAACTTTAATATTCCTAACATTCTCCTGTGTCGTCTGGAAAATTAATGTTCTTTTTGTTCTATCCTTGACTTCACTTGGTAACATCACCATGGGCTTATCTCCATTTCCTTCGTTTATATTTCTTCGTTTACTTCTGGTAATATAATTTTCCAATTATCATAATTTACCACTGTTATTGTTACGACTTCTGTTTTCTTCTCTTATTTTATTTCTATGTATTCTTTGATCCTTTACCCCATTGTATTATTTGGTGTTCTTTTCCGCTTTATTCACAATTGTACCTGCGAAATTTTCAACAACTGCATAATTCATGATTTATGACTGATGTTCGATAGTTGTTTGATTTCATTCTGAGCTTTACTGAAAGCACAAGTTTAAGCAAAATTATCGGAACGTGAGCATGGAAATCATAGCTCTTCCAGGTTGGCCTCCGATAGATGAGATGTACATTGTTGTACTTTCTGCAAGTCCAAGTGGACGTTTGAGTTCAAAACTACTACAAGTAAACAATGATAATGCTGATATCCATGTCTCCATATAAAGACAAAATTCTTGTGCTGCTTGCTCCAACTAATTCTAGCTATTAAATATTCCTTTGTATTTTGTATTTTTTTGACTATTTATTTCGGTATATTTGCTACAATTTAGAGTAGTTAGAATTTGCCTAGGTACCATCTCACCAAATAAATCAAATACCAAATGATCTCTTACTTCATTTCCCAAACATATCTCCCAAAAGCCCTCAGAAGTTTGTTTTCTTAATTTTTTAGTATAAATTATTCCACTGTCAGCTTTTGTAACTGTATAATAAAGAGGGAATTATAAATTCCAAATAATTCGTAGTGCTAAACCATCACCTCTTCTTAGTTTATCAAACTGGTTCTTATATGATGTGTACGGAAGACACAAAGAACATAAATCCTAATAAGGTTATGATTGAATTGAATTACTCCCCAAAGGTTAGCGACCTCCTTGTCCTATATCAGAACATAATCCACGGAGGTTGTCAATATGCGAGGGAGAAAGTACTGTGAGAACACTGGCAGTCCAAATTGAACATGATCGAAGATATTGTCTCGAAGGTTCAAACTTCGAGAGGAATCTCAAATTCTCCCTCAGGTCACTTCATGAGATCATCAATGTTTAACAGGTTTTCTTAAAATAAATATGATGTTACTTTTGTTTCTCTTTGCACATTTAGAAATAACAAAATCATAACTTACAGAGAATTATCATACATGAATAAGAATTATAATACTAATGTCGTAAATATTGTAGTGTAAATAACAGATTTCTTGACTATTAAAACTAGATTTATTTTCTGATTGCACTTTAAAGAAATTCCCTATATCTAGTCCTGACTAGAGAGGCATGTTTAGCTTGAAATTAATTAATCAGTGTATTTACTAATATATTTTTATTGTAATATTTTTACTGATCAACACTGTATAACTTCATTTTCAAATCAAACTCTCGCCCACTGATCACCAGTTGCATTAGATACACCTACATAATGCAGTGTAGCACCCCCTTTCGCTCAATTTTCCTCATTTCTACGGTCCAGTAGCGATGTTCCTTTCGCCAAGTTAGACCTTGCTTCCTTTGATGTGCATTTAGGAGGAGTACTCGCATGGACTGATGGCGTCTGTACCCCATGCGAGTAGGTGGTTATGGATTATATGGCTGCTAGCATGGTGTTGGTGTCCTGCAGACACCTCCAAAGTTTGCTACACAACGGAACGAAAATTCAGTTTGTAAACCTCGCAACGACGATATGGTGAATGCTTTTAGACTCATCGCAACGAAAAGTTTCTCCAGTACTAAACAACTGTGAGAATTACCGTTGATCTATTGTGTTAATGGTTAAATCAAGTGTGGACCTTGAACATCAAATAGAAATATTTATAAAGATTGCATTATTTCCATTCTTGCAATTGCAAAAAGTCTTGAAATTATTAATATCAATGGGAGACTTAAAGTGTAAATGCTAAAAGACAGACAAATGTCCGATGCAGTATACAAATAAAGATAAGAAGCCATTTAAACACGATAAAGACTATACGAGTTCGCTACTGAAATTGAGTGGTGAAACAATTTTATTCCTCTTTAATATTGATCTTCATCTGGCAGATTGTTTAGAACAAATTTAGGTGAGCTATTAGATAGCAAGATAAAATATTTGAAACTGGAATGGAACACCTACAAACATTAAAGTTGATGATCTGTAAAAAATATGGTGTGGAAAGAAATGTACTAATAATGAAGACGTTAGGAGAGTAATTAAAAGTGGCATTACCTAGCATGGTTCGTAATATTAGTTAATGACGCAATTAAAAGTAAACCATGCGTATTTCTAGGAGGGTTTATGTATATCTGAATTAAGAGTGGAATGGTATATATATGAAAAAGCTTTTTCTCTAACGGTTAATTTAATTTCGCTTGTCCTTAGACTTAACACTTTACAATAATTAATTTTTACTAGAGTATTTAATGTGTATTCCATTTTAATTTTACTTACACTCTTTACAATTTACTAACAACCTTGAATTTTCTTTTAGACGCAAATTAAGAGAAGACGAAAAACATTTATATTTCAAAGATGGTGTTTTCAAACTTAAACTTGATGTAGTTGTGCCTCCCACACAAAATGTCAAGGTAAGCAATTAAACGACCAGTCCTCTTTTGCACAATAATTACTTCATTATGGGAAATTATTTCCCATCGAAGAAGCGATTAAAATTGATTTTGCGGTATTCTTTTATGGGCCAAAGTGGGATATGATAGGGTAAGCAGCATCAAATCTTTTAGGCTCTTTTATTTGTTACAATATTCCTATTGGCGTAGATGTGAATTAATGAACGACTACATCATATAATGGCCTCGATATCTTTAACAAAAATGTGTTTCGATAATATATTTTAAAATTTATACTCAAAATATTGGATGTGATTTATAATAAAGGAGTGTACAATTTCCATTTTTTAATAGAAACAATGAATTCAAATGTATTGAAGCAATATCACGGTCATACCACTTAGAAGCATACTACTCATCGATATGTATTTTGTAAATATCTTTTCCTTACATTTCGCAACGACGACATAAATTTGTATTCAATGAATCTTATATTTAAATATGTGCTTTAAAAGTACGTCGTTGCACTTTAGTATTATCAGCTAAGAAATAAATGTAGATGTAGTGTAGATTCAATGAATGAACTAACTTTAATCAGACATTACACTCTTCGTAATAACAGATTCTGCTATTTCACAAAAAAATAATAAAATAAAATAAAATAAAATAAAATAAAAAAAACATGAGTAACAATGAACGGAATTGTGTCATGTATCACAACGATTCAACTAAACCTCTCTGCAACTTGTTGATTTAAAAAAATGATTGTTTTGGACATGTTCCTTTCTAATGTACTAACTATATATGACATGAACCAGTTGTGAGAATGGCTCTCACAAGAAATAAAACTAGGCTCTCTCCAAAGGTACTACCAGGAATCGATGCCAAAAACACTCAGTTATAAATAATTGATGGAAATTAATATTTAGTGTCCTATATATATATCTGTTGCGTAGGCAAATGACCTTAATGTTAGCACCTCCAAAAATGTGTTTTTTTTTTCAAAATGTTGTACCCATAAAACATGAAGATGCATACCTGGTCTAACACACCCAAAAAGGAAGAACGTGGATCACAATTATATGCATTTGATCCTCAAAACCTGTAAAATGGAGTAAGATACCCCTCCATAGGAATATAAAAATTAAATTTGAAGGATAAATAACATATCCAAGAGAACGACTTAGGACCTGCATATTTTGAGAGGTACTCAGAGTTGACTTACATATCCTACATAAAATTAAGGCCAATAACCTGTGTAGTGACCAGCTGAAAATGATCAACAACAGATGACAATTGTATGACTCTCAACAGCCAGTCAGAGCAATTGACATACAACAAGCCATACTCCAGGCAGAAAAGGGAGAGAGGGCAGTTGATCAACAGTATTAAAGAGAAAAATAGTACGCGAAGCCAAAAACGTTAGCTGAATATAGAAGTGCATGCAATGCTGTTACTCAGTTATGGCAAGTGACCTGCTCATAGTAAGAGAATACTTATGATATTGGTGATTATTTGTTTAAAAATCTTGATTTGAAATTATTGCACCATAAAAATATGAAGAATGTTGGATTTCCAGCCCTAAGATCTTTATTATATTCGGTCTTGTTTTATTTTACTTATGTATTGGGATATGTTCCTCGAAGACGGTTCTAAACACAGTATTCAATATTCAGCTTTTTCTGATTCACCTGTAACTCTACTTTTCAACGCCTTAGTGTCTAAATTCAGATTAAACACAGGATCGAAAGAAAAGGTGGTTACTAGGGTGTAACGAAAAAAAAAAGTTTTTTTTTCGAAACCTTGTTACCCTTAGTGGTCATTTTTGGCCAAATGTGTTTAATATAACATTGAAAAAATATCAAATCTATACCTCAAAGTTTTGAGGTGACGCCATTGGCTTGAAAGTTTTAAAAAAATGATAAAATCATAGATTGTTCAAACATTAAGAGAAATATTTATTACTTCATACAGTATTACCTTTAGTAATAATTGTTTTCCAAAAAGTTCAAATATAATGAGGAAAGACATTTCAAATCGTTAGCTCTTGTTTATCAGGTGCCGCCATCGCTTTGACTTCGGAGAAAATAGATAAACGTATAATATTTTTTATGTGTCAGCTACCTCCCCTGCAACTCAATTATTGAAATAAATGGACTCGCTTTACCCAGATATAACAATCAGTTTGACGTGAATTATCACATTTGAGTGTTGTGCTTCCGCTAGAGCCTTCCTATTTCAAATGTGCCCTTGCTGCCGCTGCTATAGATGTGTGTTTTCCCGTACCTCCCTCGGAAGGGAAGGTACAAGTTGGTATGGCCGTGATCCTTCAATAGTTTGTTGCGGACAGAGTTGCCATTCCAAATTATTTTCCGGACTTCGCTGTGAACTGTCTTGTTAGCCATTCTAAGTAGCTTACGGCCTCCACTCGCCAAGACCAAACGACTGAATGACAAATTGGCAACACACCCAAGGTCATTCACTTCTTCCCCAAAATCAAAGGGAAGATTTCCGCAAGAAGGCGGCGAGGCCGAAGTATTTTGCACTTATTTTCCGAGGGCACAGCTGAAATAGACAGGCTCTAGTTTAATAGCGTTGACGTGTGATGCTGTTTCCTTGTTTATTCCTATTGTTTACAATCCTGTGGAGAAAGTAATTGATTCCAACAAGATTGAAAGGGAGAAAAAACATTCGTGAAAACTGTCGATGAAGAATCCTCTTCTTATCTAAAGACTTCCGAAATTAAATGATTGTATTTTGATGGAAGGCAAGACCAAACGCTAATGCTGAATGAATTAGATAGAATACCACATAGGATAGTGAAGTAAGAAAAACACGTTGCTTTAGTTCAATAGCCGCAAATTAAGTATATCGGTCACGTATGCTCGTTGTGAGGGAGGGGAGGCAGCATCAAGTTGGTCATTACTCAATTTTTCAGTGAACAAAACCTTCATATATATAAAATGAGTTGTTCTAGGCTGTGGTGGAATGTCAGTTAATACTGGGAGAAAAAGTAGAATAATGGCCAATATTGAAAATTATTTTGGAAAGCCACTTCCAAGAATAAGTTGTCTGTTGCATACAAGTGAACTTCCACTTAGGCATTTAATCCAGGAAACCAGATGATAATACTACGGGGCCAAATTCACACGAAGGACAAATTGGAATGGCTTTATAAAACTGCGACTCCTTACCACTCGTTGATTTTGAAATTGTAGCTGTTCACTGAATTCAAAAATTTGGCGCTTTTGGCATGGGTCAAAAATCTCTTCCAAATATTTGCCGAGCTGTTTCGTTGGGCTTTGTTCTGCAAGTTTGGCTAGTCAAAATAGTGGAAAGCAACACAAGGCAAAGTGGGTGAAAACTGATGATTGTATTTTTCGCCTTTACATTGGAACGGAAAATCCGTCAACAGAGCTCCATATTATGATTTTCTACATAATGAATGTATATGCTCTTGTATGGCTCTATATTGAAAGCAAACCACCGTGCACACAAGGAGCTATCCATTTATGGGAACTTACGTCTTTTTCTAGATCTATGGATTCAAATACTAAATCAATCATAGATCTAGTAATAATGCGAAATGCATGGTTTAGTCATCCCGAGAATTTACTTTGGGCAATGCTATCGGACAGACATGCGAACATAAGAAGGCTCGGTTGGAGAAGAAGTTTGAAAGCAAGAACATTCTCCTTATCGGTCAATGTGAGAGAATTCAAAGTTCCTGAGATCAAATTAGACGCAAAAATCTACATTGACATGATAAACTGGTCTGAGTGTGTCTTGACGGACCCACACTAACACAACACCTAAGAAAAGATGAGCTGCAACATAACATAAAAATTTCCGCAGTTGCAATTGAAGATATAACAACTTTTCCTTGCCACTCTCAAGTGGTACAGCACATGATAAAATTGTTGTTAGTTCTGTATGTGGTGCAGACGCTCGCCAATTACTTCTTTGCCAACTTTTAAAACCGGAACGGACACCACAGTTCACAATGAAATAAGAATACAAATTAAAAAGTGAGTAACTGAACTTAAAATTATTAGACATTTGAGAACCAGTAATCTGCAAATACAAAATTAAAGATAAGTCGGGGCCTGGGAGGGAGGGCGGAACTCAAACTGCAGCACCTCCTCGTGGTGAGTTCTGGATTATTTCCCATGTAATAAATTTACTTGGAAATAAGATAAATGCTGCTCAAACTATAATGTTGTGCCTCAGCGATTTTTCTCCAACTTTTAAAATGTTGTATATTTCCAAATGTGTAAAACCTTCGATAAATTTCATTTTATTGATTGTTGACTCCATTGTGTCCTATACCTGACAGAAAAAAATACTAATATGTTTGAATAGTTTTTGCGGAACATTTACAAATATACAAGATCATTGATTCCCCCCCCACACACACACATTTCAGAAGGATGGCGCAAGTCAAAAAAATGAAGTAGAGTCTTGAAATCTTTTTACATTATCATTATATTGAGACTGTCTGAAGAACAATTATTACTACGTAAGTGAAACAAAATATAAAATTATAACTATTTCAGTTATCGTCTAAAAATCTACGATTTCATCATTTCTTAAAAATTTCAAGTCGATGGCGGCACTTCAAAAAATTGAAGTATCGATTTGAATTTTTTTCTTTGTCTTATTAACCATATTTGGTAAAAAAAATTGTTACTAAGGGTACCAAGATTTGGAAAACAACGTTTTTCCGATACAACCTAGTGGTTACTATTTGTTTCTATACTTGTAGAAATGTACAATGCACGGTAAGTTACATAGCAAGTTTAAATTTTATTTGAAGTCAGCAAATCTGATTGTGTACATGCTGATTTGTCATTGCTAATTGGACAAAAAACTGATAGACGTAAATTACGAATAACTAATGTTGTTATAATTCAACCATATTTATTTTGCGAATACAAATACCTAACATTATGAAAGATATCGTGCGATCAATAATCCCAGGAATTTCGGTAATTATTGAAAGTAATCAGTCAAGTATACTTTTAGAATATTCAGATTCCCAAGCTTTTAAGAAATATAGTTACCTATCCTGCAATTGCAGTTTAGTTCATTTAATCAGAAATGCTTCATTTCAATTAATAGTATTAATGAGTGAATACAAGGACAAACCTGATTTCTATGACATGTAATGAATTCTTTCAGGGCACGTACTGGATCTGCTACTTCTATCGCTGATGCCATAAAGGATGACACAATAACCATTTTATGTTTGTACGTTATTCGCGAAATATACACTAATATGCATGTCTACTTCAAAAATACTTGTTCAAAACGCTCATAGACGTTCGTAACAAAATGTCCAATTTGTTTGAGAGTTTGTCCAAAAACAAAGAAGCACTTTGGAATTAAAATATTAAAAATTTATATCTGGTTCTCTCGTTTCTCCTGTCCAAATATGAAACATAAACTTTTTACTTTTATTTATTATTGCTCTCTCTACCTATGCCTTAATCCAAGATATTAGAGGAGTGAAATATATAAATATTTTTTTACACAATGAATTGCATGTAATAAAGGTGTGTCAGTTAATACTTGTCGGCATGCAAGTAAGCATTATTAAGTCCAATTACTATATAATTTGTAAACTATGTTTATACCCTTTTCAGAAACAGTTTACGGCCCAATTGAAAACAAAGTGTAAAATTTCTTAAGCTTAAACAAAATTGACCTCTCGGTGTTTGCTAACCATTATACACACTAATGTTTCTTGAAATAACACAGAGTGAGCTACAGTTAATATTTAGGATTATAATGTTTCTCGAAAATATAAACATGTCTTACGCTGTTAATTCGGATTTTCTTGTAACACATAAGTGCTTAATTTTATCAATAATAGTTCTAAATCAAAGATTTAAGCAACTGTCATATCTTTTTTTACACTTTAAGAGTTATATATTGATTGTATACATTTCATCATGGCATATATGTAAAAATGCTTTTTGACTATCGTTTAAGGTATACTTTCTCTCTCCGTATGATATACCAGTCAAAGGAGGTCTTGGCGCAATATTTTATACCATGATCGGAATATTCGGTCCCGAAGTAAGTGTAGAAATTACAATTATGGAGGAAATTATTGACCAGGGTGTCATTGTGCTTCCCCCAGAGTCCCGCAAATGTCGTTTTCCATATGAAAATGAAGATATGTGGACTTTCAAGTATTACAGCTACTCAACGTGTATTGCTCAATGTTTGATAGAGAAGAAAATGGAATTGTGTAACTGCACGGACTACACTGTTGGCAATATCAAAGGTATGGTTACAAGGTTTTTTTTTGGGGGGGGGGTTTGAGTATGATATCGAGAGACCCATAAGAGCATAGTTGCCACACAAATCTTAAAAGAAACTTTCTTCACAATTGCGGTGAAAGAGAGCGACGGAGGAAAAGAAATACCATAGGTACAAAAAATGTAGAGTACTAAAAGGAATTGAAAAATTATTTATAATTGTATATTTATAGTTGTATTTATATTATGTACTGTGTTCGCCTTCTTGGTTTAAATACAA
The DNA here is from genome assembly GCF_964235325.1 of Thermobia domestica. Taxonomy (NCBI): domain Eukaryota; kingdom Metazoa; phylum Arthropoda; class Insecta; order Zygentoma; family Lepismatidae; genus Thermobia; species Thermobia domestica. The sequence continues at coordinate 69,481,561 of NC_137460.1, read as the reverse complement.
TATTAATGACAATAATAAACTCCAAATAGAGTTCCTAAATATATATAAAATGTAAAAATTGGAAGGAAACGAAAGAATGAAAACGAAATACACAACTCATTTATTGCAATCTCATTTTCTCTATGTGCTCTTTGTGTGGGTGAGTGTTTATTTAATATTAATGTATTTGTGTAATATTTTACTAGAAACAGCTGTATTTGTTTTAATTTTAGAATATTTAAATGTTCTAGTAGTATTTACATTATGTGTGTGTAATATTTACATGATACCATTGGCTGGAGGCAAATGACTCTAGTTTGTGGATTTTCATAAGAATTCAAATCGATCATACACTAGCAAGTATTGCTATGTAAGAATAATCACCTCACGTACATTATCAGAATAAGAAAATTACTGGTAATTTGATTTATTTTATCGATTTAACTTACTATGCACTGACAAATAAACTATAAGTCGATATTACACTTATATTTTTCATTACATAAGCAACAGAATTCCTTGCTAAAGCACTTCCTCCAATCCGGGTTTATCTTCTTCACATAGATTCATTCGCTTGAAACGAACTTCTAGTTTCTACTAAGCAGGATATGGGATTCCTAATAATTCATTGCATTGCAGTAACTCATTGCATTTTTCAATTATAAATGATCTCCGAGAAAAGTCACACATTTTATATACCTGTATTTTTATGTCCTGCCTTGTATGTAGAATATATACTGAAATCTGAGAATAATCACTTCTGGAATAGAGACTTTAAATAAGAATTTGTATATATCTTCAATAGGTCTACACACGAACACCATTTGACATAATATGTAGCTAATTCATTTAGAGAAACCTTCCGCAAAAACTTTGCAGTACATATGTGTCATTTTACAGAATATTAAAATTCTCTGAAATAACTTGCAATACAATATGTAATAATCTCTGCGACTTTATTGTTAAATGTTAACAATAGTATCTCCAATTATTCTTTAGTATATACTAGTAAACCCCATTCACTGTTAGCGAGATTCTAACCCAAACAAGTGAATAGTATCCTTCTGTTATTCCTTCCTTGAATACAGAAAAATGAGGTCCTAGTATCAACAGCCGCCATATCCATTTCGCTTAGTTTCAGGTAATCTCGCAAAACGTGCACTGAATCTCCATATACACGCGTGCAAAGTCCCATATTTGAATTAGTTTTTTTTAAAATATGAAATATTAAGGTTTAAATAAAATACTGTTTCCATGGAATTTCTTTAGATCAAACATAACATGCGATATGTCACCTCCAATTTAGACTTTACTACTTGATCACTATGATCCTGATCCTACTACTGAAGCAAGTTTGAAAGCTCTTAAAATCAAAATTTCTTAATATAGACAGTAAAATATATTCATAATTCTTTACTTTTATTAAGGTGTGTGTGTTATTAAAACCTAGGTATTATGAATTTGTATTATCCTCAGATTTCTGCTGCTTCTGCAATAGATTGTGTCTGCAAACCTGTTAAATAAAATAATTTCGTCTTACAGCACTCACAAATGTCAATACAATACGCTACAACCGACGTTTTATTAATCCAATCTTTAGCCATTAATGATTTTTTTCGAGTGAAACGTGACTTTTGATTCTGCTTGTTCTTTGAGATGCCGAGTTATGCTTGAATTCGTTTACAGTTGGTTTAATCCAATCTCGAGTGTTAGTTGCTTCATTTCTTTCCTACAACATCTAATGAACGACAATTAATCCATCGTTTCACCGTTCTTTCAATATATAGCGTCGACGCATAGGTTTTAGTTAATTTGACTATAATTTGGCTACTTCATAGAGACCAATTTAGAAATATTCGAGAAGTATAAAAGAACCACAAAGGGTTACACATGTCAGTTACACATGGTTGGTTGTTCATTTTGCTGTTTGTTACAGACAATTATACAAATTTACTTATTAAAACAAACAAGCTAATTCCATGTGCTGGTTTTGAAAACGATGCTAGTCTTCCAAACTACGCGAATTCAGTATTGAAACACATGTATAATATCCGGTTGCAATAGGGAAATATTGAGAGATGAAACCTTGTACATTTCTTTCACTTTGAATATTAGTACAGAGATATATCAGTAGTAGGAATATTTTCTTAAGAGACTGAATCAATGAAAAAAAAAGATAGATATCGGCACTGTTACCCGCCTTGCTCTGTGACGATAAACACTGAAACCAAAATGGCGCTGAACCTAATCCACAAAGAGGAGTCTCGTTGTGAAATAAGATTTTTTCTCAGTGGAAATCAATGTTGATAACGAAACTGAAAGTACAGATTATCAGGTCTGCTTTTGGTTGTGTGTTACAAAATCAGTTGGTACTTTTTTTTTCTTGAAACGGGAAACCGGTTCCAGAAACACTTGTCGTTATATATTACCGTCTTTTATTCTATGATAATTAGCCTTGAAACTGGAAGTATTAGTAAATTTAAGTTAGTTATACTGTACGCTGTTGAGTGTTATTTTTGGTACGTTTCTTTGAGACACTGAATCAGAACAGGAAAAAAATTATTGTCGCAGTATATTACTGCTTTTTCTTTATGACGATTAATGCTAAAACCGGAATCATTTAATTTATATCACTTCCAGTTTGAATATAGGTTTAAGGGAGTAGATGGGAGATATTCTGAAGACACCGATTCGTTTCCAAGGAACTGGTTATAGGTATTTCTTACCCAGTTTCTTATTATATCTTCATCAGGAGAGGCAAATCTGTTCTGTAAGAGAGATGTTTAGTATAATTTGGAAGTCTGAAAGATCTGCAGATATCACCAAAATGTCTTATTTTCCTTGTTGCTTTGAAAAATATCTAGTTCTATAGATATGTCTGAGACCTGACATGTTTGAACTGAAGTAAAAGATCAGCGATTCGTAACGTGATTTCCTAATTAGGTAATGAAATGAAATGAAATCTTTAAGTTTTACGTCCCATGGGTATGCCGGTTAGGCTAAAGGAGACGGTGATGATGAGAGACGAGTGAAATGGTGGAATGAAAAAGTGGGAGGAAACGGGAGAACCCGAGAAAACCCACGAGCACGGTGTTTGTCCACCACAAAGTACACACGGCGCGAACTGAGATCGAACCAGGAACCTCAAGCACCGGAGGTGAACGATCTACCACTGAGCCACCGCGCCCCCATAAATAGGTAATAAACATTTTTCCAATCTCTCTTCATCTCTATAATGATCGAGTGATTTACTGTTTCTAGGTTAGGTCTTGATACATAGGAATACCTGAATACCGTTGTTTATTGCTTCATTATAAATTCAAAAATATGATACCTGTTGTGTACATTCATTCCTTCTATACTGTGTTACTGTTGCTATAGTCAAACAAATACCAATCGACCACGTGGGTTTGATTTGATTACAATCAACTTAATATTGACACGGTTAATTACTGTATCCCGTATTGAACATTGCAAACTTTAAAGAATAGGGAAGTGAAGAGAATATGAAGATTATTATTTCGACAACGCCTCATCCAATACTTCAAATTTTATTTTACTTTCCCACCAACGATGATAACATGAAATTGTATAGACTGCCTAATAATGAGTATAGTAACTAGTTACAACGTAGAGATTTGAACTCTCAACTATGATAGACCTACAGGAATAATTTTCCTACAAATAAAATTGTAGGAAATATATGACGTACGAAAAGGGACTAATTGCCTGCAATTAATTAATGCGATGCAATTACGATCTAAACACTATTATCTACCTGAGAATTCCATTGGGAAAAATGTCTAAATTTTGTTACAATATATAGCAAGATAAAGCATATCAAGATAAACTGTCCACTCAGGATACGCACACACACACACACACACACACACACACACACACATATATATATATATATATATATATATATATATATATATATATATATATATATATATATATATATATATATATATAGAGAGAGAGAGAGAGAGAGAGAGAGAGAGGAAAATTCATTTTGATACAATCTTGTAAATTTAACGTTGAAATTTTACAAAGGGATTGCTTGCGATATGATAAAGAGACTGATTACAATACTCTGTGATACTACCTAGTTAAGAGAGTCGCTAACCTAACATGAAGTTATATTTTATTGAGATGGCAATACATCAAATTAGTGTATATTTGAAATAAACGTCTTAAAAGGAAAGTTGCTATATAATATTTGTTATTAAATAGTGCCAACAAAGGACACAAAGTACCAGCTATTGGTAACTTCTATGCCAGTAATAATGTGAGAGAGACGGGCAAATGCATATACAAGTACTAACTAACTAACTTTATGGCCTACTTAATGCCGCGTTTACAAAAGCTCCCCACTGACTTCTATTCTTAGCCAACTGGATCCAATCTCCACTTTGTATTCCTTTTTCTGCAAGATGAATCTTAATATTGTCCTCCCATCTGCGCCTCGGTCTTCCTAATGGAAACTTTTCAATTGGTTTTCCATTTAAAACTTTGAAAGTATTCTTACTTTCTTCCATACTGGCTACATAACCTGCCCACATGAGCCTCCTAGATTTGACTACTCTAATAAGGTTTGGTAAACGGTACAAATTATGTAGTTCCCCTTTATGAAGTCTCCGCCATTTCCCACTCGCGTTCCTTTTGGGTCCGAATATTCGTCTCAGGAACTTGTTCTCAAATACTCTTAGTCTACTTTCTTTCCTCAGATTAATGGACCACGTTCCGCAATCATACAGAACTATTGGCATGATTATCGTTTTGTATAGTTTGTTTCAAATTTCTCGATATAATTCGCGATGACTATAGATTTTGAACTGAATTAATAACACGAATTCAATGCGTTTAGTCGACATGTAAATTTTTCGCGAATTTTTATGTTATTGATCTTAACATGTGAGAATATCTACTATATCAAAAGTATTATTTGATATTTTAATGGATCCATAAGTTGCAGTGTTACAATCCAGACTAACATTCATGTATTTAGTTTTATCTGCATGTACTTGTAAACCCATGTCCCTGCAAGCGTTTAATAAATACTTAGCATTTCTTTCTATTGTTCTCCTTAAATCCCTTACTAAATTTACATCATCAGGATACGAAATCACCTGGTAAATATCATTCAGCTCTAGGCCCTGTTTGCTATCTTTGATTTTCCTTATAACGTACTTCAGGACAAAGTTAAATAATAATGGTGAGAACGAATCTCTTTGTTTCAGGCCATTCTCGACTTGAAAGCTCGTGGACAAAATTTTCCTACCCGAACTTTACTATTTATAGATACAAATACTATAAATTCTAATTCTATGATCATGATATATCGGATTTCGAATTAATAAGAACAAATATATATTGAATTGGAAATTTCGCTTTTGTGGAAAACCTTTATTTCAAGAAACTGCTTACATACATTGTAACTGCCTCATCCAATTACATTGATGACTTTTGTAGCATGCTATGCTACATTGAGTTGGAGCTGCTTGTACTTTGGATCACCCTGTATATGCTGGTTTCTGGAAGTGAAAATAAATATGGACTAACGACAAAATAATGAAAGAAAAGAATGAAAAATGTCTAAACTCTTGTTGTTTAAAATTATTACTATTTCTGCTGTTCATTGATTGAGAAAATCTATTGTTAGTTTTTTTTTAAAAAGTAAAATCTTTTGGTAAAGAGAGAAAGAGCGAATGCTTTAGAAGCGAGTTTGTTATGTAACAATTTCAAGGTTATGTCGTATGACGTTGTGACTGGTTGTTTGCGCGTGGGCAGCTGCCTCGCTTGCTAGCGGAAGGCGAGAGCGAGGTAGTTGCTGCGTCGAATACCCATCTGGTGATACCCTTCTGGTTGTACTCTTCTGTTGTATCTGATCGAATGTTAACGAAGTATGGAGGAATAGAAAGGTTCGAGTTTGGATTTTTCTCTTCGCTTGTAACGTATTGGATCGGAAGAATACGAAGAAATTAAAAGGTATCTTTTGAATTATATTTGGATTCGGTTTAACGTTCTCTAGTAACATCGAATTTTCTACCAAGTTTTCTACTATTAACCGCACTAATTGAGAATGGTTGAGTCAAGTAGAGGCGATATAGGACAGACTATACCAAGGGCGGAATGGAGCAGTTTATAAATTGGTGAGTATAAACCTAGTTGTAGATACTAGAACCTCAACTCCTGGTAACCCTGGTTTATTAATTTAACTAATAAATTTTTCCTGCTAACCTAGGTAGTAAGAGTTATTAGATTAATAGATTTCTAGACTTAGTACTTGGTGAGAAAATTGTTCGTAACTTTACTCGGAAAAGTTGCTGTAACATTTTCGATTTATTCTAATCTAGATAAATTTGCGAATTATAAATTGGGAGATTTGAAGCCTGCATTATTTGGGGGATTTTTTAACGCAATTATTTTTGCCAGAAACTAGAGCCGTGTCATATTATAGTTTGGCTAATCTTAATCAGTATTTTTTTGGCCTTGATTAGTATTGACAAAGGTGTCAAACAATCCTCCGCACAAGGTTCGTTACAAGTTCGACGCAGCAACTTTCCCCTTGTTTGGTGAGGAATCTCTCCCTGAAATTTGTAAGACATTTATTTTTTTCATTTTTGGAATTGTTTGTTAAAAATAAGGTTAACTACTACTGTTTGGTATATTAATGATATATATTCAAAATAGAGGAAAGTTCCAGAGAGCGAGGAAAGAAAATCTGATTGAATTGTGTATATGTAGAACCCTGGGGATAGTTTCTGTAGTATCTCGTAGTTTGCTTAGATTTAGTGGTAGTTTGTTTTGTTAGTAGTATATGTATAATTTTTTTTGCAATTTTTTAAATTTTGCTTGTTATAGTTGATAAGTTGTGTGCTATTAAAATGTAAGAGGAGTACGTAAGTATAAACATGCCTGATGTTGACTCGAGTTTCGATTGGAATATCATTGATCAAACCGGATTTGACGAAAGTGATTTTGGTAGATTGACAATGAGTTTAACGCCACCGCTTAGAGATTCACTGTTATATGTTAGTTCAAGAGAAAATAGGTAATGTTTTCTGAATAGCCCGAGTGATAATAGATCAGAAAGAGATAGAAGTCAACCTAAATTGTTTTGTATGTCAAATAGCTCAAGTTTAGAGAATCCTCCTAGTAGAGACTTTAGTTGTTTAGATCAACCTCCTTCAACTGTTCATAGGTCCTTTGAAAAAAAGTTTAATTCTGGAAGGAATTTATTTTTGAATGAGCAAGAATTTGGACAAGCCCCCTCAAATGAGCATTTTGATAGTAATGCCCCGTTAGGATGTGCTAGTAATTTAAATCCATTGGGAAGAGTTTGTTCAAACGTTAATAATATAGCTAATAGGCAGGTAGAATTTAACTTACCACCTGAGAGTTCTCAACCTGTGGGTCAGAGTAAGGGATTTGACAAATATCAACGATTAGGTCAGTATTATAGAAGAGTTTCAGCAATAAAAAATTCCACTCCAGTTAATTTGTATAGTAGAGGAAACCCTATTTTAATAAATAAAAGTAGTGAACAGTGAACCGCTTCCAAGGCTATTGTCTGGAAGTTATTGTAATCAATTTATTTTTCAAAAAAATGCTGAATTGTTGGATCTCAAAATTTAAGAACTTTAGGAAGATTGATGGTAAAATAGTTATATTATTTTTGATTTGTTAGTCAACTTAGAGCCAATGATTGAAAGTACAAGCTTCCCTTTGAATGCTATTTATAATACTTTGTTATCTGAAAGCGAAGGAGAATTTCTGGAGGAAATTCAGCGCGCTATTTATTTGAATATTTCTTGGTCACGATTTAAGAAGCTGATTTTTGGGAAATTTATTACGAATTCAATTAGGCATGCTTTAATATCAGAAAGGCTACTTAGGAAGCAAAGATTAACTGAATCTGTTGATCAATATATTAATGATATCTATTATACAGCTTTAATCTTGGATTGCCATGGTGATGAAGAACAATTGATACGTATTATGATTGATGGCATGAATCCCGCGGTGAGATTCAAAATGTTTGGTCTTTCTGTTCCGAGAAATTTAGAAGAACTTAAAAGAATTTCGTTAGAATTTTCAAAAATCTTTCGAGATCAGGTTGAAATAGTAAAAAAAATAGGAAATAAGTCAACCAGTAATTCTATTCCATTGGTAAATAAAAAGGTTAGAGTGCAATGTTCAAAAGAATTGAATGTTAATAGAGGAAAAGTTGAATCATTTGACGTTGGTAAAAGTCGAACAAAACATTTCTGACGATCAAAGAATTCAAATGCGGGTTCGGAAAAACAGAATATAGTACCTTATCAACTGTAGCTACCTTTATTAATGCTTGCATTAATAATGAATTAATCCGCGCTTGTTTAGATAGCAGGTCGTCTTATAATTTACTTACATTATCGGTTGTTGAACGTTGTGGGGTTGCGCATTATCTTGAGGAAACCACTCCAATTGTAATTCGTGCACCTTTGGGATCATTTTACAAATCCAGTAAGGAGATCAAACTTACTCTAAATCTTTCTGGTTGGTTCGAGCGAGTTAGTTTTTTGGTTGTTAATGACTTGCCGTGTGATTGTCTTCTGGGAACTCCATTTCTAATAAGTACTTCTTCAAGTGTGGACTTTGTTCGTGGAAGATTGAATTTGCGAAATATTTATCCTGTATTTTAGAGACGATACTTTATATTTTCGGAATCCAACTTCGGGATTTAAATCAGTTGATTGTGTAGACCATCATGAAGGAAATGTAGGTTGGAATGAAGTTAAACCTAAGAAGTCGACTTCGTTGTTTTTTCGTGATAATTCGTCACTGAGAAATAAACTAGATCGGGATACTCAGTTGGCCAATCAAGATCTTATAGGAATTTGGAAAGGAGTCCGTCAGTTCTTCATGGTAGAGGATCATTGGATGTTGGAATCCAATGTGATATTGAATTGTCAACTATTGAGCGGCTATTATTAGAGATACCTACTTCGAAACAACTTCAGAAAATTCATCATGTTTTTGGACTAAATCAACCCGAACAAAAAGAGACTTTAATCGGACACTCTGTGGATTCCAATTGTGTGAATTCAACTGAATCTGTTCGGAACATTGGTGCTTCACAGAATATTGGAGATGGTCAACTTAGATCCGGTTATCTTCAGTTTTTGGCAAAAGGATCTGATGGAGATGCGAATTCAAGATCGTTTCCTTCCACATCTTTGCATCCGGAAGATATGGACAAGAAGATTGTACTTGAGTTTAAGAACGGAAAGGGAGATACATCTGAGATTGATGTGAAAAAGAAAAAGAAGAGAAGGAAGAGAAAAATGAAGGGTCGTCGAGTTGTGATTAGAATTGTACCTCTTCTGAACTTGGACAGTAATCAGTGGAACGATGTGTGGGAGGAAAGGAAAAAAAAGACTGTGTTGCGGCGGTTGATATGAACTTCTGTGATAGTGACTCAGCGGCTTCGAATATGAATTTAGAGCAATCCAATAAAGTTTATGATTTAGTAAAAAAAATAGAAAAACAATTCGTAAACCAAAGTAAAATAGTAAAAATTGCTTATATTGTATATATTTCGTCATGTATTTCGTTAAGTCTCGCTAGCTTTTCAAATTAGAATACGAACTTATCAATATATTAGATTAGTTTACGTTAGTTTAGGTTAAATTTAGTTTCTTTTACGTACGTACTACAAATGTTTTTTTTCCCGGCAGGATTTTTCGAACCCTAACTTCATATTTCTGTTTCTAATATTACTAATTACGTATGCTATTTACAATATTATGTCAATAGAACTAACTTTGAAGTGTTAGTTCAACATTAGTATTTAAATTACGAGTTGGTTGCCTACACATGAAATTTCCTTAAGTTTTATTTGTTTTGAATTAAAACAAATCTTATAAACTTTCCAAAGATGTATCTGTATTCACTATCTACACTAAGCGAATACTGGTGAATGAGTCTGCGATAATTGGCACAAACTCTGAAATTTAAATAAGAAACTGAACAAATTGTTTGAAATATTGACATATTTCTATCAGACGTCACACTCAATGTTATTACTATTATGGAAACAAATTCTCATAAATAATAAGACTGGAACGTATTCCAAAATTCTTACGTTAGACACATTTCTCATTGCTTAATTCGGATCTCGATCATTTAGCCGTCTGGCATTTAATTGACAATCTCGGAGATTAACGGAACTCTTTAAATTTCATTGCTCTAGTACTGAGTAGTGTAACGCTCTCTTGATGGCTCTTGAGCCCGACAGTGCATTAAGTGAGTTAGGTTTATTTTGAGTTTAACATCCCTTTCAGCTACACGAGACGGGACCTACAGATTAACGTGGAAGTAACCCAATACTGCTACAGGGATTCGTCGTATAAATTACGGTATTTTGCTAGTTTTGTCTTGCGAACTTCATCTCGCATTATTGCACCAGTTTAATAAAATTTAGCGGGCCGGGCCGCGGTGGCTGAGTGGTTCGATCCAAACCTCCGCCAAGTGAACTTTGTGGTGGACTAACACCGTGTGCGTGGGTTTTCTCGGGGCTCTCCCGTTTCCTCCCACTTTCTTCATTCGACCATTTCATTCATTACTCATCACCACCGTCTCCTTTAGAATAACCGGCATAACCGTGAGAGGTAAAACTCAAAGATTTCATCTCATTTTCATTTTTTAAATAAAATTTAATCCAACAATTCTTTTCAGCTATCAACGTTTTTCGCAAAACACTATATCAGTTCTGGTACTTTCAATCTTAAAACTAGAGAAATTCGAAACGACTTTAACAATGGTCAGTATCATTGTTTTCATGAGTTTTCTATGCCACCTTTCTTATCGCGTGTGAAGATTTATATGATGTGCTATTTAGAGTCACACTTTATGTTTAAAATAAAATATTTGTTGGTTTTGTTATTGTAACCCTATAAAAAATCTTACTCATGTTTAAAGTTATTTTCAAGATTTCATCCATCGCAAGTGTCTTGTGTTACCATTGAAATTGAAGAAAGCTAATGATAGGACTTGGCGTTACAGGATTGTTTAATAGCTTGTTGACTGAGGCCCTCGTTGTTCCATTCTGCAGTTCATAAGGAAAGTATTGGATGAGGAGCAATATTAAGTGGATTTATTTCTAGTCATACATAGTAATTCCTAGAGGAAAATAGTGCCCCTAAGGCAGTGATATTTATATCACAATGGTGCTTTTGCAGTGAACCGCGCTTTGCTCCAGATCCAGTCTTCTGACTCTCGTTTATTTCACGTTCAGAATAAGAGATAAACTACAGGTGGACGGGCAACAGGGTCCAGATGGGCTGCGGGGGCAACAGGTCCAGATGGGCTGCGGGATGAACAAATATCAGAACAAAAAGATAAATATATTTGTTTTTCCGAACAAAGAGTATTAGGCCTTTGACTTTCGAGTGTATATTTATCAGTTCCAAGAGGCCTCTTTCATTGAGTGTCTGATGAAACCAACGATAAGTTGTCGGAAATACAGCACTTTAATATGTAGAACCTACATATTAAATAAATGCATTATGTTTTGGCTGAAAATTGTAGTAATTTTTTAACAAAATTCACAACCTCTCTAGATTGGTCGAAGGATATAATCTCTCGCTTTGTCTGCATTTCGCCAAGACACTTTACTCATGGTCCAGTCGTAGGTGGCGTCGTTTTTCAGTTGTTAACAGGGTTCGATTTCTCGATTTGAACTTTGAGCTTTACTTAACATGGGTGACACACGTTTGTAATCTCTTTTACTTATGAGTGCATGCGAAATATGAGTGATCATATGATATATGAGTTATTTTTATGTCTTAAATAATCATTAAAATGTAACTAAGAAACTGGTTTACAACGGAGATAAATTTATCAATTCATCCTAATAAATCATATAATGTTATATATTATTTACTTTTACATAATTCGGCCTACAGTTTGTAGAAACATCAATATACAATTTTGTAGTTTAAAATGTATTTTACATTTATATTAGGTATGTTTGAAAGTAGTTATAACTATTCAAATTTATTCGTTTCTTTATCTACTGTAATCTATAGGTCCCCAGAAATTGTGTGATGAGAGAGGAAAGACATGCCTGGAAAAGTTTAAAGGTAGGCTGATATTCTTTTATACTTATGTATTTGAAAATTACAGTATTAATTTAATAGAAGCGTCAAGTTACTATTATAATCTTGAAATATCGAACGCTAATATCAATTGATGTAACTTCAAATAGGTAAAGAAATTTGCTTCGAAATTTGAAGAATATTGGTATTAAAAAGCAAGGCTTTTGCTAAGATTTAAGTTATCCAGAGAAGGCGTTTAAATGTAAAAGTGTACATCAGATGACACTCTAAGAGTCCAGGGGCCTTATGCAGAGCCGCTCTGACGTGTAATTACTACTATACCAAAGTTTTCGACTACCGTATGTTTCTTGCATTAGACAAGCCTTTAGTATGATGCTAATCATACATCAAAAGGACTCTGCATAAGGCCCTAAATGATTAATTAAATACAATGGAATTATTAATGAATTAGATTCGAGATTTTTAGTTACGAATTTGACTTTCAGGATCTATTCATTTACACTGATATTTCTTTCAGATTTTAAATATCCCAAAATAACCAAATACTGTAAAGATAAGATATGTTTCCACTTAATGTTTTATCAGTTCCTTATCGGCTGTAAAATTGCTAATGTTTTATGCAACCAGAGTTAGAATTAGTGCTTAATCAATATTTAAATTGCACTAGTATTCAATTAGTGTTGAACATTTAAATAACGAAAGTCAACCAACTATCTAATGACAAAATATTTCTGAAGGCGTAATTGCATTCATCAAGATTTCTGGCTGATCAATAGATCCACCTCTTCCCTAACAAATGTTCCACTATTTTTATTGTTATTCTGTTTTGTATGTAACAAGAATACCTGTTCTTTTTTAGGAAAATTGCAAATTGTTCAAACAGCAAATGAAAATGGACTCTACTGCAAATGCGCGTTACTATGTGGTCAATATTTCATTGAGACACGTTATAGTAAGACGTAAGTATAGACATTAAATTTATAATCTTTTTTAGAAATGGAGTGCATAATTATAGATATATAAATCTCTTTATCGTTATTCATTCTTTTTTATGAAAACGACAGAAGAGTCTATTCAAACACCGCATCACAATTTACCAGCCTCCCGTTTCCCGATGTAGTTACGACATTGTGTTAAAGTGCCTTCCAATCTGATCAATACTAAAAATTCATTGTCATTTCTTTACTGAATGTTCACAATCTTGAGATCACTTTAGGCCTTATTTAAGGTCATCCTTACTTGTAATTAACGTCATAAAATGGGTTTATCTACTACTGTACGACGCTAATGATACATAATGACGACAATGAATAAGAACACGTATGTTTAGTCATTGTATATCCCTTTCCAGGAAAGAATATTCTGACGTAAAGAACCAACATTTTAATATGTTACTAATCATAACTGTTCAACGACAGGTTTTCTCTTAACATATATCTTTATTCGAGACTTCATGTATGTGTTTGGTTGATATTTTGGAATAAATACTAGAGATGACTTGCTTAAATAAACTTAAAAGCTTCTGATATGTGTATATATGGAAAAGTGATACTGAAGCCCTGCGCTAATGGCATGCTACCCCTTGTAAGAAAGGGCTATTAATTGTATTTTCAGTGCAAATTGGAAGGTCAGGATGAAAATAACGTTGTGTTGTAATACCGTAAGATATACCGTAAGATACCTCCACAAAAGTTGTGTTGTAAATTCCGTACAGAATTTCTGTGATGTATTAAAGGGTATTAGCTGTCGAAATAAAATTGCATATCACGTAATAGTGTCTTTATGCCTTTGTGCTAATGAAAGGCGTGATTAAGAAAGCTCACTTACTAATTTCATTGACTTTAATAACAGCTTTAAAGCTCTGAATCTTGGACAACTAAGCATATTACGCCTGTAAATATATTTTACGCAACACATAAACAAATAGTGTAAAAAGTAGGAAAACCAGACAAAACTTATATGTTAAGATCCCTAACATAAAGGTATAAAAGTCACTGAATCTTTAAAGTCGCGACTCTATAAAGCGTAGAAACTTGGTTTGAAATGTGTCGTTATTATGTACGAGTCACCTAGTTAATTATATACTTTTCAAAAAGTACAATTCTTTTCTCCTCATTCAAAAAAATAAATATAAAAAATAGTATTACAGTTTTAGGTCCACTTTAATATTGTTTGAGTTTTCTTATCTTTTGCAAGTATTAATCAACGGGCTTAATTTAAGATCAAAAGTAAATATGTCATAGGCTTCTTTTCCAATAATATATATATATATATATATATAAACTTACATCTCAAACTAAACATGTACCTAATCGAAAGAAGGGTGGCTAGCTGCTATAATTTAATTTAACCAGATATTGTATATTTGTCCATTCGTATGTCTGCTTTGCCATTACTCTGCAAAAATTATCGATTTTAATGAAACTTATTATGTCTTTCTTCAGTGTTTCATAATAACATTAATGTTTGATATGCAAAAATGTTTATATTATCGTAGAAACTACAAAAAAAGTATTTGAATTCTATAAAACACAGAACACACCTTCTTTATGGTATCCCAATCATCTCCAATCATTTTGGTTGAAACTGACAAAAACTAATTTATAAAATGTTGTAAGACTACTCAAATTTAGATGTTTCTTTATTGATAGAATATTAAGAAATTAAATTTCCTTGATAACTTTCACAAGAGGGACTCGAGTTTGAGGCAATACGGAGTGTTTTTCTTTAGGCTTCCTAATCATCACACTACATAGAGCTCAAATCTGTCAAGGAGTTAAGGACGGGTCTACAGTAAAAAATATGCATTCCTTCTTATTGTCAATATATAGCGTGGAAGAAATTTATTCTTTAACTATGGACTCACCCTTAACGTTTTAGCATAACGCATATTTAGTTTGATGTTTTCAATGAATTCTTCTCTATGGAGTTAAAAGCAATAAGGACTATGAGAGGGATTTACTTTACAGGTTATAAAACATATCTCAGAATTACTTTTGCAAACAAATAGTTTTTTTTTTGTGAAATATAGGATATATGTATCTGAAGATTTTCAATCATCCCGAAACCTTGATTCTAGAATCTGTCAAGGATTAAAGAATTAATTTAATTAATTTTGTGCGATATATCTTACGGTATCTTTAATAAAGATCTAGACTTTCATACTATATCTCGACTGGATGTAGAAGTCGCATGACTTGACGTGAGCGAAGGACTCTAGCTTCAATAAATGTACCCTTATCTCCTGTTAACATGTTCGTTCAACTGCTTTGTTTTGAAGAAAGATTCATGATGCAAAGGATGGTTAGATACTTCAATCAGACCTTCATGTTGGGCCGTTGATATTGTGTGCGGTATTCCACTTCTCACATTTTACCTACTAAAATCTTTGTCTTTCTACCCCGCGAGGCAATTCAACTATTTCATCACAGTTTCAGAAGCACAACCACAATTTCTGGCAATCAGAAACCACTTCTAGCCGTTAGCAGCGGGGAGAATAATCTCGTCTTTTTGACCAGCAATCAAATCTAAAGTGTCTAGAACTATCAGACGTGCGGATATAGCCTATGCAATCAGGCTGGCATGCAATGCCATCTGGAAATCAGAAGACCACAGACGTCCCTATCCATATGCTTCCCGTTTCTAAAGTTATAATTCTGGTTACGCTCTAAGAATCTCTAGTTCTAGGTAACTTTGCTTATATCAACTCATCTCAGTCGAAATGCTCCACTGAATGAATGAATGAATTTAAATGCTTATGTCAAATATCAGAGTATGATTTTGTATTGATTTATTTCTTGAGTGATGTTTCATATTATGGATGTTATAAATTTCTATTTTGTAAAGAAATTTCTCTGTTCATGTATACAAATATAATTGTATGCTTTTTAATATTTGAGATAATATGACAAGTGTGAACTCTTTTAGAGGTTGTCTGTCTACTCAATGTCCATTCCTTTATTAGTAACAAATTACTACTTGCTCAGACTCATTCATTACCTTTCTCGTCACTCAACGCAATAGGGTAGGGAACCGAAACAGTATTATTTTTTTATTATTTCGTTTTTTGATATGCGTATATAAACGCTGTTTTAACGGGGAAGGAAAAAATATTTTTTTAAACAAATCTGATACACATTATATCAATATTGATCTGACATTTGTGTAAATAAGTAAAGGAAAAAGAGAAAAAATGTTTTATTAATAACCTATTCCGTAAAGCTACTATATTTTTCAGTATGCTAAAAATCTATCAGTTGTTCAATATGTTTACAGCAGTAAACTCAAATCTATAAGAAAAGCTCAGCAAGAATATAGGATAAGTGCCTGTTTATAGAGAACGAGAAGAAGCTTTACAAGAGATGGACAGTTATAAAAAACCCTAAGGAAACAGTAGAAGCTATAGAGTATTACTCGAGAAAATGTGTTAGAATTGGATGACAACCATAATTTTGAAGCGAAACGTTTGAGGAAAGAGGAAACTTAAAACATAGAAACAAATATAAGAATACGAAATAACATACCACGAAAGTTAAGGAAGTGACAAGAAAAATATAAAACTAGAAGGCAACAGGAAATTACTGGAAATTACTGGTTTAAACCATTTGAAACGCTTTACCGTACTACTGGGCACTAATGCGGAAAGTTTATAGAAAATCTTGCCAAAAAACCGAAATTTATCATGAGAGGAATGACAAATCTATTACTGAAAATACCACAAATTCAGCCAGTCCAACTAGTACAGAGTATTAACGTCTCTAACGCCATATATAAAATAATGGCAGCATGTATTCCGAGGAAAAATAAGAAAATAGAAAACAATATAATAACTGAACAACAATATAATAATAGACACGGTAATATCAACCAGGCTGAATGATGAAAACAAGAATATAGACATAGCATATTTAAATTATGAGAAATCATGCAACTCTATACCGCACTCTTGTATCTTGCACTGTTTAAAAATCTACGAAGTAAATGAGAAATTAATACATATCGTATAAAACAACACTAAATCTAAAAGATAACCAGAAAGACCTAGAGATAAATGATATATGCATTATTAGAGGAATTATACAAGGAGATATTTTAAGTCCACTGTTATTCTGCTGATGACTCAATGCTGTGCTTATCCATTATCGGAATTACTGGATACAAATTGTGAATTCAACATAAAAGTAAATTAACAAACATAAGTTAACATAGGAATCCTATTGTATTTGGGTAGTATCAAACTGTAATCGGGCACGGAAATCCAACTAAGGAATCTGCTAAAGATAAGCGAAATCACTGATGTAAGAATATAGTTTGGAAGAAAAGAAATGAAAAATAATGCGCATTACGTAAACAAGGAAAGAATATAAACCATTCGCAGGAGAGATAATAATAGCCATGAAGCAGAAAGAAGTATACAGTTGTTTAGAATTCAACATTATCCTGAGAATATAACAATAAAAGATAAAAGAAGAAATAGCACAAAACTATCAATGGAAATCTAAAGATATATGCAAAAGAAACTTTAATAGTAAGCACATAAATAATGCTAATAATAAATTTGCAGTACCGCTTATAACAAAAACATTACGAGTAATAAGATGAACAGAGAGCAGATTAGAAATCCAGAAAAGAAACACAGGAAAAATATTGACAGATAAAGGAATTCTACTTGTATCAAGGAACAAAGGTTGATGAGAAATAATGAACATCTGAAATTTACGTTTCACTCAAGTTCCGATATTAAGAAATTATTTCGTTGGAAAACAAGAACATTTAAAGGGCATACAATAATAGTAGCTCTGGATTACTAATAAATAGCACATCATCTAATCCAGACGGAGAAATTGAAAGTAATAACCTCGTAACAAATAGCAGATGACATGAAAAGCAATGGAGATAAAAACCATTGCGTGGAAGATTTCCAGAATAAGACAACCAGGAAAAAGATTATTAAGATTATTAATAAAAAATATTAAATTGATTAAAAAAATATCTATACCCAGAAACAGAAAACTGTATGCAAGAAATACAAGACCAGGTAATATAATCAGAACCCTGCAATAACATATCCAGTAAAACATCGCAATATGAGATGACAAATGCAGAAAAAGTCAAATATATCAAGAAGCAATACAGCATATCACAAGTGAAGAAAGAATTGAATTTATACTGGCGACGTGATTTTAATGTTATCAGTCTATCAATGAGGTGAAGATACTTACATGTAATGTCAATATCTTCACGTAACTAATAGCCCACAAACGCTTACTAAAATATTACAAGTGAATGCTGAATGATTACAGAAACCGAATACAAGGAAAGATACAACAAAATCGCAAAAATCACAAATCAAGAAATAGCATTGAAACAGAAAATGAAACCAGAAGAGGTACCGTAGTACGAATACTAGGTAGAAGGCAAACTAGAAATAAACGAACACAAACAGAAAGTAAAATACTAACGGATAAAGAAGTACATCATACCATGCTGGATACTACTGTCATAAGAGCAGGAAGTACTGCTACTACTACTACTACTACTACTACTACTACTACTACTACTACTACTACTACTACTACTACTACTAATAATAATAATAATAATAATAATAATAATAATAATAATTAGTATTATTAGATTCTAGCTATCCACAGGTTAGTCTCTTCTATATAAAGCAGCCTTGCAAACATATTAACTTCAGTAACTGGAATTGGATTGCAATGATATTTTGCTGATACATTATGTGGCTTAATACGGTTATCTACTTCAATGATAACTCTTGTCTATATATATATACTGTATATATACGAGACTATATATATGAGTGTGTGTGTGTGTTTAATTTAATGTCAATCGTAAGCATTACCCTGTTCAACATTTTTCACTTTCTTATTTTTTACAGAAAGGAAAGTAGCCGTTCTTTATTTTTCCACACTAAACGCGAAAATCGCATTTAAAATTATTTCCTGGCTTAGATTTCTGAGTATTTTAGCATTTTAAATTTTGCATATAATGCTATGCGACAGTATAAGTACATTATTCAAAATTATTGGTTTTACAGGGTACAAAATGCTGTTCTTGGCAAGTATTTGCTGCATATTCGACTTGGCAACGCTGCACGTTATCAACAGCTAATGCGAGCGTATCATCAGTCAGATGAAGCAATGATCACAAGTTGCAACTAGCTCCAGTTAACGTCTCTAATCATATTCGTGGCGTGCCTCAAACAGTAGTTTGGCAGACTGTATGTCTTACTGGTGAACCAGCAGTTTGAAATTAGTGAATGACGACATTATTGCTGTTATAATATTGTTTTCATTGCGAAGTTTCTGTGATTCAACGAAAATGCAACAATGGCCCGCGCTTGTAAAAATTCGGTGCACAGTGTGTACTATATATGTGCTGACGTGATTTGTTTCTCCAGGAAGCGGCCATTGACTGCTGGAGTGCGAAGAGAATATTTACTATACTTCGGGTGTCGTGTTGGAGACCAAGGATAAATCATGGACTCCGCACATTTGTTGTACGAGTTGTTCATCTACTCTTAATGTGTGGATGCATGGGAAGAACGTTTCCATAGGCTTTGCTGTGCACGTCATTTAACCAACAAACCAAACTACAGACTGCTACTTTTGCATGCTATCCTGCTTGAAGAAAGGTATAAATAGGAGAGGAGAGGAAGATCGAATACCCAGTGATACCATCTGTCATTCGTCCAAAGGCCCATGGAGAAGGATTGCCTTTTCCCGATCCCCCGGCTACCATTCGGACGGAAAGTGATACAGAGGATGAAAGTGAAGGTAAACCTGCTCTACATACCAGTGACACTGATCCTTCATTTGAGCAAAAAAAAAAAAAAACTATTCTTAACCACATCGACTCACATAAGCGGAGCTTCATTACCTGATTAGAGATTTGGAACTGCCAAAGAATAAAGTTGCGCTCTTAGCATCTAGGTTACAGCAGTAGAACCTTCTGCAGGATATAGTTGGCGTATCAACTCTACACGATCGTCAAAAACATCTCGCAAAAAATTCTGCTGCACCAATGAATTACTATTTTGGAAATATGTTCCAGGTTTGATGCGGAAACTAAAGATTCCGTACAAAGTAGAAGATTAGAGACTGTTTATAGACACCTCCAAAAAAGCCTTAAGGCTGTGCTCCTGTACAACAGTAAGGAGCTATCAGCATCAATCCCTATTGCTTATGCACTCCTGGGTTAAGAAAGTTATCCCATTTTGGAACGCGTTATGGATCTAGTAAAATGTCTTGTGTTCTGAACACAAGTGGCTAGTTTGTAGTGATTTTAAGGCGATCGCAATTTTTCTTGGGCTACAAAGTGGCTATACATAATAAAGTTGTTAATATGTGAGTGGGATAGTCGTGCAAGGAATGTCCATTGCACTCAAAACGAATGGCCGCGACGAACAGCTTTGTTGCCAGACGAAAAATATTTCAAATGCACTTTTCGTGAACTCGTGTGCTACCACCATTGCATGAAGGCATTTGTGAAGGCCATGAACAGTAATGAACGTACATTGGCATACCAAAAGTTTCCGCACGTAAGTACAGAGAAGATTAAGCAGGGAGTCTTTATTGGTCCACAAATACGCAAGCTATTGCAACAAGAGGTGTTTGAATCTATTCTCAGTGCTGATGAGCTGCATGCGTGCCATTGTTTCCGCAATGTTTGTACCAGATTCTTAGACAACCACCGAGCCGAAAATTATAAAGAATTGGTAGAAGAGTTGATATCTGCCTACGAGAAACTTGTGTGCAATATGCCACTCAAAATGGACTTTCTCCATTCCCACCTTAATGACTTTCCAGTGAATTGTGGATCTTTCCGTGAAGAGCAAGGAGAGCGATTCCACGAGGACATTTCTGCGATGGAACATTACAAAGGAAAGTGGTCAGTTTCAATGTCAGCGGAATTCTGCTTAATGTTTCCAAGAGATGCTCGACATGTTCCTCACAAGAAACAAGCAAAGAGACGGCGTGTTTAAAATAGATGGTTTAGGAAACATTTGCCAATACAGTTCTTGTCCAATATGCAAAATATTAAGAGTGCTTTTACACCTATAGTTGCCAGTAGGATGTTATATTTTTGATATTCATATTCAGTGTCCAAACATTTATATGAGACAGCTATTTTAACTTCCATAATTTTGTTAATGTATGTTACTTTCAACTTTACAGTCTCATTATCATAGTGTTGTGTGCAAAATTTAAATTGTGTAATTAGTACTAAATGTGAATTCGGAACACCTATTTATGGTGTTTTTCGTGTTCAGCGCCAAAAAAATTAGAAGGGACGGATATTTGTATATACATAATAATTTCAAAGTTTGGTTACTTTTACCTTTACAATTTCATTATAATAGCGTTATATGCAAAATATAAATTATGCAATTACCACTAAATCTGAGCTAGGAGCATATTATTAACGTAATTTTATTGTTCAGTATACAAGAAATTATAAAGAATAGCTATAATTTCAATGTGTTGTGACTTCTGCCTTTACAATTTCGTTATTATAGTGTAATATGTAATATGTAAATTGTAGAATTACAAGTAGATCTTAGCTGGGAGCACATTTTTATTCAGTTTCTTGTTCAGCGCCCTAAAATCAATAAAGGGTGACCATTTTCATTTCTGTAAAAAAGTCACTGTTGTACTGTGTTAAGTATTAAGGTATATTGTTTTACTCCATTCTCCAAATTTTCAGAATGGACAGCTTTAACACTGTACCCGTAGGACAACATTTTCGATTAAGTACTTCACTGATTCTCTCAAAGACCAGAACGAAATTAAGAGTTCTTCGAGATATGTTGGACATCACAGGTAAAACAGCAGCGACTAAATTACTTTCTAGCAACATATGATAACTTTACTATTCCACATTTGGAGAGGAGTGCTTTTACATTGTGATGTGTATAGAATCGATTCATAAGGCTTGGAGTATTTCTTCTATAATATCATCTATCACAATACTAATCAATGAAGGTGAGATGGGTAACTGTTGCTTATTTTCCTCCCACGTTAATGAGTTGATCTGGAAGGCAAGAATCATGACTTTTAACAACTAACTGCCTTAATTTAATTAACCTACATCCTAGTTTTTTTTTGTTTAACATCTCTCAAATTTGCTCCCAAACTAAGGGAGACGATGTTCATAAGGATGAATGGAACGATATAATGAAGAAATATTGCGGAAACAGGAAAATCTCGGGGAAAGCATTTAGACAGTATTTGTATACCTCAAAGTCCACTTAGTGCTAGTCCCATTAAATCAGAGATCACATAAACCAGACATGATTCTCCTCTTACTGATTCACCGTTGCTTTCTACTATCTTCTAGTACCGAAGAATATACTTAATAGAATTTACGTAATACATTTAACAGAACTATGCTATATAGCATCAATTTCACATATTTAGTTACAATTTTAACATTAAAAAACATGACTGTCAAAACGAATTTTGAATTACGGAAAGAAACTACTTTTGTGCCTTCCAACGTTAATAATATTACTTAATTTAGCAAAAGCTAATAGGTTTGGAACTTACCAATATAATTTACTAAAGTGTTTAATATACATCAAGAATATCATTGTAAACGTAACAAACGCAAACGGAAGTAGTTCAGACACTAAGCCAAGTGAGGTAGTAATATTTTGAGCCAAAGCACAGTGAATTTATGTAATAGCATAAATGTAATGTTCTAAAATACAGAAAGGACCTCGCACTTTTCTTATGGAAAGTGGCTTTCGGCTAATGTTGAAACTTCGCTGGTTGGTAGTTCTTAACATGTGGATCAAAAGTCTCAATGAGTACAAAGACCGAAATCCACTCCTTCCCCTCAAAAATCCGTCTCCAAGTAGCTGGGGGAGATTGAACTGATTTCAGCATGTAAAACAATTGATTGTTTTAATCAACCCAACAAGGACCCCAAACAACCACATGTTAGACTATCAAACTACCCCACTTAACACCGCCTTTTGCCCCCCACATATCCCCCCAGTGAATTACCTTACGGATGTTCCATATTACTGTAGTTTATAGTTGCGCGTATGTGTTGAAATACCTACAGTTTTGGTCTCACCGACGATATAATGGGTTTCACGTATCGCTGATTACGAATCTGAGGTGAAAGTTCTAGAATTCAAGATGGAGGATCAATATGGCGGATCAAAAACACGAAACTCCTGAATGTATCCCCAAATAGCTGTTTACTAGGGTATTTTGGGTCGTTGGTTGCGAATCTGAGGTCAAAATTCTTGAATTCAAGATTGCAGATCCAATATGGGGGATAAAAACGTCGAAGCCACAAATCGTAGTAGACTAGAGTGTTTTTAGATCGCTGTTTAAGTACGCAACATTCCTTGATACTTCAGCCACAATGTAAAATTATTCTGCACCCTTGCTCTTTAACAAAACCCAACACAGATATCTTAATGCTGAATGGTGTTAAAGTAATTCATCAATTATCTGTTCATTATTTTCATCATTTCGGTTTGAAGCATCTAATGTGGTACTTAGCAATGAGTCAACGGGATATCTAATATTCTGTAAATGTCGTGCATTGCATAAATACCACAAGACACTTGCAACGTGCGCACATGTACCTAATGCACGAGCACCGCTTTGACAAGTACAGTAGTAACCTTGAATAATATTTTGATCATAATCCTGGTCATCTTCATCAGTGGCTACATATGCTATGAAAACTTGTTGCTTAGTTGCATTGCGGAATCTTGAGTAGAGACGTATGCGCAGGAATCCCGGTTCAGTTACGTTTTCGTCAAGCTGGAATTGGTCATCGTTATCTCTTATTAGTTTATCTTGGACGTAAGAGGATGAGAGATCTACTTGATATGTGCCTAGAGTCAAATCTCGTAAGCAGTTTAAGTTAAGTACAGGGAAATCAATTAGGCCTTGATCATTCAGCGGTACCCATTAACCGTTCCTTCTAATAAGATTATCTACCTCCACTCTTGCTTTAACAACGTTCGTCATGATTGACCTATTTCTCATTTCTCTAGCTAATTCAATCGTTGCATCTTGCATGAAAATAACGGGATGGTATCCGTTCAAAATAGCTCCAGCTATGCGATATAAACTATTTGGTCTAGGAATTAATTCGTGCGGTTGGTACGCACACATTGAAGCTGTAGTACAAACACAAAATACAAAAATACCTTAAGAAAAATATTGTCCATCGCTAGCCACCACTTTCGCCCATCTGTCAGGCAATGTACAGATTCCGTGGCGAAAGAAGTCCTCATCCTTGGAAGCGATCCAGTCAGAGACCCATGTTTCGATATCTTCTGAAGAAGTAAACCGCTATCCAATCAAATCGTTGTTCATGCAATCAGACAAGTATTAGTCAGAAGGAGCAACCTGCTGAATACGGCGGGTGGGGTAAAACTTCCCATCCGACATTTTCTAAATAGGTTTTGACCGGTTTTGCGACATGTGGGCGAGCGTTATCATGTTGAACAATAAGTTTATCATGTCTGTTCTCCCATTCTGGTCGTGTTCTGGCCAGAGCTTGCTTCAAACGCATTAATTGTCGTCGATAACGTTCTCCATTCATAGTTTCACCCGGTTGCAGCAGCTCATAGTACACCACACCTTTCATATCCCACCATATGCATAGCACAACCTTTGCACAGTGAATATCTCGTTTTGGTTGTGATGGACCTGGTTCACCTGGTTTCACCCAGGCCTTTTTTCGTTTAGGGTTCTCGTAATGGATCCACTTCTCATCACCCGTAATAATTCGATGCAGAAACCCCTTTCTGCTCTGTCGTTGAAGCAGCAATTCGCAAATGGTTTTTCGTCTTTCAACGTCTCTGTCTTTCAATTCATGTGGAACCCAATGTGACATCTTTTGAATCATTCCCATGGCTTTCAAGCGTTTGGAGACTGTTGTTTGATCAACGCCTAATGCTGCTGCAAGTTGTTCCTGCGTTTGACACGAATCCTGCTCGAGCAATGCTGTCAATTCTTCGTCTTGAAAATTTTTTGGTTGTCCAGCTCGCTCTTGGTCTGCCAAGCCGAAATCACCACTTCTAAACCGTGCAAACCACTTCTGACACGTTCGCTCAGCTAGAGCATGGTCACCATACACTTCTACCAAAATACGATGACTTTCACGGAACTGTGGGACACTCCGTTCGTTGCGCCATCTCTTTCCACCCGCACGAATTAATTCCTAGACCAAATATTCAGTTTCTTTGCATGTTGCAGATTCAACGTTTGTGCTAGAAACTTAAAAACATATCTTAGATGCCCGTTCCTTGCCTCGACTATCCATCGACTTTTAATAACTAGTCGAGAAGTATTCGCATCTTCTGTTGATAGGTGTCTTTCACGTGGTAGTAGGAGTGCGGGCATTCTATGATCAATTCCTAAATATTCCAGTAAAGGAATTGCATCGCAGTATCCTCTGTCTACTAACCCAATGTCACCATTTTGGAACCAGTTTGCTAAAGCACCTGCATCTTTTTGAAATTCTTCGCGAAGTATTTTTGCATCATTATTGTGCGAGTCAGCAAAATATGGCCCAAAAATAGATAGAGTAAAACCATCTGGTGCTACTATAAGAGTAGGCTTTAATAGATGGCTTTGTTTATGAAGAGAGTATGATTGTCGCAATACCCGAAAGTTCGAACTTTTGTGAATGTAAGCGTAAGTAGCATCAATCACAGCATTTGCTTTCCTTTGTTCCGGTAAGGGATTGTAGAGTTCGTTTGCAAAGTCTGTTACATGCTGTTCTATAAATTGATGTTTTGTTATGGATGCTAGTCCATTATTGTCAGGAACAAATCTCTATAACAGCGACAATCTGACACAATCGATAGTGATACTCACTCATTGCCTACTAGGGTAATCAAAAATCAATTTCAAAACGTCATCGGGCAATCCCTGTCGCATTTTACAAAGAAATGCTAATAAATCTTTCCTATTAACTTGTCTCATATTGAAATACTGGATCACAGTAAGTAAGCAGTTTTTCGAATTGATTCTTATTAATTGGCGACAAGCTTTCAAAGTCCTCATCAGTTAAGTCATCGAAATCTATACCTGTACATCTATTTACAGATACATTTCTCATTTCTTGCAGAAAAACTTGTAATTGCTGACCTTTAATAACATAGGGCCTGTTAATAAATTGTAATCCATTTAAAAGCATATTTAAAAAGCATCCATTTGCATCTAAATGATGCCTACAACTACGTACATTATCTGGTATATAAATATTCCTTTCATTGAATACCTGAACCCTGCATTGTAATGATAACCTTTCGATATCATGTTGCGCATTACAGATGGCACACGTCTGAGACGCTGTTTGTGTAAGAACATTTAATCGCAAACAAGTTGGGTTTGTATTGATTTCATTGATTATCAACCGATTACAGTTGATGCATAGCCTCGAATTTTCATCTAGAGCTAAAGGTGGATGGTTGAGTTCATCTCGCTTACTAATCGCTACTTGACGTTTATTCTTATTTTCTGCGCCATTCATTAATGCTAATTGACGTACATTAAATTGCCTGTTACAAACGTAACACCGCATATTTTACGAAGATAGTTAATTACGTAGGCGACTTTGATTCATTTTAAACGACAATGGAACAAAATTCAATAATACTCTCAGAAGCTGAAGCAAACAACGATGCAACTATCTACTGTCCTGATAAAGACAAGAGACAGGCACCACACCTTTTAAACGAATAATAATGTCCGTCAATTATCTTACAAAGGACCGTTGGACGGACAAAAGCAGAATAATACCCAAAGATGAGACCTCTATTATCTTGAAAAGGACTATAGACAGATGACAGATGATCACACCTTACAAACAACGAGTAATAATATTCGTCAACAATTCCGAAACGTACACTTGCTGAACCAATGTTGGGGGCGAGCAAAAGGTAATGCTTCCAGATAGCAGGCTCTGGCTCATGTGTTCGACGCCCTTAGCGTTATATGTCTCGGGGCGCTTTTCGTTGTTGGAAATACCAGTACTGCCCTGCGCCACCATGTAGTGATAAATGGTACCACAGACCTCCCATTGGCTCTTTGAGGTCTCGATGATTGAATAGGTGTTTTAGACGTATTTTCTGCACGCTAAATTCGAATTTGTAACTCCATTCTAGAAATCGGATCAAGTATTAATTGTTTATATAGCTGTAGTTTATTTTTGTTATTTTCTACAAGCGATATTTATGTTGACATCTACAAAACGTTTTTTTTTCACGAAAGTAATATGAAAGCTGTAAAACGCTGTTACACTTAACTTCGGTGGAGTTTTAAAGCAAACACATTGACTTTTCGAACAAAACCCACAAGAATAGTTTTTTTCGATTTCATTGAAATAAACAAAACTTTTACTCGAACCTTTTTGCATAAAACGTCTTTCTACTGTTATCTAAACAATTAATTAATAAACATTTTCATGCCCTTTCGTAAAACTGAGTTGCAGATTCGACTAACCGCAGATTCGTAATCAGCAATACGCAAAACCCATTATATCGGTGATACCAAAACTGTAGGTATTTCAACACATACGTGCAAGTATAAAATACAGTAATCTGAAAAATCCGTAGTGTAACTCGTGGGGGGGGGGATGTCAAGTGGAGTAGTTCGATAGTGAAAACTGTTCTTGTTTGAGGTCCTTGTTGGGTTTATTAAAACAATTAATTGTTTTACATGCTGAAATCAGTTCAATCCCCCCCAAATACTTGGAGGCGTTTTTTGGGGTGGAAGTAGTGGATTTCGGTCCTTGTGCCCATTGAGACTTTTGATCCACATGTTAAGAACTATCAACCAGCGAAGTTTCAACAACATTAGCCGAAAGCCACTTTCCATAAGAAAAGTGCGAGGACCTTTACTTAAAATGTAATTTAATTTATTTAAGGTATGACCAATCCGATGATCATTTTCTCTAGACACTTCTATATCAAAAGTTTTTTGAAAAGACACAATATGATTTTATTGTGAAATATACCATCAGATTCATATCCCACATAACGAAATCGCAATGTCTTTTTCACCCATTTTTGAATTTTATACTTTTCCCAGCTGCATTATTCCACGTTGTTTAGTGTTTAATACTCATCACTAAAATTGAATTGAAGCCTTGGCTCCTATTACCGAACAAGTCGAGCTAAAGACATATTGAGAAACTCGACAAAAACTGAATATTTGTTGCAAATGTGAACTTGGAAATCAGACTTTGTTCATACTTGCACTTTGCTGAATAACAAATGTCGCAAAGTATCGAAAATATATGATTTTCAAGTTCACATTTCCCACTAATGTGCAGTTTTTATCGAGTTTCTCAATATGTCTTCAGCTGGATATGTGTGGTTCTGGAAGTAATGGCTTGAATTGTTGTTGGTTTGCCGGCATAAAAATTCAAAATGACTTTGGGAAAAATGGCTACTTGTTATTGCGTCAAGATGTAAGTGCTCGCATAACAGCCTCCTATTTATATATTTTACGCAATTTTCCGACCCTTCTTTATTCTTATTCAATATATTGTTTGTGGTGATACAAAACGTTTGGTCGCGTCCAACGTTCTTTCAATAGGATTTTTCGCTAACTTTTTTTCTTGAGTACAATTCCTCTTTTATCACCTAACCTTCTTCAATCTCGATGTTTCTCAATGTGGTAAAGGTACGGTAAATCCAAATACACTTGTAGGTAAATAATATTATGGAATGTCAATTAATCTCACTTATCCCGTAATCATAAAGTTTTATAAGAAGAATATATGGGTTGTAACGGTTAGAGATCTAAATCTCTATTCCGTAGTTAAAAAAAAGGGTCTCTCGAGAGTCCGGATAATTTGGTTTAGTTTCCTACCCTGTAGTGCTTTCAGCTACTGTCGAGAGGAAGCTTAGTATCGTTCCCCGTATGCTTGGTTGTCAGCGCCAACGGTCATTTTTGGAACTACTCGTTCTACGTTTGAAAGCTCAGGGTTGGGCTAAATATAATAGTTCGGAATGGGTAAGGTGCAACATCACCTAATAAGTGAAGTAAAAATCGGCGGAGAAAATGTCTTTACAATGTTTGAGAAATCCAAGTGTAATTAATTGTGAAGTTATTACCAGAATTGTTATATAGAGCAAAGCCTTATATGAAAGTTAAAATATATCTTCTTATCGTGAAGTGTGTTTGAGTAAGATAAAGGATTTCGACGTAACTTTCCTTATTCTTGACCATTTTGATTGTGATCAACATGTGATAATCGGTCATTTAAGGTGGTGTATTTCGTTATTGAATTTTGGAAGATCTCCTATTATTCAATTTATACAGTAAATTTGTAAGTTCTTTAAATATATATATATCTTTAAGGTTAATATTTTTTGTATCTATTTTGAAGTTTGTTGTAATTCAATTTCTATCAGTTGTATCGAAAAGTCACTTGCTTAGATTTTTGTATTCAACTCTATTTGACCATATATAAATCATACAGTAAGAATTACCTTCTTTTCTTATTATATAATTAATTACTATATAAACCTTAGTTAGCGCATTTGAATTCGACATTTTGAACTTTAGATGAGTAATTATTTACTTTTTCGATGTGATATAAATTCACGTCATTTTTGAAATAATAATACTAAAAATAATTCCCCCCGATTTAGCAGAGCTAGATTCCTATTCTGAACAATTATCCTGATTTAAAGGACCTGAAGCTAATATTCTATTCTGTGCAACTGCACTTTTGTTTAGAATTTTTTTTATTTTCTAATGTGCGTTACACAGTTAAATTCCGAACTATTATCATTCCTTACAAGCACCAAAGTTTTGGATAGACCTTGTATAAGTGCTATAAGAGTAATTTTCTCAAATGTATTTAAGAGAATGATCTTAAAGATAAATGGTATTAGCAATCAGTGTCCTTGTTAAGATAGAGCAGTCAGAAGGTCAGTTAGTAGGTGTTTCTATTTGTATATGTACATACAAAATATATATTTTTAAATTACGTAAACTTCAAGTTAATAATTTAGTGTCTAAGCAAGTGAAGAATACTAAGAGTTACGTTCTACATCTTAGTTTTGTTGTTGTCAAGTACGCATCGAATCCAAAAGTCGTGTTTTATTAATTGTAATCCTTCTGATAGCAGGAGTATTAAAAAAAACTCAATAAAATGTACAGGAGTTCTTCCAGTAATAGTCGTCCTGAAGGCTTGTGGTTAAACGGGTTTTCCAATGGTGACCATGGCCTCTTTATTAGGAGTCATAGACAACGAACAGAAAGTAACAGTTCGAGTGAATTGTCAACTCCCGATCCTTTCTTGCATACCTATAGCGAATCTTGATTAGTTACGTCTGGTAGCTATTCTTCATCGCTTGGTGACAGACAAGCAGGAACTAACGTGATGCAAAATGTAAACAATGACGATACGACTCGATCAGCCGTATCGTGTGTAAGTGCACATAATCCTTTCGTCATGGAACAAAATTCATTGATAAGACAAGAACCAGTTTCTGTTCCGATGGAACCACGTTTTCGTAAGTTTGTAGAAAAGGAAGGAAATAAAAACACAAATCCTTTTATTTCTCTTACCACTAATCAGCCAACAGTATTGGAAAATAGTAGACTTATAAATATTGGAGTACCTTTTTCTACCAATATTGACAAGTTAACAGTAGATATAACTAGTAACAACTTCACAGGTATATGTAGATCCATACCAGTATGTGACGGGAGTAACGACCTATTAATTTTTGAATTTTTGTTATCGGTTTATCGGATTGTCAAGCAAGGCATATATCCGATAGAGGCAATACTCATGGCATCTATTGGGAAAACTCGTGTTGGTTTTCATACTGAATTGTTAAGAGAAATAGGGTTATCACATGATTGGATATACATAGCAAATGTTATTTTTACAAAAGTGGTCACACCCATAGGCCAGAGACATATTTATGATAAATATATTTACTGTTTACAACAGACTACAGAAAGGATATTGGAATACGTAAACAAAGTGATAGACAGTTTTACGATTTGTTATGGTGGTATGCAGGACGATAAATTGAGAGACATATTGTTGCGGGGTTTGAACCCAGTAGTCAGACATGAGGATTTTCGATATAATATACCCTCATCTTTACCAGTATTTGTGCAGGAATTAAAGAAATACAGCGTTCACCAGCGTAATGTTGACATGTATAATTCATTGGTAGGTGCCAGGCTTGAAAGGTCGAACTTTACAATTCGAGGGAAGAAAACAACACCGAGGTGTTTTGAATGTTTAGGTCCGCATCTGGTATCTCAGTGTGATCTACGACTAATAATAATGATAGACAGAAATATGTGAGTGGGCAAGGTTCTAGCTTCAAAACTGACAGGCCCTCAGTTCGATCTCGATCCTTGAGAGGAGAGGCGGAAGTTAGTACAGAGAACAATATAAGTCAAAAACATAATGCAAATTGTGTCCTGACGTCGCACTCAAGAAAACTAGTGGCGGCTTTTATAACAGGTTACATTTTAGGTTTGCAGAATTGTGGCGCCATCGATAGTTGTGCTTCCGCTTCGCTAGTAAATAAAGAGAGCTTTTTAAAATGGAATAGATCTTTGAAAAGACCGGTTAAGATTTTCACAGAAAAATTTATTGGTGTTGGTGTAGGAAATACGAAAATCAAGTTAGACAGTGTGGTATGGTTACCAGTGAGATTATATCAGAAAATATATAGACTCAAATTTTATTTAGTACCTGAACTTAAACCTATATTTTTGATAGGCATAAACGAATTGAAAATGTTAAAGGCGCGAGTAGATATTGAAAACAATCAGTTATATCTTGGAATGGAAAAGGTGAATATACCTTTACGGTATGAGTGTAAGGAAAACTCCTCTTCGGACAATTCACATGACATTGATAGTGTTTCTCAAAGTGCGGAACAAGTAACATTCATTGACAGTGTTAACATTTCAAATATATTTTTGAATTCTGAGTTAATGAATATTCAAGATAAATATGTGTGTTTAGGGAAGGAATATGATGTAAGGGGAACCGTTAAGGTAGGTTCCTCTGAGTGCACCTCTACGAGGGAGATGGAGCCGAAAGGACAGCAGATACATCTTGCATCCAGAGATCTTCAATCCTCAAATCCCTTTAATAAAGATATTCCTCATCCCTCTAATATTTACTATGGTCGCGTTGATAAATCTATGGAGCACAGGGTTGCCACATCAGATAGAGAATCACGAGTGTCTCATATAAAGAAGAAGATCTTGCGTATTCATGATGGGATCAGTGGTCCATCACATCTCCACATCAATAGTGATCTAACTTCATCAGTGGCCCATCCAGCATCCAACCATCAACAGATGAGTCGACAGCATCCTTCATTAGATGAACCAAGAACATCTAGTAGTTGGGTGTTACCTTCTCCAAGTGGACATAGTGATCTCAATCAATGGGATGCGCAGGTTTATGGGAGAGAAGAGATGCTACATCTGGAGTTACAGTCCAGAGTGACAGCAGGGTTGACAGTTCTATAGTGGATACAACATTAGTTGAGAATGGTACAAACAATTTTCGGACTTCTTTTATTCATGAAACTTCTTCGAAGGTTGGGGACATAGACCATACCTTAGGTTCGGTACACAGTGTTGCCAGACTTAAACCTTTTCTTAGTGTCAATGAAAGTCCACGTCTACATTTGGAACTTAAACAATCCAGAGATGTGAATGAACATGAGTTAACATCCGAACATGATGTTCTCCCATCATGTTCAAAGAGTAACAGTGTTGCCATCTTCGTGCAAGAAAACACCAGTGATAATGATTCAAGAGAGGAACATAAAACTTCTTTGTGTAATAAAAATCTGATAGACTTTAATCAACCTTCTACTACTCGGAAGTGTAGTGTTGCTAACTCTAAATATTTGAAGAATTCTTTATTAGATAATGATGGTGATTTGGAACTTCAACCTCTTATCAAACATGCGTCTTTTTCGAACTCAGTGTCGTGTATTGACAATAATAATGCTCCATTTACTTTACATCTTCATCATCCGAGATTCCAATTTAGGTCCAATGAAAATAGATGTCTCGATCCTACAAATGATAGCAGGACTAGTGGGGGAAATGGTGAAGCTGTTTTCCATGATGGTGCCAGTCCAGTCCAAGGTTCCAGTCAGCTATTTGGAAGTCAGGAAATATGGATGGAGGCTAAGCCAAGCAGTGTTCCCGGTAGTCCGGCCACGCTGAACTTAGGTACTTCTGCCAGTACAGAAGATTCTGAGTGCTCATCCCGAATGTTCCAGATCCTGAAGGACGATGACCGACCACCAGCTATGACAGTGGACCAATTCTCCTAGAAAAAGATCCTAGTTTGGATGAATATATAAGAAAGTTAAGTATAAAGTATCCTAGTGTATTTTGTAATAGAGTAGGAGAAGTTCCTAATTTTCAATATAATATTCAACTTAAAGATTATAAACCAATTAGATATAAGGCATATCCGATGTCCAGGGTTGCACAAAGAGAGTTAGATAAAATATTAGATTCACTATTGGAACAAAATATCATTCAACCTAGTTCAAGTGAGTATGCTTTCCCATGCTTCATAGTGGGAAATAGGGATGGTTCTAAGAGGTTAGTAGTTAACTATACTGATCTCAATAAAGAACTAATAGTCAATACTCAATATACACCACGTATTGAAGATGTCTTTGCAGAATTATCAGAAGGTGTTGTTCTATCTAGAATAGATATAAAGAAAGCTTATCACACTATAAGATTAGCTCCAGGCTCATATAAATATACTGCATTCCTCACGCATAGAGGATTATTTGAGTTTAAGTATGTTCCATTTGGCATTGCCTCTGGATCTTTTCTACTTAGTAAATTGATAACATATTTTGTATCCTCTGAAAGATCTAGGAGTAAGTTGATATGCAGATGATGTAGTAATTGCCAGTTCCGATATTCCTTCGCACATGAAAACATTAGATTTAGTCCTGAGTAAACTTGCTCAGAGTGGATTAACGTTGTCAGTAGATAAGTGTTGTTTCTTTCAACGACGAATTTCTTATTTAGGTGAAATAGTAGAAAATGGTAAAATGTATTTAGATCCAGCTCGATTAGAAGTAATAAGGAAACTACCAAGACCTAAAAATAGGCGCGCCGTGATTGCCTTGTGTAGTTTTGCTCAATATTATAGTAGGTATATACCAGATTTTCAAGAAATTTTAGAGCCAATTAGTCGTCTACGTTCTCCTAAGGTCCCCTTTGAGTGAAAAGAAGAACAAGATGTAGCTCTTAAGAGATTGAAAGAATGTTTTGAAAGTCATGTAATATTGAAATTACCGGATCTAAATAAGCCTTTCGTTATCTCAAGTGATTCCTCAAGTCATTCAATAGGAGGCGCTATCTCACAATTAGATGCTGAAAATAGATTAGTTCCTGTAAGTTTTTATTCTCGGAAGCTTAAAAAGTATGATGTAAACAAGCCAATCTTTGTTCTTGAACTCATTGCAGCTTTAGAAACCATGGAACGTTTTCGTACATTTTTACATCAACCCTTTGAGTTGAGAATCGATAATTTGGGTCTAGCTTATGCTCTTAGAAACTTGAAAAGAGTTAAGAGATATGGTAGATTATTATATAGGCTTTTTGAATTTAACTTTACAGTTAAGAGTGTACCTTCGTCCTTAAATGTATCTGCAGATTTCTTATCGCGTTTACACAATATAGAAGATTTCGAAGAATTCAATGAAGATCCCTCATTAGATGAAGAGGTCATTAACTTATTTATGGTGAATATATGGAATATGCCTTATGCACAACTTTCTATTAAGGATCATCAGGAAAAGGATCCCGAATTGGGGCCTATAATTGCTAGGTTGAAAAATAGGAAGAAGGTTCAGGGCTATAAACTTGTAAAGGATATCCTATGCAAGCGTACTAAAGCTTTGAAGAACCCTTACAAGATTTGTTTGCCCAGGAGTTTATCAAGAAACATCATTGAATTCTACCACTCTTATATTCTTCCTGGGGCGCACTTGGGTTTTTCCAAATGTGCTTCTAAGATCTGTGCAAGATATACGTGGCCAGAAATGATAGCAGAAATTCGAGATTATGTGACTTCTTGTATTAAGTGCCAGAAGTCCAAAAGTAAGAATACTAAACCTATGAGACAGTTGGTGTCCACCTATGAGACGTTTCCAAACGGAAGATGGTCCTGTGATGTCATTGGACCCCTCGTACAGTCCAGTTCTGGCCGATTTTTTTAATTGTTGTAGATTCTTTTACGAAAAGAATTTTCTTAGAACCTTTTAGAACTTTATCTAGCCAGGTTGTCATTAACAAGCTATACAAGTTGATGGGCCGTCATGGATTTATCCACGCCTTATGCCATGACAATCACTCTGTGTTCGTATCAGCAAGATTCCAGGATTTCTTGTATGCAAACGGTGTCAGGGATATTAGAATCGCACCGTACCACAATGGAAGTAACGCAAGTGAACGTTACATACGAGTTATCAAGGACTCTTTGAAAGCATACTTTGCAACGAAGCAACATCATTGGGACAAAGGCATTCCTGAAATTGAATTTTCTCTGAATACATCTGTCCACTCAGAACATAAACACACTCCGATGGAATTAATATATACATATCCAGTGTTTGATCAACTAGATGTGAAATGGAATGTTGATTCTCTTGATGTTCGCCACAGGGATCCAGATATCTGGTTGAATGCCTTGCGGAATATGGAACGAGCATGGCTGCGTAGAAGAAGTTATGCGGCAAAAACAGAGTAGTGTCATCATATCGAGTGGGAGATAAATTATTAATTAAGTCCCAATTCCAATCTTCCCTTCCTGATAAGGTTACGAAAAGCTTATGTCATCGGTGGCTAGGGTCGTACACTGTTATTAACTTATTAACGAAGAATACCGTCCAGGTACAAAATGATTCGGACGAGCGTGATATTAGGAAATGTCACGTCTCTTTAACAAAGAAATTTAGGGTACCACGTTCATAGAGGTATGTTTTAACAATCTGTAAATTGTTATAGTGAGATAAATTATTGTAAAATTGATGGTATCGGTAGATATTTCTATAAAAATACATCCTAATTTCATAGTTCATTTTTACATATGTATATAGTCAAATCATTGATATCATTCTTGTATAAATGTTATTTATTTGTATTGTTCCGGAACTCAGTCATTAGGTATTGTAGTATGACTGTTATCATTTGTATGTTTCTAAGTTGTAAAAATTTAAATTAATGTGTACACATATACTAAAGTACTTTTATTTTCAGGAATAACATAGATCTTAATGTAAGTTGGAAGATGTAAAGTTGCTGGTTCGACTATTCGATATTTATGTATTTGGCTTCATTATGTGGATGTTATGGAATGAATGAGCTCATCACAATCATAATTTATCATCTAGTCGTTGAGAAATTGGAAATATCTGAAGAAATCTACCATCAAGATAACTATTAATACTCACAGATTTATAGATTTGAAATAATGGAAAGAATTACATTTGTCAACTGTTAATAAGACAAATGTATATGCTTATATTTGAAGTTATATATGATGATAAAATTCTATATATTTATATTCCATATTATTCAGCTTCTTATTTATTGTAAAATAGGAGATCAATATATATATATGTATGTATAGAGCAGAGTTTCTATACTTTCGGATATGTAGTTTGGTTATGTACTTATAATTTATGAATGTATATTGTTGTCATACAGTAGAGTATTTTTTATTTTACGTAGTTATTATTTGGGAATTTTCTTTAGTTCTATTCTGTTTATGTTTTGGATTTAATTTTATTTCATTTTCTTCGGTTTTCTTATTTGGGTTAGTTTATAGTAGTTAATAGTAATTAACAATTATTCGACAACAATATAACTTCATAATAGCATTTAGCTTACAGGTTGATATATATTAATGACATTAGACTTAAAAATCTAGATTATTATTATAAAAAAATATTGCATTTTTTTAAATGGACGGAGGGATGTGTGTAACGGTTAGAGATCTAAATCTCTATTCCGTAGTTAAAAAAAAGGGTCTCTCGAGAGTCCGGATAATTTGGTTTAGTTTCCTACCCTGTAGTGCTTTCAGCTACTGTCGAGAGGAAGCTTAGTATCGTTCTCCGTATGCTTGGTTGTCAGCGCCAACGGTCTTTTTGGAACTACTCGTTCTACGTTTGAAAGCTCAGGGTTGGGCTAAATATAATAGTTCGGAATGGGTAAGGTGCAACATCACCTAATAAGTGAAGTAAAAATCGGCGGAGAAAATGTCTTTACAACGTTTGAGAAATCCAAGTGTAATTAATTGTGTAGTTATTACCAGAATAGTTATATAGAGCAAATTATTATATGAAAGTTAAAATATATCTTCTTATCGTGAAGTGTGTTTGAGTAAGATAAAGGATTTCGACGTAACTTTCCTTATTCTTGACCATTTTGATTGTGATCAACATGTGATAATCGGTCATTTAAGGTGGTGTAATTTGTTATTGAATTTTGGAAGATCTCCTATTATTTAATTTATACAGTAAATTGGTAAGTTCTTTAAATATATATATATATATATATATATATATCTTTAAGGTTAATATTTTTTGTATCTATTTTGAAGTTTGTTGTAATTCAATTTCTATCAGTTGTATCGAAAAGTCACTTGCTTAGATTTTTGTATTCAACTCTATTTGACCATATATAAATCATACAGTAAGAATTACCTTCTTTTCTTATTATATAATTAATTACTATATAAACCTTAGTTAGCGCATTTGAATTCGACATTTTGAACTTTAGATGAGTAATTATTTACTTTTTCGATGTGATATAAATTCACGTCATTTTTGAAATAATAATACTAAAAATAATTCCCCCCGTTTTAGCGGAGCTAGATTCCTATTCTGAACAATTATCCTGATTTAAAGGACCTGAAGCTAATATTCTATTCTGTGCAACTGCACTTTTGTTTAGAATTTTTTTATTTTCTAATGTGCGTTACAGGGTATACTGCTGATATGTTGTAGGCCGTATATACAGGTATTTAAAATTTTATTACTATAGTAGTGTACATGAGTAATTGAAGGAGTACATAAGTAATGATTGAATCTATAATAATAATTTATAATTATTAACATTTACTAACAACTACATTTGAGTTTTGATATATGCAGCAATAAAAAAATCATTTGGTAATCTTATGAAACAATTTATTTTTTTCAGTAAACGTTGGTGGAGCAATTGGTCTTTTCATAGGAGCAAGCATTATGAGCATAGTAGAAGTTGTATATTTTCTCTTTGTTAAACCGATATTCTTGCTGTGTGTTTATGCACTAAAATGTGTAAATAAACTAACATAGTGTACATGGTTTCCGGTGACCCGAGTCATATGTAAAATTAAGTTTATAGAGGAAAATGTTATTGAAAATAGTGAAAGATCCCTATTTATACATTTGGGTCATTCCATGTCAAATCACATAATTTTAAACATGACCGTGCTTCAATGTCTCAGATTCTCTCCAATTTTTTTTCGTATATTAATACCAATGAAATTGTTAAATTATTTCTTCCGATTTTTTTGGATGAAAAATGGGTCGGTTAGACATTGTTGAAAAATATGTATTTTGTTTGAATTCTACTCAGCATCATGTAACTATGTAACTAAAATTACCATAATTTCCTTATTTTTGAAGCTATTGGGCTCATTAAGTGTCAAGTGCAAGCTTAGTTCTTGCTCTTTCAGCAAAATCTAAGGAACCTTGCAAAAAGTTACACTGTCAAACATTCATGGGCATAAAAAGCAAATTTTATCGTTTTCTACAAATTGTGCCGTTGCTCAAAAGTTGCAACTATGAACCGTTTGAAAATTTTTGTACATTACATTCATCTTAACATGTACATGGCATGGTTAAAAAATAAGGTGGGTGTTTTTTGTATTTTTGTAATTATTATTTTTTACGTACAGAAATATACAGTTTTAGGTTTTGTTACAAATTCTGTCATTGCTCGTAAGTTACAATTATGAAACTTTTGAAACTTTTTAATATATTCACCTTAGCACATACGTGATATGGTTAAAAAATAAAAAAGGTGCTTTTGGTATTTTTGTAATTATTATTTTTTTGGTATTTTTGATGTATCGAAATATACAATTTTAAGCTTTGTTGGAAATTGTGTCATTGCTCATAAGTTACAACTATGAAACTTTTGAAATATTTTAATAGAAGTATCTTAGCAAATAAATGATATGCTTAAAAATTACAAAAGGGTACGTTTGGTCTCTTTGTAATCTCTTTATTTTACATGTACGGAAATATAGCTTTAAGTTTTGTTACAAATTGTGTCATTGCTCATAAGTTAAAACTATGACAATCTTGAAGCTTCTTTTTATAGTATCATATTATTACATATATGATATGGTTCAAAATAAAGCGGACCTTTTGGTATTTTTGCAATTAGTATTATTATTATTTCTGATTTAAATGTACAGAAATATAGAGATTTAGTGTTTTAACAGGTTGTGCTTTCCCTCTGAACTAGTGATGGCCAATTCCAGAATTTTTACTTTCCGGATTCCGGAAAGTAAAATCGGAAAAGCTGGAATTCGTAAAAGTTCTGGAAAGTGAAATTTCCGATTTTTCAAAATTTTGGTCATACCTACTTTGAAGTGGCAACTGTCACATTTTAGAAGTTTTTCTGGTAATCAACTTACTAAAAATTCGGTATGCTTAAAAACATAACTGGTGTAATGTGTAGTTTTGGTATTACCATAATATTATATTTTTGTACTTTAACTATAACTTTCCATGTTTTCCATTTGTATCATTCCTTAAAACGACACTTTTGTAACTTTTTAAAGGATTAGCTTCCACTTAGTAGGTATGATGAAATAACAAAAAGGGGTACCTTTTTTGTAATAATCTTTTGGGTTTGTAAAAAAATATAGGCCTAGCAATTAAACTATAAAGTGTTGAGTGATTATTAAAAACTCTATGAATAGAAACAACAAACAATAGACTAGTATACATAGATGAAAACAATAAACATACATACCAGTAATGGTTCTTAGAATTACATAGATTTATACACAAAATATGGTGTCCTATATTTCACAGCTCATTTTTTTAATTGATGATATGATGTCTTGTTTTAATTTCGCTTTCAGTTGCGTAAGTCTGGGCTGGTTGAATTGTAAGAGATGGAACAGAAACTTTCCAGATGATACTTTGAGAAGGTATCCAACAAACGTCATTTTCTGAGTAGTAGAATATAGGGTTTGGGTACAAAACCTCGCGGCCAGAACCTCGCGGCCAGAACCTCGCGGCGACAACCTCGCGGACCAAAACCTCGCCTGGCCAAAACCTCGCCTCCCAAAATCTCACGGCCCAAAATCTCGCCGGGCCAAAACCTCGCCGCCCAAAACCTCGCGGGACAAAATCTCGCCTGGCCAAAACCTCGCCGCCCAAAACGTCGTGGGCCAAAATCTCGCGGGGCCAGAACCTCGCCGGGCCAAAATCTCGCCGGGCCAAAACCTCGCCTTGCCAAAACCTCGTCTTACAAAACCTGGCGCCCCAAAATATCACCATACCCAAAATCTCTCGGCGGGCCTAAAAAGAAGCGCCATATTGCGTCAATATGTAATACTATTTATTTAAATGAAAATTACTGTATATTTGAATTATTTAAATCGGAGAAAAGGGGGATTAATTCGCCCTTAGTTGGAGGTTAAATTAACCGTTTATTCCTGACTGATTTTAATCGAAGCTGTGAGAACTGTGCCAACCTTTAAATAATATATACTTAAAATTTTAACAAAAATCTAATAATATTTATGAAAGTATGAAATAATATATGTTTTTACGACGCCCCTTGATTATGTCCTGTAGGTTAAAGGAGACGTAGATGACCAGGATGAAGGAAATGATCGAATAAAAAAGTGGGACGAAACGGGAATAACCCGAGAAAGCCCACGCACACGATGTTTTGTTTCTTCTTCTTCTTATTATTATTATATTATTATTATTATTATTATTATTATTATTATTATTATTATTATTATTATTATTATTATTATTATTATTATTATTATTATGTAATGTGGAATTGCATATTAAGAAACTCATTGGGTAAATTTTAAAGAAAAGTTTCATTCCGCAAGGTTTTGGCCAAGCGAAATTTTGGTTCGCGAGGTTTTGACAGGCGAGATTTTGGGCGGCGAGGTTTTGGCCCGGCGAGGTTTTGGCCACGCGAAGTTTTGGGCTGCGAGATTTTGTCCCGCGAGGTTTTGGGCGGCGAGGTTTTGGCCACGCGAGATTTTGGGAGGCGAGGTTTAGGCCACGCGAGTTTTTGGCCGGCGAGAGTTTGGGCGGCGGTGTTTTGGCCGCGAGATTTTGTCCGTATCCCAGAATATAGAAGGCCCAGAGAGATTCATGAATTGCACTTTGACGTACAGAAAAAGTAATTACAAAAGTAGCTACCAAAAGGCACGTTCTATGTTTTAACTATATCATGTATGTGCTAAAAAGGTCCTATAAAAACGGTTTCAAGAGTTTCACAGCTATAATTTACGAACAATGACACAATTTGTAACAAAATTTAAAACTGTATATTTCCGTACATGTAAAATACAATAAAGACTAATAACTACAAAAATACCAACAGCATCCTTTTTATTTTCTAACCATATCATGTATGTGGTAAGATAATTCTATTAATAAAGTGTCAAAAGTTTCATAGTTGTAACTTACGAGCAATGAGAAAATTTGTAACAAAACTTAAAACTGTATATTTCCGTACATAAAAATAATAATTACAGAAAATACAAAAAACACCCTTTTTATTTTTAACATATCATGAATGTGTTAAGATTAATGTACAAACAAGTTTCAAAAGTTTCTTATTTGTAAATTTTGAACAATGGCACAATATGTAAAAAACATAAAATTTGCTTTGTGTGCACATTAATGTTTAACAGTGTAATTTTTCTAAGGTTATTTCAGATCTACTAAAAGAGCAAAAAAAAAAAAAGCTTTCATTTGACACGTGGCTGAGCCCAATAACTTCAAAAGTAATGAAGCAATGGTAATATAGTTAAATGATGTCGAGTGCCTAAAAGTGAAATTGAAGCAAAATTCACATTTTTCAAAAATTTCTCCTCGCCCCATTTCTCGTCCAAACAAAATCGGAAAAGTTAATATATCATAATTTCATTCGTATTTTAGTATGAATATTAAAAAAAAATCTGATACATTTAAGCACGGTCATGTTTTAAAATTAGATGATTTGACATGGAATTACCCATTTCCTTTAAAAGCAGTAAAAATAGTAGTCTTTAAGATAGTGATGTCATTTTTTCAACAAACACAGACCAATTACATATAACAGCGGGTCAATATGGAAACTAAATATTACTTCTCTCATGAAGATTAATATATTTTAATGTTATGTGATAAAAATTCTGGTCTATTGAACATTGAGTAGTAGATAAACACATGAAAATTAAACAATTTGACTTTCTAGTGCAACCAAGTAGAAAGACGAATTTACGTATAAGTAAATGTGTATTTAAAATAGTGTTATTGTTCAGCACTCAAATGGGACAACGTGTTGTGCAACATATATATCATACTGCACATTCCAGTGTTAATGCTGTACATACAAGATATACAAGTGTAAAATAGTGTTTTGTAATATATGAAAAGCGTGTGAACCGAGAGTAAAATACACTTGCAAATACTTGTTATGTGATAAAAATTCTGGTCTATTGAACATTGAGTAGTAGATCAACACATGAAAATTAAACAATTTGACTTTCTAGTGCAACCAAGTTGAAAGACGAATTTACGTATAAATAAATGTGCATTTAAAATAATGTTATTGTTCAGCACTCAAATGCGACAACGTGTTGTGCAACATATATATAATACTGCACATTCCAATGTCAATGCTGTACATACAAGATATACAAGTGTAAAATAGTGTTTTGTAATATATGGAAAGCGTGTGAACCGAGAGTAAAATACGCTTGCAAATACTGACTCTGTATGTCTATAAATATTTCATTGAAATCACAACATTTTAATGTTTTATTATGAAAAATAAATATGCCTACAAGTGTAACATGTTTCGAATTCTTACTGTTACTTGCTGTATGGAGTCCTCACATGGATTAGACAAGCTTGACTATTACATATATTAAATATAACTAATCTAGTTTATAATACCATTGTAGTAGAACATTTTAACTTAGGTATAGCATTGATATTTGTTATAAATTCAGAATAGACAATGAACGACGAACCTTGAGAAAATGTAATACTAAATTCCATTCTATTTGTTCTAGGTTTAATTTTTACAATTGTGAAAGACTGACACTATACGATGACACTAAATGTGTATGTTCTTAATGCTGTATAATAGCACTATCCGTATTTCATGATTTAACACTACGTGTGCTCCAGGGAACGCAAAACAGTAATTTCTTTCTTTCACAGAGACTTTGCATGATATTTAAAGGGTGACTACTTGCACAAACATATGAACTTAAGCATGCGATGTTGCAATCATTTGAAAACAATAGGAAGCCAAATTTCCTCATCATTAAATACGAAGTCTGCTTCCCAAAACTGGCTTTTCTTTCTAATACATGTTTTTGAAATAATAAAACATGGAAAATATTTTCATCTCCAAAGGGGAGGAACAAACCTTACGGGTTCGGACAATCTTACAGCTTTAAGAAATGAATGCAAGGGATGGAGGGCAATTCTGAAATATATTCGTTGACATATAAATGTGCTGTTTCCAGCAGGTTAAAATAATTGGTCTATTATCGCTTAATATGATTGCAAAGGAGACAGGATGATTTCTTTGGAATAATAAACATAAACCGGGTGGATAAGAAATCTTGTTGGACCTTCCAGTATTAATATACATTAAATTTGAATACGAATTCGTAAATCAACACAAAATTTAAAATCGACCAGAGAAAAC
Organism: Thermobia domestica; assembly: GCF_964235325.1. Taxonomy (NCBI): domain Eukaryota; kingdom Metazoa; phylum Arthropoda; class Insecta; order Zygentoma; family Lepismatidae; genus Thermobia; species Thermobia domestica. Next base: position 69,437,445 of record NC_137460.1, on the reverse strand, counting down.
GACATTTTACTACAGCTTGTAGTTTCCAATATCTCATTGTTGAAAGCAATTGTTCACAATTGTATAAATGAAGCATTTTAATATATATTATGGTGGCTCGATCATATAGATGGATGGTTATTTAGATCATTTCTTTGTGCAGTTATGAATAAGGGGCTAGATGTATTACATTTTGCTATAAATAAATAAATTCTGATCTTTCTAAGTGATACAAATCTGTAATCAATCTCACAAAAAAAATGCAACGTGTTTGATTAAAATACCAATGCTGATTGGAACATATATAAATCATACTTTTCAATAAAATATAAATCATTATCACAATTTAACTACTTGTATCAATTAATTTTCCTTTAATATTTTATAATTAACTATTCCATATTCAATCTTAATTACATATTGTACATGCAAAAAGCTAATGTTTATATATGTTCTGTAATCACACCTATCTCCAATTGTTCCAAATAAGACATAATCTGCATCACAAATCACAAATTAATTCGTATTTCTGTTTTTATGTGCCAGAGTTATGATATTTACGCTAAGGAAGACATAACTGAAGGATATTATATAGTCCATCACAAAAATTACCTGGGGATCAATCAAGAGAAACCTTACTTAATAAGCGAATGCTACAATACTAAGCTTCTTAAGAGAATATAGATACATTTAGAAAATTACCAATTAGTGTACTTGAAATCTTTCTTAGATGTTTCCATATCTTGTATTATGTAAGTTATTATAGTCAGTAGAAACAACATGTATTAGGTGTAGAAATAATAATTCAAGACATGAATTGTAAAACATCTCACCTCAGAGTATTTTTACGAGGAATATAAAACATTATAATATTGAATGTTTTTGTTAAGATGTGCCGTTATGTGGGTTGTCTGTTATGTTTCTTATTGTTACTTTTCAGGTTTCAACTGAGTGAAACAGATAACTATATCAATGTAAAAAAATGTAAATATATTTGTGGACTTAGGATGTTTCTAAATTAATGTCACTGTTTTAAAGTATTTTTCTTTTCGTTAAGTATTTTAAAGTATCAACAATAGGATGTATTTAATTATGCTAATAAATAACGTAAAATTCAACTAACAATTGTAGTTTGTTATTAAGAAATTTAGATTTTCTTAGAGAGAGAAGTAAAGAAAAGCTACTTGCAACACCTCGAAGTATTAGCAGGAGACTTAGGTAACTGAACGTTTCGTTGAGAGATACAGATGACTCTGAAGCCATTGGTACACTGAATTAAACCCAGGTACAAGTGTCTGTTAGAAGTAAAAAGTGGTGATTCGTTCTTACATCTAGTTAAAGTGAAATTCGATAAGATATTTATTTTTCGTTAGTGAAAGTTCAAAAGGATTGGCAGTAATTCTATGAATTTCAAATACCTTGGTGTGGTACTAATTATTGAGTGGTGATTTAAGTCATAAGAAATTATAGTCATCCAAGAAGTGATATCTAGATAATATTGAAGTTTTTGTTTCATACATCCGTTTCGTGTTATCTGGAATTTTCCAAACATACATGTGGTGATTGTGAGCCAATATTATGTGCTTCTGTTACTGAGGATTTAACTAAATGTTGGTAAGCTGTATATAACTTTGTGTTATACTAAAATTTAATTTTGAATTAGGAAAATACTGTCAGGAGTATAAGCTAGAATAGTAGTATGATTAAGAATAGATTTCAGTTAAACTGTGATTCAAGAACTATCTTTAAAAATTCTTTCCTACTGCTACCAAATTATTAATTTGAAAGACTGAGGAATGTTTGGACTTTTCCACACTAAAGTGATTATTAAAATATTACATCACATTTAATAATAGAATTCTATTTGTATGATTATCAGAACTTAATAGTGGATTTATCGAGTAATGATACTAAAAACATTTACACGGCTACTATATATATTACACTGTTAAGTAAGAAACATTAAAAAATATTTTGTGTGGGTTTTTAGCCCGGCACCACGGCGTGTTTTATTATATATCTTACGCGTCGGCACAAAGTTCAGTATACCCTTCCCTGTTAACATACTTATTTGAGAGTTGTACAGCTGTTAAAGTGACATTTAATACGAACAGTACAATCAAGTGAACATTGAAAAAAAAGGAAGGAAATTAATACAAATGAAACAGGTTTTATAGTAATATTGAGACACGCTAAATACGAACTTTACATGCTTGGAGTTCATATCGTAGTGACCTTGCTGTTGATAGTGGAAAGACATGTGAATTTGTTCAACTACGTCAGTGTAAACCTCTTTACTAGTGGTGTTCCTGTAAGGAAGAAAAGAAAAGCAGTGTTCCTTAAACTTGTGTATAGTTAGTTCTATATTGTAGCAATGGCTTCTTTCGAATATTATATGGGACGTAGACCACAGTTATTTTTGAAACATTTATCAAATGGAGATGCAGGTAGTTTTAATCAGTTCAGCAATACAATGGATGACAGTTCTACGACTAGCAGTTATGTATTTCAAGGAAGTAGACTTGGATCAGAGGTAGGTAATCCTTTTGTTACGCCTGGGAGTGCAGAGAACTTGGAAGAACATAGGTGGTTGTTATCAACAGACCTAGCACAAGAATGAGTTAGTGATTGTAAAAGGTCAGTCAAGCATGAAACAGACATGAACAGGCTTCATATTAGTGGTTGTAACCATCGGCTATTTAGTACATTTCATTTAGTTGACCATTCGGCAGAAGTAGTCGATAAAAATAACTTTTTCTCGTATGAAAAAGAATTGCAATGTGATAATGGAAGTAGCAAACCCTTTGCTAATATGCAGTTAACGCATAATGAATCAAATTTATTACATGCTCTTCGGCCATTCACGACTAATTTACAATAAACTCACAGTAGGGTATAGCAAATAATACATTGTGCAGTCTAAGCAATGAAATTAAAGTGTGTGATGAAAACAACGGTATATCATTGTTGCAACTTCTGTTACATGTTGAATCTTTAAATAATTTAAACGTTTTTCCTTATGAATCCATTATTATGGTGGCATTGAGCAAAAGTAGAGGTATTTTACGTAATAAAATACTGGATTATATGGGACGTAATGATAAATGGATAGCGTTAGCTGTCATATTTTCTAATTTGAGTTCTTCATTAGGAAGACGGGTTGTAAATCAAAAAATTGTAAACGTTATGCAATCTCGAGAGCAGGTTCCAGTATTATTTGTAGAAATTGTTAAAAATGGTTACCAAAATCTCCATGGTAGCTTAGATAAGGATCATGTAAAAGATATTGTGTTGGGTAGTCTCGATCCACGTTTGTAAGGGAAAGGCAAATATTTGGGGTTTGAGTCCCGAGTTCGTTAAAAGCTCTTGAAAGTGATTCACGTTCCTATGTTATACATATAAAGAATATAAATACGTACGATACGATAAATACATTTTCTGACTCTGAAGAAAAATAAAAAAGTGAGGCTTGAAAAAGCCTATAGCCTGCTTTGAGTGTGGTAGTCCACATTATGCTAGTAGATGTAGCATAAACGTGCATTGACTATTTCGAGAAGATTAAACAGTTTACGGCTAGATAATAGGGAGAATGAAAATATAGGAGGAGAAATTAATTTTAAAACAAGAACTTTGCAAAGAGAGAAAGAACAGGTGAAAGACTCAGTCAAGGGTTAAATGTGTATACATAATACATAATGTAAAAGCAGTAATAACAGTAATCAAATAGTCGGAGGAAAAATGTTGCGACCTTTGTTAATGTTTTTATTTTAGGGAAAAGATACAAGATTGTATAGATTCTTGCTCTACCATTAGTGTGATAGAAGCAAATGTTTTCAAGCGATGGAATGAAAAACTTAAAAGTGCATTTAACATTAATCAGGATTCGTCCACAGGTAGAAGAATTGACAAAAAACAAAAAAAAAAAAAAAAAAAACAGTCAGTTTTAGCAAGTAAGTTATATTCCCTTTAACATTACTAAATAGGTTACATAAAGTTAAATTCTATTTAGCTGATGAATTGAAAGCTACATTCATTTTGGGGATGCTGAGCAGAGCATGTCAAGGAAGTCCCAGATTATTATCATCAAATAATATTAAAAGATGACGTACCAGTACGAAAAAAAAGTGGGGTGGCACAAAAACAAATGGATAAATTTTTAGACTCATTGTTAGAGCAAAATATTATTCAGGAAAATGATAGTTATTATGCGTCGTCTTGTTTTTTATTGGGAAATAAGGATGGAAGTAAACGTTTAATCGTAAATTACCAAAAAACAATCAAAAATATAAAATTCTCAATAAATCCTCGTGTCGAAGATGTCATGAGTGAATTATGTAATAGTAGAATATTTTTAAAACTAGATAATAATTTTGCTTACCATGTATTTTGGTTACAAGAAGATTCTGTAACTATACATTATTTATACATAGAGGGCTCTTTGAGTATCGATATGTCTCCTTTGGAATTGCTATTGGTTCATTTGCTTTGAGTAAATTAATAACCAATTTGTAATACCATCTTAAAGATAGGGGTGTGACGTGGTAAGCTGACGATCTGTTAATACATGCAGTGGATATTGAAAGTTATAAACAATTATTGGCTGAAGTCTTTAGTATTTTTGAGTAAAATGATATAACTCTATCTTTTAGTAAATGCTCCCTGTTCCAACATAAAGTAACCTACCTAGGACATACTGTGTTATAAAAGACGCTCATATTTATGTGGACCCTTCTAGAATTGAGATCATTAAAAATTACCCTCTGCTAAGAATAGAAAATCATTAATTAGCTTGTGTTCATTTTTATAATACTTTTCGAGCTTATACCTAAATTTCAGGATCTTATGGTTCCATTAACTAGGTTAAGGAGTAGTAAAGTTCAGTTGAGATGGAGAGAAGTAGAACAAGCTGCCTTAGATAAAATTAAAGAAATGTTTGAAAGTCATGTAATGTTAAAATTGCCTAATCTAACTAAGAAATTCAACCTGTCGACGGATGTCGCCCTGATTTCTTTAGGCGAAATGATTTCACAAATGAATGATAAGAGGAAGCGGTTCCGGTGGGATTTTTAGCAACGTCTTCCAAAATATGATGTAAACAAACGGTCTTTCTTCTTGATTTGATGGCAGTTGTTCAAGTGATGGAAAGGTACTTTTCTTTCGGATACACCATTTGAATTGAAAATATGGGACTTATTTATGCTTTACGAAATTTAAAAAGGTTAAAACCTTATAGAAGTTTCTTTATAGGTTATTTTATTTTAATTTCAATGTAAAAGATACTCCAAGCGTATTGAATGCACCTGCCGATTTTATATACAGGCTGCATAATAAAAATGATTTTGAGGATTTTTCGAAGAAAAATCATTAAATGAGAAAGTAATTAATATGTTATTAGTGAATATGTGGAGTATGCCTTTTGCTTGACAATCAATTGAATAATTCCAGAATGAAGACCCTAACACGAAAGAGATTATACATAGATTTCAAAACAAAGAAGTAATGAATGATTGTAAGTTAATTAATTGAATCTTATGTAAGAAAACACAGTCAATAGGAATCCATTTAAAATTTGTTTGCCAAAATGTTATCTAGATCTATAATCGAATACTATCATGCATTGCCAGGAGCTCACTGTGGGATAGATGAATGTATTGGTAAGGTGTCTTCTGGGTTTATGTGCCAGTGTATGATAGTCGAAATAAGAGAATTTGTAGAAACTTGTAAAGAAAGCAATTGAGGAAGAGTAATAATAAACAAAAGATGGGACTTTTTATGTTTGAAATTATACGAGGGGTTAACTCTATGTTATACTGTGATACTATAGGACTGTTCGCGCTCAAAATCAGGGAGGTATTGTTTAATATTTGTTGATGCCTTTTAGAAATATGTCTTTTTCAGAACCATTAATTAATTTGAACTGTCAGACAATTATTAATAAATTGTTCAAAATTAATATGTAGAAGAAGATTCGTTTCCAGTATTGCCCATAATAATACTAGTGTCATTAGGTCATCTAAATTTAATGACTTTATATAGCGTAGGCATCAAAGACATTTGTATCTCCCCATATCATTTTACAAGTAATACAGCAGAAAGATATGAAGTCTTAAGCAATCATTAAGAATTTATGTAGAAGATAAATATCATCTGTGGGATAAATATATTAGTGAAATAGAATTTTCTTTGAATTCCTCAGTACACACCGAACGTGGCTTTTCTCCAATGGAGTAAGTATGTAATTACAACGTATATGGTCAGGATTGGAATATTTGGTTTAATGCATTAAAGGAATAAGAAATGTTCAAAATGCTTGCTCAGGTAGGAAAAAGAAATATGACAAAAATAGGACCGAAAATACGTACCAAGCTGGAGATATGGTATTATTAAAATCACAGATATAATCATCTTTGCCTGGAAAAATAAATGGAAGTTTGTCCGTTATTGGCACGGACAATATCGGATAATTCGAATATTGACCCCAAATAGTATTCTAGTAGAAAATACTGACAATCCATAAGATATTCGAAAATCACATGAAACTTTGTCTAAACATTTTAAAGAAATGAGAAATGTTCGTTGAGAATTATTGAATGGAATTCATTCGAAATATTCCGGATGTTATTAGGTAATGTAGCTATTAAGCTTATGCTTATATTAATTTGTAAATATTACAGGCCTGTAATATCAATTCACTATAATGTTAATTCAGTTGAAATATCAACTGTTTTGGTTGACGTTTAGAAAATTTAGATATAAGAATGAATGGAAAAATCGAATAAGGAGTCACCACTCATCACTTATTATCATTAAATATTATAACTGAGTTAAATAAATAAGGTTAAGAGATGCATTAAAACTTTTTCTAACCTATAAAGACTAACTGTATGGAAGAGAGAATGAATGATTGTTATTTGGGGGAACACTTTTCTTTTAGTTATGTTAAATTTTTAGGTTGTGCGAATGTGCTGAGTGATTAGTTTTGTTAAATGTAGATGTGGTGGTATGGTTGGTTGATGTAGACTTAGATAATTACTTATTCTACTAACAGTAATAATCTCTGAAATCATTTAATAATAATAAAAATAATAATAATAATAATAATAATAATAATAATAATAATAATAATAATAATAATAATAATAATAATAATAATAATAATCTTTATTTTAGTGCCGCGAACAGCTTTCGGCAAAAATACAGCACTTGGTATCAGAGAATGCGATGGCATAATAATACTACTAAAAATAAATAATAAGAAAACAATAAAAAGAAGGGTACTAATATAAAACACAATGTAGCTAAAAGTCAGCTAAGCAGAAATAATTCCTTGTCAACGCAGTAAAACTTATCAAGGTTTCCATCCATCTAAAACAACAAGAAGCTAAGAACAGCAGTCATAAAATTACATTTGGCTTAATGTTTCTAAACGTCATTGATTAAAAACTGTCAATCAGATCACATAAAACTTTCACATTGTTTGATACAATAAGTCTAAAATGAGCTTAAAGAATATGTCAATCTTTTTAAAATTTCACATTTCCAATTCAGAGGAACTAAAATCATGGTATTTCTTATGCTATGATTTGGCACTTTAAAACCTATGTTTTGTAAACAATATTCACTGATATAAATGTTATTTAGTATTTTTTGCATGCATACTCTGTCGAAATTTTTTCGTCTATTCATAAGGCTTTCTAAACCCCAATAATCAGTCCAATATTCATAACTATGTGAGTAATAGCTCATTTTCATTTTAAAACATAGAAGTCGAATAAAACATTTTTGCACAGATTCAATCTTGTTTGTCAAAGTTTTAGAAATGCTGTTCCAAATTACCGAACCAAATTCTAATTTTGGTCTTACAAGTAATTTATATAGAAATACATATGTTTTATCTCTTTGAAATACAGGCCACTGTTTAGAAATAAAACCTATTATCCTTCTGGCACCTTGTACAATACAATTTATATGATTAGAAAACTTTAACTGACTGTCAAATGTAATACCTAGGTCTTTAATAATGCTTACTTGCTCAATTTGTACACCATTGACCTCATATTTACTGACATAATATTGAGTTTTATTGGTGTATGTCATAAATTTTGTTTTCTTATCATTAATTTTTAGAAAATTATTTCTACACCACGTGTTTACTGCATTTAAGTCTTGTTGCAGTAAATAATTATCGAACTCATTGTTGACTAATCTGAACAACTTCATATCGTCAACATATAGGAGAATTTTAGAGTATTTTATTTTTTCTGTCAGGTCATTTAAAAATAAAGAAAATAAGAGAGGGCCCAAGGGCGACCCTTGTGGTATTCCGTTTTTTGCATAGCCTACACTAGAATGTACAGGTCCGATTTTAATTTCGTAAGTTCTGTTTGACAGATAGCTTTCAAACCAGCGAATGTACAAAGGTGGCAAACCAATATTTGATAACTTGCTAATGAGATACTTATGACTGACAGAGTCAAAAGCTTTTGATATATCTATGTATATTACATCGACTTGCAATTTATTCTTCAGTGCGTTATAGGTAAAGTCTATAAAATGAATTAGATTAGTTACAATTGACTTGCCCTTATAAAAACCATGTTGAGACTCATTTAAGATATTTCTTACATTAAAATATATGTGTTTATGGACAATTAGTTCAAATATCTTCGAGAATGCATTGACAAGAGTTATTGTCCTGTAGTTGCTTGCAATCTGTCTATCACCTGATTTATACACTGGAACAACATATACTTGCTTCCACATTGAAGGATATACACTTGTACGTAATGAAACGTTAAATATATTTGCCAAACTAGTTGAAAGTTCAGTTGCACAAGATTTTATTACATAATAAGGAATATTATCTGGACCTGGAGTAGTGTTCAGGTTAATTAGTTTAATTGCTTCCATTACATCTAAATCAGTAACGGTAGGAATTCCGATTAGAGCACTATTACTAACGATATTCTCAGGCAATACCTCTTGACCTACTTCTAAGTTAAAAGCTTCATAAAATACACTCTTAAATGCCTCAGCAATTTCGACAGTGTCTTGAATTAGCATACCATTACAATTTATTTGCTTCGGTACTTGTTTACAGTCAGACTTTTTAAAAACGTTCCAAAAATATGAGCTGTTCTTATAAATACTATTTTCTAAACCTGAATAATAAGATTTTCTTGCTTCAATGTATTTCTTTTTCACAAGTTTCCTTAGGTCTGAATATCTCTGATACCATACGTCATCATTTGTTCTTTTGGCTTTAACAAAATATTTAGTTTTTTTGTTTATTAGTGCTTTCAATTCTCGCGTCATCCATGGATCCTTATATTTTTGTTTACAACCAATTGACTTCTTAGGTACATGCTCATTAAATACACAATAAATTAAATTATATAAATGGTCAATGGTCAGTGATTTCATTAACACAGTTACTGCAATTATTTATTAAGTTAATTTCTCTAATGCCCTTGTAAATACCTAGGAAATTTGCTTGTTTGAAATTATATGTATCGTACTGAAGAACGGGACAATATTTGCCACTATCTATAATTTTCCACTCAAACATGAATGGGGGATGGAAGCGATCGACTTTAGTCAGTGGTGGGATGTCAAAATACATAGAACTGTTATCCAAATTTGTTAGCAACAAATCTAATACTCTTCCCGGATTCCTATGGTCATATGACTTATTTTTCTGATTTAAATTTAAAATATTGCTTAATTCAAATATTTTTTCTGCTTTTTTCTTCGAATAATAATTATCAGTTGTTATGTTACCTGAAATCCAATCTATGCCTCCTGCTTTAAAATCTCCTAATATAATTACATTAAAATCTTTCGTCAATACAAAAGAACATAGCCAATCACAGTAGTTACTAAAATCTTGAAGCAACATGTCAGGAGGGAAATAAACTAAACATAAAATCAATGGGGTACTGTCAGGAATTAAAATTTTTGCTATAATAATGTCTAAGGATTCGTCAGGGGGATTAAGGATTTCATAAGAATATTCATTTTTTATTAAGAGTAAACACCCTCCACCTTTAGACTTATTTGTGAGGGTTAGATTTCTATCTTTTCGTATCACACTGTAGTTTCTAGAGATTTGAGAAAGGTAACAGTTTTCCTTTTTATACCACGTTTCTGTTATACAATAAAAATCATAGTTCTTACAGTTTATTTCATCTGTAAATTCTTTTTCTTTTGTGTTCAAACCATTAGAATTTTGATAGTATAGTTGTAAATATCTCGTATGCATTGATTATGTATTAGTTACCTGTTGTTGCTCTTTTCCATTCCGATCGCTTGCAGACGTGGGTACCACTATTTCATCCTTCAAACGTCCCATGAACCTTGTAAACAATACTCCTTCAGGCCACATGTCTGAATTGCACACAGTATCAAAATGTTTTTCATGTACAATAACGTAAAAGGATGAATAACTGTTGTGTTTTGTTTTTAATTTGACACACTTTACAACCTCAATGTTTGCACAATCTTTAATAAATGCACTAAGCTCATCACACGAAACACTAGGATCAAGTCGAGTCACAAACACTGCGGATACACGAGGTGGTTTTTTGTTTACCTTTAGTTTATCACTAGCACTTCTTCCTGCATTAGATTTGAGCTTCTTATAGGTTCGCGTGATTCATGATTTGTTACGATTCCTGGCTGTTTTGCTGGATTAATACGCCTGGAGCGTTGGCTTACAACCTTCCAGTCACTATTGTTTACATTTTTTGCAACTCGCTCACGTGGCATGTCGTTCGCTTCATTGACCTTGACATTGTTTTCATTCGAGCACCCTTGCACTATAACACGGTCAGGTGTGGATGGACTATTTACAACTTCTGCAAATGTCTTAACTCTGTTCTCACTACTTGCTTTCACTAATTCGTTTAACTTGATGTTTTCTTCCTTCACAGAAATTAATTCAGCTTTCAATGCCTCATACTTGTCACTTATTTCCTGTAATATAGATATTACATGGTCTAACTTTTCATTCACTACACTACAGCATGAAACACCTTTTGAGTTGTTATTTGAACAAATAGTATTTGAGGATTTATTTTCCTCATGTTCTAAAACTTCATCATCACTAGAATCACCACCATAATTGTCTATTTGATCAGTGTCTATGGGACTTACGTGCTTCCTCAATGTAGGAGTAACTGCCGTGTTGTCGTCTCGTTGCCTTATGCAATTTTGACATTTATATGTTGAAATGCCTTTTTCAGAATACATTTCGTATTCAACACGTCCAAATTTGAGACCGTTCTTTACATGATATCTATTGTTGCATAGACAACATGCTAGAATTAATTGTTTTCCAAAAAATGGCTTACGACACAGACCACACGTGTCGTTAGTTGGCGCCATCTTGATAATAATAATAATAATAATAATAATAATAATAATAATAATAATAATAATAATAATAATAATAATAATAATAATAATCTGAGATTTTTTCCTCCATGGTGAGGATGTTGTGAGGAAATATAGATTTTCTTAGAGAGAGAGAAAAGAAAAGTTACTTCTAGCGCCCCGAAGTATTACCGGAGACTTAAGTGACTATGAACGTTTCATTAACAGAAATAGGTGGCTCTGAAGCCATTTGTATACTGAATTAGACAGAGTGCACAAGTACTTGTTAGAATTGAAAAATGTGCTTAGTTCTTGCTTGTAGTTGAAGTGGCCTTCGATAAGATATTTATTTTTTGTTACCGAAAGTTTAAAAGGATTGGCAGTAATTCTACGAATTTCAAATATTTTGGTGTGGTACCAATTAGTGGTGATTCAAGTCATAAGAAACTATAGTCATCCAAGAAGTGATATTTGGATAATATCGAAGTATTTGTTTCGTACGTCCGTTTCATGTTATCTGGAGTGTTCCAAACTTACATGCGGTGATTGTGGGCCAATATTTTGTGCTTCTGTTAGTGAGGATTCAAGAAATGTTGGTAAGCTGTATATAACTTTGTGTTTAGTATAACTTTGTGTTATACTAAAATTTAATTTTGAATTACGAAAATAAACTGTCAGGAGTATAAGTGAGAATAGTAGTATGATTACGAACAGATTTCAGTTAAATGGTGATTCAAGAACATTTTTTTTAAATTAGACTCCTGTTACCAAATTATTAATTTGAACGACTGTGTAATGTTTGGACTTTTCCACGTCAAAGTGATTATTAAAATATTACAGCAGATTTTAAAATGGAATTTTATTTATATGATTATCAGAACTTAATAATGGAATAATAGATTGATGATCGTAAAAAAACATTCGCACGGCTATTATATATAAAAAACACTCTTAAGTAAGATACATTAAAAATTATTCTGTGTGGGTTTTTAGCCCGGCCCCACGGCGTGTTTTGGTATAAGTCTTATTGGAACATCATTAGTATCTAAGAAGAAGTAGGTTTGAATTACCACTTTTATTAAAAGACACTGACTGTAACACATAACTATATCAATGTAAAAATATGTAAATATAATTATTCAAAATGCATTACGTATTGAGATATTAAATTACACAAGATATAGAGCACGATTATAACATTAAATTGAAAAATCTATATTTGATTAAACATTAAAATTTTGATTTGTTCCTTATAAGCACATTTAAGAATACATATATTATCTGTAGCCATCATATTTGCTCCAAAATAAACATCGGACTGCTTGACAACAATATCTTTCGGGTCTGTAACGATTTTGAGTAGCAAAGTAAAATCTGTAGATAATGTTGCTACCACTCCCAATTTACCGGTATTAGCCATGACTTCCAAGAATTTATTTTATCCAAAGTGGATTTAAAACATTCTTCATGAACATAGTCAAAGTGGTTGTCAGCCTCCTAGGATGTCTCTACTTCCGTCTTCTTGTATGTTATAGAAGAAAAATCTCGTCAAGTTCTTTACCTTGAGGTAATATGCCTAAGATCGATGACACATTCCTGCGCTGGATGGCGGTGCTGATACCTTGGAAAAGGAATGCATTAGCTCGGGGGTCACCAGTTTTGATTGCTATTCTATTACCAACTTTATTAATGAAATTAGATCCTTCGTGATCCGAAGACCCACTGGTTTCTATTGCTACTGTTACAAACCAATATTTGTCCAATAGGTTTGAGTCATATATAATTGTGGACTTAGAATCTTTCTCAATGCATGTCATTATTTCAAAATATTTTTCTGTTTGTTAAGTATTTTAAAATATGAACAATAGGACATATTTATTTATGTTAATAAATTATGTGAAATTCTAGAACATAGACTATTGTCACCAAATATATCATAAAATGACGTAATTTTTTGTTTTATAATATTGTTGATTAATTGTTCGATTTACGTATTGTTCTTATATTACGCATAAACATGTAGTGAAATTAAACAGCTCAAAATGTACTAATGCACTTCAAAAGGCGACACAATAGTGAAATAATGTGGAAATTAAATGTCTTAAAAGTGGTTAATTTTGTCAAATAACATATTTTGGTGTACCTTTTTCCTGAACCATTAAGTACTACTTTCATAATAGTGTAGTCGTTCGCCTGAGAAAATAATTTTCTCAACTGAATTGATTAACACAAAAAAGTTCTTTAACTTGAGATGTATTCTATTCAACTAAAGTTATTTTGAATTAAAAAATCTGTTTTACCTAGTTCAACCTAGGCTTCAATATTATGTAAGTGAATAGTCGTTGGAACATTAACTGTGTTGAATTAAAAAAAGAGCGAACAGAAAATACGAAGGTGATTGACTTGATGTGTTTTCAATTTAGATTCTCAGTTTATCCATATGCATTTATTAAAATAAAGATCAGGGTTTTTTTCTACATGCAACAATATAACTTCTTTATCAAAATTTAGAATTTATAATAAATCTGAATTTTCCTCTGGAAAAATTATTTTGTTTCGTATAATTTGTTGCCATTTATTAGATTAACACCGGGTATATATCAATCGAATACTAGCACCTCTGGTTAGAAATTGTACAAATACTACCTTAACCTTTCCCGTTCAAATCCATGACGGAAAATCTTGTGACCAATGTACCTAGTTGTAGCACACATTTTAATTAATGTTTTTGTTTTCTTTTACTTTTTTCTTCCCATTGTTTCAAGTGGATAATAATATTGGCTGCCTGTTGGGAACACTTCAAGCAACGAACTTCAAGTTGGTAATCTGCGAGGAACAGTTTGTAGAATATGTCCGGTTGGGAATTTAAAGGTGAAAAGCATCTTGCATCTCTGAATAATTGATGCTTCGGCTTAATAAGCAGTAGCGGAAATTTTGTAGCAAATAGATGCAAAACCTTCCTGCTCTCGAATAGAGACTCGCTGTTCACTCTTAGTCTACTGCTAAAATTGGAACCACTTTTTCAATCAAAGATAGTAGATCAGCCGAAATTCATCGCACTTCTGTATTGTTTCCATCAGAATATACCATTATATCCTATCTGTCATCGCAGCGATGATCAGAGAGAGCTGCTGAAATATCTGCTCGTTGTTAGTCGAAGACTTGATTGTGTTTGGGTTACAATTCAAATTTAGAATTTTTTGTTAGAAGTAGCTGAAATGGCTCTATCTTAGTATATGGCTCTAATAAAGTGTTTTATGTGAGCTGTAAGATAGTATTAAGAACCAATTAAAATTTAAAAACTTTCTTAGTAGTAAGCTGTTTGAAATTCACAATTTCAGTTGCAAGTTATTGACAAAATACTACTGTGTTCACTGGAAACACGAAACTTTAAAACTTCAAATTCTTTGTAAAATGCATGTGTTCTCCTTGGAAATGGTAAAATGTCATGTTTGCAAGGGTACGAAAATAATAATTTCAAATGAGGGAGTTGTTGTTTTATATTAAATGAGCATAATACGAGATCATTGGCAACAAACTGTTATCCTTTTAGTTAGGTTGTCTAAAATTAACCTAGTGGCAAGGGAAATAGCTTGAGAGCTGATTTAGTGAGTCATATAGTAAGAAGTGGTTCGATTTCAGTTGTAATTTACCTTAAATTTGGTATACTTTCTGCTCCTAGGATGCAATAAAATTTGGATTTTTCCTTGGATTTTTCGTCACTTTAATCTCTTCTTAAAGCAAATGTAACGATGACCCAATCTTAAACTTAAGTGAGTTAAAGCTTTACGATTTAGCGTATTTCAAATTATGTCGAGAATCGAATTAAATATTTTTATTTCAGGATAAAATGCCACATATAATTCAAGGAATGTCTGTTTCAGCAATAAAGAATGCTTTTGCAAATTTCTAATATTCTATTCTCTATTGCAGTTTATTTGAGTATAAATCGTTACTTAATTCATCATGGAATTGTTCATTGTTTGGCAAATCATTTTCAGTATTTTCAAGATGTATTTACTTTTTTTATTTATGTAATGAAATAAGTAGTGATGAGCGCAAGAGTCTTGCATAAATACCGGTAAAACTTGAATTTTCTTTATAGAATGTAAAAAAGGGAAAAATCATTACATCTTTCACTTGAATTGCTTGGCTTCAATACGTTTCATTCAACTTATTAAAATCATTTTTATCAAAACTGTTTATAGCCTTCAGAAAGATGATAAAGATTTGAAGATAGAGGAAAATGGATAAAAAATAATACGTACTAAAATATTATTGTTTTGATGAAACAAGACTGAATTATATGACAAACGTTAGTTGCAATTATATTATGCATTAATTTGTTTCATTTGGAGTTGAGTTCGATCTTTATTACAGATACAATTTACGTTTCAGTGTTTTTTAAAAATATGTTCTATTTCTCAGCGCCTTGTAATAGTTTACAACTTTTAGCAATTTTCAAAATCGGGTAATTTTTCTAAAATACTTTTTACCTATGTTTTTCCTAATAGCAGTAATTTAGGTACCTGAACTGAAAGTAGAAAACTAACATTTTATAAAGTGTATTTACCGACAAAAATTCTTTGAAGAATAATTTTTCATAAATTATTTTACGCTTTACTCAATTTTACATGCACATAGTTTACACTCAAATACTGTCACCTCTTATGGAGTTTCAGACCTTAGCTGTAAAGACTAAGATTAAACTCTAATTAAATTCATCCAAAACCGCTGCTGAAGCATACTTTATTAAATTAAAAAAAAGATAATCAGATTGGGAAAATCTATATTGAAGTTAAGGATAAACGTACACACAATGAAATTGCTTATTTGCAATTTTGACATTGCATTTATTGAAATGTTTCATGATCTAACTCCAAACGAAATCTTTGAATCCTAATTAAAGTTGCATGACAGAATTGAGAAAATATGTTATGTCAAGCAAATTAGCATAATTAATATTAGTGTACGTATGTCCAACTTCTGTGCGTCCATACTCACCACAAATACAGCACCGACATCGTTTGGGTGATGATTCCTGACACCAAGATTTGACAAAAAGTATAGACCGACCTGGGTGCACACATCCTTCCTTTCGGAGTTATAGTCTGCCGAAAATATCAAGCAATGAATTTTAAAAGTCCATAGCTCCAGAAGTATGGGATGCGCTGTAGTCGGGTCAAGACTTCACTTAGGAACTAGTATGTGCACTACCCAAAAAGATATTTTGAGAATCGTAAGGTACTCACGAAACATTTTTTATAGAGAGAGTTTGTCTACGAGCATATAATTTGAAGTACTCACAAACTATCTCTATTAAAATTGTGGCGGAAGTACCGGAGGATTATGAAACTTGGATATTCGGATAGGGCATATACTAGTTCCTAAAAGAAGTCTTGATCCTATTACCGCAGGTCCCATAGTAATGGAGCTATGGACCTTTAAAGTTCGATTTTTCACGTTTTCGTGAGCCTATCACTCCGAAAGGAAGCATTTGTGCACCCAGATTGGTCTATACTTTTTGTACTATCTTTATATCAGGAATGACCTCCCAAACGTTGTCGGTGTTGTTTTGAAACACCCTGTATATAGGGTCTGTGTCATCGGTCGAATTGTAGGTTTGCCGTTTTTGAAGTATGTTAAAATCAATGTTCCTTTCTATAGAATTTAAAAGAAAATTCATTTAAGAGCAGACGTAGACTAACTATTAGTGTTATTGTCTTGCATACACGTGGTTCCAGGATCATATCGCCTTTAGTCTTCACTAGTATCCGAGTTTATCCCTCAATTCTGTCTGCCAAAGTTTCAGAAAAGCCATCTTCATAGATAGATCATGGACTTCTCTGCCCACTTCTCTACTGTTGCTCGACAATAATAAATTAACATCGAAGTTCTAATCTGATAGTTCTTTAGGAAATGAAGTGCACGTTTTGTATAAAAATTGGACAACAGTGTATTATTAAAGTGCCATGAAAACTAAATAAATTAACATAACGAAATATTTTCAGAGTATACTATCTGATACAGCCGGTGAAAGAAAGTCAATATCAGTCTGACAGTCACGCAATTCTCAGTCAATATAATATGCATATCTCATTTGGAAGTTTTCATATGCTTTTGTTGACAAAAATGCAAAGATAAAAAGGTATATAGCTAATTGTGTAGTCGTGGTTGAGTAATTGTTGGAGCCGGCATGTCTAGCAGCTCCTAGACTGGAAATATAACTGAATATGGATCTATAATACTAAGTGCTTCTGTGCAAAGTAGGAAGGAGATAGTTCTTGTTTACGAAGGTAATCAAGAATATTTGTGAAAATCAGCTAATAACTTGCTTCGTAACTAAATGGATTTGAACAAAAGAAGAAAAAACTTCTTAATTAAATAGCATTAGGGGAATTCCTAGCTTTTGTTTGAGCTAAAAATTCCCTCTTTTCATAACAACAGGTAAGGTTTGAAATATTTAAAGTTTTTTCTCTCTCTGATAAAATTTAATTTGTGTAGTGCTACCTAGGTACTAGTTGTGAATTATAAGGTAGATGCTAATGAAATATATATACAAACTGTAAAACGATTATTAAAATCAAAATAACCAACATTTTTTATTAGGGCGTCCAGAAAGTTACGGTTCCGAGAGAAATCAGTTCTAGGAGATCGGTTTTCAAAGTCGGTTTCGGATCCGATTCCAGACCTGGATCCGAAAATCCTGATTCCGGAAGCGGATACGTTCAGAGCCGAAAACCGGTTCCACCAGAAACCGATTCCGGCCATCTCTAATTCTTACACGAATCTGTGCTCAAAAATACATAATTTCTGAGCTAGAGCCGTTCAACAACGTGGACGCCCTATATTGCATCACCCATTATTTTGATCGTTTTCATAGTAAAATAGATACCAGAAGTTGAGGAGTTATATGCAGTACCAAAATATGAAACAAAACCTGCCTATTTAAGTACATCATTGATATCTTCGCTATTCCGTCAGTTTGTCTTACAACTTTAGAAATAAAACAGACCGATCGTGTGGGCGTTTTGACATTTCTTGAGTGTGGGATTTTTGGCTGTGGGGTTTTTGACTTAGAGCCTTCTTTTTCAGTAACGTCTATATCCCAGAGGCCTCCTCCTCTATCCACAACCTGAGGACGCGCCGTGTCGTGATGACAGGAAGACCACATTTTACGGAAATTAATATATAAGTAGCTATATTTCAGAATTACAATAAATACTGATTATCCGAACACTGATTTAAAACATACAGGAACAATCAATATGCTAGGATATATGGATGCATATTAAGACTGTGAAACCTTCGATGTTGTAAAAATCGTAAATTAGAGACTAGTGTAAGTGTAGTATTTCATGAATGCATCGTACGTTTGACTATCCGAACTATTCTCGATGTATCGCGTTCTTTCGTTTTATAGCTACATAATTTTATGATATGTTTGTACTCTTTACCCGTTCTCTGCCAATAACAACTGTATGAATTTATGATACAAAACTGAAATATAGAAGAATAAAATTTAAAAAATGTAATATTTCAAAGGCATCTCATGTAACGGGCCTTGTATTTCGCAGGGCCTTGTTTTCTTCACAGCTTCTTTATTAACAATCACTATTTGAATTTATTATATAAAGTTTGTATTATCTATCAGGAAAGTACATGTACACCTGTTTTTTTGAGTCTGGCATTCCTGCGCTCCATCCATGGAAAGTATGAGAATTAAATCAATCAAATGTTTACTGAGGGACAAGAAGAAAAGTCTAATCTGAATAAGACATTGCAGACGGGCACAAGCTGTGAATACGAATAGTGAATAGTGTAAATAAAGGGCGACACCGAAAGAGAAAGCCAGAAACAGCTGATAAACAGAAAATAGAGTAAAAATTGTCGAAGTGGGAACATAAGATACAAATACAACAAATATGCCAACAACTAAGCGTTTAACAAGCAACGATCTTGGTGTAGTGGTTAAAACGATAGATTACAAATCCAAAGAACGGCGGTTCGAATCTGCTCCAAGTAGTATACGTCTATCTTAAAATAATGCATACAGGAAATGAAAGGTGGTAAAAGAGAGCGTATTACCCATTTAATATGTTAAGTAAAAACGAGTTAAAAATTTCGGTGACATTTATTAGAGAAGTGAGACAATGAAAATGAGGAAGCAAGTATATTTAATCAGGGGTTGTATCAGAGAGTGGTGACCGGAAAAACTGGAGATTTTCCCGAATTTCGCCCATGTGAATCTCTACGATAGACAAATTTTTTCAGAAATGTGCCTATTGCAGAGAGAGAAAGAGATATGCTCCCGGAACTGAGAGCGTGCTGCTTCCAATCAAATCAACGAGATGACAAATAGACGCTTACATAATAAGAATGCCGAATACAAACAGGCATAAAACAGCAAAGTAATAATTGCAAGCGTTATCACCTAAGGTTCCAAGATCCGAACAACATATCACTAATATCCCGAATGCCAAAATATTGTGACTTACACAACTCCCCCTTTCCCCAAATGTGTCATGTGAAAACAAACACAAGTTTTCGGATGAGGGACCATATTGAGACTACAATATTAAACTATATAAGTAGACTTTTAGCAGGTTCGTATTCAGATATTTTTTCCACAACCAGCTTTATTGATATCAAGACAGCAAAAGCACTATATTTGTTAACGACAAAGCGAAGTTAACGACATTGCAACACTGCGTTACACAGTGAGTCATGCATATTACACTCATGAGTTTTGCTATGCACAGGCTAGCTACCGAGCCACGCTGAATAACCCCTGAAGGAAGCAGCGAGGATAACGATACAGTAAACGGAACAAGCAATGCATTGCAGACATTTCAAGAGAAAAAAGAAAGATCCCTCTTTCCACACTTCATGCTGTAGTTTTAACTTCCATTTCCCCATCAACGTTACATGCCTAGACTATTATACAGTTCTATTGCACTTAATCCAGGACCTTCATACAACTTTGTTCTACGAAGGAAAACGTAGAACGCTACACTGATAGATATACCATACATAGACAGTTAAGTAGTAATAGATGAATGAACCCCACGTAATATCGATTGTCTAAATATACATTAGTTTCAAACAATTAGACACATAACAAACATTCACAACACTATTATAACCTATCATATGTTAATTCCACTTCACAAGTGGTAGAATGAAAACCGTAGACTGACCGCGAAATGCAAACTGTAGAAAATAGAATGTTTTTTTTAATTACAATTATGAGCACGAGTTAGTGAAGGAAACAATGACAGTCGATGAAAGGAAGATGATCCGAGGTCGGATTTCGAGAAATAACTTGGTTATGAGATGAAAACAGAATTTTATAAAACGAATGGTTATGATGCGCTAGACACAACATGGTAGC
The DNA here is from genome assembly GCF_964235325.1 of Thermobia domestica. Taxonomy (NCBI): domain Eukaryota; kingdom Metazoa; phylum Arthropoda; class Insecta; order Zygentoma; family Lepismatidae; genus Thermobia; species Thermobia domestica. Next base: position 69,416,699 of record NC_137460.1, on the reverse strand, counting down.
CTGTTTCGTCTCGTCATGTGAAAATGTCTCGTTTTAGAGAGGCGAGAAAAAGCCTGTGTTTCGTCTTTGCAGTGGCGAGACATACTTATCATACTTATCATAGTCTAAATTCAAGCAGCCTCCCTAGTTTTTTCCTTCTAGATCCGCCACTGGTTTCGTGGCTATACTGGTGTCATCTCGTGTTTCCGAAACGAGACAAATTGTTATCTAGTCTCGTTTACTCTAATTTTCTTTCGTAAACCTCATAATAATAAAATAAAATTGGAAGTCATGCGGCTTCGAAATGTAACGAGGTTTACAAGTTAGAATTGATAATCGGACATGAGAGGGCTATGGAATGCTTTCAAGAGATTTAAAACGCGACGAGTCTAGACAAGAACCTGTCACGTCTCGTCTAGGCAAACGAGACGAGACAGACGCTTTGTCTCATCTCGTCTCGGGTTTAACAAAACCTATATTGTCTCGCCCATGCTGTATTGGAAGCCTGTCACCAGAGATGAAGTAGATCGTGGGCTGTGGGTTAACAGGACGAGACCCATTGCTACCCACCATCCGCCGTGACCCACCATAACCTACATACCCACTACGACCCCCAACACACTCTGCTTAGTGCATTGTAAATAGCATCCTCTGAAGAGTGGCGAATTTGACTAAATTTCACTTTTAGGATCTCCATTTTCTTCTTTTGCATTTGTTTCTGTTTACTTACCTGAGATGAGTATATCTAACAAGGACAAGGCAGACTTTGTTAAATGAACTTAGGAGACATCTTTCGCGAGGTAGTAGTGCACATTTAAACTGGAAGAGCGCAATAGCCAGAAATTGCTTACAAAAAGTGTCTCAAAGTTTCGACTCGCCGTATATATGGTATCAGGCTTAAAATTATCAATTGGCGGTGTGGCACAGTGTAGAGCATTTACGACTCTCGTGTAAGGGGTGTAGCGTTTGATTTCCGCTCGAGTCAACTTGTTTTTGCTTTTTACCAATAAAGTAGTCATTTATAAATACAAGTAAAATATTAATTCACTATATGTTCATATTTTCTAAACGATAGGAATTTTCAAATCAGTTGTAAAACTTTTCAATGTTTTATGTGAAATAGATACAAAATATAACGTAATTCATAATTATATTGAATTCACTAGCTGTATTACGGTTACCATAGTCGTTGCGTCCGAAGTTTCGTGTCTATATCTGTGGACAGTGTGCGAATTGCAAGGGGGGTGAGAGCGAAATCCGCTAGGGAATACTGAATGTATGCTATAGCTAAATGAGATTTCCGAATATTCCCCCTTGCAATTCGCACTCTGTCCACAGATATAGACACGAATCGTCAAGAAAATTATTCATTTAACGACTGTACGAAATAGGTTATATTTGTATCTAGTTCACATGAAACAATGAAAAGTTTTACAACTGACTTAAAATTTCCTATTGTTTCATGCATAATAAACATATGGTGAACTAATATTTAACTTGTAGTTATAAATGACTACTTTTTGGTAAAAGCAAAATCAAGTTGACTCGAGCGGGAATCGAACTCGCGATCCTTTACGCATGAATCATGAATGCTCCACTCTCTGTCACACCGTCACTTGGGAATTACAGGCGTCATATATACGGCGAGTCGAAACTTTAAGACGCATTTTCTAGGCACTTTCTGGTTTCTCCCAGTTTGTAATATTAACACTTTAAATATGCACTACTACCCCGCGAAAGTTCATTTAACAAAGTCTGCTTTTTCCTTGTAAGATATAGTCATCTCAGGTAAGTAAATAGAAACAAATGCCAAAAAAGAAAAAAAAGAAAAAAAATAGAAAAGAAGACCCTAAAAGTAAAATGTAGAATTATTCACCACTGTTCAGAGAATGCTGTATACAATGCACTAAGCAGAGTGTGTCGGTGGGTCGTACTGAGTCTGTAGGTTATGGTGGATCGCTGGTTTATGGTGGGTCACGGTGAGTGGTGGATTGCAGTGGGTCACATCTTGTTGACCCACGACCCACTAACCGACTTACACATATTGACCCACATGTCTCACTTGACAAAAGACCCACTTCAATTCTGGTGGGAGGTTTCCAATTCAGCATGGGAGAGACAATATAGGGTTTCTTAAATCCGAGACGAGACGAGACAAAGCGTCTGTATTCTCTCGTTTTCCGACACAAGACGTGACATGTCCCTGTCTGGACTCATCGCGTTTTAAATGTCTCGAAAGCATTCCATAGCCCTCTCTTGTCCGATTATCAATTGTAGCTTGTAAACTTCGTTACATTTCGAATTCGCATGGCTTCCAATTTTACTTCTATTGTTATGAGGTTTACGAAAGAAAATTAGAGTAAAGGAGACGAGATAACAATTTGTCTTGTTTCGGAAACACGAGATGACACTGGTTTAGCCACGAGACGAGACATAGGCTTAGTCTCGCATTGCTAAAATGAGACAATTTAACATGAGGAGAAGAAACAGGCAATCATGTTGTGTCTAGTGCATCATAATAATTTCTTTTCTAAAGTTCTGTTTTCATTTCATTATCAAATTATTTCTCGACGTCCGACATCGGATCATGTACACTGACCGTCACGGTTCCGGAACTTTAGGTGATAATGCTTGCAATTATCACTTTGATGTTTTATAGTTGTTTGTATTCCGCATTCTCATTATGTAAGCGTCTATTTTTCAACTCGTTGATTTGAATGGAACCACCTCACTCTCAGTTCCGGGAACATCTCTCTCTCTCTCCCTTTCCGTTTCAGAGGTGATGATAGACAAAAGGGCAAAATTGCGTAGAAATTTTACGGCATTTCTTGCAAACGGTCTCTGCGATAGGCACATTTCTGAAGAAAATTGGCTATCGTAGAGACTCTCATGTGCGAAATTCGGAAATAATTGCAGTTTTTGAGATTACCACCCTCTGATACATACCTCTGATTAAATATACCTGCTTCCTCGTTTTCATTGTTTTACTTCTCGGAATTTTTAACTCTTTTTCACTTAATGTATTAAACGGATAATACGTTCTCTTTCATCACCGCTCATGTGCTCTATGTATTATTTGTAAAACCTGAAAAAAATATACTCCTTGGAGCATTTCGAACTGCCGTCCTTTGGATTTGTAATCTAGCGCCTTAACCACTACACGAAGATCGTTGCTTGGTAAACATTTAGTTGTTGGAATATATGTTAGTATTTGTATTGTATGTTCTCACTTCGACAATTTCTACTTTCCTTTTCTCCGCTTTCTCTGTATTGATTTAATTCTCATATTCTAGATGGTTAGAACGCAAGGAATGTAGTGGCCAAGACGCTAGATTGAAAATAGAAAGGACGTAAGTTCGAGTGCACTAAAAATAGAATGATTTTTTAATAATGCATACAGCACGTGAGAGGTGGTAAAAGAAAGCGTATTTCCCGTTTGAGATGTTAAGTGAAAACTTGGTAAAAATTCCACTCACATTTATTAGAGAAGTGATACAATGAAAATGAGGAAGCAAGTATATCTAATCAGGGTTATGAATCAGAGGGCGGTGATCGATAAAACGAAATTGTTCCGAATTTCACACATGTGAGTCTCTACAATAGGCAAACTTCTTCAAAAATGTGCCTATTACAGAGACCATCATATTCCACCGATTGCGCTAGCCAAAGTTAATTTAACAATAACGAATGGTGTACTGTATTTTCCTCAGAACGATAAATTAAAAAGTGCATACTACAGATGAACGAACTGTTTCGAATGTCCTAGTAATTTCCTTGCCCTTTCCCAATTAACATGCGTAAATCGTCTCTGTCATGATACAAGTGTTTGCGTCCACTTTCTTAAGGATTGCTCATATAGTATGAGAAGTCACTCTTTGATTCTTCACGATTGCTTTGAAAATAAAATAACTTGAAAAGGATTTGAAGCTATATTGATTAGCTGTATTACAAAAAAAGTCCAGAACTTCACCCCTACATTATCTTCTCATGCGACATCATAAGCTAAATATTGCTAAGTTCAGCTCTGATGTTTGGAAAGAACCGGTAATGCTCCTGTAATGATATTTCCACCAAAGTGCATTCCGAAGTTAATTTATTCGATGATCTGGAGACAATTTAGTGCCCATTAATAAACTAAATAATATACAATGGAGTAAAATTACAGAAATGATATCGTATTAAACAGTAATTTCGCCGTGCAAGTTCAATAATATAATAATAATAATAATGATAATAATAATAATAATCATAATAATAATAATAATAATAATAATAATAATAATAATAATAATAATAATAATAATGATTATTATTATTATTATTATTATTATTATTATTATTATTATTATTATTATTATTATTATTATTATTATTATTATTATTATTATTATTATTCATCGGTCCTGCGCGGAAAGTGAGAATTAAATCCATCATATGGGTAGTCAAGGTAAGGACAAAAGTCTAAACTGAATAAGACATTGAAGCGGGTCACAAACTGGGATTAAGAATAGTGCATGGTGTAAATAAAGAACGACACCGACAGAGAAATCCAGAAACAGTAGGTAAACGGAGAAAAAAAGAGTAGAAACTGTTGAAGTGGAAACAAAATTCAAATACGAATACTGATGAACACGAGTCGAGCCAAAATTCGACTCGACTCGAGTTCAATCCAAGTCGAGTCAAAGGTATTTTTCTTGAGTTGAGATTCGAGCCAAGTCGCTGTTTTCGAGGTGGAGTTTCAGGTTGAGTCGAGTTTGATAATGGCTCGCTAGCTCATTCAGCTCGTTTTAACTCGTTTTGAAATAATGGCCTAATTAGACTGGAAAGCGAAATCCATGAGAAATGTAAGCAGTAATGTGGAATACTTTTAGTGTTGCTCACGACAGGGGTGCATCTCGTCTCGTAGTTTTAGTGCATCTCGTGCGGCAATTTTAGTGTATCTCGTCTCGTCTAGATAACGAGAGGAGAATATTTTTATTATTGTTACGGGACAGCCTCAAATGTCGTAATCACCAATATAAGTATATCCTGTAGTTTTTAAAATCAAGGTCGAATTCTTGAGCCCAAGCAGAAGACCAACTCGGGTAGTGATATCAACCGGCTCGGCTCGTATCAACTGAACGAACAGCTCGAGTCGGCTCGGTTGGGATGAGCCGTCGGCTCGGCCCAATTAAGCCGATGACCTGAGCCGGCTCAGTTGGAACGAACCATCGACTCGGCTCAACTGAGCCGATGGCTCGAACTTTCTCGGTTGAGATGGGTCACCTACTCGGCTCATGTGAACCGGTTCAAGCCAGCTAAGTTGAAACTAGTTCACCGGCATGGTTCGACTCAGCCCAAGTAAACCGATGGCGCAAATCGGCTCGGTTAGGTAAGCTGTTCGGTTTGGTAGTGATTGAACTATAAGCCGAGACGCTTGAGCGGTTGAGAAGCCTAAACCCGGTCCCAGCTGTTTCGAATATGTTTGGCTGAAGCCTATAGCTTTTAACAATTTTTGGCTCGAGCCCGAACACTTGCCCCTTCGGAACTCAAACCCAGAACGTGACATGTCCTAGCCTCCTGAAGACTTCTCGATGACCGAGATCGACAGTTAATTAGCTTTTACTACTCAGATACAAACCGCATATCTTTTAAAGATTATACACGGTGTTGATATAATAATAATAATAATAATAATAATAATAATAATAATAATAATAATAATAATAATAATATAATAATAATAATAATAATAATAATAATAATAATAATAATAATAATAATGGCATTAAAAGTTTTAAACTTGCAACAAAATTTGGCAAAACTTACTTAAGTTAGCAATTTTGGGGAAAGGATTCTGTACCTTCAAGACACATCGCTGCAAATACCAAACAGACCCACCTCTGAAATACAATGTAACGAAATAGCCTATGAGATTCAGTCTAGAGAGCAATTGTTACTTAAAGAATGGCCATACACTATTTCGGGAATCGAGACAAGACGGGAAATGTTTAGCGAGACGAAAATTTTGAGTTAGCCTTGTCTCGTCTCAAATGTAAAATGTTAATTCTCATGTTATTTTGTTTGTTTTAGAAACGAGATGAGAAATTCCTCTTCTCGTGGGCAACATTAAATCAAACCGAAATATTCTTTCCAAATCTCACGTTTCTCCTTGTAATGGTATGACCTGAGCGACAATTTGCTCCTAGCATTTAATCTTCTACGAGATAATAATAATTATTATTAGTTTATAATTATTACCATTATTACTCCTGAAGATTTGATAGTTCAAATATTGAACCATCCGAGTATTCAAATATCTGAATATAATAAAACGTATGTCATCGCAGATCAATCGCCATCAAAAATCCTAAAGTAAAAAAATGTGCAACGTGGATTCGCACAAGCACCTCGACCAGTGAACCGCGATCGCTACGGCACGCACGATGATGTCGGCAAAGGTTACATTAATAACTTGAGTTGTTCTTAAATTGTTGGTACACAAGTTTGTTTTTTCTCCACATGAAACTACAGATATGACAGATTAAATACTCGTACTCTCCATTTCTTTCAAAGCAGTCGCCATTACCTGGTCAAAGACTTATTTTCTCCATGATTCATATTAACCAAAATAAATTCATTTTTCGGAAGCGGAATCTTCACTTTCCGAATTTCGGATAATTATGGAATTCAGTTAAACTCCGGAATTCAGAAGAATTCCGAAACTCGGACACAATCCGGAATTTACAAAATTCCGAAATTGAGAAAAACTCCGGATTTCGAAAAATAATCCGGATCTTTTCGAATTCCGAAATGTTAACGAAATCACAAATATCTAAATTCCGGATTTTTCCGAATTCCGGAATTTTTCCAAAATCGGAATTTCCGAATTCCGGAATTTTTCCGGTTTTACTTTTGGGAGTCCATCCCTAGTTTATACACAACCTTTCAAAACAATAAGCTTGTAGCTGTCTACAAAAAAAACAAGTAATGCAAAGCATTTTGTATCCTGCAATACGTCATGTATTAAAATCCGACAGGAGTTTCAGTATCTAACCAGAAATTGCATGTATCTACCTACTTGAAGCGGAGGTATGAAGAATTGTATTGTGTCATCTTTTTGTGTCTTATACAACCCTGCAAACCACTGAATATCTAAATGGCTTTCGTTAAATCCAAGTTGTAGTACTCACAGTTTCATATGTGTCTATATGATATTGTTACTAAAGATTACTATATGATAGCGTTAGTAAGACTTTCTCTGCTCTTCCGTAAAGTTGTGATACGATTTACTAAATGATACAGAACGAATTATCAATTTAACCAAGTTGTTGTATTACTATACATCTGCTTCTGCCTCTGTCAACTCTGGTCGATCTCGTTGATCGCGACATATTTGCTTTTTTATACCCCTTTCTTCGTTTACTAAACAAAACAGTAACTATTCTGAATTATACTAGTGCGCATGTTTCGTAGATAAATATTTCTGATGCCAAAACTTTCCGTTTTGTCTAAGCAATATTCTTTTCCTTATAACCCTTTTATTACATTATATGAAGAGCATGTAGGTCTAAATGATTTTTTATCCATTTAAGAGAAAGTATTGTTTCTTTTCGGTACAGGTAGTCACTCTTTTCGTATTTTTCGTCGTGCTTCACAGTTAAAGTAACTGGCTATTCTTATTCTTTCTACGAATGATGGATCTTCTCTTTGTTTTCATGTCAAACATGCACACGTAACGAAAAGACGTTGTTGATAATAATAATAATAATAATAATAATAATAATAATAATAATAATAATAATAATAATAATAATAATATGAAATATTACTAGCTAACTTGGGTGTGTATTTCGACAATATAATTTTATATTATTATGTGGAAATAAGTAAGGCTGGCTAGCGCCCTCCTTCTAATTTTTTCGATGCGCCTTATGGGTTCACGGTGTCCAACGTTGGTCCCATCCCACTAACATCTCCTGTTCTTTCGATGTAAGTTACCGACATTTTGCCTAAAGAGTGCTCTGCCGTGTCCCCATGACTACCCATGACATGACTCTTCGTTCATTTTGCATTGAAATCGCTTATTTTTCTGAGTACTATGAGTGCATACTGTCCAACGTTGCTCCAATCACTATACAATTTCCCGTTCTCTCGATATAAATTGCTAATATTTTGTTTGCAAGGGAGATATGGCGTTACAATCATTACGTTTGAAGGAGAATTGAGGAAGATATTTCCTTCCCACAAACAACACCTATAATAATAATAATAATAATAATAATAATAATAATAATAATAATAATAATAATAATAATAATAATAATAATAATAATTATTATTATTATTATTATTATTATTATTATTATTATTATTATTATTGTTGTTGTTGTTGTTGTTGTTGTTGTTTTACTTACCACTAATGTTGCCTACCTTTATTTGCAATGCAATGTGTTACTAAAAAGAAAATCAAATAACAGTCCTCGCCATCCACGCTCCCGAACTCGAAATACGTGATTTACACTTCTCTGTGTTAGAGGAAAGCACATTTATTATATCATTCTTTCAAATAATATTTCCAAGTTACTTCACTTTCAATGTGTAATTTCATATCGTCACTAACAATCATTTTGTTCCGATAGGAAAATATCCCCCCTCCTGCGAAAAAAAAGCCTGACCGTAGCGAAAGGGCGTGAACCTTCTTTAGACGATTAATCGGGTCCAATATTTCAATAAAAGAGAATAAGTCCCTGCACACAAATACAGTGTGTCTATAAAAGATCTCTGGGGTTTTGAGGCAAAATATTTTAATTAAGTAAAAAACGTACATACATGTGTTATACATGATTGGAAAGCTTACATTTGAAGATTTTTTTAACAATTTAATAAAGTTCAATATGAGCCCCGCCGGGGTTTTGAGGCAAAATAATTAATAAGAAACGTACATACATGTGTTATACATCATTGGAAAGCTTACATTTTCACGTTTGTTTTAACAATTTAATAAAGTTCAATATGAGCCCCGTGAGTGGCACGGCACATATCGTAACGGTACTCTATCTCTTCCCATGTCCTGGCCAACATGTCTGGTGCGACGGTTGCCACGCTGAAAACACTTCCTGTTTCCCTGAATGCAGTTAACCATTGACGAATGGTTTTGTCCGTAGGCGGGTCAACGCCATAGCTACGTCGAAAGTTTCTTTGTACGGTAACACCAGACTTAGTTTCTATGAGTCAAATAACACATTGAGCCTTTTGTTGTGGCGTCACCATAGGGCGAAGCGCAACAATCCACACGACACGGCACTGATTCACTGACTACCGCAGCCGCTACGTCGTCTCAAGGTCAACGCTCCGCAGCGGTGCCACCTGTTGATAAAAACATTTCCAATTAGTATGACTAAAACTTTTTGAGCTAGTCGTTTCAGAGAAATTAACTAAATTTTGCTCTCCTTTATCGTTAATAAGATATGCATTTTTAAAACCCCGGAGTTCTTTTATAAACACCCTGTATTTCAGTCAAAGAGGAAAAGTTACTCAAACCTTTTGAATACCTATTCATGGGCGAAATTTGGTTCCCTTGGAACTTTTTAAGAGTTTGAAGGGCCGCCATTTTGAACATTTTCATCTGATTATTCTGGTTAACGAACTCATCAAGATATTTCAACAGTTAATGTTTGTGCCAAGTTTCGTCTCAATCCGCTGAAAATTAGGGTGGATATGCCATTCTCAAATAGCGTTATATATATTGGGTGTTGCAAAATAAGTGTTACAACTCTTAGGAGGTGACTCCTGCTACTGAGACAAGAAAAAAAGTTCTCTTGAACTTTCGGCTATCGGACATAGTTCCAGATCTACAAGGTGCCGAAAGCATGGGAAAATGACTTTCGGATCCCAATAGTTCGGAAACTATCCAACATAAAGAGGACGGGTAAAAAATTCACTGCTCTACTACCTGCTCTATTGAATTTTGTGTTTCACAATCCAACCATGCACGCGCAAGGGATTCCACAATGGTACGTAGGGAGTCTCGGATATTCTACCAAATGAAACTTGTTCTAAATGAATATGAATTGATAGGCTTTCCACCAGGTAACAATAATTCGTTTGTATTAAGTCGATATCTGGAACAAATACAAAATGGCGGACACCTTCATGCCCGTTGTGTGTGGTTGCATAATCGCCAGGTACTGATGCTGGCCAACAGTGACGTTCTGAGTATTAAGTGTAGCGAATTTGTACTCAAATGCTCTACAAAGACATCTGGAGTGTCGGTAGAGCATAACAGATGAAGCAGGGTGATTCACATGTGTGGAAACACTTCACAAAAAATGCCCAGAAATGCACTCATACTCAATAAACGTGAGTTCAAAGCGTCGGAAATGTAAGGATTACCGTCAAGAACATGAACGCCATTGCCAATTCACCAATAATATTCCTTTAAACCAATTAATATGATGTGAACGGTTGCATACCAATAACGATGCAACAACTGAAGCCAAGTTGAAATTGTGCAATTGGACTCGCTAAGAAACTGGGTAAACTAAATGAATGTCACTAGTGGGATCGCATGATCGATATGGAAATGTGGCCAATGTGTGTGTTGATATCAACATGTAGCTAATGGACAAATGTCAACATGTCCCACTACTGCTGGGACACCGTACCACGTGCGAAAACTAGAAAAATAACGTTATACATTACACTATTACATCTGGTGCACCTTTTGGTAGAACGTAAATAGAACACGATTGTATCAATGTTCCTCTTTGTTTGGGACATTGTCCCACAGTAGACAGATATGAAAAGAAATCTCTTAATGCATGGTTCAAATTCTGATAGAGCGTGAAAATAACAAACTTGTATCATGTTCCACGTCTTTTAGGACATATGACGTACTCGAAATATAGGAAAATACCTCCAGAAATTCGTATCTTACACACAGTGCGCATGCCAAGACAAAGACGAAACTGAACCCTTTTGGCACATTTAACATTAAGGCTGGAATACCATACATATGGAAAATAAAACGACATGAGAAATAGGATGAAACGTCTTAAAGCTCTGATTGTTTACAATTGTGCAGTAGGAGTAAGAAAATGAAACACACAAGCATGTCGGGGGGCTGTACAAGGGCACTTGCCAAACAAAGTGGGTACCCCTCAACGAAATAAATATAGAGAAAGTGAGGCTCCTTCGAACCTCACGGCAAGAGCGCTCGCTTTTGCTCGCGTGGTCGCAGTATCCAATCCTACTGGGAACACACGGCCTCAGATTCAATACCCAAGTAGTTATTTTCCTATTTTTGGCACGTGGGACGGTGTCCAAGCAGTAGTGGGATATGTTGACATTTGTCCATTAGCTACATGTTGATATCAACACACACATTGGCCACATTTCCATATCGATCATGCGATCCCACTAGTGACATTCATTTAGTTATCCAGTTTCTTAGTGAGTCCAATTGCACAATTTCAACTTGGCCTCAGTTGTTGCATCGTTATTGGTATGCAACCGTTCACATCATATTGCATCGGTTTAAAGGAATATTATTGGTGAATTGGCAATGGCTTTCATGTTCTTGACGCTAATCCTCACATTTCCGACGCTTTGAACTCGCGTTTATTGAGTATGAGTGCATTTCTGGGCATTTTTCGTGAAGTGTTTCCACACATGTGAATCACCCTGCTTCATCTGTTATGCTCTACCGACACTCCAGATGTCTTTGTAGAGCATTTGAGTACAAATTCGCTACACTTAATACTCAGAACGTCACTGTTGGCCAGCATCCGTACCTGGCGATTATGCAACCACACACAACGGGCATGAAGGTGTCCACCATTTTGTATTTGTTCCAGATATCGACTTAATACAAACGAATTATTGTTACCTGGTGGAAAGCCTATCAATTCATATTTATTTAGATCCGTACGTTCCTTTGTGGAATCCCTTGCGCGTGTATGGTAGGATTGTGAAACATACAAAATTCAATAGAGCACGTGTGACGTCTTCAGTAAATTTTTTACCCGCCCTCTTTATGTTGGATAGTTTCCGAACTATTGGGATCTGAAAGTCATTTTCCCATGCTTTCGGCACCTTGTAGATCTGAAACTATGTCCGATAGCCGAAAGTTCAAGAGAACTTTTTTTTCTTGTCTCAGTAGCAGGAGTCACCTCCCAAGAGTTGTAACACTTATTTTGCAACACCCCATATATATATATATATATATATATATATATATATATATATATATATATATATATATATGTACATATAGATAGATAAATAGACACACGGAGGGAGAGAAAAAAATTGTTTTGCTCCCTTCTCGTACCTGTGCTGCATCAGAGGTAAACAGGGTCTCTTTGCAAAACGTATTGACCAGCCTAACCTAAACATAAGCCTGTAATTTCTTAAGATAGAAACATATTCGAGAGGTGTAAGGCATATAGAGATTGTATTTTTAATAACCATGAGTATGGGTTTGAACCCCTCCACTTCTACATTTCTTTACTTTTTGAGCTACGTCAGATCGTTGAATTTTTATTCTTTGCTAATTGCAAATGGCGTTTACATTCAAAATAAGAGGAATTTTAGTGGCATTTATTCGGATATTCTTCTCTTTCGAGATGAAGACATTAATAAAAGCAATACGCAAAGACAAAAAGTATTATCAGTACTAAACATTACCAATAATAATTGCTACGAAAGACTAAGTACGACCTCTTTTACCATCTCTCATGAGCTGTATGTATTATTAACAAAAAATTTTTAAACTGTCCTTGCCGGGGATTCGAACTGGCGTCCTTTGCATTTGTAAGCCAGCACCTTAACCACTACACTAAGATCATGGCGTGGTAAACCTTTAGTAGTCGGCGCATTTATTGTATTTGTGTTTTATGTTCCCACTTCGACAATTTTTACTCTTTTTTTCGTTTAGGAGGTGTTTCTGGCTTTCTCTTTGGGTGTCGTCCTTTATTTGCGCTATGCACTCACTATTCGTATTCACAGCTTGTGCCCATCTGCAATGTCTTATTCAGATTAGACTTTTCTTCTTGTCCCTCAGTAAACATTTGATTGATTTAATTCTCATACTCTCCACGAAAGAAGTGCAGGAATGCCAGACTCAAAAAATAGGTCTACCTTTACTTTTCTGACAGATAATACCCAGGATAACTAAAACCGCTATCTATAATGTGATGTTTCCAGGGGCCTTATGTAAAAGGAGCACTGTACCTTTCACGCGTTCTTTACCAATAGTAACTGTATGTATTTATTGTACCGAACTGTGGTATACAGAAGAGTAAATAAAATCATTCATCTTTGATGTAGATTCGCAAGGGCGCTTAATGTAATGTGCACACTGCACCTTTCAGGGGTTCTTTACCAATAAAACTATAAGAATTTATTACTAAAATCTTGTACGTTTATTTATACTGTGATGTTTCAGAGGGCGCACCGGGACACGTCCCCGTGGGCCAGCACGGGCTTGCTCCTACCTCGCGAAAAGTAGCACGGAAGTTCATTTAGCAACTCTGCTTTCCCCTTGTCAATAACTTGGGTTCCTACTCGGTTATACACGTTGTACAGTTATTTTAAGTAACCTTGAACGATAGGGACACGAACACAGACACATCGAGAACATTCAAAATTCCCCCCACCGGGAATCGAACCCGGGACCCCGTACACCAGAGACGCACGTGCTAGCCACTAAACTACACGGGGAAGTTATAAGGCCAGCGCGTTTTAATAGTTCTACTGGAAATGCTCGAGATATGCATTTGTAATTGAGTATTGTACCTTGAGTAATTTATTCGAGAGAGGCAAAGCCTTTTACATTGAATCCTTGTCCTTGTTTCGTTTTTGTGTTTATTCTTTGTATGTTTCGTATAGCGCATGAAATAAGAAATACATTTTTCGATACGATGTCCAGAAATATTATTTCAACTGATCATAAAACAGAAATATGTCGGTGAAGTAATATGGGATAATATGTGGTATTCTATTTTTGTACCGAGTTCCTTCGTTGCTAAGCGGTTAGCGTACGCACCTTTGACGTAAGAGACCCGGTTCGATTCTCGGTGTTAAGCTCATGTGGTTCCAATTCCACGCTAATCAGTAGGTAAACATCTCATATAGCCTTGCTGTTGGAAAGAAGCAAGGGGTAGACGACACTATCCTGCTAAAACCATGCATTTATTTCTTTGGCACATATTACAAAGCATCGGACTATTTGCTACATTAATTATAAAAGCTTTAAGAGAAAGAACCTTTATGAATATTAAGTCGCTTCAAGCGTTCAAATCGCTTTATAAAAATCCAGATTATGAATTACAAAAACTTTTTACATTGTAAGTAAAAATACAAGCATATATTGTTTTTATCTCTCTCACATACTCTCTCTCTCTCTTTCCCCCCTATCTCTCTCACATACACAGAATCTCTCTTTCTCTACATATATACTTGTATATTCCAGTAGGTAAGTAGAGTTATCTGCATTCATGGACCAATTTTGACCTTGCAAGTACTTATACTCTAGGTACTCTATGTACATACTCTAAGTACTGTCGTTGAAGTAATGCATATTTTGATTACTCTAAGTTCTCTCGTTGAAGTAATAAATGTTTTAATTGAAGTACAAAGGTTCGACCTAATTGTAATTACACATGGTTATGATAATGCTGTATCGGACTGTAGTTTCATTACTCCTATGTCGCCTTTCTGCGTACGTAATAACGATCTACATATTTTTGTCCACTTTTCTTAGTATTTAAGAAGATATATTTGTATTCCTTTGTAAAGCATGATAAAATGACAAGATTAATTTTTGAATATGAAATTAAAGGAAATGGTCGGCTGTGTTTGTACTCTATCTTGATTAATTATTTCTTGTATACTTTGTAGCATTTTGAATGCCTAAACAGAGCTCGCCCATATATAGTGAACTTTGCATTTGGTTCATTTGGTCTTTATAAAGTGATATATTGAATGAATTTGTAATTAGGGTGTGACATATTAGATGGATTGAATCGGCAGACTTTGTAGTGCTTTGAATTATAGTGACAAATTTAAATAAAACAACGTCAGTTACTGAAAATAAATTATTTTGGGTTTAAATGAGAAAATAATGTTAATTTAGTTTTGGGTATGCTGGACATTTTAATATAAAGGAAGTAATTAATAACACTATGCAACACTCATTTTGTCCTTGTCTTATAATAGTGATTTCCTGTGTTGTTCCTTGAAAGTAACTAGAAAAGGTGTATTTTTTGCATGAAACTTCGCTTATGTAAATAATTGCATCGAAAATATGGAATCTGTCCTATGTTAATGAATTTATATGCGCGTCTTAAAACGTTTGATGCTTTAAGTTGCATTTAAATTTGATTGAAGAACCTGCCAACTCTGAGAGTTTTGTAATAGAATCAACCGGGCAGTCTGTTTTAAGGCAATTTGTAAGAATTTAAAGATATATGTATATACAGGGTGGCGCAAAAGTAGGTATACACGCCTGTATTGATCAAGTATAACATTCTAGTTTATTTATTGTATTTGCTTTGGCTCTTCCGAGCTTAAGATGTAAGTAGAAACACATTAAGAACAAATAATAAAGAATCTAAGTCTACCTGAAGGATAACAATAAGATATAAAATGCAATGAGCTAGTCAGTACTCTACTATATACCTACTTCTGACCGTCCCGTATATTTATAACCCTAGAATATCATGTTATACTGCAATTGTGTCACACCATGCCTTTCTTATTAAACATTGCAGATATGAACTACTAATAGACAACCCTACTATCCTAACCAAACAGATTTGAATGATCTTATTCGAAATCTAAGTCTGATTAAAAATAGTGGAACATAGTTCAAAAATTAGCAAACGCAACAGTTCAAAGGAGACGGCATGAACAGTTTTCCATTTTTTTTGAGGGGGGGGGGATCATGAAAGCTGGATTGTGCTTATAAATGTTTTGCTTTACACATATTCTGCATTCTGAAAGAGTGACGTATGTTTATAGACAACTCGTCCAGAAGTCTCAAGGGTGTGCATCTGCACAATGGGAATAGGCACCTGTCTATTCCCGTGACTTATTCTGTCTCTATGAAAGAAGATTTTAACAGCTAGAAGACCTTATTGGACAAATTAAAGTATACAAAATATGAGTTGCAAATGATAGGGGACTTCAAAATTATTGCCTTACTGATGGGTTTGCAGGGCAGTTTCACAAAATTTCCGTGTTGTCTTTGTTTATGAGACAGTGGTGACACCGAGGCTCAGCACTATCGGAGGAAGTACTGGCCACAACGGGAGGAGTAAGCTGTGAGGACACATAACGTAACATACGAGCCCCTTGTGGGCCCTAAAATGGTATTGTTACCACCTCTACACATTAAACTTGGCATTATTAAGCAATTTGTCAATGTTTGATAGAGATTCTGACATATTCAAGTTTTTACAAGACAAATTTCAGCAGCTATCTCGTGCTAAGATGGAGGCTGGAGTGTTTATAGGACCGCAAGTGATGATAATGATCCAGTCCACTGATTTCACGTTGCTAATTGAGATTGAAAAATAAGCCTGGAGCAGCTGTGTGGCAGTCGTTCGGTGTTTCTTAGGATATTACAGATCTGAAAATTATTTGGAACTTATGAACATGGTGACAAACTATGGTGAAACGGGTTGTAGGATGACACTTAAGTTACATGTTCTTGCCACTCATCTGAACAGTTTCAAGGAAAATATGGGTACAGAGGAGCACGGTGAGGACTTTCACCAAGACATTATGACTTCCGAACGTGGTTATCAAGGACAATATAACGAGAACATGATGAGGAACTACATCTGGGAGCTAATTCATGAAAATGATTATACGCATCAACGAAAATGTACTAGGAAAAGGACACATTTCTGAGGTATACACAGGTACACATGGTTATCTATAATGGTCGCACAAAGGAGGCAGAGAGGGGCCCGGCCCCCCCTGACTCACGACAATGTATACGTAATATAGCAAACCATGTATATTAAATACCAGAAATATCATACTAATACAGCAACCATGGAGATGGCCCCCTAAACAATTTCTTCGGGCGCCGCTGATAACTATGTACCCAAGTTATGTATTTAAGTAGCCTGCTCTTTTGATGTTATAATAGGAGTGTTGAGAAGCTTACTGCCAAACTCCTTCAATTAATTTAAATGCAACGTCTAATACATTTCATAGGGTCATTTGTTTTTGCAAACAAATCGATGTTAAACTTACAAATGCAAAGTTTCATGAGAGTTATGCACATTTTCGTAAATGTTCAATGAATATGACTAAGGAATCAACAATAGCAACCGAAGGACAAAAATATTTTTAAAAAGTGTTGCATACTGTAGTGTAAAGAATCCTTGAAGTGTATAATTAATGTCAACCGTTTGATTTTGAAAGACTTTTTGAATAAATTATGAAACGGAATCCTTTAAAGATTAATTGTCTCAGTAAACAACAGTTAAACTGCAGCGTACCAGAATTCGGAGTGACAAAGAAGAGGAACACAACGGGACAGAGATCTTTGAGAAGCATCTAGAATATTCTGAAGGTCATCTGAGGTAATATAAATACGAAAACATTTGCATCATTCATACAATGCGATAAAAGACGGCGGCATGGCTTAACGTTGAGAAAGTACTTCGAAAGAAGAAACAAAATGACACTTGAAGAGAAAATCATTTATAAGTGCTAACTGTGTATATCATATTTTCCTTTTTTGTTTTATACTTGTTCATGTTTTCTTTTCATATGGGAAGTGACATTGTAAGTTAAATACACGTAAAACACAGTACTGTTTCTTGAATATATTAGGAAAATTATAGGGGACGGATGTGTTTTGCCAGGAATCGAACCTGAATTCTCAGGCATTGAAAACCATATCACTCGGTGTACTTTTATGGAACTATAAATGAACTAAGGTATAGTATAACGTAATATGTACGATACAGGGAATCAAAGCTTTTTCTTGCACTGGGGCTCGAACTAGGATTCTCCCACGTGAAATGTACGCTAAATCTTTTGCTTGCAATGCGAACTTGTTACTTATATGTACATATGAATTGTGTAAGACATAACAGGTATATATAAATTATATGTTAAGAACAATCTTATACTGAACAGGAAGTCAGCAGAATCCGCGCCGGGAATCGAACCAGGGCTCTCCCACGTGGAAACCGTATGATAAATCTTTGGCTTATTAGACTTTGTTACTTATATGTAGCTATGAATTGTGTAAGACGTATAACTGGTATTTATGAAGTATATGTTAAGAAGGAAGTTATATTAGACAGGGAGCCATGACACTACCGGGAATCAAATCAT
This sequence comes from Thermobia domestica, assembly GCF_964235325.1. Taxonomy (NCBI): domain Eukaryota; kingdom Metazoa; phylum Arthropoda; class Insecta; order Zygentoma; family Lepismatidae; genus Thermobia; species Thermobia domestica. The sequence goes on along the minus strand of NC_137460.1, from coordinate 69,398,375 downwards.
GATCTTTCGCGCCGAAAGCCAATACAATAAACAAATAGCGAGGAATCTGAGATTGTTTGGACCTCGCCGTCAGGACGAGACATAGTTATTATTTTACATATTAAAAGAATAGTTGCGTAGACACACAAACGGACACATTTGATAATGAATAGGCGATTATTTTCTTGTTTATAGGACCCTAGCGCTTATTCAGAATAAAAGAAGGTAATCTTACATAAAAAGACCATTAAATGATGTGTGAACCTAAATATATATGTAATGTACTATAAATTGTTTATTGTTTCTGTTTGTGATATTAAATTTACAGTATGGGAAAAGAACAAGGTAACCTACATCTGCTTTGAATTCTGCTTGATTTTGTATCTTTTATGTTATTCAACTAAACATAAGTTTGAATTTCAGTGACGAATAATATTTTTATAATCGTTAGCTTATATCAGTGGTTCTCTACCTTTTCATTTAGAGGAGCACCTTGAAGAATGCTCAGTTTGCGAAATGCAGGAGCTGAATAAGTTTTTGTAGGTTGACAACCCAGCCACTCAGTGCCTAGTTTGGGGATGCAATTTTGAGTGCAACTGGATGCCTTCCACTCACCATCTAGAATGAGTGGGATAAAACTAATATTCATATGCGAGAGGTTTTCTTAATGGGGATAAGTACAAATAAGAATACGTTAACTTCATTAAATTGATATCACTATATTTCCCATAATTAAGATTTTACTGTAAGATTTCGTGATGCTTTTAATAACGGATATTAGGAACGATTTGCCAGACGAGTATAGCAACGGTCGAGTATTGAGCGTTTGAGCCCTGAGTCGGTGTAACACATACCTGGAAAATCTGGTGTCGCTCCCACGATGACCTGGTGTCGAACCTAGCTCCTCTATGATGATACTCCTGGTTGCTGAACTGCGAGGACGAGCATTGAGGTATGAAATCCTCTTAATAGCTTATCTGGACGTGACGTTCTACGTTGTTAAAATAATGTAGTTTACGATGAATTTCCTTTCGCTGTCATCTGGCTGTCTGGCGATTTAAACTCAGTTCTCCAAGAACTCGATCACTAAGAACTGATCTGCAAAGACTGATCCTCAAGACACCAAGGACTGATCCTCAAGGACTGCTCAAATTGGTATCCCAAGACTGATCTTCAAAGACTCCTCTTGAACCTCTCTCATCCTCTGGTTTTGTTGAGCTTGGTCCAACCTCCGTCGTCTGCTTGTCGGCACGTGCGACCCCTTTTCACATGGAAAAACAAATTCCTTCCATGTGTCAAGACTCAAAAACTGCAACTCTCGACACACTCTGATTTCTCGATTCTAAGCAATTTCCGCATATCCGTGATTTCGTGAAATTTGTGAAATCTTACAGATTCTCTTTGTACAATGCATAGAATCTGGCTAATGCGAGAATAGACGCATTGTCTACATTTCCATCCTACATTGCCATACTCTGAACGAAGACATTCTTAGTAACATTTATTTACAACAGACTGCTGACACTGGAATTAACAACATTGTGCAGCTTGCATTATCTTTCATACATAACATTCAATCACCTTAACCTGAATATACGATTCTTGTAACGTAAACATTAAAGTAAAATTGAAAATATACAAAATAAATTACTCGAAAAACGAGTGTTGCCACATGGCCCCCCTTAAAATCTTGGTTGCTTCGCAAACCAAAGTAGACCTCGTAAGAGGGCGATTTTTCATGAACACCCTGTACAACATACAAAATAAATCAGTAGTAAAACATAAATGTAAATTTGAAATTAAATAAAACATGTATAACTCTGCAAAATAGTAATATAGACAATAATTGATATTCCCTCACCTAAACATTAATAATATATATATATTTCAATCTTTAATCATTTACTTAATTCATATGATTACAGGATACAAAACTTCAAAATGTACTGACAAAGTATATGCTCACGACATCTAGTGAGTTTTCAATGAATTACTTGCTCATCACATTTGCACAAGAACACTGTGCAAAATTATATATATGTTCATTTACAAGTACTCTTGGTTAATCTCTCTTCGCAACAGCGCTTTTAGGGTTTCGTATTACAAAAATCTTCCAATACTCTTTCTGTCCATACGTGCCAACTGCCGCATTTATTGGCCGTATTAGTACTGGTTAATCATCATTTATTTCCACTGCCATTAGATTGGAATTCTAGAAAACAAAACTCTTAACATAGTATTAAAACATAGTATGCTGATATTTTTACGTAGCACTGTAAGAAAACTGAAAATATAATTGTTTTATTTTCAACACAAAATTTAACCACAGATATTTTAAAGTTGACGGAAATAAAATCTTGCTGCAGGGCGTTGGCTACGCTGCTAAAAGTTCCAACTTGGTAACTGCTTGTTCATCATTTTTCGACCAAGGTTAATCTTATTTCCGCTCCAGCAACTCTGTTTGCGCGTCACTCTTGTACGGATAACACTGGATGTTAATATGCACTACCAAATATTTCATAATTTGCCTTAAAATATTGTGTTTTATAGCACAACTACATCGCACGGATAAAAACTCACTTTTCATGTCTTTCGGGCACTCGGTTTTCCCGTGTTTGTCGAAATTTTCAAGAAAAACGTCGGTTTTCGTGGTTTCATAGTGTCCCATTAATGTATTGGTGTGTTTCTCATCTTCTGTAGTGATGTGGTACAAGTGTGTGTTTTCCCACTCAGTTTCAGTGCTCTTACTACAATCTGCTTTACTACGATCTGGCAAATTATTACAAATAGTGATATCAGTGCTTTGTGGCATAGTTTTAAGTGTTGGTTTGTTCTTATTTAATACTGTGGCGTAGAGTGGTGAAACTTGTGAAAGTACGTAAGTCTCAGACTCATCTCTACCACTTACTTCTAAACCTATATTTGATCTTACATTATTTTTACTATTTCTTACGCTATTTTCGTATTTTCTCTTTATCCTATTTAATCTTATCAAAATATAACAGGTAATAATTACTATTACAACTAATACACTTCCTGAAACTAACGCTGATATTAATAATAATATTGTATTGATGTCCATTTCCTTCGTTTTTGGATATTATCTGAAATAGACGAGAAATAGATAAAGTCGGGATAGGCCTACTTAAAATTCGTAGAAAATTACATTTATTATAGTTATTTAAATAATTAATATTCCTATCTTGTGTCTGCTTACACTTTTTGCGTCCTAAAATTCGCATATTTTTGAAGCAGTCTCATTTTGTTCTTTCTGTGTCGAGCACACTTGCTACTTTCTCAGTAATTCTCGTGCATGACCGTTAAAACTTTAACTATGTGTGAAATCCCTCTAGCCATAACTCGGAGATTCTGTTTCACACTTAAAAACTCGTGTTTTTACTCTTTTTCTACCATAAATATAGCACTAAATTATATTCGCTATATCTCTCTATATTTAAACTTTTACTACTTATTTCATACGTATTTATGTAGTTTAGACTTTATTTTAACCATCTACGTGATTAAATATCATTAATTTTATTAAATAATAATTTTTCTGTAATTTTAAAAATATATTTCATAGATTTACGCTCGGACTGAGCTTTACGCGAAGCCTACGAGGTTCTCTGCGTAGCGGGATAATCACTGAATCCTTCGTGTTCGTTCGAGTTCACTCGGAACTGTTCGTATTTCGTCTGCAGTGTTCCCTGAGACCTGGAGTGGAGACTAACCTAACCTCTCACGGGGTCTTGTCTGTACTCTCTCGCCGGGTCTCTCTGTTCATATTCTTACCTCTTGCTGTTCAGAACGTCCAACAGCTCTTTGACGCAAATCCATACTGAATTATATATGAGCAATGCTCGTAGCGTTTGCAAATTACATTCCACAATAAAATAAATAATTCTAATCATTCCTTTCAATCAATATTGATTGATTATTACTAATTGTAGTAAAATATATTATTTTCTTTTCTTTTCTTTTCTAAAACTTACAAAATTTTTTTAGACTTTTTCTGTTTTTAAAAATAATTAGTAAATATATTATTACTACTTAAACTAAACATTCTTCAATACTCTTTGTGAACTATTTCTAGCTTTATCTATGCTTATTCACATATTTTTAACCCTTGAATTTATCATGTACATACTACATAAAATTCATTATTCATTATTTTATAAAAACACTTGTAGTAATTATGCATATATATTATCTACTACTACCATAATAGTAATCTATTACTATTTTGTCTATTCTTATCTATTATTAACTATTTCTATTGTTATTATTACTAATATTATTACTTTCTACATTTATTTTCCTTATCCCTTCTAGAATGTTTGAATGTTTTTGACTTTATCTATCCTTGTTTGATGTTACTATCCTAGATTTGTCTAGGTTATCTATTCTCATCTATTTCTATCCTTAGTTCACTATTTTTTTTCATTTCTTTCACACCTAAAACGGAAATGGGACATCGTTCGGTACCGTATTATAATACAACCTATTCGGTTTGGGTAGTATGACCTATTATGGACTATTGTAGACTATAGACTTTATTTACTTGACTTCATACCTTCATTTGGTGATGGTGTTTACTATTGGTGATGGCTGTTTGGTGAGTATGGAATGCATGATTTGTATACACTTTTTGACACTTTTACATGTTTGTTTACATTCGACTTCATCGTTTTTTTTTTCAAAATTACCAAAACTTAATTCTATTGTTTACAACGTGGTTTACAACCTTTTCTAGACTTTTCCGTTCTAGTGCACGGAATATTCAAATATTTTTATACAATATGACACTAAATGATTTTATTATTATTGTTATTATTATTATTATTATTATTATTATTATTATTATTATGGTTCATTGTTTTCTACTTTATATTTTCTTATTGATTTATACAGTCTACAGTACAACGCTATTAAAGCAACGACTGAAACAACTAATACTAATATGATGGCTGCTATTACGTACATCATGTAATTTGTTTTGATTATTAGTAGTGGTACAGTGGTATCCACTTTCAGTTTTAATAAATTTTCCGCTAGATTATTGAGTTCCTCATGGTGTATACTAAAATTTAACTGCTTGAGCTTCAAATTTCCTATCAAACTTAGATGTTTATTATTTACCCTTATTACTTTCCTCGTTGGAATCGCCAATTCTCCAAAAATTAGGTTATCGAATGAACTGTAATCAATGAAGTACGAACAATTATTCCCAAAATTTACCTTTGTCGATGTAACTTCGTGATGTTTTCCTAGTTTAGTTACATATCCTTCTACCAATGATGAGTATAATACTCCAGCATGAGTATATTTATATACTACCTTGCCTAGGTATTTCTCCGTTTGTTGTTCGCAACCACTTAGTGATCCATTGAAAACAATGTTGTTCAAGCACTTAGCTGCATCATCTAATGATATCTGCTCACAAAAATACAAGAAACTCTTGAATTCGCATTTTGATCGATCTAACGTATGATACATTCCATTAGCTAAGTATACCACTTCCGGTAACTTGTAATATGTTCGAAAATTGTTCGTTAGGTAACCCATTGAAATTACATTAAACATCTTTCATACAGTATCTTCATAAACAATAGGCGTTTTTAGTAATAAGTCGATGTTGTTTTCATTATAGTTGTATTTCATTAAGTAAATCGATGACACTCGATAAAACATTCCTATGTCGAAACGATAAATTGAATGCTTCAAAATATCATGACTAGTTATAAATTTGTTCACATCTAAATTCGATAAAATATGATAGGATAATTGGTTGCTAAGTATGTCGTTAAATATTTTATTAACTCTCTCTCTAGCTAAATGAGAAAATAAATTGGTTAAAATTTTCCTTTGAGCTTGCTGCAAGTAGCAATACATCTCTTGCAGTTTACTCCTTACATTCTGAAGAACATGATGCACCTTTACTACCACACCATGCATTATTGATATTTCCTCATTATGTGATATTTTTAACTTGTGAATTTCTTCAGCTAATACGTTTTCATGTTCAGACAGTTTCTGAATCGATGTTGACAATTGCTGCGTGTGTATTAGGTTATAGGCTGACAAACCTATAGACCCAAAACCTAATAACATAGACCAAATTGAACGTTTAGTTCTTGTTGACTCCATACATTTAGAACTGCCGTTTATAAATACAAATTGACATGGTATTGAATTTATTATATTAATTCTAAATTGCCTTTCCCTTTCTGCGTACTCTTCTAAAATATCATATGATTCACTACACACTTTGTGCATAGGCACAGCTTCGTGAAAGTTTACATGTAATCTGATAGTTGTATAAACCATATTTGACGCATGAACCGCCAACGAATCTTGCGTTAGAGCTATTCCTACATCCTTCATAGTTAATTGATGATGGTCGTCTGACTTTCCAAAATGAACCATAACTATCAACTTTATAAAGATGACCAACATTGTTGATTCCATTTTATACTGATTCCTTTTCAGTCTCGAATAAAAGTCTGTAATTAGTAAAACCTAATATTAATTTTCTTGTTGCTATTCATTTATTTATTTATTTGTGTTTTAACCTACTGTCAACAATTTATTTATTCCTATGTATTTTATATTTTATTTTCTAGGTGTCAACTGATTTTAATTTTAATTTACTTTCACATTCCATACATTTATTTATTTACTCAAAACTCTAGTAACTACAATTCAAAAAGTGTCTATCGATTCGGGAAATTTCCTGATGAAGATTAGCATTTCCTCCAATCTCGGGTTTAGAGTTTGGTTGAGAAAGTGCCCCCTTTCTGACACTTCATCGGTAGACCCAATTTGTACCATAGTTACATTAGACCCTATGTTAAATATTTCCAAAAAAATTTTTTTTCACCAAATTTAAATTTATTCATCGCCATCCGATGTTTGATCTATATCACCAAACTTTTCACCATTTTTACTCTCTACAAACAATTTTAATCGTCTTTAAGTCTATAGTGTCACTTTTCTTTTCACCCTTTTTAGTTTCATACTGCACTTTGTATGAGTTATTATTAATTTTGTCCACAATTACCCCTTTTGTATTGTAACGGTTTCCGAAGCATGCCGGCAAACCTGCTCTTGGCATTTCTCTAATTAAAACTTTTTGACCGATCTCAAAACTTGGTTGGTCAAACTTTTTCTCTATTTGCTTCTTCTGAGATCTAAATTTTCTCTGCAAATTTTTATACGCCAATTGTCGTGCCTCTTTTATGCTCTGAAGTCTCACCTCATTGTCGACGAACTCGCAAGGAATGTCTAGGTCCTGCTCAAGAAACGTTCTTGGTTCGACTCCATGCAATAGATAGTACGGCGGAAAACCAGTACCATCATGCACTTGCGTATTAATAGTAAATATCAAACTCGGTAGTATCTCATCCCAGTTTGAAAAATCTTTGTCAATGTAATGCTTCATTACTTGTTGTAATGAGCCTATGGCCCTTTCTGCGCTTCCTATCGAATAATGGGCACTTGTATTCGCAAAATGGAATTGCATTCCAAATTTCTCTGACATTTCCTCCAAGATTTTGCTGCGGTGAGATGACAACCTATCCAGATGGAGTTGAGAAGGGACCCCATGTTTCGTAATAAGATCTTCGAATATTACTTGAGCAACGATCTCTGCCGTTACTGCGGGTACCGCTCTAGCGATAACAAATCTAGTAGCATTATCTACAAATACTAGAACATACTTATTTGTATTATTACGAGACAACTTGAAAGGACCGACCTCATCCATTACAACTGACTGGAATGGAGCCTAAGAGGGATACGTCTGCGCGTGAAATGGTACTCTTCCTGTTTTCCTTTTCTGTATCTGACAGCTTATACGTTCACCTATTTTCTCCATAAAGTATTTCTTCATATTCGGAAAATATATTAACTTTAGTGCACGTTTGTGCACCGTACACCGAACAATGTAGGTTCTTAAATACCTGTTCTCTTAATGTATAAGGGATACATAACAATAACTTTGTACCGCCTGCCATTCGTTGTGTTCTGTATAGCCTGTTGTCCTTCACGGTATACCATCGAGCTTGTTTTTCGGCTTTTACGTCTGCATCTTCTGGATGTTCAATTGCGTGCATTATCGGACCGAAAAAAGAATCTTTTCGCTATAACTCGCCAACATCAATATCCTTGTCAAAGGTCAAATTGACTTGTAAATCTTCGGAATTCACTTTCAACGTTTCTAACTCAATATCATCCACTGTTGGTTCAATGTCGGTGTTCCTGGACAAAATATCACTAGGATCCTTTTCTCCAGGACAATGCACCGGTGTGTACTTATACTGGGCTAAATCTAAACTCCATCTCACAAGTTTCGGAGCTAACTTCGGCGATGTTTGTAAATACTTTAACGCCTTACAATCGGTATATAATTCGAATTCTTTATTGAACAAGTAATAATTGAATGCTCTTAAAGAACTTATCACTGCCAATATTTCTAACTCCACTATATGTCTGGTCTTTTCTTGTGGACGTAATACGCGACTGTAGTACTCTACTGGTGTCCATTCACCATTAGCCTGTTTCTGCATCAAGACGCCACCAATCGAACTAGTCGATGCGTCAGTGTACACTCTCGTGTCCAAATCTTCCCTAAACGGGGCTAATAATGGTGCATTCATTAACGCCGATTTCAATTGTTCAAAAGCCTGCTGATGTGATTCATTCCATTCGAACTTGTGACCCTTTTTCAAAATTGGTTGAAACGTTGACGTGACTTTGGCATAGTCCTTACAAAATTTTCTAACGTAATTCGTTAGTCCAAGAAAAGATTTTAATTGCTTAACATTATTCGGGGCCTTACACGCTTTAATTGCCTGTATTATCTTCGGGCTAACCTCATATCCTGCGTCACTGACAATGTGTCCGAGAGCCAAAATTTTCCTTTCTATGAACTGACACTTCTCTACTGATAGTTTGAGACCGTAATGCCTCAACCCTTTGAAAACTGATTGTAGTACGTCTACCATTTTCTCCTGATCATTCGTATAAAGAAATACATCATCCATATAATAGGAAACTGACTCTGGATTTACGTTTGCCAGGGTCATCGCCATTATTTTTGTATATATTGCGGGCGCTGGTAAATAACCCATCGGAAGAACTCGATATGAATAGGCTCCTACACCTGGTATATTGAATGCGGTATACTCTCGTGACTCCTCGGAAATAGGCACTTGATGGTAAGCCGACTTCACGTCCAAAATGCTAAAGTATTTATGTCCTCCCATGCAAGTTAAAATTTGATGTATTGGAGGCAGCGCAATGCTATGCAGCTTCACGCACCTGTTCAAAAATCTACAGTCGAGAACTGCCCGAATACCTCCTGACGGCTTTTGTATGAACAACATAGGAGAGTTATAAGCACTAGCACTTTCTTCTATTATGCCCTGTCTTAACAAAATGTTGATTTGTTCCTTCATTTTATCTCTTAGCGCGATGGGAATGGGATATTGGTGTCTTCTAAACGGTACTTTCGTTTCCAACTCGATGTGGTGCTCGAAATGTTTAACCTGACCGAATTCACCATCTTGCCATGCAAAAACATCCGCAAAATTATAACATAAGCTCTCAATTCGCTCCTTAATTTCAGGTTTCGTCTCAGTTCCAAATTTCAATCGAGATTTGTCAAAATTCTTACGTGATCTTAAAATACCGTCTATATCCTCATTCGATAACCCTTCGTTCTTCAATTGGTCTTCATCTACACATTCCTCAGCTTGTCCTAACGTTACATTTGGCCTTAATAAAATTGATCTATTGGATGGATTAATAATTTCAATTTTATTATTCTCAGCCGATAAAAGTGCGCGCGGGATCAATACATTGTATTGGGTTTCTATCTTTCTGTCTGGCTCTAACAAGTATTCCCTGTTATTCCAAGAACTAACCAAATTAACTTCCACAGTAGTCTTAGTCCTAGGTAACAACCGTACCTTATGACCTACTACCCATCTTGGTCTAATACAATGTTTTATACCAATAGCTGCGTTATCGGATACAGTTACAGATTCCTGTTCTTCCCTTTTCCTAAACCTTGGCTTTCCAAATCTCTGCAACGTCAATTTATTCTGACCGTAATTTATTTGGCAATTCTGGCTTTGTAGAAAATCATTCCCGATCAAAATTTGATACGGAAAATCCTTCACTACACGAAATTCCAAATGAAATGTCTGTCCAGCCATTTTAAATCTTACAACAGCGATCTTATTCACTATTAACACATTCTGTGTTATTCCACGAATACGTGTTGGTCTAGGAATTACCTTTGCGCTAGGTGGAACTAGCTTTTCATTCACTATAGATATTTGCGAACCTGTATCGATCAATGCTTTATGACTTCTCCCGTCGACTTCTATCGGAACGTACAACATGTTATTCTCGGTTAATGTAGAGGCTACTATTTCTCTAATTTTCGATTTACCTCCTGTAAATGCGCCTCTGTCATTTACAGTATTACTCAGTTTAAATTAATTGCGCTCGTAGCCTGATAGTACGTTGTGCCATTAATTTGGTTTGGTACAACTGGTACGTATTGTACCTGACCGTTTACTTGACTATGATTCTGGCACCATGATGGACCATTAGAACCGTTAGCACAACAACTATTCCCTCGTTGTTGCCAAAAATTCGTCCTTTTTCCACCTCGGTTACCACGCCAATTATTATTCCTAAATCCTCTTCTGTTATTGTATTCATTAGGACCTCTATTTCTATTATAGCTATTATTATTATTCCGATTCCAATTCCTATTTCCATTGTTTCTATAAAAATTTCGTCCTAAATTACGAAAATTCCTGTTTCCTCTAAAATTACTACTATTATTCTTCTGTTGTTTCGAATCTCTATCGCTTTTATCTTCTCTATTATTCCGGTCCTGAAACTTAGTCGCTAATGTTAACTGTAGTTTCTCTATCTTTTTCTCTAGCTCACCCAACTGAGTGATACTTGGTGGTTCCTGCTTAATTTTAACATCTTCCCTATTCTTAATCTCTTTCTTCAATAGTAATCTATCTACTTCAACATCACTATCCTCATCTTCTACTTGTTCTCGCATTTTCTTAAGAAGGTCTTTGACTGTTACTTTTCCATTCTCTCTCATGACACGTTTCTCCACTTTACACTTATTCTTTTCGACTTTCTGGAGATCTTCCACAAATTTGTCTATCGTTGAATACGAGTTAGTTCCTACCTTCTCCATGAAGTATGGCTGAAGGCCACCTACTATTATTCCTATCTTCTTTTTATCATCCATGCTAGCATCTAATCTTTCGCATAATACTAACATGTCGTACACATAATTTATAATGGGTTCATCCTCAAGATGCAACCTCTCTCTTATTCTTTCCTCTATGTCTAATGTCACGTTCGTTCGTGTAAATTCCTCGATAATACTTTTCTGTAATTGTTTATAACCAATATCGCTAACATTTCTTCTCTTCAAAAATACTTTCATCCACTGCCTACCATTTCCTTTAAACACGCTTGGTAACAGTTCCTTTCTTTTGTCCTCACTCACGCCTGCCATTTGACACGCGTCGTCAAACTCGTCGAAAAATCCAACTATATCATTATCTACCTTTAAATCAAACTTCGGGAGTTTGTTTACGTCTGAATAGAACATTACGCCTGTCGCCATCTTATTTTCTTTTAAACTACTTGAATGCTTATCACCTATTACACTACTTTCGAACAGAAAGATAGATTCAAAATATTCTGAGTAAGATTTTGCTACAGGACTAGACGGAAAATTTTCTACGGGTCCTAATTTCAAACTAGGTTTAACACTTTCTTGCTTTTTCTTACTCGAGGTAGCAATACTAAATAAGCTTCCGACTTGTACTCCTCTTGCGGCTCTTTGTGCTCTCGTACGAATACTTTCGTTACTCATTTACTTACTAATTACTTTAATTATTTATTCATATAAAACGTATACTTCGAGCTACTTTAACTAATTGATCGGGAGGGTCAGATAAATTATATTCTTATTGCAAAACCTTAAAATCACATTACATGAACTAACACCTTATAACTAAATACCTTAAACTAATTCGAGAAAATACGTTCAAAAATCCTTAATGTTACACTTCATCGTAGAAAGGGTGGGAAGGGTTGGTTTTATTTACAAATAAAACGTAATATAATATCATTTCCAAAAATGGGTGGGCCGGGAGGGACTTAATTATTTTACTATTCGCTGAGATCGCTACTGATTGGCCTATTACCAAAACCAGCAATTTCCACCATGACAACCCAGCCACTCAGTGCCTAGTTTGGGGATGTAATTTTGAGTGCAACTGGATGCCTTCCACTCACCATCTAGAATGAGTGGGATAAAACTAATATTCATATGCGAGAGGTTTTCTTAATGGGGATAAGTACAAATAAGAATACGTTAACTTCATTAAATTGATATCACTATATTTCCCATAATTAAGATTTTACTGTAAGATTTCGTGATGCTTTTAATAACGGATATTAGGAACGATTTGCCAGACGAGTATAGCAACGGTCGAGTATTGAGCCTTTGAGCCCTGAGTCGGTGTAACACATACCTGGAAAATCTGGTGTTGCTCCCACGATGACCTGGTGTCGAACCTAGCTCCTCTATGATGATACTCCTGGTTGCTGAACTGCGAGGACGAGCATTGAGGTATGAAATTCTCTAAATAGCTTATCTGGACGTGACGTTCTACGTTGTTAAAATAATGTAGTTTACGATGAATTTCCTTTCGCTGTCATCTGGCTGTCTGGCGATTTAAACTCAGTTCTCCAAGAACTCGATCACTAAGAACTGATCTGCAAAGACTGATCCTCAAGACACCAAGGACTGATCCTCAAGGACTGCTCAAATTGGTATCCCAAGACTGATCTTCAAAGACTCCTCTTGAACCTCTCTCATCCTCTGGTTTTGTTGAGCCTTGGTCCAACCTCCGTCGTCTGCTTGTCGTCTGCTTGTCGGCACGTGCGACCCCTTTTCACATGGAAAAACAAATTCCTTCCATGTGTCAAGACTCAAAAACTGCAACTCTCGACACACTCTGATTTCTCGATTCTAAGCAATTTCCGCATATCCGTGATTTCGTGAAATTTGTGAAATCTTACAGATTCTCTTTGTACAATGCATAGAATCTGGCTAATGCGAGAATAGACGCATTGTCTACATTTCCTTCCTACATTGCCAGACCCTCAACGAAGACATTCTTAGTAACATTTATTTACAACAGACTGCTGACACTGGAATTAACAACATTGTGCAGCTTGCATTATCTTTCATACATAACATTCAATCACCTTAACCTTAATATACGACTCTTGTAACGTAAACATTAAAATAAAATTGAAAATATACAAAATAATTAACTCGAAAAACGAGTGTTGCCACAAGGTGATGCGCGTTAACTATGATACTTTTGCAATCATTTCATGAGAAAATGTAGAATTTTTCTTATCGTTCCTTGAAGGTACAAATAATCGTATTTGATTTGGAGTTTAGTATCCCTTTTCAGCAGCGATACTATATGAGACATGGACTTACAGTTTAACGTGGAACCCAAACTACTTGAGCCTCTACAAGGAATTGAATCCGGGCCCGCCACGCCAAACCACTTAGCAACAAAGAAGCTCTATTCGTGTTTGAAACCGTTACGTAAACTAAAACATAGTATATACTTAATATTGCTAAGCATTGTATTTTATTTTATACATTGCCTTCGTGATCTATCTTGTCGTAAAGTAAGAGTAGGATTCTTGTGTTGTAAATGGGAGGTACTGTTTGAAAATGTTACTTTGACTGCTCAAAGTTGAGTTTCACTTTTGTTATGTGAATGCCGGACAAGCGCTTTTGTAGGTATGGAGCACATGTTATTTCACTTTATCGCCTTAGGCTTATACTCCCTGACTATGAGAGATGCGAAATTAGTTTCAAAGTTAAACAATTAGTATGGTTTATATGAAAGAAGCACCGTGAATCGAACTCGGGCCTACGTGTACGAAAAGCGCCCATGCTAGCCACTAAATCAGCAAAATAGATTAAATAGTATGGGGAAACGAGAATTAGTATCGATAATGTAATATTAGGTGACATACAGACTGCAACGTATTATGCTAACATTAATAGGGAGATTACTTTGTTCCGCTAGTATTATGTATTAAGGTTTAGGGTAAAGTAGCCGGATAAAGTCCCCCTTATAGGTAATTTATAAATAAAGAAACAATAGTGGCTAATGAAAACAGGTATAATGTTTGTTCGAATAAAAGGAAGACGTTTCGTATAAGACATGACCACACTATTTTATTGAGGCATTAGATCATAGATTTATGAAAAAATAATCCTAAATGGGGATAACGTAAAAGTAATTGTAATATGATACGGTACACTTAACGAAGAATTCTCTTCATTGAAATTATGTGTATAAAAGAGTACACAGTACTAATACTGCACACTGTAGTGTGCTAAAATGAACCGAGAATAATAAATTGTCTAACATTAATTAAGTTTATTGCTTGGATTATGGGCACTTTTTAAATATTGAAAACATATTTGCTTCTCGCCGAGAGTTCAATAGCGACTGCGCTTATGCCTCTAGTGGGCGAGGGGGCCGCTGTGGCTCAGTGGTGTCCTACCCGCTGGTCTAGTGGCTAGCACGTGCGCCTTTGGTGTATGGTGTCCCGGGTTCGATTCCCGGAGGGAGAGCATTTATGATTTTAGCCGGTGGGTGTAGCCGAGCGTTAGGCTGATGATCGTGAGGTGAAGTCCATTGGGGGTTCGAGTCCCTCTGTAGTAGCAAAGGTGGAATTTTAACTGTCCTCGATGTTTCTGTGTTCGTGTCCCTGTCGTGTCTAGTAGTCCTGAAAAGTGGTTGTAGTAGAAAATAAGTCAGGAAGTTTTTTTAAGTGGTAGAGCGTTCACCTTTGGTGCTTGGGATTCTGGGTTCGATCCCAGCCCCCGCCAAGTGAACTTTGTGGTGGACAAACACCGCGTGCGTGGGTTTCTCGGTGTTTCCCGCTCCCTCCCACTTTCTTCATACCACCATTTTATTCATTACTCATTATTTTATTCATCATCATTTTATTCATTACATCACCGTCTCCTTTAGCCTAACCGGTATAACCGAGGGACGTAACACTCAAAGATTTCATTTCATTTCTAGTAGGCGACTACGTAGCAAGCTCAGAGAGACCAAGAAAAGGTGTCAACCCTTTTGAAAACAGTTGGTGTACGAACAAGTATGTTGCACGTAAAAAGTAGTTTTTTTGTTGTTTTCATTATTTTTAGGGTTTGCATGTTAGATTTAGTTTGTGGTTTTAATATAATGGTGCTTGTGATATTTCCTAACAACAAACTAAAGCAAAGTTAGTACATGAATTCCATTTTTTGGAGATTACAGAGCAATTTCTCCAGTATGTTCACACTCTATGAACAAGTGTGTTACATACTATAAGTATGCTGGGTCGACATTTAAAAATCTGTATGTCCACCAAAAATCAAACCAGACCCACACAGACACAGAAAGCGTGCCTGCTAATTATTTAGCTAAGAGGAAACTCATTCCTTGGTATCTACCACTGTTAATATCTGACAATGAAACAATAATATCCCGGTGCCATACCATGAATACCACACGTGCGGCTACTCTATGAACCACACAATTACTTCTTCATTGGAAAACTAATGGAACATATATTAGGAAATACTCGAAAATTTTATTTCAAGAACAATATACGTAGTAAGTGTTGTCCAAACTGAGAGTGGCAGTAACATTATGTCAATGTCATAAGTAGGGCCCAGATTTATACGCACTACAAAGCTTAAAATAAAACCTCAACTGGTTATTGGATAATATTTGTACAATGACACAAAAAGATCGGAACATTTATCTGGCAAATATTTAGCAGTCCCACATATGTACTAGTTCATTGAGTCAATCTTTCTTAATTCAAAGTTTGAACTAAGGACCATATCTTTCTCTTAACCAATACTATCCTTACTGTGTTCCCGTAGTGGCTCGTACGTGCCTCTGGCGTGGGAGACCCGGGTCCGAATCCCGGAGGGAGCTCATGTGGGTAGTATCCTACGTTAAGCTGTAGGTTAAGGTCTCATATAGCCTTGCTGCATAAACTCAAATCAAATCAAATGTATTATTTCTGCATAATACACTCGAGTATATTTCTGCTTGCTACACGAGTGCCTATCTTCAGGATGTCTGTTACGCTAAATTGTGAAGAGGCTTTGTTATTAATACTCTATGCACCTTTAGGACAAATACTTTGTATAATATGTAGGAAATAGATAAAAGAAAACAGTTCAATAGCATGTGTTTCTTTCTGATTTAAGCACTGGACTACATAGAGGCTTACAATTTAATCATTGTTACTGAAATGCCATGCTATTGTTATACTACAGAATGTGAAAACATACTAGTAAAGAATCTTCACAATTTAGCTTCACAATACCAGAAATATACATGAGAATTAAATACTAAAATTGATCATCTCTACAGAAACACAGTAAGGTTAGTATTCGTTCATTGGAAATGCGTTCTATACGTTAATGTAGTTTTTTTTTCGGGACGGAAACAGGTTATATTGTTAACAAGTTCGAGAGACACCTAAAGCATGCACTTTCAGTTTCCAGATGCCGAATTAGTTATTTCAAGAAATGTCTAATAGAAGTGTATGAATGAAATTAATATCTTTATGGACAGATAATTTTCTAATGCTATAAAGAGTATTTCAGAGTGTAGAAAAAAATGATTTATACAGGAATGTTGAATAAACGTGAAGAGTATTAAAATTATTCAGTTCGTTAAGAGTATTAAAATTATTTGTAAGCTCAAACATATGCAGAAGAAAATGCAATAAGGTGTACCTTTCGAATATGAAAATATAGCTTTGCACATGTGCATATGCATTTTTGGAAACTCGGGCCCTAGTCATAAGTAAACTTACCTATGAAGAAAATGTAGTATCTCCTTCATTTTTGTTGCTTTTACCTTCCGTTCCATGGCTAGGTTTATAATGTTTGCTGCACAAGCATCATATTCTTCAAACTTGCTAGTTAGATTGCAGTTCATCAACCTTTGGAATTCAATACAAATTTCATCCACCAAAAACAACGTTGGATACTCCATCTGCAGCTGCTTTACTGGAATATTAGCATTTACCAGTGCGCGGGGATCGAAATATGTTATGTCCATGAGATAGGTAACCAGTTCTTTATCACTTTGCTTCTTCCTGTAATCTGTTTGTAACACAAGTTTGTGTTTTTCGATTGTACCACTACTTTCCGTACATGGAAACTCAGGATTCCAATTTATTTATCCTCTTCTAGGTTTCTTCAGAGTCTTCTTACTTCTATGATTAACATTTTTCCTTCTTTTATTTTCCAACCAATTATCGATGCTTTTCTCCCATCCATCGAAACCGAAACCAATTCTTTCCTTTAGATGAGGATATTTTTCCACCAGAAATTGAGCCATACGTTCTCTGCGTTTTTTATTTGGGTGTGTAATCCTTTCATATAGGTAATTCCCTAACAAGTTCAGTAACTCATGTTTATCAGTCCATTTCAAAATTTCCTGCTTATCCAGTGCATTTCTAAGCGAAAATGACATCTTGGCTTCTATATTCTTTCGTAAATCACCCCTACTGAATGCATCTGTCGATTCATCACTCTCGCCATTACAGATTTTCAGGGTCTTTGATCGCACATTTTCATTTTCATTTACTAATGGGATCAGTATTCTACTAGCTTCCGTATTCATCCACTACCGGCTCCAAGCACTCATTACATGCTTCAAGAGAACTTAAATCAATCATACGCATGTCACTTAAGTCAACAGTAGACATAGGCATACCACATTGAGATATGGAAGGTGCATTCACTGACATACATTCTTGTTCATTTTCTTTTAAAAATACTGGAAGTTCGACACACTTTATTATCATTTTGTCTGTTAGTTCATCTCCATCTTCAAGGTCGATGTATCCCCATTCTGTGTTTAATTGCTGTAATAACAAGTGACCTTTTGCTTGACATTTGGCCCTCAATGTCTCCCTTAAAGTCTGATTTACATATTTTTCTTCAGTTCGAAATAACTTCCTCGACAGCCCATAATAGTGCAGAAGAACGGTTATTTCAGTCATCTAAAACCAAATAAAAATAAAAGTAAAACAAGAGCTGGCGACACAGAATACAAACTTTAACTCATTATTTGTATCAATGTTAATGCTGAATTCACCCAATAATTCATAATAGTTGGGTGCAGTACCATAGAGGTACGTGAGCTAAGCCTGACGTACACTGCACCTCGAACGAAAATGAAAAAAAAAAAGAAGTGTGATGAATAATACGGGCCCAAGTACAGTGAAACTTCTCTACAGTGGACAGCCGTGGGGAATCAAAAATTGTCCGCTATAGAGAGGTGTCCGTCTTAGAGAGGTTTCGATGTTTTCTTACGTAAATTAGTAAATAAGGTGATATATAATTACGAACTATTGAAGGTAATTTATCAAACCGTTCTATGACTGTGGGCATGTCGACATCTGCGGATTCTCCACAAATCGCTTTGAAAGAAATTTTGTGTCTAATCCGAGACCTTGAAATATGAAACATTCATTTGTGTTGCTACCTCGAAATCTTAGCTTGTAGCATTGACCCTAACACAGGATTTTTTTCATTCCGCACTTTATAAAAACATTCACTTGCACACCAACTTTGTTCAAAGCAATGAGACACTATTTTCATTGTCATTTTCGAGTCAACGTCGACTCGAGTCAAGTCAAAGGTAATATCCTCGAGTCGAGTTCCAAACCGATTCAGTTTTTCGCGTCGAGTTCCAGTCCAGTCGAGTTTGATAAGTCGCTCGCTCGTTTTAACACGTCTTGAAATCATGGCCTGATTACACTGGAAAGCGAAATCCATGAGAAATGCAAGCTAAACAGTAATATGGAATACTTTTAATCTTGCTCACGAGAGGGGACACTGCTCGTATCTCGTCTCGTCTCGATAGTGAGACCACAAAATATTTTTTATAACAAGCTCAGCTCGGCACGGCTCAACTCAGAAGATGGCTCGAGCCGGTTCACTTGGGGTGAACCATCGGCTCGAGCTGGCTTGGCAGGGATGAGCCATCTGCTCGGTTCGGCTTAACTGAGCCGAGGGCTCCAGCCGAGACGGTTGGGTGAACTGTTGGCTCGGCTCACTTCTCGGTTCGGGGCGATAGTGAATGAGCTGTGAGTCAAGCTGCTCGAGTCGTTGACAATTGTAAACCCGGGCCGAGCAGTTTTGAAGATATTTGGCCAGTGCCCTATAACTTTTAACAGTGTTTGACTCGAGCCCGAATACTCAACCCAAATTCAGAAGCTCGTGAACAATGTCCTTGATTCCTAGATTTCAAGACTACCGAGGTTGACAATCAACTAGTTTCTTGGTATTCAAATAAAAACCGCCTACCTTTCATTTTTATATACAGTGTTGTTATAATTAATAATAATAATAATAATAATAATAATAATAATAATAATAATAATAATAATAATAATAATAATAATAATAAAAGTTGTAGTAGTAGTAGTGTCATTGATAATAATTATACTGTCTATGTAATATACTTGAAGAATGTACTTGAAACTACATACCGGATTTGGCTCGACTCGACACTAAAATCGACCCCAATTCGAGCCGAATTGGAGGAAATTTTTCGA
The DNA here is from genome assembly GCF_964235325.1 of Thermobia domestica. NCBI lineage: Eukaryota > Metazoa > Arthropoda > Insecta > Zygentoma > Lepismatidae > Thermobia > Thermobia domestica. The sequence continues at coordinate 69,378,653 of NC_137460.1, read as the reverse complement.
GTTGCGTTTTCCGGTCGAGCTCAAAGATGTCTGTTTCTAGTCGAATCGAGTATCAAAAGAAAACTCGCTCGAATTTGCTCGTGTCCATCCCTACGAGTAACGCAGTATGGCATTTTATCAACGTTACATTATATGAAAATGTTCATATATGAACTAAAAATTTGTCTTGCATTTAAATAAAGTGATTCAGAACGTGCAATAATAATAATAATAATAATAATAATAATAATAATAATAATAATAATAATAATAATAATAATAATAATAATAATAATAATAATATAGCAATAGTAATAGTAGTACGGAAAATTGAAGTCGTAATTTGTTTCACATTTTTAAAGTTTCGGATCTAAAGGTAACACATTAGTAACGCGTTACTTTCGAAGTAAAATAACAATTACTTTGTTGGGGCAAGTAACGCATTACTAACACGTTACATTTTAAGAGAAAGTAAAGTAACTTGTAACGCGTTACATTTTTACAAGTAACTTACCCAACACTGCGTTAAAAGCAGCGTCATTTTAGATTTTGCCTGCGGGGGGACACAAGAATTTGACCTTTTTAAAGTGTATTACTATACATTTGATCAAACAATATGCATTTATCAAGCTGAAGGGAGGGTGAATGACACCCTTCTGTCCTGCCCAAATTATGCTCCTGGTACATTTGCCTGATTTTACTGATTATTCTTCTTGTTCACCTCAAATATACGTTGGTGGGCAACATGGAAATTTTAAAACTTTCCTCTCGCTTTGAAGAGCTGTTTTATACTTTCTTATTACTCTTTCCATGTTGTTTACTAGGGACTGAGTGAAGTGGTGGTCTCCCAGGTCCTTCCACTTCGCAGTGAAACAGCCATAGAGGACATCCTGTCCCTGCCTGTTTTTGTCTACATCTGAGCCTTGCCGATGTCAATCATCTTCAGCCTCGGTGTGGCAATTACTGATAAGAAATGAAATTAATCATTGAGTAACATTCACTTTTGTCATTAGTTTCTAAGAGGTCTGCTCCCTCATTACAGACTTTGGAAAGCAGATAACCTATTGCCGTGATTGATAATTTCCATAGATTTCACAAGAAACATCCTCCTAGCTTGCAGTCTTTGAAGAAGGGAAATAACGCAAGTAAACGCATTTATGAAGCTATAGGAACATTTTGTGACAACTTTTTATTCAGGCACTAAAAAAAATCCGAACAGACAAATGGAAGAGACAGTTTAAGAGCTATAAACCGTATAAACCTGGTTCCTATTTTTCCCCGTCTGAATGGAAAGAGCATATTATGTCACACGCTGCTTTAGACAAAGAGAAAAAAAATGAAATGAAATCTTTAAGTCTAACGTCCCACGGTTATGCCGGTTAGGCTAAAGGAGACGGTGATAATGAGAAATGAGCGAAATGGTGGAATGAAGAAAGTGGGAGGAAACGGGAGAACCCCGAGAAAAAACACGAGCACGGCGTTTGTCCCCACAAAGTCCACACGGCGCGAGCTGGGATCGAACCAGGGACCCCAACCACCGGAGGTGAACGCTCTACCACTGAGGCACCGCGCCCCCTTTAGACAAAGAGAAGTCGAGGAGGAGGAGGAGGAGTTGGATTGAAAACCAGGAGTATATAGTCGATCGAGATGTATGTTTCTTAATGCATAAGCAAACGGGGCAAGAGTTTGTTATTAACTTGGACTTTAAATTTTTGTAACGATTAATAAGTTACGAGTAGTACATTATATACGAGAACGACTAATGGTGTTTATTAAGATTCCTAAGAAAGGGAGTGTCATTTTTGTTATTGATTCCCATTTTACTTACCTTCTACTAAAGATACGATCATCTAAAGCAAGTGCATGTATAATCGAATGTTTTGAAGACCTTAATTGTATCAATGTGTAGTTAATGTATTTTGAAAGTAACCATTAGAGTCAGTGCTATAAGTGAGAAAGAAAGCAGAGGTGGTATGTTTTATTACGATTTTGACTCGACATACCGTCTATCTAAATGCTGAAAGACAATGAGGGTATGTTGCCCAAAAGATTGCATTTCTATTTACATAATGACTGAAAACCATGAAAGAGTTTCTCCATAGTTATGGGAAGCATGCAGCTGCTTTGCCCCCGCCTACAACTTTCTGAGAAAAATAAAAAGTATCTCCTTATCTTCTATTATAGAGAATTATACATAAAAATAATCACAAACCGAGTTTTTATATTCACAATTTTTAAACAATTTCCCGCACGAGAACTCGCGGACTTCCCACTCGACTGACGGGTATTCCAGACCCCAGGAAGATTCGACCCCGTAGCAGACAACCCTAGATCGACCTATGCTCAAAATAGGTAATTATATGCATTAAGACAAGAAGATACACACGTAATACATAAGAAAGAAACAATTGAATATGGCACATTAAAATATAAAATTCTTAATACAAAACAATGAGCAAAACAAATTATTCTCTTTTTTTTGTTGTTACATAAACTATATTTTTTGCTTGTAAATAACGGACTCAGTTATGTATTTCTTTATGATTGTGGACACAAAAGGAATCACCTTGAACACATCACAATACTTCCCAATATCAGCTTAAAGAGTCGCATCTTCAATATATTACCTTTTTTTGTATTGAGGCTATGACTCATTCCTTTCTGTTATGTGGTCGTTATCTGCAACCAACACAACAAACACGACTTCTTGCATGGAAGCAAAGAGTGAACTTTTTGTAGACATCTCATTTTAAGAACGAGAAATAGGAAAAAGTAACGAACTTGTCGGTGTTGCTAGCTTAAAATCTTTGAAGTGCAAAGCTATTTGTCAATTACTGTGTATAAAAATGGATCTATTAAAGGTATATTAGAACTCATCTTCTAATGATGGTATCTCTTTATCACCGAGAAACCAGAGGCGGTATGTCTTCATCAGCGAAAAACCAGAGACGGTAATGCATACCAGCGCATACCGTCCCACTTCGACCACTGATTAGAGTTATAACAAGCAATTAGAGAAAAAAAGGTTTATATTGTTAACTTCTAAAAGCACATGCAGCCAATACCACTTTGTGCATTAGTACTTTTTGACGTTTCTTGTAATGTTTTCATTAGTATTGGCAAATTCAGCCTTATAACTACCCAGTATAGACACAGGTAACCAACTCGCAAGGTTACAAAAGTTCATGGTTGCGTTTACTGTATATGCCATCTAATATTGGAGGGTCTATATAAGAAAAAAGGTAAGAGAACAAAACTGATATTTTAAAAATGGTATTATTGAAGGGGATTAGCTAACTTACTTCGTTAGTTCCAGGATCGTACTTTCCACAGACTACTTACTCTTTGCAATCTTTATGATTCTCTAATATTATTCTTGAAATTTTCCCAATGCGTATTCTTTAAATTTACTTTTATTTAATTCAATAGAATATCGTAATTTAATAAATTTGGCACGTCAAGTATTTCAGAGTAAAAAAGAAAAATGGATTATATTATTTACTTTATAAAGAAAGGTCTTTCCGATATGCGATTCGGAAGATCAGTGATTGGCCAATTTATGTTGCACCAGATGCCAAGGTAAAATAAAAATTAGTTTTGTTAAAATTCGAATATTTGAATAATTATTCGGTATTCGAGCAACTGTTGAAGTAATTGCTGGAACATTAAAAATGAATAATCGTATAACAGAAGAAAAATTATTCGAAAAATATTAACAGCAATAATAAAATCCACACTTGTGGACTAGACAAATTAATCCTTTTACTGCGTAAATCCACATTGTTGTCGGAAAGAAACTTTCCGTAACCAGCGAATGTCGACAATAGTCAATGTTTTAATTTTTTTGCCGTATCTTGGGCTCATCGAGAGTAGTCGCCAAAGGTGTTCCGTTCGATTTTACGTGTTCTATTAGTTTCGATCCGATTCACATGATACCAACTGCACAAGAAACTATTTAAATTGACACAACGGATATTGTAGCAGATAGAACTAAGAAATTATCTTAGGAGGAAAGTATGCAGTGTAATTCTAACGATGATGTTTGGGTACTGCCCCTCAAATCGCGTGAACCTGCCTACGGTCCTCAATCTATAGTTCCTAGGAACCCATACAGTTTATATGCAAAGTTGAGTTGTGATTGTTATTTAAAGGTATCTAGCACTCCTGAGAGGCCATGTACAGAAGCAAAAAAATGAAGAAACAGAGGCTAATGGCGTTGAAGATACAAGGTCGTAGATGGATAAAACATAGAAAACTGTGAAAACCACCCCATATCTATATTCTGATAAAAATGTGAAGCACAGCTAAAGGGTAAAGAGCGAAGGGCAGAAAACCATTTATCCAACTTTGGAGGTGGGACGTCTACAGATCAATTTGAGATTGCTTGTGAACTGTCAAGTAGATTGGAAACAGAATTCAGCGGTTATAAGACGATTTCTAAGTGTCATAGTTGCGAGATAAAACAAGTAGTATCAGTGGTTGGATATACACCGTATATGTTAATTATTTAGGCAAGCCATCTTGCGAAGCAACAGACTCTACTTTTTCGGATTTACCTGTTCCTCATTAGGGCTGCACTGACATCAAGCGTCGAACGGAAGCTACGGCATTGCGGAAACATGACTGAAGACTTTGATGTAAACCCGTTGTTGAAGATTGCCCGTCACTCATCTCATTCATCTGGAACATATGACGATCTGGTAAAACCCTGCCTGACTGCTGCGGTATTCTGTGGTATTCAAAAGCTGTGAGTTCTACCTGGAAATTTCCATTTTAAGTCCAAATCAGTCTATCGAAAATTGCGCACCAGAAACATGTTTTTTTTTGTCCGGAATTCTCCAGTGTCGATTAACGCCGAAACGATGGCGAAATTGCTACTGTGCAACAATAACAGAGTCACCATTCTTGAAATACAAATATTTTATATTCACTAGTCTAATTGGCATAACGTATGGTACTCAAGGACAGATAACTCGAACGCCACCTGTCAATACAGTGCGCACGATGATTATTTTGTTTTAGTAAGTATATTATTATGACAGACCTTGTACTTAATATCCAGTTTAAACATATTAAATCTAATTTTAAATATTTTATTAATACAAGCTTATGGAAGTCAATAGTCGGAATTTATATTTTCACTTAGCATTTGTCAGTTCTTAGATTTAGATCAATTTACTGTCAAGCCTGACTGAGATTTTCAGGCATTTCCTCAGCCCTCTAGTTTGACGATGTTTCATATATAAAGAAGACTGTGTTCATTCCTTAAATTTAATAGTTGTTTTCTACTGTTAATATATTTAATTTGGAATGATGCATTTGCATCATACAAATTATTATTATTATTCGATGCGTGGATATATTTAAAAATTGTTATATGTAAAGGTTGCAGGTTAAGTTGCGAAAGTATGTATTGAAAAATCATATAATCGTGGAAAGTCATATATTATAATAATTTGAAGTTCGTTTTTTATCTTTTACTATCTTACATTTTTACATTCTTACATCTTTACATTTTTTTATCTTTTCTATACACTGATAAAATATTCTCGATTCATCGTACAAAAACTTAATTATATAATTTTCATGCCACACTAGATAATTATACATAAACTGTCATAAATTTGAAAATATTTAAGCAACATCATAAACAAACCATAACTAATTTTGAACAAAATAACTTCTTTTAAACTTATTGAGCCTTATGCAGAATCATTCTGACACGTGATTAGTGCCATAGTAAAGAGTTCGACTAACATATGTTTCTTCAGTAGTCAGCCCTTTAGTATGACGCTAATCATACGTCACCACGACTCAGCCCAAGGCCCATTATATTTTGGGAGGATTCACATTTTGATGTACTTCGGCCCAATTTATCAATAGAACAATTTTGTTTCCTAAAATTTGTATATTAGGAACTCTAAAATACATATAAATTGAAGAATGTTTATTTATTTGCAGGCGTGGAATATCTGTAATTAGCAAGATATAAGGATACACATCTGAACCACTGATGAAGTACTTATTGATTCCGTTATTGAGTATTCTGCCAATGTGTAACCTTGCAAGTAAAACTCTTGATAACACGGTGGCTCAGTGCGAAGAGTATGAGAAAATGGGGAGGCAATTGTCTTACTTAATACGTTCAGTAAAATTAGAATTGACGTACAATTTGAAATTTATTGTTTTACTTTATGAAACAGAGGAAATATTTTTGGTATCTCTGCTTTCAAAGACTTTAATGTACCCAGTATCAATTCATGACATCAAAAACATAATGTTGGGAGGAAATCAGAAAAGAGGAAATTATTTCAGAGAAAGTGGTGTTTATGTCATTGTAATTTCAACAAAGGAATCTTTTGAACGTATAGTTGAAACTGAGGGTAAATTCAATTGGAATAAAGCTTCAAAAGTTCTTGTTATTATGCTGCATAAAGAAACAACTTTCAACCTAAATTTCCATGAAAGCTTTGCCAAGTGTTGGAAGATGCGTATAATTAACATTTCTATCATAATAATTAAATTAACACTAACAAATCAAACCAATCTCTTAACTGTAGCTAGTTATAATCCATTTCTGAATGTAACATATGTAGAAAGCGTAAGTTTCGACAATTTAAATGCCGTTATCAAAGCTCTAAAAGTGACAGATATACATTGGGAAACTACTAAATTATATGGAATTGAATTACATACTGTAAATGTTGAAGCAAATATTCTTCCACTCTATGCGTATTATACAGATCCCATAAACGGAACACTTATATACGGAGGATATTACAGAAATGTGTTTGATACATTGAAACAGTATATGAACTTTACTACCAAGAGTGTTGCTTATCATAAGAATTTTAATTTAGGCATTGAACTTGAGAATGGAACTTGGGATGGAGCTATTGGAAATGTAAAGAGAATGGAAGTTGATTTTGCTGAGACTGCAATAATCTATTTTCAAAGTAGATATCAAGTCATTGAGTTCACAGATTACTTAGCTCTTGTAAAACTGTCTTTTCTGGTACCTAAAAAGAAGTTAATACCACCAGGAGTTGCTTTGCTATATCTATATAATACTTCAGTTTGGTATTGCATTCTTGGATCAGCTGTAGTAATGTCTTTCTCTCTAACATTGTTTCAAAGACTTCTACCTGGTATTCAAAGGAACAAAAATCTGAGTCATTCATTCAAAATAGTCATTTCTTTATTTCTTCGTCAACCAGAAGATAAACCAAACTCTTGCACCATGAGAATTTTGTTTTTCACCTGGATCTATCTTAGTTTGGTTGTGACTTCTTTATTTGAAGGAGGTATTGTAGGTATCATGACTGTTCCTAAGCGTTATACAGACATAAATACTATCCAGGACCTTGCTTTCTCAGATTTGTCAGTCACAGGAACGAAGTTTCTTAAACAATCTTTTACACGCAATGAAGATGCTAACGTACGCTTATTGTATCAGAAATATGAAATAGTTTCAAATTACGAAAAGGTAGTTAAAATTGCAGTTAAACGTGGAGGTATGGCAGTGTTTTGTGTTGAAGATATCTTGGTGTTCTACGGAAATAAATTACACACGTGTTTAAGTTGCATGCCTCCCTTTCATATAATGGACGAAAAGATGGGTTCACAACTCTTGGGTATAGGAGTTCCTAAAGGATCACCATTCCTCTCTAGATTCAATCTCCTCATAAGAAGAATGAAGTACGCAGGACTTATTAATAAGTGGTTTTTAGATATATTAGCTACAGTGAAAATCAATAAAGATTGTAAAAAAACATGTGGCAATACCGAGGTTGCAATTTCTTTGAGTAATTTACAGGCAGTGTTTTATGTGTGGGGGATTGGACTAGTAGCAGCAATTTTATGTTTTACTATAGAAACACTCATCTATAAATGGAAACGTAGAGGCAAAACCAAAATATAGTGATAGTAGTATTAATCACAAAAAATGTTCAGAATAATCTAAGTACAAATGTGTTTTGACGAAATTGTTTTGACCAGAACAAGCAGGTGAGTGAAATGAGACAAGCACGAACATACAGAATTGAGTACACTATCGGTAGTGTACAATTACTGTAACCTTAAAGAATCAGTATGGCGTGAAAGCTCTAGTTCTTGCAATGAAATATTCTTATACGCCATGATACATAATAAAACAAGAGTTTGACATTCTGCTACAGTGTTTGTATAAGACTCCACAACACAATATCTGTATATAACCATTCAAAAACTTCAACACCTTTTAGTTCTTAAAGTCGGATTTCGGAATGTCAATCTTTATTAAAGACTTAAAGAGGAAGACACATAAAAGAGAAAGATTTGATGTAACTGGACTGTGTGATTCTAGAAGGACTGTATAGTAGAAGAAACAAACGAGAAAAAATGGCCTAACCCGGAAATAATTGCAACACAAATGGTTTTTTTGTCTATCACTTCCAAATAGCGTTACTAATAATATATTCAAAATCCGCTTTCGTAATGCTTGGGGAAAGTCCGCCATCTTGGATTCAAAATGGCAGCCACACCAAGACATCGACTCACACTTAAATGACAATATCTACTCACAGATTTAAGCTGAAAACTTCGTTCCTGCGCCATTTTCAAGATAATAGCATACCTTAAGGGATGCAAGTTTGCATGTTTCTATGTACCACCGCCATATTGAAAAATGGCGGCGATTATTAAAAATATAGTTTCTTTTTAAATTGGCAATAATGTTTTACTGGCAAATAACTCAGAAACTAACAGAGATATGCAGATATTTCTTGAAATAAACGTTAAAGCTCATGATCTTAGCTTTCCAACGACGGTACTTATGTTCGTTTATCTTACAAAGTAACGGAGCTAGTCGAATTTATGTGGCACTGGATTTTCGATGTGCGATTTTCGATGACTTTTTTCTCAGGTTCCTGCTAGAAGCTAAGTAGACGCAGTATACGGATTGACCAGTAAATAATTGCAACACAAATAATTTTTGAACCAGGATGTGTAACAAGGTGTATTTAGCTACATATTAAAAATCTTCTACTCACCTCCTTGGGGAAAGTCCTCCGAAATTTCGTTGAAATATGACTTCTGAGATTTCGTTCAGATGTCGCTACAGATCGCGATAATCCATCATTGAAATGAAAGAAGATGTGAAAAATTGCTCAAAATTACGATATTTCTTCAGTCCTTGTTATGGTTAACGCTACATGTCTATTTGAAAGGCAAGAATTAACACAGTGTAGCAACCTCTTCACTGAAAAAATTGTCCTCGTCTTTACATACAAAGTTTACACCGTTTTCCACATTATCACAAGTTTCTTCCAGGCAATTGTCACTAGATTATATTAGTAATAGATCACGTTTCTGGCATGAATACTTCATGTTTCTATTGTTTTCATGTATGTGTATATATAATGGATAACAATTAAAACAGTGTAGCTATCTAATCATTAAAATGAATGATCATCTTCATAAAATTCTAGAATTTCTTTACACATTGCGCAAGTTTCTCTCACATAATGCCAACATTGAATGTACAAACTATATCTACTTTGCACCGCATACGTGTATGTTCATACCTTATATGCATATTCAATACATAAAAACTACATTAATAACTAAAACTAATAATTTTCATTTTCAAAAACTTCAGTTTTGTCTCACATTATCAAAATATTTAACCAGAAACTGGTCACAAATTGATGTACAAAACTGTCCATACTCCTTGCATCAACACACCATACTGACATAGTTTTCTGCGGATATGTATATTTAGTAAATGGCAAATAAGTAGCACACCAACCTAATTACTAAAACAAGTCGTCTTCATTGTCAGAATGTTCTGATTCCCTTTCTACATTATCACAAGTTTGTCCCAGACACTGTCCACAAAATGACGTACAAAACAGACCATACTTCTTGCAAGAACACTTCATGCTTATACAATTTCCATGACAATTACAATGAATGATTTCCAGTATATTCTCAGGAGCAGGTTTCCTGTCCATCATCACTGGAAAATACATTCCCTTATGTAGTCGCCATCCCTAATCTTCTGGTCGCATTTGAGAGGATAGACTCTTCCTTTCCATGATTTGGTAGTAAACACGCAGAAAATGATATTTAAGTGCATCAGGAGTAGGGGGAAGGTTTTCTGGTCGTACAAAATCTGTTGCTGTACTGATTTTGCTAGAAAACATTCTTATTCTTAAAGCAACAAGAGATTCATCTTCCTTGCATTCGTACAGCCTTGCTGTTGCCTGTTCTCCAGCACGAATAATTTCGTCTTTAAAGGCATTTTTAGAATTAAAAATAAAGATGGATTTCTGAAAGGCCTCATCGGAATTAGCTAGTTGTAATGCCACTTGTTTTCCTTTTCCAAAAAATCGTGATGTTGTATCACAACCAAGAAATACATGGATACATAGAAGATTGTTACAGAGTTCGTCAAGGTCTGTTTTCGTAGATTTAATGTCCCAAAGCCTAGTTTCTGTTTTATAAAACGAAGCATTCGTGTTTGACGGTGATAGACTTAGGAGAAGAATGAACAGATCAGTATCATTTCCAACAACACAAGTATCTTGGTTTCGTGATTCTTGAATAGCTGTGTTGACTATCAGTGTGTCAGCATCCCTGTCTGAATACAAAACTTGAAATCCAACAGCAGAAAGCTCCAACCCCAATTTTCGAATTAGTCTCTCCCTTTTCATAGAAAGTTTCATTTCTGGAGAAAGGAGCACTTCAGGAGCGCTCAAACCTCTAGTTCTCCTTCGGTGTGTGCAATCCTTTATCGATGGACCACTAATGTAACCATCGAAAATAACTGAAGCGTCACTGAAGTGTGTCTTCATGTAAGAAACGTAGGACTCAAATACTGTTTTGAATGTATGATTCACTGGCCAATTGACCTGGTGGAGCAACCACCCACCGTCAATCACATATTTACAAGACGTTGGTGTATTTGAAGGTGAACTTGTCATTTTCCATAAAGCATTAGCCAGTGCTGATTTATTTGCTGGTTCTCATAATCTTCAAATAAAGTTCTTGGAACAGAACAAAGCTCATAGGAGAAAACGTCTTTTAGATTCATGTTTCCTCTCATAGCAACAATTGCTAATCTTTGGAAAAGCTTGTTATGTTCCATAGTGATTGATCCGGTAATCGTATGTATGGATTTCTTGTCTGCCATTGTAATGGCTTTATCCTTCTTCAAAAATATGAATGAGTCTGACGAATTTTCCTTCATTTTCAGTAAAATATTTTGTCCAACACATTTTGCTTTATCAACATTGACACGATCTTGGGCAGTTAAACCGTTGGTAATATTAATAAGTTCCTCTTCAGTTCGGAACGGCTGACATAATGTTAAGAAATCAAGTATTTTTTTTTTAGTATCAGCTGCATCCCTACTCATCCTCTTCAATGAAATATCTCTATGCTGGTTGATGTGCTGCTTATTTGCCATTTACTAAATATACATATCCGCAGAAAACTATGTCAGTATGTTGTGTTGATGCAAGGAGTATGGACAGTTTTGTACATCAATTTGTGACCAGTTTCTGGTTAAATATTTTGATAATGTGAGACAAAACTGAAGTTTATGAAAATGAAAATTATTAGTTTTAGTTATTAATGTAGTTTTTATGTATTGAATATGCATATAAGGTATGAATATACACGTATGCGGTGCAAAGTAGATATAGTTTGTACATTCAATGTGGGCATTATGTGAGAGAAACTTGTGCAATGTGTAAAGAAATTCTAGAATTTTATGAAGATGATCATTCATTTTAATGATTAGATAGCTACACTGTTTTAATTGTTATCCATTATATATACACATACATGAAAACAATAGAAACATGAAGTATTCATGCCAGAAACATGATCTATTACTAATATAAACTAGTGACAATTGCCTGGAAGAAACTTGTGATAATGTGGAAAACGGTGTAAACTTTGTATGTAAAGACGAGGACAATTTTTTCAGTGAAGAGGTTGCTACACTGTGTTAATTCTTGCCTTTCAAATAGACATGTAGCGTTAACCATAACAAGGACTGAAGAAATATCGTAATTTTGAGCAATTTTTCACATCTTCTTTCATTTCAATGATGGATTATCGCGATCTGTAGCGACATCTGAACGAAATCTCAGAAGTCATATTTCAACGAAATTTCGGAGGACTTTCCCCAAGGAGGTGAGTAGAAGATTTTTAATATGTAGCTAAATACACCTTGTTACACATCCTGGTTCAAAAATTATTTGTGTTGCAATTATTTACTGGTCAATCCGTATACTGCGTCTACTTAGCTTCTAGCAGGAACCTGAGAAAAAAGTCATCGAAAATCGCACATCGAAAATCCAGTGCCACATAAATTCGACTAGCTCCGTTACTTTGTAAGATAAACGAACAAAAGTACCGTCGTTGGAAAGCTAAGATCATGAGCTTTAACGTTTATTTCAAGAAATATCTGCAAATCTCTGTTAGTTTCTGAGTTATTTGCCAATAAAACATTATTGCCAATTTAAAAAGAAACTATATTTTTAATAATCGCAGCCATTTTTCAATATGGCGGTGGTACATAGAGGCATGCAAACTTGCATCCCTTAAGGTATGCTATTATCTTGAAAATGGCACAGGAACGAAGTTTTCAGCTTAAATCTGTGAGTAGATATTGTCATTTAAGTGTGAGTCGATGTCTCGGTGTGGCCGCCATATTGAATCCAAGATGGCGGACTTTCCCCAAGCATTACGAAAGCGGATTTTGAATATATTATTAGCAACTCTATTTGGAAGTGATAGACAAAAAAACCATTTGTGTTGCAATTATTTCCGGGTCAAACCGTATATTGCCTCTACTAGTAGGTAAGACTTGTAACGTATCAGCGTTCGTAGAAAAAAAGAGGGAGGCATCAAAGAATGATATTGTAACCTGTTTGTGAGTAAGTGGTTACGTAATTTTGCTTCTACTCGGTAGAGGTCACTTCTTTCTGGAGCAGTTTGATAGCCACGAGAAGTTCTCTTGCTGGCCAATAGATAGCATGACAATTACTGTCAGGTGATAGCAGTCTTGCTGCGGGGTAAGCCTTGCGAGCCACGTCATTCAACTCTAGGTACACATACTGGATAAGTTAAAAATTTGTGAAATTGTTTTTTCGATCAAACGTAATATACAAAATTAGTTTTCAGTTATGTTTTTGGTAGCTTGAGTTGTGAAGGCTGAAGAAGACATATGGATGAGATTTTGAATGGTGAAAATGTTTATAGTGTTGTGTTTATTTATTTAACTAAAACTTTATATTGTATGTGTGAATTTTGGTAAGTAGAGTGGAATGGCTCAAACAGAAAATGGGCAGTACTCTCTTGTTGTATGGGAAATAATGGTAGGTCGAAATATATAACATCATTTTGGTGAACGGAAGGAGATTCTTAATTATTTTCGCCGCTTCTTTATTTCACGTGGAGTACGGAATGACTTCCCTATTTCTTGGTTCGGATCCGCACGTGGTTCGGATCCTAAGGAAAGATCCATTATAGTAGTAAGTAATGGTAGCTATTTCTAGTTGTATAGAGCGCATTAATCATTTGACTAAACTAGAAAATTTGAACGACGGAATCTTTAGTGGACGGAATCTTCAGTAACAGAAATTGAGCTTAAAGATTTGTTGATTGAGATTTTAGAAGTTATTAATTTGTTACTATTTAACGTATTCGTTTGAAATTTTCCTATTTGAAAGCTTTTGAAATATATATTTCTCACTATTTGACTTTTTGGTTCGTTTCATGTTGTTGTTGTTAATAAAAGATTTTTGGGCTTGTAATAAAAATTTGCTATTATTGGAAATGTGTGTTTTTGATATATTTCCTGAAACTAAAAATAAGCTTAGCTGCTACTAGAAAAAAATAATTTTAAGTTTTGGCTTATCTGCTACCGAAGCGAGAAACGCGAGTTCTTATCCAGACTGCTGCTTGTGATTTGTTTGGAAGGTGGTAAGAATATTTAAAGCGGGTCTGGGGTAAAGTTTCTATAGATTGGACAGGGACTACTTGGCTATTACTAGTGGCCAAACTTATCGCTTGAATACAGGGTATGTGCATCATAAAAAATAGTACCTAGAGTTGAATCAGTCTTGTTTCAGTATAGGTGTTTGAATGTATTTAAATTAAAAGAACATATTGAAACTCAAGAGGAATTGGATGGAAATGTCAAAAGTAATTTGTATAAGAGTGAACTTTGATGATGCAGTTAGCATAGGTTGTTGTTCATTCCGTTTGAATTGTAGAAGGAGAAGAAACTGTTTAGATTTAGTATCGTTTGGCCATTGTAGAGATGAATAGTAGTCGGAATAATATTAATTTCGATAATTTATAGATGATTAGCTCTAATGGCGAAGAGAGGTTCATTGTATATGTCTCCTTTAAAAATCCCTCTTATCAAAATTTTGAAACTAGAGCAGAGGTGAATAATGTAGGTGCAAATCGCAGTAGGTCACGTATTCGTTCTTCTTCAGTCCTGTTAGTTAAATTAAGTACTTAAGCATATTGCCATAATTACAGAGTAAAGTGACGACGTTCAGTAAGTTATATGTGTGTGCAACTGGAGTACAATATAATTGGAGTATTCCTTACTAATTTTCGGGGTATTTCACAGTAGAATAGGGATTAAGGTAAGAGAATTAGCATATGTTTCAATAAGTAATAATAAACAAATTACCTTTAATATTATAGTGACAAACTCAAATTATTCTCTTTTTTAATTTGTGAGGTATATAAAGATTTTTTTTTTAAAAAATGGTGTAGTTTCCCAAATCGCACTACTACCGTGTGTCCGAAATCGCACCAGTGCGATTTTGGTTCCCGTGGTGAAATGTTTTTCCTGGTTTCTTTCTCGTCACAATTCACACAAGGTGGGAACATGGCATAGAAAATGGTCTCCCGAGTCTATGAATCGTGCTGTGAAAAATATATATAAAATAAAGTGACGCTGCCCAGCCCAATAGCAGGAGGAAATACAACTACCAGCATGCAATCACAAAGAACAGAAGTACTCATCAACTTCTTACAAAAATCATCGTGAAGAATAAAGACAAAGGCAATCAAGAGTGCCCAAACGTGGGGAGAGACCTAATCTTTCTGAACCGTCAGCTAGGTCTGCATGGCTTCAGGAAACCTTAACAGCAAAATGTGTATTCGAAAAGTAGATACATCCAAATCACGATGCTCCGAGCTACATATTCGCAGTGTTTCAAATTAGCAAGATTGGTTTTGCGTCCTTTATCAACAAAATTTAGTTGAAGATATGGTACAGACTGTTTTGTGTAAAGTCTGGATACACGAGTCTTGTGCGGGTGTTTCTGGAGATAAACGTGCATTCCAATGTGATTTTTGTGCACATAAGGTGTAGCTGTCTGTTTTCCATAAATATAGATACTTTACGTTTCATATCATTATGAACAATATTGGTCTTTGGATCAAAAATATAGATATTTTTCTTCAAGGATATGTTCTTCCTCGCATTAATAACACTGAGATAAAAGAATGTGATATATCACAGTAATATTAATTTGTTTTACGTCTAGGTTACATTTCTACTTAGCTTATTTGTAAGGTGTTATTTTGAGTGCTCGGTTATTTACATTTTATTTGCATTTGCGTTGCATTTAAATGTGTATTATACCTCATCTTAATATACGTAACATAAATAAAATAATCCGATATTCCACGGAAATGATAATTTGTTTTACCCATATGCATTGCTGTAAAATTTGCATATATACAAATAGCGGTTCAATTTTGGCTTGAACCTATTGCGTAAATCGCACCAATCCCAAGAATCGAAAATAGCATCATTTTTATTATGATAATAATAAGATATCGTTATCAAATGACTGTAAAAGAATTCGAAAACTATAAACTTCAATACGATCAAAAATCATTTTAAATTTCCATGTTCTTCTCTCAGAGTAATCGACAATGTTTCGAAACCATGTAGAAGAACATGCATGATTATCGTTTTATATATTTCAAGCTTCAAATTCCTCGACAGAATTCGCGACGACAAGAGATTTTGAACCGAATAATAACACGAATTCCCTTCTTTTAGTCGACATTTAATTTCTTCGTGAATAAGAGTTTCGTCTGTTAATATTGATCCTAGATATTTAAAAGTCTCCACGTTATCAAAAGTATTATTTAGTATTTTAACGGATCCATAATTTTCTGTATTACGGTCCCCATAAATATTTTCCTTATAGCGTATTCCAGAACAAAGTTGGATAATAATGGCGACAACGCATCTAGTTGTTTCAGGCCATTTTCGACGTGAAAGCTCGTGGACAAAAAATTTCCTACCCGGAAAAAATTGTCTATAATATATTAGAATCAATTGATACGAAGTGGTCCAGAGTTGGTTGCTCAACCATCTCCGAAATTTATAGAAGTTTCAGTGTGACGAGCCTTGTGTATGAGAAGGTCAATAACCTCATTCACGTTGTCGATGTACAAGTGTTCCTGAATGGCGACCATTTTTGTTATCTGTGGAGTGCCATTTTTGCATTTGCAAGCGTTTACGAATACTACAGTTGCTCATGACGTACTATCAGAAGAACTTCAAAGAAAAACTAATGTTTAGAGGAGATACTAAGGTACACAGAGAACATATACTCTTGCTTTTAAATAAATATGCAGCGTTGCAAATCAACATATGAAACCACTAGAAAAAGTACAGAAAATTACACTTTTAAAGGGGCTGTGTTTTGGAATGGCATAAAGTGGGGTGTTCATCATTTTTGTGCTGAATACTATTGCACGTAAAGAGTCTGTAGAAATATCCAAATCTATGATATTACTGGCATCGTAGATTTATGGGGGCTCGAAATTTGAAGTTTGTGATGTTGGTGCTATGTTTGGGGCGTAATATCTCAAGAGATCAAACTGCTAAAAATTCCTGCTTAGGCCACAGAGTAATTCTATATGTGAATAAACTATTGCAAAAGAAAATTATGACTGATATCGCATGGAGAAAAAATGAGGACATGGTAAAAACACGAAAAAAGCACGCTCGTGACGATGGTCGTAGCCTGGAAAAAATTAAATATTTTGATGTTTCATGCTAGATCTCAAAAGCCACGCATGGTTCAGCAATTAGGTCCGCCTTTGTTTGTGTTTAGTTGTGGAAAAGCTTGTGAGTAGCGTTTGTTCCGGACACCTGGCTGAATATGACTTTCAAGTTCGCAGGCACACTTTCAATCAGGTGCTGGAAAGTTTCTTGTGGAATGGCAGCCCATTCTTCACGGAGTGCTGAACTGTGGAGAGATATCGATGTAGGTCGGTGAAGACTGGCATGAAGTAGACATTCCAAAGCACTCCAAAGGTTTTCTATAGGATTGAAGTCAGGATTCTTTGCAGGCCAGTCCATTACAGGGACGTTATGGTCGTGTAACCACTCCGCCACAGGCCGTGCAGTATGAACACGTGCTCGATCGTGTTGAAACATGCAATTGCCACCCCCGAATTGCTTTTCAACAGTGGGAAGCAAGAAGGTGCTTAAAACATCAATGTAGGCTGCACTGTGAGAGTGTTACGCAAAACAACAAGGCACCGTGTCTAGTGCAAGCCTCCTCCAAGAACAACACGACCTCACCATAACACCAGCACCTCCGAATTTTTCTTTTGGCACTAGACACGCTGACAGATGACGTTTACCGGGCATTCGCCATACCCACACCCTGCAATCGGATCGCCACATTGTGTACCGTGAGTCCTCACTCCATACAACGTTCTTCCACTGTTCAATCGTCCAATGTTATGCTTCTTACACCAAATGAGGCGTCGTTTGGCATTTACCTGCGTGATGTGTAGCTTATGAGCAATCACTCGACCATGAAATGCAAGATTTCTCACCTCACGCGTAACTGTCATAGTACTTGGAGTGGATTCTGATGCAGTTTGGAATTCCTGTGTGATGGTCTGGATAGATGTCTGGCTATTACACTTTACGACCCTCTTCAACTGTCGGCGGTCTCTGTCAGTCAACAGACAAGGTCAGCCTGCATGCTTTTGTGCTGTACCTGACCCTTCACGTTTCCCTTTCATTAACACATCAGACACAGTGGACCTAGGGATGTTTAGGAGTGTGGAAATCTGGCGTACAGACTTCTGACACAAGTGACACCCAATCACGTGACCACGCACGAAGTCCGTGAGTTCCACGGAGCGCCCCATTCTGGTCTCTCACGATGTCTAATGACTACTGAGGTCACTGATAATGAGTACCTGGCAGTAGGTGGCAGCACAATGCACCTTATATGAAAAACGAATGTTTTGGGGGTGTCCGGATACTTTTGATCACATAGTATATATTAGTCTGGGCAGAGTAAATAATATTTTAAAGTATGAGTACAGGTACAGTCACCCACATAAGTATCTGGACCCCAAGTAATGGAATTATAACTGCCAAGGGTCAAGGTACTTATTTGGGTTACTGTACAATGCCAGTATAAGATTTGGATGTAAATCATAAATTTACTTCTCAAATTAGTTTCTGAATTATAATGTGAAAACAATTTTTGAATTCACACTACATTTCTTTGTGTAACGCTTCAAGAAGGATTATGAAAGCAGTGTTAATTTCAGAATGTTGGGACGGTTCGTGTTGCGAAAAGTAGCACTGGTAACCCACAGTGAACAAGATTGGAATATTGAATGTGGTAGAGAGGTTAGGAATTCTGCCTGGGTGAAGCCTGAAAACACCATTATCTATAAATAATATATGTTGCAGTAAAAACATGAAATTCGTTAAAACTAGTTTTTACTAGGTAAAATCAAAAACGCCGATTCGCCGTGGGAACATATGTTTTTGCTAGTAAAAAGTAAAAGACACGGCTGTAATAAACAGTAAAAACGAGAATACAAACTCAGAGTTTTTTTGTTTACACTGGTTTATTCAGTAAACACTAGTTGTCTCCGCTTACCTGTTACTTCATTTTAGTTCTTGTAACAAATTCAATTAGAAATATTCTCAGGACTTACGCAAACGGTATTATTTCTAAAAAAATATTCTTACTAGTATGAAGTATTGCTCCGAAGGTTGTATCCTCGTCGCCATAAGTGACTTTACATCGCAGTGACGGGTAAGTGACCGCGCAGTACTCCAAGGAAGGCATGGTTGTATAAGAATTTTTGATTAGTTTTGAAGAGTTTTTATTTTGACTATGGAATTAACATAGGTATAGGGAGTAAAGACACAGATTTGAAGCATCAGTGCACGAAAAGATTCGTATTCTCAGTTTTTCTATTTATTGCTTTATATGTTAAGTTAAACACCACAATATGTATCACTGATATCGCAGATCGAATTATTTTGTAAAATCGTGTCTGTAACCTATTGTCAAAACATTCATCTCAAGACATGATGTAGAGAAAAGAGAAAGAGATAAGACATCTGTAATATATGTATAATTACTCAATAAGTAATTATAAGTAAATTAGACTCAATAAGTAATTGTAGAAATTAGTTAAAGGACACGTAAGAGAGCGAAAAGGAGGTCTAGAAGTCTGAACTTTTTAGAAACGTCCTAGATAGGTGAAAATATAGTTAAAAATTGCAAAAGGTATCATGTAATTTATCTTTCTTTTCTTATATCCTAGTATACTTTTTTCTTTCACATCCAAACATCTCTATTCAGAATTACGAGATAAAGGTGAAGAGAGAAACATTTCCATCTTAAGAATTATATCAGAAAAAAAATCTTTTGACGTAGGCTAAATTCGAACTCATAACCCTTGAATCCAAAAGCCTGCGCTCTACCGATTGAGCTAACAATTGCTGTTGCAAAAGCCTGATTTCTACAACTACCGGTTGCTGAATGGTGTGTATTAACGAAATTGGCCGAGATAATTGCTTCATATAGCTATTGCAATAATAATAATAATAATAATAATAATAATAATAATAATAATAATAATAATAATAATAATAATAATAATAATAATAATAATAATAAAGAAGAAGATGATGAACAGAATTTAAAAAGTCGAATTGTTAAAAGTTTGGTGTGCGAAGTTAGTCCTAATATGAGATTTTATTAATTATATATAATAAATGTAAGCGTGGTTTATTCGTGCATGCTACTCAAACTGCGCAACTCATAAGGGTTGTACGCGTATGGTACAGTAGCCTTGCGTCCTCCAACCGTGAAGAAAGATTCGGTTTGAACCTATGCGTGTCCTAAGAGGAAGGAGGTGATTCAAAGAAAGAAAAGTGGTTTAGAAATTATGCAAAAATAGAATATCTCATGAGGTGAGGTGATATAGAGTTCAGCGTGTCTTTCAGCTGTGACTCTATACAAGATGTGCATCTACGACTTAACGTGGAACCCGAACCACACGACTCCTGCCGGGAATCGAAACCCGTATCATCTCTAGCTCTATCATGAGACACACACAAGGGCGCCCATATTGTGGTTTTCAAAGGGGGCAAGTATAAGCCACATTTCAAATATAGTTGCAAATTTTGGGGTAAATATTCAAACAATTTTTGGGTTTTCGTTCTTGCAAAGTATAATTTCCTCTAGAGGGGGCGATCGCCCCCTCTTACCCCCTTAATGGGTGCCCCTGGAGACACAGGGACATGCAAAAATAATCGAAAATAAACGATATTAATGTTAAATCCATAGCTTTTGAGTACATGAATTATGAAACCTTCTATATCGTTCACATCAAAGTTTAGCATTATCGGCATGGAGGTTTAATGGGAGGGGTGAAAATTTAATAATTCTTAATTGGAAGATATGAATATGGTAGAGTGTCTATTCAACAGTTTTCGGGGTTCCTGAAATTAATAATTACACTCCAGATACCATTAAAGCCCAAAGCTTTACTCTTTCGTTAGCAGGAAGGTTATTCATTTACTTAACTCAGGAGACCTTAAAGTTAAGGATATGAAACTCGATGCATATATTTCTAATTCAAAATTATTAGATACGTATTGTAGCTTAGACTTCTAAGGAGGGGAAGGGCCAATTTATGCAATGATTTCCTTCACATTCGAATAAAATACTGTTCAATTATATTGCGAAAACTCATTTCGAGTAGTGTCATTGCTAATAGTTTTCCGTATTTGTTTAGACCCCTATTCATTTATAACAGAATCTCACTTTTCCTGTAACACCTAAGCAAGCACTTAGTAAAGAAAATGCCATTAAAATCTATATTCATAGGACAGTGGTGCAAATGCAGTTGAGCTCTTCGGCAATCTTTAGCATGAAAAGAGAAAAAAACCACCACATTGATATTGCAAAAGTAGCTAATGAATTCCTCCCCGAAAAAGGTCAACCGCACATTTATTTTACAGATGGTGGTTTATAGCTATACGTAAGTTTGTTGAAATTGCTCCATAGTTGTGGGGTGAGACACTGAAGCCATCCGTAATAAAGGGGGACGTGGCATGTAAAAGTACTCAATATGAACAATATTAATATCGAAATCGTTATGGTATTAGTTTTCGTGGTCGCAGATGAATAGTGACGCTGTCGATGTTGCTTAAGTTCAAGTTAAGCCTTGGTTGGCATGGAGGTCAGAGTGGGAGGGCGACAGGCAAATAAATAAATAAAATAAAATAAAATAAAATCGAAAACATCCTTTATTTGTGTCGGATATATATTTTTCGGGATCTCTGACATAAACGGTAATATTCCAGATGTGGTATATGACCAAGGTTGGCCCCATTCACATGCGGTTTCAGAGGAGAGAACCGGTGAAGACTTCAGAACAGTTCCTTTGACTTAAGTTTCAATACATTTAGAGTGAGGAGTGGTAATACACAAATACTGGTGTCACATCCGGACCTATCAGAGGTATGATTTCTGGGGAACTGTCGTTGCTCCAGGGAGGCATTACCCCATGATCAGTCCCTAAAATTCTTACTGCTTTACAGGAGCGTAGGCAGGAATTTATTTCAGTGATCGAAAGCATTTTTAGAGTTAAATTGTTCAGATGGTAATGTATACGTATACTAAATTCGTTTGAAATCCCTTCAGGAGCCCATGTTGCATCGTACGTTCAACTGTACTTTCTTCTGAATCAAAACTTTCTCTCTCTCTCTCTCTCTCTCTCTCTCTATATATATATATATATATATATATATATATATATATATAAAACAGTAACAGGATCGGTTGTAGACATTTTGTAAGTGTAAATAAACAATATTTAGTCGCCCCCGCCTAAATGATAATAAAAGAATAGAATTCTGTAATGGACAAAAATTCTTCAGATAATTGTTACAATTACAAATTTCTTCAATATATAATAATTCAGTCTTCCTGTGAGTATTAAAGGAAAATGGCGAAATTAAACCTAATTAACTGTGGATGAATCATGACCAAAGTTCCAGTTTTAATAATTTATATATTTTTTTATTAAATAAGCACTGGAAACAACTAAAATGTATACCTAAGATGTATTTTGACAAATACAGTTGAAACAAAAGTCGAAATAGAATAAAACTAATGAGCTTTAAGTCTAACATTATCACAGGTTTGATTTTGACAAAGAGACTCTTACACTTCATTAAAAGCATATTAAATAGTGTTTTCTAGTGATACAAATATGGTAGTTAGCTTAATTTCTCGTTTTCTTTGTTACTGTAAAGTTCATGTTATAAAGACATTTTCTGGCTTTCAATTTGGCAAAATCTCTTATTATTGCATCAATATCAATTTCATTCAGAATGTAATTTTCAATGGCCATCAAAGGTAGTCCAAAGGTAGTTGAGGTATACTTGATTTCAAATAATTCTTTATTAATTTTAGTTAAACTAGTTCAATAAACAACAAATGACAAAAGTGTGTGTCTTAATTGATATTTAATTTGTCCTCGATCCAGTGGCAGCACTTTAAAATCAGGTTCCTTCGCAAAAATTATTTTCAGGGCCCTTTAGGCCTATAGAACAATTCAATTCTTTCATGTTTCTTTCCAACATAAACGTACGATATCAGGCAGTAACACAATGTAAACACAAGCAAAGATGACCCAAGATTTTTCTTTCGGGTCCGAAAATTTTTCGGAATAGCCTACAAATGCAAATAATTTTGTGTATCTGCCCCTGAAATTGTGCTAATTGAAGGATCCAGACTCTCAGACTACCTGTGCAGTGTTTCGTCCACACATATTTTTAGGGGGCCACTTTCCCCCGGGAGGAGATCTAAATAATACGTCTGTAATATAATAATAAATAAAAGAGTAGCAGCAGTGGCCCTCTGAATACTAAGTGTACCCCCCCGGAAGATTTTTTCTGAAAGGAACACTGCACCTATTAGGGATGCCCACAAGACAAGATGTGTAGCTGTCTCGTCTCGAAAATGTGTTGTAAAAGTGATGTCTCGACTCGAAAAATGTATATTTCTCTATTGGAAGAACCGTGTCTCGACTCGAATTTTGTCTGGAAAATCCTGTCTCGATTCGTCTCGTGCGCATCCCTAGCACCTATGTCGGTGCATCCCTGAACACAAGTAACTAATAATCAAAACTCTACTTTGCATTAGAATTATTACTAATTTAAAATATCGCTCCATCTAAATTTAATAACAGAGAATGGATTAATAATTATTGTTATACTGTTATAATAAAACAAGTATCTGTATATGCTGCTGTGATTGAAAGTGAGAGTACTGAAAAAAAATTACTTGTCATCCAAATGACCTTTCATCGCTTTCGATTATATCCTTTCAAGTTATATACTTATATGCCGCGTGAAAACTAATTGTATTCAAACATATTTTGAAATACATGAAATTTAATTCAGACCCGTAACAGAAATGACCGTATCGTCCCATTTTAATTCAACAATTAAATTACTGCAATCAGGTAAAATAACCTTACAGTTTCAAAAGAATGTCGACCTGCAAATGCTTCGTTAACAGTGACTGGTATTGACAACTCCCAACCTCAACATTTGTATGATTTTGTCCAGAACGCGAAAGAAACCTTTTAGAGCCTTCGGTTGCCTCTTATCTTCTTTCATGTTTTGTAGCTTTCTTTTCCGATAAAATGCTCACTTGGTTTTATATCGTTGCTCATTATTATTACATGAAAAACAAAGTACTATTAAAAAGTTAAATTTAAAAAATAAAACAAAAACGAAATGACTTAGGATAGAAATGAAAATCTTGACGAACGACAAATGAACTAATAGATATTAAACAAAGTGAGCATTAAGCAGTGGGCAGCGATTTGAGCCATTAGGAATTTAAGTTAAAATTTCCCTCAGAAATGATTTTTAAAAAATCCATTTGTACCGCCCAGCTTTTCTTAGTATTCGCTCCACTCCCTGGGCGAATGGACAAGAAAAGCCTACTTGCTTGCATGGGGGCCCGAAGAATTTTTTAGAGGGGTCATCTTCCTGGTTGGTATATTACGTTTGGTATTTTTATTTGTATTAAGAAAATCTTAAGAAATTATACATATATATTATACTTGTCGTAAGCTAGGTGGAGCCCGGCCCCCTCGTCCCCTTTTGGGCGCCCATGCTTGCTTCAAATTTGATAATGTGAATTTCATTTACGGTGATTTTTCTCAACCCTTAACTGAGGTCATTGAACCAAAGTACCATGCGAAGACACTGTTTAAGACAAGATGGAAGAGTACAATTGGAGACATTTCTTTCTACTGTGATAATGCCACCCAATTCATAAACAATACTTGCAGTTGAATTTCTTTCGTTTTTTGATCCATTCGGATTTTAAAGACATATTTGGCATTGATATTCTCTAGCAAGGTGTCCGAAGGATTGTTGAGGAAGGAATGAAGAGTCTGTTATATTTCTATTTTGTGCATATGGTGGGATTGTGGAAAGAATACCACTGTCTTTAGCTCCACGGTCATAGTGCTTAATACAACATCTATTGGAAAGCTAAATTTACCTTCATTATATCTCATATTCGTAAAATATCCCTTTTCCCTCCTTAAAAAGGTCTATCATGTGCCGTGGAAATTTTCCTCAAACTAGCATCACTTGTGGGTGTGGTATTGGCAATAATTGATGTACGAGTCCATTTCATTTGTAAAGGGTGTTTTACAGCCAACCACGCAAAGATTCGACTTTATTGTCCTTTTGATGTATTTTATCTGTATCTCAGTCTGTACAATATTTATTTGAAGCTATATGAGGAAAATTTTTCATCATAACATTTTTTAAAATAAATATTTACATTTAAAACAAAATTCATTTTTCTAATTTGGCGCCATGTTCACCTGGCGCCTCCTGCGAACGCGTAGTTCGCAGGCTTCAAGATCCGGCCCTGTAGTAACAATGAAATTCTGTATTACCGCCCGACTATCGTTGTTGTGAAAACATTTATCATGATATGACGTAGGGAAATGAGTTACATTAGGGATCTAAGATCTAATATCAAAGTTGAAACATCGCAAGTAAAACAAAAACATGTAATAGCAAATAGTTTTGAAAATAATTTCAGTTTAAACTAGCTGCGACTACATTTAATTCAAAATTGAACTTCTGGAGTGCAACATATGAGCGTAGCTAAAAGAAAATGAAATGAAATCTTTGAGTTTTACGTCCCACGGTTATGCCGGTTAGGCTAAAGGAGACGGTGATTATGAGAAATGAATGACATGGTGGAATGAAGAAAGTGGGAGGAAACGGGAGAACCCCGAGAAAACCCGGTGTTTGTCCACCACAAAGCGTAGCTAAAAGAAAAAATCAATAAGAACAGTCATAGAATAAGAACAGTCAATAAGAAAAGATCAATAAGATTTGAACCTAAGCCAAACAAGTAGGAGTCCCTTACAATAACCATTCATCTACTATATTTTGTTTACTAAAAATATTTTCCATGCAGCAAAATGCCATTTCACACTGAAACATTAACAACATAAGAACAAAGATTTCAAGAAAATTTGCCAAAGCTTATGTATTAAAGGTATCCTGGTACTCGCCCAGTGGTACTGCAAAATCACTAGTCAGGATGCCTCGTATCGAAATTTGAACCGGGAGACTCTCAATTACGAAGCGTCAACACTAACCAGTAACCTTCGTTCGCTCAGTAAATGTCTTCAAATTACTTTTCTGTAATTATTTTTCAAAAATGTTTATTATTTTCATGAAGCAAAGAGTGCATCTTCTACTTGGTTTGAGAACTATATCTACTATACTGCTAACAGTGAACTAATAGTTGATGTTCATTATTTCTATCGATTTTCTACGTCTACTAAGTTATTTCAATTTTTTATAAGTTTTCCCTTCCGTTTATGACAATGATTAGAAATGAAGGCTCCTCTTCTTATACAAATCTTGATCATTGTAACATTTTTGATCAAAATTCTGAATTATTGAAAATATTTAAATTAGTTAGAATGAAGAGGATAATACTAAGAAACATGGTTAGAAGAAAAGAAACATTGTTGTTTAACGAATTGATAAAATCAAGCTTTTTCAAAACATAAAAAAATACTGTATGGTATAGGATGATCATGGAAAAAGTAAAAATAGCCATCGAGGACACACTAACCAACTACTGTACGCGGATAAGTCAAGGTTCGTTAACTTGGTAGATGTATATGAAGAAACCACTAACAGAAAATAGCTGATAGCTTTACGCCTAATCATCTCAGCGACCTCGAAACTATGAACTCTACATTAACATCGGTTGTCGTTTTCGATCATTTTATATGTTACTCCCTTCCATTGTCCCAAGGTATGTCTTACCCCTTATCCCAATGCATGAAAAGCAAATAATATTTTCCCAAAGGGAGGGAGGGGCAGGGAGGGAGTAACAGAACGCACTCAGCTCGCTGTATGGCTTTAGGGCAAATACCTAAAGGCATAAGCAATAGGCCACTTGACCAAGAGCAATGTTGCTAAACGTAAGACAAAGTAAGCCCACGCGCAGCCTGTCTTTTCGCGTAACATTACCTTCGACACATAATCACTGACCCTTCGAACAAGATAACATTGTTGCGCTCTCAGAGTCAGGTTTTAGTTGCATTTGTGTTGAAGAAATGAAATCTTTAAGTTTTACGTCCCACGGTTGTGCCGGTTAGGCTAAAGAAGACGGTGATGATGAGTAATGAATGAAATGAAGAGAGTGGGAGGAAATGGGAGAACCCCGACGAAACCGACGCACACGGTGTTCGTCCGCCACAAAGTTCAATTGGCGGGGGCTAGGATCGAACCCGAGGCCCCAAGCACTAGAGGTGAAAGTTCTGCCACTGAGCCACCGCGGCCCTAAAGGAAAAGAAAAGAAAAGCGCACCCAAGACAATACCTCTAGAGTTGTGGGGAAACTTGTCCAAATAGACTTTTCTTTTTATTTACATTTAAAAAGAAATAAAATATATTTCCATGATGGGATAAAATTCCACTAATATAATAGACATCTAAATTAGAA
Organism: Thermobia domestica; assembly: GCF_964235325.1. Classification (NCBI taxonomy): domain Eukaryota; kingdom Metazoa; phylum Arthropoda; class Insecta; order Zygentoma; family Lepismatidae; genus Thermobia; species Thermobia domestica. Next base: position 69,351,280 of record NC_137460.1, on the reverse strand, counting down.
ATAGCAAAAACAGCTGAAAGTAAGGAGAAAGCAGTAATTTCACATCAGGTTCCAAAGAGAATAACAACATCGAGTAAGCAAACAACAGCGTTACTCCTCCTGTGGTCCTGTCCCGAGCATGTGTCAAAGGTGACGTCATTGCACGATAGTGATGAACTTATCAAGCCAGTAACTACTGTGTTTACGCCACGGTGTCCGACACTCTATAAAGTGCCTTTTATCTATATGCGCGATCAACATTATAACTGTTACATTTTTCATTCTCTGTTGCAAGAAAATAATTGGCATAAGGTTAGGACCTGTACTTAAACGCAAAATTACATAAACGGTCTGGCAGTTTTAGTTAGAACGATCCGTCAAGTGGAGGTGGGGTAAATTCTCAAACATTTAAATATACGACGTCTTATATACTGTAGGTGCACTACGCAACCAGTTACTAGAGAACAAAACCCGAAGTAGGACTGGTATCAAAACGAGACAATACGAGACTCTTTACAGTATTAGTCTCTTTCAACCGACAAATAGCGGTCTCAGTCTCGTGTCGATAGTTTCGAAATAAATTATTTGAAATTATTCCACACTAAATTCGACAGTAGATAAATAAAATACACCTCCAATAGTTCTCCCTATTGCTTCAGAATATATAATGGATGCACCATTTTCTACTAGATAAAGTATGAACTAGCAATTCATATACAACATTCAAAAATACAAATGTCTGTTTCCATTAAATATACTCATTGTTTCTTAAATTATTTATTTACTAATTGAAATACCCGGCGTTGCACGGGAAGAATAGGTTTATATTTCAAAGATATATTTGAGATCAGTTTTCCCAGTAGAATACATATTTGAATCGGGATGAAATAGTACGAATCCATTTCCAGCAGGAGCAAATGAATTAACTTGCCGCTAACGAAGAATAAAAACTTGGGCTTTTATGGTATCAGGGGTTTCATTATTCACTTCAGCGACCCCGAAAACTATTGAATAGACACTCATATCTTTCAATTAGGAATTTTTGGGACCTCGAAAGCTATGGATTTAACATTAATATCGTTTATTTTCGATTATTTTTACATGTCTCTGTGTCTCCCATGATAGAGCTAGAGGTGATATGGGTTTCGATTCCCGGAAGGAATCGTGTGGTTCGGGTTCCACGTTACGTCGTAGATGCATATCTTGTATAGAGTCACAGCTGAAAGACACGCTGAACTCTATATCACCTCACCTCGTGAGATATTCTATTTTTGCATAATTTCTAAACCACTTTTCTTTCTTTGAATCTCCTCCTTCCTCTTAGGACACGCATAGGTTCAAACCGAATCTTTCTTCACGGTTGGAGGACGCAAGGCTACTGTACCATACGCGTACAACCCTTATGAGTTGCGCAGTTTGAGTAGCACGCACGAATAAACCACGCTTACATTTATTATATATAATTAATAAAATCTCATATTAGGACTAACTTCGCACACCAAACTTTTAACAATTCGACTTTTTAAATTCTGTTCATCATCTTCTTCTTTATTATTATTATTATTATTATTATTATTATTATTATTATTATTATTATTATTATTATTGCAATAGCTATATGAAGCAATTATCTCGGCCAATTTCGTTAATACACACCATTCAGCAACCGGTAGTTGTAGAAATCAGGCTTTTACAACAGAAATTGTTAGCTCAATCGGTAGAGCGCAGGTTTATGGATTCAAGGGTTATGAGTTCGAATTTAGCCTAAGTCAAAAGATTTTTTTCTGATATAATTCTTAAGATGGAAATGTTTCTCTCTTCACCTTTATCTCGTAATTCTGAATAGAGATGTTTGGATGTGAAAGAAAAAAGTATACTAGGATATAAGAAAAGAAAGATAAATTACATGATACCTTTTGCAATTTTTAACTATATTTTCACCTATCTAGGACGTTTCTAAAAAGTTCAGACTTCTAGACCTCCTTTTCGCTCTCTTACGTGTCCTTTAACTAATTTCTACAATTACTTATTGAGTCTAATTTACTTATAATTTCTTATTGAGTAATTATACATATATTACAGATGTCTTATCTCTTTCTCTTTTCTCTACATCATGTCTTGAGATGAATGTTTTGACAATAGGTTACAGACACGATTTTACAAAATAATTCGATCTGCGATATCAGTGATACATATTGTGGTGTTTAACTTAACATATAAAGCAATAAATAGAAAAACTGAGAACACGAATCTTTTCGTGCACTGATGCTTCAAATCTGTGTCTTTACTCCCTATACCTATGTTAATTCCATAGTCAAAATAAAAACTCTTCAAAATTAATCAAAAATTCTTATACAACCATGCCTTCCTTGGAGTACTGCGCGGTAACATACCCGTCACTGCGATGTAAAGGCACTTATGGCGACGAGGATACGTATTGTTTCTCTTGGTACAAAAGTTTTATATAAAAAGTTGTAGGTATTATTTTTGCAGTACAAATTATTGTAGACAAGATTGCAAGCAGTAAGTTGAATCTTTAAATAAACAAAATTATGTTAACTTTGAAATGTTTTAGGTAATAACTTCACCTTAGCTGACCTTCACTTGAGATGTTAATTCTTATTTTTTTAAAAAAATATTATTAAAATTTATTTCTGTTGTGCAATGATAAGCTGTATGTGTTATAAAAGACAATGGTCTGGTACATAAGATACCCTTTTTTGTTTATAGAGAGACCTGTTGATTTATGCCGTTATATGTTGTGGCCAGTGGCGTATTTAGGAGGAGGCTTCCGGGCTTAAGCCCCCCCCGAAATCTTACTTACTAGTAAAGTATATGAAATATCTTGCAGAATTTTCACATTTTCAGGCAAAGCCCCCCCCGAAAGTTAGCAAAGCCCTCCCCGAAACAAAATCGTACATACGCCACTGGTTGTGGCCATACTTGTACTTTTAGGCTGTTAAAATATAATAAGTAAGAGCGCCATCTTAGAAGGATGTGTTTTTGGAATTACAGCAAATAATCGATAAGTATTAAATCAATTCATGCCTTAACACAATAAAGAAATAATTTAATTTCTTGGACTAATTATCACAGAAAGTTTTTGTGTTAAATAAAGTAAGTTTTATCGAACTGGGGTAGCAATAAAAGTATTAAAATGTTTGTTGCAGTTGATAATCAGATTTATAAAAAAGTCTGTAAATTTAGCCATCGACGCAATCTGTCTTCAACATTGGGGGGGACGGGTAAGACCGTTCCCATATTATATATATATATATATATATATATATATATATATATATATATATATATATATATATATATATAAGCGATGTTCAAAATATTTATGAAGATGAAAAACAATGCTGTGAAGGATCAGGGGAGCAGAATTGTCTTCAATGGCGTATTTAGGAGGCTATCGGGCTCAAGCCCCCTCCCCCCGAAATAAATTTGTTAGTTGTTCCCATTCCACGTACAACAATAATCCTTCTTATCATTTCTAAGAATGTCATTAACTTCCCATTTTCTTATGCTCTTTGTTCAGAAATAATACTGTATTTGTCAAATTTCATTCCATGTAAGAACTGCGTAATTTTGTTCTTTCTTTCGTCCTTTCTACTTTTTGTTTCTTTTTCTTGACGTTACTTTCTTTCATTTCGCCTATCAAACTTTATCGATCGTTGTTAGTTGTGATTCAATTGGCCGTCATCAGTGACACCAAAACTAAGAGGAGTTGATAAGAGAAACTGGTGTTCTACACCAACTTGCGCGGATATCAACATGACAGGACTTTAGTTATTATAACAAAAGAAAAATTATATCGTTTAGTTATTTTTAAAAGAAGGAATTGTTTGAATTAAAGAAAGTCAAAACGAGTAAATAATTAACCCGGGAAATTAGGAAGGCTAAGAGGATGCTTCCTTTTTCTTGTATGAATAGAATAAATGGTTAGATTCACTCCTAAATTTTTGTATCATATCATATAGGATTTGTCGGTCTGCAATTCTTGCCATTATAACTTCATTTATGCATAAATTAAAACATATTTAATTATCAAACTCATATGAGCAATTGCCCACTTCCTTCCTTCTCTTGGGCATAGCCCCTCGGAACAAAATCCTAAATACAACTTATTCTAGAGAAGGGAGATGAAACTCATATTACGATAGATGAATCTGATCAACTGTTGTAGAGTATATTATATATTAGGCGATGTAGATGAAATAGTAGTACATACCAGTATTACAAATCACCGTCGTGAACACATTCTGAAATCTGAATACATACACATTTATAATTCGTATGTTTCTAATTAGGCATCCACAAAGATCCACATTAAAATTGTTTTATAATAATATAAATAATGACTTCGCCAAAACTAAGAAGAAAAAATATCAATTATATATGACGCAATAATACTCTTTGAGCAAAACGATGATAATCTCAATAACATTACAGAAATCGTTACAGAAATCTGACGCATGTCATATACTCCTTAGTTATCACATGTAACCTTAAGATTATAGAGAAAAATATTCCAGCAATTGATTTTTTTTGTTGTTGTTTACGAAGCATCCTCTCTCAAAACAAAAATTGGGACACGTGGAAATACGTAGGAACAAACCATGGTTCGAACTAGCGGAGAAGAGAAAACAGGCAAAATTACGTTGGCTACAAAATCCGAATGAAATAACTACACAAAATTTCGTAGACATCAGACGGGAAACTTCCAAATCTTTTAGAACAAAGAAACGCGATTTTTTGAAAGCTAAAATTTAGGGACTTGAAGATAATAGTAAAAATAAAAGCATTCGGGGAATGTATAAAGGGATCAACGAATTTAAGGAAGGCTATCAACCTCGTGCTTATATTAAAGAAAGCTGATGGAACAGTTTTCACTGATACAGATAGCATTACAAATAGATGGAAAGATTTCCTTGACGACATGCTTAACAGTCAGCCAAAAACTAATGTGCGTGGAGAAAGGGAGATACTCACCGGAGAACCGTATATTGCAGAACGCAACCGAATAGAAGTAGAAATCGCTATAAAAAAATTAAAGAAACACAAATCTCCGAGTGTGAAAGAAATTCCGGCTCAGTTAATTTTAGCTGGAGGCAAAAAATTGTGGAACAAGATACACAAACTCATTCCCCGTATCTACAACAAGGAAGAATTGCCACAAAAGTGGAAAGAATCAATCATTGTTTCAATCCACAAGGAAGTCGACAAAACTGACTGTAACAATTATCGAGGCATCTCTCTTCTGGCAACATCCTATAAAATCCTTTCAAACATTCAATTAGAAATATTGACCCCATACACAGATGAAATTATTGGAGATTATCAGTGTGGATTTAGACGAAATCGATCAACTATCGACCAAATATTTACCATTCGCCAAATACTCGAAAAGAAGTGGGAATATAGTAGCCCGGTACATCAACTATTTATTGATTTTTAGAAAGATTTACGACTCGGTAATGAGAGAAACATTGTACAACATTCTTAAGAATTTGGAATACCGAAAAAGGTAATTAGATCAATTAAGGCACGTTTAAATGAATCCCAAAGTAAAGTCCATGTAGGAAAATTTTTGGCCACGAGCTTTTACGTCGAGAATGCCTGAAACAAGGAGATGCGTTGTCGTCATTATTATTCAACTTTGTCCTGGAATATGCTATAAGGAAAATCAAAGATAGCAAGCAGAGCCTAGAGCTGAACGGTGTTCACCAGGTTATGCGTACGCTGATGATGTAAATTTAATAGGGGATGATAGGAGAACAATAGAACAAAATGCAGAGGTCTTAATAAACGCTTGCAGGGACAAGGGTTTAGAAGTAAATACATGGAAGTGCATCGGGAACGTAATAAGGCAAATTATGAATGCGTTAAAATATCAAATAATATTTTGGACAGAGCGGATACTTTGAAATATCTAGGATCAATATTAACAGACGAAAATTCTATTTACGAAGAAATTAAATGTCGACTAAAAACAGGGAATTCGTGTCATTATTCAGTTCAAAGTCTCTTGTCGTCGCGAATTCTGTCGATGAATTTGAAGCTTAAAATATACAAAACGATAATCATATCTGTTGTTCTGTATGGTTTCGAAACATGGTCACTTACTCTGAGGGAAGAACATAGACTGAAAGTATTTGAGAACAAGATGCTCTGACGAATATTCGGACCCAAGAGGAACGGGAATGGGGAATGGCGGAAACTTCATAACGAGGAACTACGTAAATTATATGGCTTATCAAAGATTTTTAGGGTAATCAAGTCTAGGAGGCTTAGGTGGATAGGACATATAGCCAGGATGCTAGAAAGTAGGAACACTTTCAAAGTGTTAGCGGTAAGACCAATCGGAAAACGACCATTTGGAAGACCTAGGCACAGATGGAAATACAATATTAAAATGTATCTTGCAAAATTAGGAATACAAAGTAGAAATTGCATCCAGTTGGGTAAGGATAGAAGTCAGTGGAGAGCTTTTGTGAACGCGACATTGAACCTCCGGGTTCCATAGGCTATAGAGTTAGTTAGCTTACGAAGCATGAGTAGATGCCTAGGCTGATACTACAAATATACTAAATACATATATACTGCAAAGATGGGTTCTACTGACATTGGATAGTCTATATACTCTTCATGTGCTAGGGCCGAGGGTAGAGGAGGAGATAATATTTCATATCAGGTTACGTCTCGCACAGTCGCACGCCTTCCTTTTCATTAAAAATGGAAAAGACAAGAGAAACAAATTTAATCTTACTTTACTTTGTGGCAGTCAGACACAAATTATCACACTTATCTGCAAAAAGCACTTTTTAAGTCAGATTATTGGGGGGAACAGTCTCCCCTAGGTCCACGATTCGGGGGGACATGTCCACCTCGTCCCCACGAGATTTGCGCCAGTAAATTTAGCTAATGTTGTAAGTTTTATCTAAATTTGTTGCTAATATGTGTTTTGTAATTTTATGTTTTAATAATTAACATACATATGTTACATCGGACGGCGTAATGTAAATTGTGCTAAATTGTAGGTAGTAACATGATGCTCAATGTTAAAAAAGTAGTGGTTAACTAAAATTTCTTTATTTTAAAAGAATCTCGTACACACGTGTACAATTTTAACCGAAATTTTTAAAACCCACAAGCTGCAATTCAAACACTTTTTCATATACAACACTATTTCAGTTCACTTCGTTGTAGTCAGTCAAAAATGTAAGTCAAAATTAGTCAAAAATAGACAGTAAAACAAAGTCACAGTAAGTCAAAAAAGTTAAAATTAAAGCAGTCATAGAAAAAGAACAGTGCACAGGGGTGTAGCCAGCAGGTTAATGTAGGAGGGGCCCATCGTTTTTGAAGGGGAGTCAGCTACAATGTATCAAACAAACAAACAGACAAAATGTGTTGCAGCTAGTGTTTTTGAGCTTGGAAAAACCGAGCAATTTTGGTTTCCTTCCTGCTTAAAACTAAAAACAGTTTTTATCTTCTTCTTCTTAATTCTTTATTTATTTATTTATTTATTGCTTTTTCAACATAAATTATGGTTCAGGTATTTTTTATTATGTTTAACCAAGAACTACTGTCCCGGACCAAACATTATACCTTTGTGCATAACCATTTCAATTTAAATCCTTATACATAAAACCTATCTACATACTAAGACAGATTTTCTTTGATATTGCATTTAATTGCTTTAAGATTTTTCTGCCAAGAAATCAATTATTATTCGTGATTAAGAAAAATATAAGTATTTTATTGACAGCTATATATCACTTTCTGTTTTACACCTGGTAGCATTAAAAAACGCGAATGAAATCCAAACTGAAAACTGAATACAAACGTTGTTTTTCACCAAATTTTCCATCTGATAAAAAACGTTTTTAAAATAGTAGTTATAGCATATAAAAATATAATGTACTTACAAATTAGTTTAGTACCATTGTTTTATGGTAGTATTTATAGTATCTTGTTAAAATGTTTGTCTTTAAACTGTCAAATATAAATCATAGTAAATTGTGTAATCAGCTGTCACAAAAAAGTATACCAAACTATTTTCCGATTGGCATAAGGAAGAGATACCATACCATTTTTTTGATCGGCATGATAAAATAGTATTTTTTCATATTATTTACCTTAAATTATTAATGATATGTAAACTTTGTAATTTTCAAATCACGTAATCTAACGATGATGTTTTAAAAGCTGGTCATTTGGGGGGGGGCAGGAAATCATTTGGGGAGTGCCTGGCCAAGATGGACCCCCCGTGGATACACCCCTGACAGTACATTCACAAGTTCTACAAATAAACCAAAAGTACACATAGAAAGTAGCTGTAGAATGTTTATGGATTTCCTAAGTTCAAATAAGTTCATTATCAACATTAGACATAGACCAACTAACCTTTCCTCTTCTGATCTAAAAAATGTCATTCAGTCAAGAATAACAAAACATACCGTATATCAGCTACAAAACATACAGATATACACGATAAGAATAAAACAGTATTCATATTACGAGGGCAATCCAGAAAGTAACAGACGTTTTGAAATAAAGAAAGTAACAGACTGAACAAAACCAAATTGTATTATTCAAATGTACGCTCTTAGGCTATTTTTCCACATAATCATCACTCAAATTAAGGCACTTATCATACCGTGGAGAACGTTTTTCAATACCGCCATGGTAAGAATCTGGCGGCTGCGACTTCAACCACTGGTTTATACCGGCATGCAGTTTGGCGTCAGTATCAGTGTTGTGTAGCGAGCCATGTCTTCATTACTGGGATTTTCTATTGCAGAGCACATTGTAACACGCTACAGAAATCGTCAAAGTCTCCACGCTACCACAGCTGGATACGTACTGAGTGTTAGAGATGTGTCGTTCATGAACGACTCGTTCATAATAAAGGGAACATATACTGATCTGAATGATCCATGGATCTTAGGGGCCGCGGTGGCTCAGTGGTAGAGCGTTCACCTCTGGTGCTAGGGGTCTCGGGATCAAACCCTGCTCCCGCCAAGTGAACTTTGTCGTGGACAAACACCGTGTGCGTGGGTTTTCTCGGGGTTCTCCCGTTTCCTCCCACTTTCTTCATTCCACCATTTCATTCAAAGAAACCGATCAGGACGAGGAAGAGAAATGAAAATCTATGGAGGGAAAATCGTTCACGAAGACACGAGAAAAGAACTTCGGCTCATGATCCATTCTGCGTTTGGCTCTTTAACGGCCGTGTGCACCAACGAAGTTCAACTATTGAACGAGGATCATAGCCAAGTTCAGCTAAAATTTCTGTTGCTCCAACAACGTTCAAGGATAAGTCTCGGTCAAATGGTGGATGAACTTGGTTTTAGCTTGAACGGCCGAATTTGGGGGTTTGAACTTCGTTGATCCAAGTCAGTCTGTTTACATTCAATAATGTCTTTGTATTTTTCCACTAATGAAATTACAATTCTTGTGATCGGAGAAATTTTCCGCTCGTGGTTTCATTATTCTTTTCTAGATACAATGTATATCAATAAAATGAAATAAATGTTTTGAAGTTTTAGGAATACCGTTCTTTAATTTTCAGGTAAAGTCTGTTAAGTAGCAAAAAGAAATAAGGAGGATATGTAGCTTAAAAAAAAAAAACCTGCGAGGCTGTAGCTTTACAATAGAGAACCCACTAGAAACAAACTACCTGTTTTTTTTTTTTTTTTTTTGACAAAATCAGCTCAGCATTTTTGACAATGTATTTTCTAAACAATTTTCCAGTAAATGTTAACGTTAGGAGGGCGTACGAATTATGTCTATCAATACATTATTTTCTTGTCAAAGTTCCATGCAAACAGTGTAAAACTTATCCAGTTATTCCTAGAGTGTTATCAACCAATTGGGTACAATTGTATAAGACACATAGAAACTTAGCTACTATAGTGAAAGCGACACGTCTCAAAACCACGCACAAAACTTCGCAAGCTACTCATTACAAGCTATTTTTGAACCTATTACGGTTTACGCCAAGGTGAAGCTGCTGTGCTATATTCGAGGTGCGTACGTAGTGAACAGGCAAATTTGCGATGGTAGGTATACGTATAAGCAAATTAAGGGTTCACTCCAGCAGACAGTTCTACCAAATAGAAAATTCATAGTAAGAAACGACGTGAAATATTTTTCAAGAAGGAATGAAAGTGTGAATGTAAGTAATGACCATCTATCACAGCATATTGATGTTAATTATTAGTGATAAAGAAATTATTGTATGTGTAAGTGTGCTTTTCCACTGTCCTCTATGTGTATAACCCGTCGCTGATGCGCCTGCTCCCTATGGACGCAACCGCTCGGGCCTCCATACTGCGCTCCTACTTTGACTCGGTTCGATAGCATTCGTGCTTTTCAGTGGCCACCTAGCATAACTTGGTTTGTGTTTTATACACAGTAGATTTTATGCTATACGCCCACACTTTATTTTACGTTACTGAGCCATCCTGGTCAATTTCCAAGTAGTAATGGAGCTCTTCATTTAGTGCATGCTCTGCCAAAAGAAAGCTCTAATCTAACCTGAAAACGTAAGAAAGCGTCAAAATTTGGTAGAACCGTCTGCTCGAGTGATGAATAAATTAGAAAAAAGAACATACCAATCTGTAGTAGGTGATCGCTACAAGCTAGTTTTGCTTTATAATTGCATAATTATGAACACTAAATTTTAATGCTGTTTCTAAAATCACAGATTATTTACATGTGTAACGAATGTATTTTGAGAAATTGCACCGCAAAACAGGAGGGTGATATTTTCCACAGTGGTCTTTCGTTATGCACGCACCACCATCGCTAATGTGCCTGCTTTAGCGGACAAAATCACGAGCGATCCCTCAAATTGTGCCCAGCTTCGAATCGGAATAGATACAAACTTAGGTTGTTTTGGCCATTTAGCACAGATTCGTGCGTGGTTTTTGCACTTATTGTATTTATAACATAAGTTTGCAAGCATATTATAAATGTGTGTGTAGCTGGTGTACAGGTGAGAAACTAAAAATGCAGAAGTCGTTAGATCATAAATGGAAAGAATAAATGGTAGCGCTCCTCAACTTCACCTACGCTAACTAGGAATTGTAGGCAAACGGCAACAGGGAAAAGGATGTAAAAGGCATTAGAATAACGTTTTCACGATGAAATATGAATAACTGTTGAATCAATTTTCCCCATCAGTGGATTCCAGAATGTTTTTTTTTTCATTTTTTATTTTCTAGTGGTGGCTAATTTTAATATACTGGGGATTAATGTACTAGGAATCCACATTGAGGATGATAGGATATATGGTCACGAGGGAATTTCATGGTTCTCGCGGAGAAGTTCCCCCCGGTCAATTCATGAAATCACCACTGGTTCATATAGATCCACATTATATTTGTCCTTTGTTATAAGTTTAGTGTAATCTTTATGGTGCAGTTTTACTATAGGGGCTACAGATCCACAGATTGGAAAATATATGGAAAAAATTGCAGACGTCCTTAATTTGTCCATTTTATGTCGAGAACAAAGTGCAGTTTTACTATACATATCCATAGTATAAGTAGTAATAGAAACGCGTCAGAAGCCCCTCAAGGGTTAGTAGAGAAGAAAACTGTCTCTTAAAATGCCTTTCAATGCCTTTCACTCCAAAATGCTTTTCAATTTGCCTAATAAAGAGCAATGCAACCATGTTTTGGACCCAGCGTCACAGTAAGTCAAAAAATCTTCGCGTATGTTGCAAATTGCACATGTTTACGATAACGATGAAACACGCTGATTTCGGTCATGATAAAACACTGTAGTCAAGAGACTTTTAATTTAAATTATAAAACAAAAATAGACATAAAAACTCGTAAGGACATGAAAAAGAAACTGGTTTTAAGACTAATTCCACTCCGTAATTGGAATCTGAAGCTTCAGACTATTTTATTTTCTGTTTCACCGAAAGTATCTCCGCAACTTGTCTCTATTATACTTAGTAATACTTGTTTCACAGTTATTTTCAGTAAACTTGAACGACAGGGACACGAACACAAATAAATAGAGGACAAACAATTTCAAAGGATCACCCACCGGAAATCGAACACGGGACCGCGAGAACGGAACTATTTGAGGCAGTGACGACGTGGGTCAAAGAACAACTTGACGCACCACCCATCGTGACCAACGACCCACCATGAACACCCACTCACCGTGACCTACTCTAACCCAACATGACCAACTCTGAGCCACCATTAAGCGTGACCCACTCTGACCCACCATCCACCATGACCAACTCTGATCCACCACCCACCAAATCACATTGTCATCAACTCTGACACATGATCCACGACCTCTTCTTTACTGACTAAAGTGTTTATACTTGTAATACGATCATTTTGTTAAATTCTAACTAATCAGAGTTTGAGTTTGAGTTTGAATTGAGTTATTTTTACAAACCATCCCACTATCAATTTTACATTTATACCAACCCTCTATTAATTTTGTCACCCCTATCATAAAGGAGAATTTCAAAAGATGCTATGTGACGTTCTGTTCTTTTTCAATAAAGAATTAATATACTGAATTTCAGCTCTGTAAGTTTAACGGCTTTTGAGATATTCAACTTTTTTCGCAAAAATTCGGATCCTCACTACCCCTTAAGATAATATTATAATGAAAGTGATATGATAACATCCCACTTTGAATTAAGGCCTAACCATATACCAAAAGTTATTTCATTTGACTTTGCAATTTGGTCGTGATGATCAGGCACACATAGTTACATCAACTTTTATATAATAATGTATATATTATAGTTATTCAAAAATGTATTTTCTTCAGTAGTTAGCTCCTCCCCCATCAGGAAGTCGCGGTCGAAAAGAGGAATTGCCACCGTCGGCGCTGGCGGGCCGCCGCAGGGAGCCGGCACCCGCCCGCAGCGACATGACTACTTGTTCAAACTTGCCGAGGCGGCAACAGTCGAAAATCGCAAACTAAAATGCCCTTGCCGACTGCTGCCGACCTGCTGCGCTTCTAACCCGTTCCTGCTACTACTACTACTACTACTACTCTTACTACTACTACTACTACTACTGCCTATACTATGGATTCGTGTAGCAAAACTACACGCGTAACATAAGTAAATCACCTTTTTGAGTATTATTCATCATATTTTAATGAAAAAGGTATTATGAAAACTTAAAATTTAAAATATAAAAATAAAAAAAAAATTGTTTGGACCGTGTTTGAACCCTCAGCAAAAGCAATTATAATTACTAGCTCATTGCGCTAGTACACGCGACCACAAAAACTGCCAGTAACAGCACTTGCATTTCTGCTATATTTCGGTACGTGGCGAGAAACGGATATTAAACCACAACCGCGCTTTTAGCTCTTATGAGTATGGTCGAGTGTGATTTAAAAATTTTCGGTCCAGTGATCAGAACACTGGTAAATTTGTTTAGGTTTTACTTTCAAGGCCTCCATTACCATCCTTTTTCATTTGTTTGTGATTACTTACCTCAGATGAGTATCTCGAAGTGATAAAAGAACTGTAGGCTTCGCTTTCAAGACACACAGCCTCTGGGTTTCCAGAGGAGTTAATACTGAAGAAATAAATTTTTGAATCACTATAATATATATATATATATATATATATATATATAAATAAATGGACGTAACTATGTGTGCCTGATCATCACGGCCAAATTGCAAAGTCAAATGAAAAGGCTTTTGACATATAGTTAGGCCTTACTCCAAAGTGGGATGTTATCATATCACTTTCATAATAATAATATCTTAAAGGGTAGTGGGGATCGGAATTTTTGAGAAAAAAGTTGAGTATCTCATAAGCCGTTAACTTTACACAGCTGAAATTCATTATATTAACTCTTTATTGAAAATGAACAGAACGTCACATAGCATCCTTTAAAATTCTTCTTTATGATAGGGGTGACAAAATTGATAGTGGGTTGGTTTGTAAAAATAACTCAATTCAAGCTCAAACTCTGATTAATTAGAATTTAACAAAATGATATTATAACAAGTATAAACCTTTTAGTCAGTAAAGAAGAGGGTGTGGATCATGTGCGAGAGTTGATGATGCTGTGTTTTGGTGGGTTGTGGGTCAGAATGGGTCATGATGGGTGGTGGGTCAGAGTGGGTCACAGTTGGTGGTGGCTCGTGGTGGGTCCGAGTCGGTCATGATTGGTGGTGGGTTATTGTGGGTAACGGTGAGTGGGGGTCAATGTAGGTAATGGGCCACGATAGGTGCTGGGTCAAGTTATTCATTGACCCACGTCATCACTGCCTCAGATAATTCAGTTCTCGCGGTCGTGTGTTCGATTCCCGGTGGGTAATCCTTTGAAATTGTTTGTCCTCGATGTATCGGTGTTATGTCCCTCATGGGCCCCCCATGGTCGGTGCCCTTGACGACAGTCGTTGTGTAATAAATGTTCTTGATGCTTCGTGTCTACATCTGTTGACAGTGTGCGATTTACAAAGGAGCAGAGGGGGGAAATCCCCTTTGCTAATACTGGATATTGCTATAACCAAAGCAGATTTCCATCTCATTCCACTTGTAATTCTTACACTGTCAACAGATGTAGACACGAAGCTTCAATAACAACGTTTACACAACGACTGCACTAACAATAATATTTAGGGAAGACATTAAATTTTGTTCCTAGTTAGCATGGAACATCAAAAAAATTTACAAGTGATTGAAAATTTCTATTGTTTTAATATATTATAAACATACGGTGAATTAATATTTTACTTATAGTTTCAAATGCCTACTTTATTTGTTGAAGCAAAAAAAGAAAAACGTTGATCCCACGAGAATCGAATCCGGGACCTTTTGCATTTGAGTCCCTGATTTTCTCCCTGTGCCACGCCATCACTTGGTAAGGGTGCGCGTCGTACGATATATGTGATGAGAAGAAAACTTTAAGACGGTTTTTCTACGTCATTTTTGCCCAGTACGCTCTCCCAGTTTATAATATTAACTCTTTAAATGAGCACTACCACCTCGCAAGAAATGGTTCCAAAGTTCACTTACTAAAGTGTGCCTTCTCCTTGTAAATATAATAGAGACAAGTTACGGAGATACTTTTGGTGAATCAGAAAAGAAAATGGTCTGAGGCGTAGGATTCCAGTTAGGGGATGGAATTAGTCTTAAAACCACTTTCTCCTTCATGTCCTTGCGTGTTTGTATGTCTCTTTTTGTTTTCTAATTTAAATTAAAAGTCTCTCGACTATAGTATTTTATCATGACCGAAATCAGTGTGTTTCGTCGTTATCGTAAACATATGGAATTTGCTATATACACGAAGATTTTTTGACTCTTACTTAGCAGAGCAGTCTTCCCGTAGTGTCGTGAGCTGTCGTTCGTAATGTAGACGGCTTAGGAAATTAGAGTGGAAACGGTTTTCTTCGCAGAGCAAATATTGTACTAGCAATATGACGTCGCATGACTGTCTACAACCTTGATTCGTTGTGTAGGAGAACGTAACTTGGTTAGCAAACAATTCATGAATACATAAGTATCACGCTTAGGGCCTAGTATGGGTCATAAATAATTCCTAGCATTTATTCCGAACGTCTTCCACTATTACTCCTACTGCTAGAAAGAATAATATTTTTGTTCTCCATTTCCAACACATTCCATATATCCGTTCAACCAAAATTTGTAAAAATGAACTATTCTTTTTTGTATTCGTATACATATTTTGTTAAAATATCAATATAACGCATACATAATCCAAAGTCTTTTATCCAAAGAAAGCATCTTACTATATATTTGCATTAACATTTTTAAAGTTGCGCTAAAATTAGACAAAACTTACAGATAAATCGGGATTTCGAGAGTTTGTCCGGACCTCCGGGACACACCTCTGCAACTACGAAGATTTTGAACGAAAGCATTTCATGTAGAATGTATTGTACTGTACGTTTTAAGGAAAATAAATGCAATAAAAATAACTGAATATCACTGAACAGTAAGGCATATAATAAACTAACTTTTAGTGTATGCAGAAGTAATTATAGAAGCTTTGCTACAAGAACACCTACACAGAACATAATAAATTCTATGAGCTCCGAAATACAAAGTAACAAAATAACAAAATAGCGTATAAGATTCAGTCTAAAAAGCAATTTTTAATTAAAGAATGAACATACGCCGGGGCCGTCACCATCTATTGCATGACATAGGTGTCACCCCGAAGAGGCGAGGACATCTGGGAGCTGTTGCCCTGAGGTCGATAGGTCCTTCACCCTCAAACGTGAGGTCCGGGATCGATACCAGACTGAAATACTCAACGGATTAGAGGATAAGGCTTCACCCGACATTTGAAGAGGCTCATCACATCGAAATGGCTGAGATACAGTAAAACCCTTTCCTTCTCTAACCATTGCGTCTCTGTGATATTTTATATTATAAAACATGCATTTCATTTCATTCATCCCCAATTAATTACTCAAGCACTGTACTGCTCAGATCCCCACATACTTTCTCTCTTACCATGTGAAGTACTATCCGTATGTTTGTTAGTAAGAACTGACAATTGAAACAATTAACTGTGGTTGCAGCCCCACAGCACAGTACAGCAAGAGTATTTTGCAACGAACCATCGTTTTGAAAGATATTTTTATGATTGTATACCAATTAATTTCGAAAATTGTACTCATAATATAATATCCCATCATGGATTTTTTAAATAATGTTCGATCAAGGAAAGGTCTATCCACATGTTTCTTCATGTTTGATATGGAAGTCTCATCTTCATTATTGAACCTTAACTTATTTTAATCCTAAGCAACTCGAATCGTCGGGATGACTCTAAGTGAATACATTCATTTAAATGGTTAAGTAATCAGGAAATGCTAGCTGCTTTTTCACGAAACATAACTGATTTTGTAGAAAAAAACAATTTTGCTTACCAGGGGGAGGGAGTAAGTCATCTGCTTCCTCTTGCTTAACTAGGAAGAAGGTATAGTGAAATGACTAAAAATGTGATAACGTAATACTTGAACAACTGTATCTAATGGGGGAGAGTAAAATAGCATTTAACACTTACTTTCATTTTAATCATTTCAATGATTCTCGTAATTTAGTCGCGTCCCGGATTTGCATTTTTGAAATATGGCAATTTCATCTATACCTTAAATTGGGAATCAGATTTCGGACCATGCACTTAAGCCGCTTTGCGACAAGAGGTACATAGTAGTTTTTTAGATTTCCGTAGGAATATTTCGAATGGTATGAGTTTTAAAAATATGTTTATAAAAGAATACACATTGACACACAAGATGATAATCTGAGATCTAGGAAAAATATTAAATTCTTTCCAATTTGTTCTCAGGCTACCAAAATAGTACTTATGCTTTTAACATAAACATTTTACACTTTGTCTATTCTAGGACGATACAATTCTAGTTCATGTATATGATATCTTTGGAAATACAGTAGAGTTAGGCTTATCCGACATAAACAGGCAGGCAGAACGCCGGATAAAATGGATGTGTTAAGAAAAGTCCTATTAGAATTAAAATTATATCATTTTACATACTACGCATCTAATGATCATATTTTGTAACAAATAAATGCACTGTACTGAATCAGGGACGTGTCCAGCGTGGGGTCCTGGGGCTGTATCCCTCCGAAACTCAACAACTTTTTAATAAACTTGCTTTTACCCTTTTGAGGTTTTTTATATCAGTTTACTTTGAATCAGTGTCCAAACTTTGGGGAATTTGTTGTTGTCTTGTTATAATTCTAAGAACATGCCATAGTGCCATTGATACCAGGTGGAATTAAAGAACAGTTTTAAATGGGATTAACATTTCGCTTTTCTTCTGTTTTTAACTCCAATATATTAGAACGATACACTCATTCCCCTTCTTCCTATGTTTCTTATGTGATATAC
This sequence comes from Thermobia domestica, assembly GCF_964235325.1. Taxonomy (NCBI): domain Eukaryota; kingdom Metazoa; phylum Arthropoda; class Insecta; order Zygentoma; family Lepismatidae; genus Thermobia; species Thermobia domestica. Next base: position 69,333,392 of record NC_137460.1, on the reverse strand, counting down.
GTAGCAGCAAGTTTTCCTTAGTTATATTTCTCTTGAAAATATGTTTGATTTTGTTTGTGCTATAATGTTGTTTGTGCAAAGTAAACCGATTTATAAATGGAAAGTACGAAAAGGTTTGAGAGAAATACAGAACTGTTACATTATTATTATTATTATTATTATTATTATTATTATTATTATTATTATTATTATTATTATTATTATTATTATTATTATTAGTATTATTATTATTAGTGGTAGTAGTTGTAGTATTGATATTTTTTAAAACATTACAACTACGTGTTTAGGAGGATTCGTGTTGAGCACCGTCCAAAAGGAAAACCTAAACACGTGTCTGCACTGAATGATAGACACATGAGTCATGGTGTAGAGGAGCGTGCTCTTTGATAGACTCCAGAACATGGAAAATAGATTAGTACAAAACTTTCAGTTCTTCTTGCCGATTGGTTTTAATTTAAATCTGTAATGATATGTCGGATCATCCGGTATGTGAAATAAAGGAAGGTCGGATAGCGCGACCATGCTGTACTGGTATATCACACACCTAAATCTCTAACTTATTTGCATAAACAATTATCTTTCACTCCCTAGCTAAATTTGTGGGTACGATCACACACCTTAAAGTATAAAGTATAGTGTTATAAAGAAAAAAAATATTATTTTTATTAGCTAAAAGCTAAAGAGAAACAAGCTTCTTGCTATAGTTTTTTATTACTAATGGCAAAATAGTTCATTTCATAACGATAAATCGCGTTTGGTAGTAAGATATTGATTTCTGCCTGTGTATATCCTTCACACTTCGTTGGAGACGTTCTTTTTCCAAGAAAACGGGATAAGACAAGAAGCTATTCAACAGCATGAACTGAAAACAATAGCTATTACCAATAGTACTCTAATCCTGGATAAATACGTCATTACAGGAAGATATCAATAAGTTATTTCCTTATTATATTGCTTCCGATTTTATTAACATGAAAGTTTTAACGGTTTATAAAAAAGTTGGAATGGGATCAGATCCGATTTAGTGACAAAATAGTGTAAGAACTTCTAGTCCACCACGCTACTCGTCTAATCACGGAAACTACATTTTGCTTGTTCTCTTTTTCTTAACAGATAAATGCTAATAGCCATGGCGCATGTCACTTCCAATCTCAAGACAAAAGATTTCCTGTTCATTTCTATATTTCTGTACGACATCTTGATTACAGAAGCTAATTTTTATTTGGCAGACAATCTACACACTAGGCTGAAAACAATAAATGCAATATGGTACTCTACCATCCAGTTCTTCATCCAACACCCCTACTAAAATTCCCTCCAAAATTGTGCTCTACTACTGCAAAAATCCCTCGAAATCATAATTGCCAGTATACACCAAACTGAGCTAAAATGTGTTTCTGCTTATATTTTTATTATTTTATTATATTTTTGGAAATATCTTCTTAGATGAATTGCTTTCTATCATCTCCACTTACTAATAACTTAATTGTACTCATAAACGTAAGGCAAAATGGAATAAATGTGAAAATTCGTGAGTTACAGTATACGCGCATTTTTTTTTTTTTTTTTTTTTTTTTAGGATAGGAGTACAACCGTAGTTGTTACAAGATAAATTAGTTTTCTTTCGTGATTATTAAACAGTCTATGGATTTACGTTTGAATAATTTATTGTATTCAACTTGTGTATAGATCAAGCAAACATACTGTATTTAAAAACGTTTTTCCAAAGATTAATATTTACTTAATAGGAAATAACAATTATAGAGAACACATCCTTTCTTTTCTTCCTTTTTTCAGCTAGTGTACAATTTGAACTCTCTTCTGCTCTCTAAATTATTAATGCATTATGGCACTAAATACCATTGTAAATTGATTAATTTGTTTTGTCCAGACCAAATTATACAATGAATATGATATCCAATAGGAAATAACAGGTTAAGCAAAGGGTCAATGGAACGAACAAACTAGGTAATTACAAAATTAAATGACAATTTGGATTCCTGTTTGGTCATTATGAGCAATTAGAATGTAGTATTTCTCCCAAAGGCATAATTAGGCCTTATCTTTACATTAATATAGATATAACGTCGTATATAATTGTCCCACGATGATAGAATATAAGCAATATAGTATACAACTGTTAGTTTATTATTGTTGCGTAAAACATGATAATCGAAAATCATTTTTTTTACCCACATCTACTTCTGCTACTGTGTTAGATAGATGAGGTTATATTTTACGAGTTAGCACTTGGATACACTGTGTAAATATTTCACACTAGATCTTGCTGAAATTTTATTCAACTGAAGTTGTAAGTAATTCATTTCATGCAACATTAACCAAATGATATTAATTACAACTATTTTGATATTACTAAATGTAAATTTAACTCCTCCAATGACAACTTCACTCTTATCTAACTCCCTTACGTTTCACAATTGTTGAACACCATTTTTTGTTTAGCGTTTATTACTTAAAGCAGATAAGGGAAATTTAGTACTAAAGGAAAGCAATTATTCAACAATTCTGAAACATAAGGGTGTAATTTTTGTTTCGATTCCTGACAAAATTGAAAACTTTATTTAGCAGGTTTCGTTCTATACCCCTGAATTAATCCTGACTGTTATCGCCCCCCATAAATCTTCGAGATTCTACCGTCAGTAAGTCTAATTGATGTTAGTTTCAAAGAATGTAGCATAGAAGGTAATTGATCTTGCCTATCTATAGAATCATTTATTTACATATTAGTGTAATTATCCTTCTCGCATTTATTTTGATCTTGAAATAAATTTTCTATGCAACTTAGATAATTGATAAAATACAGGTACATTTCGCCAGCCCCGTCCCCGCCTTGGAAGTTCGAAATCAAAACTATGCCAATCCTTTGTACTACGTTTGCACCGGAAGGAACAGCAAAAAAATTCGTTTGTACCACTTCCAGCACAAAGATAGTTTTAAACTAGGGGTTGTCGTTTCAACAGCCCCCACCATTGAATTTCAAAATAAATCATATGAATATTTTGTACCAAAATGTACCGCAAAAATGTTCCTTTGTACTATTTCCGGTACAAAGGTAAGAGAGTTTTAAACTAGGGGGTTCTGTTTGCACAGCCCCACCTGGGAATTTCGAAACAAAACCCATGTCAATCATTTGTACTACGTTTGTACCAGATTGTACCTCAAAAAGTTTTGCGGTACATTTAGGCACAAACGCAGTATAAACGATTGGTATAGATTTTGTTTCGAAATTCAATGGTGGGAGGCTGCCGTTTCCACACACCCCTAGTTTACAACTCTTCTATCTTTGTACCGGAAATGGTAGAAGCGAGACTTTTTGTGGTACATTCCGGTAGAAATATAGTGCAAAGATTGGCATAGGTTTTGTTTCGAAATTTCAAGGTGGGGGGCTGTCGAAATGTACCTGTAAAACACTAGTGTTTCTGTAAGTTTGTAATGTTTCGGTAATATATTTTAATTTCAGTTTTATTTTCGTTCTTTTAGAAATAATATATCAATCAATAAGTTCGTGAGTAAAACCCCATTAATTTTTAAAATTAAATGTCAGTTGATAGATAACGCCTCTTTAGTTGAAATACATTTTAATGTACTTTTCCGCTTTCTGATTTCTTTACAGCCAATTTTACATTAAGGTAATAAATTCGCATAGAAGAGAAGAAATTTTACTAATACTCTGAATATTCGAATTAATCTTCTTCCCATTATGGTCAGAGATTAGACAGTTTGATCTACCGTTCGTTATTTTTCTAGTTTGCTTCAAAACGTGATGATATTTACCATTTTCCTTAGCTGGCCCTGGTTCTTAGTTTTCTTTTCTGATTAGGCTTCATCTAAATGATCTCAGTTTTTCATTGCATTTGTAAGAAGCACTGTGTAATTTGGAATACGTTAATTCAATCCAGTTTTCACGATAAAAGGAGTTCATTTTAATATTCCTGCCAAATTCAGGCAAGAAGTTCATTTAAGTACGCCGTTGTCAGCAAAGAATATAGCCAATAAAGAATATTTCGTTGGTATTTATTGGGAGATGCAGTGAATTTTGCTACACGTCACAATTCGACGTTATTACCTATTATTTCTTCTTTCGTACTTGCTGACACTGTTGCATTGAAAGCATTAATTGAAGAAACCTGCATGGTTCGAATATCTGCCGATAACTTTTAGAATTGGCCACAATCAACACAGACGTCCTATTAATATTATATTTGGGAAAATAGATATGCATATTTTTAATATGTAGTTCTAATAATCCTACTCAATTTCCACAGGAGACACTATAGCATAATTTTATAAAAAATGTAATTCATTGCGTTTAATTATAAATTCTAATTTTGTACATACCTATATGCGGTGTTCTAAAGATGGGGAACACAGGCTATAAAGTACTATTCTACAACTCAAAATAAAACGATACATAATTCTATATCTTTCGAGTCTTCGTCTGAAGACGGAAATTGCACTATGTGTCAAAGTGATAGGTTAAAAACCATTGAGTATGTGCATAGTAATTCGTTAAATGGTTTTATCCATTCTTCTCAGATGGCAGTTAAAGCAGATATAGATTAACACTATCACAACTTAGTAGCATAACAATCGACTTAAATACTTCATGGCTATATTAACTTTTAGAGCAATACTATTGTGTGTTTCAAATGACAAGCGGCATGGTCTTGAGTTGGCTTCACGCGGCATCTAATTGGCTTTGAGCGGTGTTGACAATTCGCGGCAAGCAGTTCTGCACGCTGACTTCTCGCGCTACTACTAATCTTGCAATACCAGAGGCGCGTATTAGAAATATTGCATTAGCGCATCAACTGCTCACTTTACGAAGTAGAGAAAAGAAATACGAACACATACGTGAAAATACAACGAGATACTTTGTATCGGTTGATAATTACTTGTATCTTGGGCAGAAAGTGCTTCTACACAAGCACTATACCTGATATAAAGTTACTTAAAAATAACAAAAGAAGAATGTTTTTAATATATGTAAGAAATATTCATTATCATTGTATAGTTGGTTGCTATGTAGTTGTTTATAGATATTCAATGAACATGTTTTGATTGCAAGTCAGTTTGTGTGAATATACGTTAAAAGAGAATCAACGAATAAATTATCTAATACTTATCATGGACTTGTAATTTCAATAGAAAAGCTGATAATACTAGTGAACATAATTACGGAAGATATTTTAAGGTGTAAACGATTACTGCCACTAAAGATTTACTTATATTATTAGCCGAACCAGGGTTGACGACTACCTTTGGTGAGTCGTTGTAAAATTTTTGGTTTACCTCACCCGGGATTCTTGTAAATTCATATCCCGAAGTCTAAAGTAAGGGTGAATTTACCTCTGTAAGAAGGTTCATGAATACGAACTCAACTATTCTCAGAAGTGGCAGAGTAATCACAAGAAAAATTATGATCGGTGAGATAGTAGAGAATGAAACTGTTGACAGTGTTAATAACGAGCAAAATATAGCTCCCATTACACCCGAAATGTTGACATTAGAAGACAAAATTTTAATGGCATTACAGCGACAGGAACAAAGCCGAAAAGACGATTTAGAAGCCATGAAGCAAAATTTGGTTCAGATGTCCAACGAATTGAGTAAAGGATTAGAGCACATAGATCAAAAGTCAGAAGAATTGAGTAGAAGATTAGAGCAAATAGATCAAAAATCAGAAGAGACGAAACAATCTGTTATCCAGGCGGTGAGAGACATCACATTACAGTTTGATGAAAACCTAAAAAGATTATCTGAAGATTGCCAGGATAATTACAACCATGTAATCCAAGAAGTCAATTGTGTAAAAAAAGAATTTGGAAGTAATAGAATCTTCTGTTCGTCAGCAAAAGATTCAGGTCACTGATAATTCTAACCAAACACGTGCAAATACTCAATTGATATCTACCTTACAAGAGGAAATTAGGACGTTACAGATTAAGGACAACGCATACCACAACAACATGGTTAATGATCGTTTGGAGTTCCCTTGTTCACAAGAGATGCCCTCGCCTTCACCCACAGCAGATCAACGTGGACCTTAGGTTATCTCTTCTTCAAGTAATCCATCCGATGAGGACATTATTTTGGAAGGAATTCATCCAAGGAATACAGATGGGCGGAAAAGAGATGGTGGAACCACGCATAACGCAGTAGGTAGAAATTGTCACTCAACGCGAACACGATATGGTGAAAGGAATGTAAAGTTAAGTGTAAAGATGAGCGAAATACGTGCTATGAGTAAGTTTAGTGGTAAATGTAATGAAAATGCTACTTCTTTCCTAGAAAAATTTCAGGATGAGTGCAGTATAATGTGTATAGATAAATCTCAATATATGAAACTAATCCCTCATTTATTACTCCCACCATGTTCTTTATGGTTTAAAGCAGTACGAGATCACGTCAATACATATGAGGAATTCAAAGCCGCGCTGATTGCAAATTACGAAAACGACTTTTACTTGCAAACAGAGATGCCACGATTAGAAACCAACCTTTTAATCCTCGTTTGCACAAATCTGTTGTTGATTTTGTTGTAAATACGTATAACGAATTAAAAGTCGTAAATCAGTTGCAATCGGAATCTAGAGTGATTGCATCTATTCGAAATCTACTACCGTTTAAATTACAACAGATTCTGTTTTCTACGCAGTGCATGAGTTTTAATCACTTATTAATGCTTGTCCAATGTTATGAAACTCAATACCAGGCACTGAATCATCAAGCGGGAGTAGGTAAAATTAAAAACAATTCAGATCACCTTGTACCTGTTCGTAATCTAAATATCCATAATGTGAACAATACGGAACATAACCTAAATCAAGCAAATTTAAACAATCAGAACGAGCAAAATAGGCAAAGATATGTTGGGAATCCACCTAACCTAACTAATCGTGACAATAATTATGTCAGATCACTTAATCGAAGTAGACTCAAAAACAGTCAAAATACATGGCGAAATTCCAGAAATACAGTAAACTACATGGATAGACGTAATCGTAATTCAAGAGATGGCACTTTGTATCAAAATCAAAACAATGACGCAATTCATGTACAAAATAATGCGGAACATAATCACGATTGTGCAGTACAATGTACTTTATTAGAATCATATGCAAGTACGAATTTAAACTGACTGCAGTTGATGTAGTAAGGGTTAAGCCCATATCAGTTATAGATTCTTATGAACATTTATCTTCAAATTTATGTGTTAATGTCAATAATGAAAACAACCCTTATGACTTTGAAGTACAACACATTAAAGGAGTAGGTAATGGACCCGTAGATACTTTATCACGTTTGTTTCAATAAATGATAATTTTCAAATGATTTTAATTCTTTCTTGTTAATGTGAAGAATTATAATTCGCTTCATAATTGATTAAAAGCAAAGGTTATTTATATTATATTGATTTGTGTTGAAACCTAATTATCAAGGATTATGTTAAGTATAAGGCTCATTCTATTAAGCTAATTATCCGACGACTGTCTACATGCGCCACCTTATATGTTACTCGAATAAGATTCTTCTGTATTCTGACGCCTCATTGATACGATGTATACATTAAAAATATCATCTAACGTAGTTGTTATATAATGCGCCCTAGAAAGATCAAACATTGTTAACATCACCGTTTTTAATAATGATTGAAACTGTTGATTATTGTAATGTGTTTTAAAATGAAATTATTTCTTACGTTTTTGACTTCGTACCCTTCGTTGATTATATTAGTAAGCGACTACGTTTTTATAATAAAAGATAAATATTAAAGGAATAAAAGACTTATTATAAATGTATTTATAGGAAGGAAACTTAATAAAGTTATATACGAGGGGCGATCAAAATGTAAAGGACACAATTAATATAATACCATTATTATAAACGGACCAGTGGTTCTTAAATATAAAAATCAAGCTACCTTGCAACTTTTATATTCAGTCCCATCATCGGGCGACATTTTATACAACGAGATACTTTGTATCGGTTGATAATTACTTGTATCTTGGGCAGAAAGTGCTTCTACACAAGCACTATACCTGATATAATGTTACTTAAAAATAACAAAAGAAGAATGTTTTTAATATATGTAAGAAATATTCATTATTATTGTATAGTAGGTTGCTATGTAGTTGTTTATAGATATTCAATGAACATGTTTTGATTGCAAGTCAGTTTGTGTGAATATACGTTAAAAGAGAATCAACGAATAAATTATCTAATACTTATCATGGACTTGTAATTTCAATAGAAAATCTGATAATACTAGTGAACATAATTACGGAAGATATTTTAAGGTGTAAACGATTACTGCCACTAAAGATTTACTTATATTATTAGCCGAACCAGGGTTGACGACTACCTTTGGTGAGTCGTTGTAAAAACTACATCTTTTTATGTTAACTGGTTTCTATTACAGTACTGAAGTTGTAAACCGGATTGTAGAAAATGAATCAATAAGCTATTCATAAGAAAACAAATGTTGTTTATAGCAGTCTGTTTATCTGACTTTGAGTTTATGTGGGTTAAAATAGCAAAGGAAAATAACTCGAGAAAGTATCAACTCAGATATTATTATGCAATAATATGGTAGTGAGTTCATACGGTGTTCGCCCAGTTAGGGAAATGAAAATATAAAGCATATGATTAATTTTAGTAGTTAATTTTAGTTAGCTACAGAAATCGTATTGATGATGGTTGATTTTTTTTAAAAAATCATATTTTATTACAAACGTCCCGCATTTGCATTAACTATTAAATACGTTTATTAAACATATACCAGACGTACCTCATTTTCGAGTTGGTAATACTTTGGAAAGATAGGGCTCCCTTTCCTCCCGTGGCTACACGCTAATTCATAAGAGGAAATATATATACGCCTAACTTCGTAAGAACAAAGTATGGGAAATTCGTAATATTGTTTTGACATGTACTTCAAGATAGATTCTTGCTTATTTCGACAGAAGAAACGCAGTATGTTTTCTGTTTCCTTTTTCTTTCACGTTTCATTACCTTATTATGTGCGACTTTTATTCCTTCTTCTCTCCACTACAAGGGATTCAAATGCACCAGGCGTCTAAATGGTGTCATAAATTATCGTAACCCAAAACAAACTCGAGGATATCGAGTTAATTAGGAAACAGACGGATAGCTTGTGACACTCATACTAAGCCCAAGAGTGTTATTTGTTATGAAACTTGATAAGAAAACAAAGGGGCTAGTTGTGTAGCAACGTAACTTCTCTTCTAGCATAAACAGAATTCATCAGTGTCTGGATTGCTTTCTTTCGTTTTAGTTCGTTTGTTCTCCAAAATTATAGTTGACAATGTCTTGTAGCAAACAGAGTACTAGTGCGGAGTTTTCTTTTCTTAATTTAAGTGCTACGAAGTCAAGCTTGAAGAATTATTTTTTTGTGTTTACAATTTTTTAAACCCGTGATAATAAATTTACAAAATCCAGATTCAGACAATGACGAAATATTAACTGACATAGATGATAATGAAAGTAGTGTTGAAGACGAGTGTTTAGCATTTCCACTGGAAAAGGTAACAGGTAATTAATTTAGTTGCTACGTATACTTCTAGGATGCACAGTCAAAATTCTTAAGTTTGCTGGATAGTATATTTACAGTGTGAATAATGTTGCCAATGTATGTGTCATAATCTTAACTGGAGGGAGAGCGAGAAGGAAAAGGGGAGTCCACACACCGGCAACACCGCGCAGAATATCGCGTACCATTGGCTATTGCCCGTGATGCTTTACATCTGAAACAAACAATAGTGGTTGTAAGTTACATACTGCAATGTTTGATTCCTCATAACGACAGAACGAAACCCCTTAGAGAATATCATTACATAGCATTTTCGTATTACTATTTGCCTATGAAGTAGCGCTCTGTTGACCGTTCACACCATTTTTGGAAAACCTGATATATTTAACTAATGTGGAAATTTCTGTACCTAATCTTTTAATGAGCTTGGTAAGTTGTTTATATATTTATCCTGGTCATGTGTCCGCCCCGCCAGGAAACAAACAATATCAAGAACTACCTGATGCAACACCAAAATTTTGTCAGAATATAAAGGATCAAAAGCTGGGGACTGAGTTCGTTTTTTAGGCGATGTTCAAGTCTGATGTGGTAGAAACCTACCACTTCTAGTTTTCAAGTTGTTTATTATAGAACAAGAATAGTCATAGATAAAGATAAGCTGTTCTATGTAATCAATTAAGAGTCCCAAGAAGACATATAATATCTATCCTTAATTCCTTACTAAAACCGGAAGTGCTTAAACTTTACTGTTGCTTCCGGCTTCAATATTGATCTACATTGATCGAAAAGGACAAGGAATAGTGAGAAGCGATTTTTGAACGATTTAGTGCTTTAAGAATAGGAACCATTTTTCCTCTTAGGCTGATACTGAACCCGAAAATTGCAAACATCAGTGGACTTTTGGATTTAATGTTGATCTCCTAAAATAGAAAAACGCATCATAGCAAAAAGCACTATTTTCCAATAAATTAAGAGTCCCAAGAATATATTACATCTCCATGCTAATCTTCTTACTAAAAGTGGAAATGGCAGATAATCAACTTCTTCCAGTTGCAACATTAACCACACTGCAGTTCATATGGTATAGAGTAAATATAGAAATAAATGAAAAGAAGCGGTTTGCACGGGCGAAAAGTACTCATCATTATTTTCCATCTCCATGTTTAAACCGAAATTAGCACAAAATGAGCAACTTCGAGTTCTCATGGTTATCAACACAAAATGGAAAATATAACAGATACAGAGAAGCTCTTTCCTAGTATCGATTAAGTATTCCAAAAATACTCTTGTCGTTCGTCCTTAACTTTGTGTCCTAAGTCTGAAAGTAGTTGAAACTACAGCCTCCTTATATAGTCCATATGATGTTCATAAAGCTAACATGTAATTGAAAAAGTACAGATCTTATTGTTTCATCTGTGATTTATTAATTTTATTTCAAATTATATTTCCATTTCACTGACTACTTTCATAATTAAGAAATCAAGTAGTTTGAGAATTTTTATATAATATTTATGATACAGATTTAAATGTTATGCCCTGAATTGTTGTAATAACGTATTTTATTAATTCCAATGCTTACAACTTACGTTGTAGAATCTGAAAGGAAGTAACATAACAAGACCTGCACAAAGTATGAACTTTTTTTTTATCATATTGGGACATAGCATAGTCTAAGGCTTCAAGAATAGTCAGCAACTCAGCACTGAAGATTGTTGCAAACGAAGGAAGATGGTAATCGCAGCAGCAGGGCCAAGACAATCCCACAGCCAACAGAGTCTTCTCGTTTCGAGCCATCTGTATAAAAGTGTGAGAAGTCAGCATAGTGTTATAATAGAGAGTTAAAGTAATTCTGATATTGGTGATCAGTCGTGGTAGACTTATTACGACTCGCCAACTGAAATGAGATGTGAGGAAAACGGAGTTGCCAGAGTGGAACGGGAAGAAAACTCAATGGAGGCAAATCTGGTAGAGCAAGAGCTGAAAGTTCTAATGCACGAAGCCCTAAAGGACAGCTGACACGAGGTTTTGCGGCATAGTGAAGGTAGCGATCAGTCACTTCAAGAATAAAGTTCTTTAAGATGTGCAAAGTAACGGAGGATCAGACAACTCCTGCGAGGATGAAGGGAAGGTTAATGTGCATCAACGTACAGGCCATGTATCGGGCTAGTACAGAAAGCTCCTCAACATAAGCGAGTACCCATCTCCTTGTCGATTGTCCTGCTCTGGCTCGACATTGACAACATTACAACCTACCGGTAGACCTGGACCTGCTACTTGGGGATGATACTCGTTTTCTTTCTGCACTGAAGTTATTTTTAAGAGACATGCAGGTTTTGCATGAATTTTAATTTTAACACGCGCGTGCATCTTTTTTTCTTGTGTTTTAATTAGCTTATTCCTAGTTTTAATATTCTTGATTTTGTGTTCAGTTGGTTTTTCGTTTTAAGTCCTCACTTTTTATGGGTGGAAAAAGACCTCGACGTCGCCTCACACAGAAAATTTCTTACTTTACTCTACTCTACTTTTTTATCCTAAGTAAATATTTAAGAAATTTGTTAACTTTGAAAAAGAAATGAAAATACTTTTATACCCGAGATTTCATTGAAACATAATTTTACTGTTTCTTTTTTTATTATTTTTTTCTTTTCCTCAACCTTATTATTATTATTATTATTATTATTATTATTATTATTATTATTATTATTATTATTATTATTATTATTATTATTGTAATAAAACAAAGCAAACATCACTCAATTTTGAAACTTGTCTTCTATTCTCTGATTTATCTCGTACTTTTTAATGATAATAATAACCACAAAAACGGAAATAAAGCCCTTCGCCACTTTGTGTGTCGAGGACGCGCCACAGACTGTATCGTTGCGTCGTTGATATTCGACACACACCATAGACGCCAGATCTTTTTCACTTGTCCTGGGAATGTAGCACCTTTTTAGCCAGAAGAAGAATGGCTCAGATGAGGAATGTTTGTTGCTTACTGCTAAAAAGAAAGAAGAGAAAAGTAGAAAATAATGAAGATATTCAATTTTTTAAGTGAGAAGAGAGTAGGGGCATTTTTGGAACTTGTTTCACTAGATCCGCAAGTACGAGAATAAAGTTTTCCAGTACTTTAGTATCTTTATAGCGTCGTTTGATAAACAGTTGGAGCTTCTCACTTATGTAGCCTGGAGTTGGCGATTAATTTCGTGCCGCAGACTAAATCCTTGGCCTAATTAGTATATTGCTATATCCGCCACTGACTACATGATGTATTACCTTCACGCCTCGCGGCCTCTCCTTTATAAATTTCCTTATGGAGTGCACGAGACATCCACGTTTTGCCTTTGTGCTTACAAAACAATATTGCTCTTATTTTCGCACATTATACATACTAAATACACAGAACGTATAAAAAATTAACGAAATGATATACAATTACATACTGATCTGGGGGATCGCAGTTTGTGAATGTGTAAAATATGTTTGGGAACATCTGGTAATGTGTGCTATTTTTTAAAGGCTAATTTGAAATAGTGAAGTGAAACGATAAATGAGGTAGTTTTGTGTTTCAATTTCCACCAAACAGTTCATTTGGTTTGGTTCCGAATTTTTAAAAATGTATGAATGTACAAAATAGCAACATGTAGTGTACTTACCGATACGATTGTTCTCTTTCGATGACATATCCTTAAGGACACTATGTAATCCACAAATCCACAACACACTTTTCCGCATGTTCCGCCTTTTTAATTCTGCTATATATATTTAATTCTTTTTAATTCACTATCTGAATCTCTGCAATGAAAACGTCTGTGTCGAAAACTTCCATTGAGCTCATCTTTCAGAATGAATATCTGGTTGCTGAAAAGACAAATTGAAGCGCTGTGGCGTGTCTTCCACACACGAAGTGTCGTACTATACGGATATACAATTAATTTACATGTTGCATTGAATTGTTATAATATTTGATTCGTTGATATTGAAATGTAAGATTATAAAATGTAACAATTAGAATTATATGACAATAATTGTGCAACAATTTTGAAATTAGTTCAACTCTGATGGTAAAGGCAGTCAGTTTGATTGAAACATAAATTGAAATAAAATAAATCAAACATAAGTTAAAATAAAAGAAATAAAACAAGGATGGCATGCAAAAATTGGTTTCTGTTTTAATTACAGAACATTTCTTTATTTTACTATACGATATCATCATTTTAAATTCTCTGCCTGCCGTCCCTTTCTTAACTATTTCTTAATAATCATATTTATAATATAAGAACATGTCAGTTTGTGAGTAATGCTAATACGCTAACTTTAAAAAATTTAGAATTACGTGCTACATAAACATATACACGAATATATATTGGTAATCCTTATTTTAAATGCAAACCTTATTTTTGTGCCAGTCACGATAATCTCTAATAGTTCAAAGTTAGGCTAATCATTATTACTTTCCGCTAGATTCGCTCATGACTTGCCATCATGAGATGTAGCTTATAGCTTGAAGGCACCTTACACACGAGTCGAAGGTCTGGGGATCAAATAGTATTGATAATAATCATAAACATAATAGAACAGCATACGCTTCAAAAAACCTATTGGTTTGTTTTTCAAATTAGTAAATTGCAAAGATAGTGATACGTCTATAAAAAATTTCTCTAATAACGAATCATATCAAACATCACTTTTCTTAGAAAGATCACATTTTAAATTTAAATATTCCAAGATTAACCATTCCAAGGGGAAAAAGGAACTTTGTGAACATTTTACAACTCAATAACCGTAAGCAAAGCAGTATAAAAAAGTCAAATCTATTCGGCCAAATGTGATGGAAGGATAGGACTGATGTCGCTGCTCTATTATTACTCACTTCATGCCCCACGAATATCCTTAAACACTATCATATTTATTCTGACACTATTGGCAGGTCACTTGGCGCAACTCAAAAGCTTCCATACTTCACGGTCTTCCGCCAACCTCTTTATTTTCGTGTATTATTTTTCTGTTTCGATATCCTTCATGAATTGTAGTTTCCTTCGCCTCCTCCGTCTCTTTCCTGCCTTTCTTAACCCTTAATACCGCAAGGTATTTCAGTTACACAAAACCGCAAGGGGTGTCCAATGGACACGTTGCGATTTTTCACCTCATTTCGTTTTCAATACTTTAATATTTTATTTTTCTTACTGCAATTTTGTAGAAATGTGTATTTAAAATCAATACATTTTAACATAAGCCAAATACATAATATTCGGTGTTTCCAACCCCTTTGCATTACGAAAGATAAGCGACAACACATTTGTAAAAGTAAATACAAATGTATTCTTCATAGATTTATTTTTTTATATTATTGACATAACATGGATTAAGTTGTACATTCCACATCAAAATACTCTAATATAAGGAGAAATATATAATATTCAGTGTTCCCATCGCAAATCTTTTCCCAAATGTCTCTAATCGGAGCAAGTGTGTCCTTCTTCTTTCTTTCCAATCTAGTAGTTTTATCATCAAACCTGATGAAAGACAGTAGATTAATAAATATATTACAACTCATAGTGGCGCGAAATAAAGGTGGACCGTACTTCTTATTCCATAGGAACTTTATGTTTATGTTTTTCCATTTCAGATGAGCAGCAGTAATAAGAAATGCAATAAATGCTAAAACGTCTTCAGAATCACACATCTTCTTCACCTTTTCCCTCTTTTTCCCTATATACCCGATTAGCTCCTGCATTTGTGTTTGTAACAATACCACTTATAATATCATCTCCAACGAATAAGTGGAACATATCTTCAGGTGCCTTTACTTCACAGTTAGCAGAAAGAACTACTTTATTGCAATTGCCTCTAACAAAATTTCGTGCTTTTATTTTGGTAGAAGTTGGAACGTCCTTATTCCAACGGGTCCCATTTTTACTTACATATTCACTTACAGTTGAACGAGAAGGTACTTGAATGTCATTATCACTATCCGAAGCACTTTCTTGATCTTCATGTTCACTTATATTACTCACGTGATCCGCCTCACTCGAATCACTTTCCAGTGTTTCATCGAATAGCAATTCTTCATCTGAGTTTATACTGTAATCTGAACTCGATTCATCATCAGCAAGTATTTGTTCGATTTATGTATCATTCAGTTTTCTTTTTGCCATATTTACATATAAAGTATACTCACAAACACAAAGGCAAATATTTCAAAAAATAAATAATCTGGAATAACATCCACCAACACAAAAGCAAGGGAAAATAAATGAATTATTAAATCGCATAACAATATTGCCAGTCACATCTGTGAAGAAAGCAACTACATACAAGAGATACTTTACTAAATTTTATCAACATAAATATCGAAAAAGAGACGAACAAGGAAAGAAAACATTGAAGAAGAACGTAAGTAAGAAGAAGAGGAGGATATAACGTCTGATAATTGATTCAAACATTTTGGAAATACAATTATTCAATACAACTGCTCTCTTCTCCATCATTATTTCTAAGACTCTCTCATTCGTTACCCGCTCTACCCAACTAATTATCTCCATTCTTCTCCATACCCATTTTCCAAAGTTTTCCGTTCTTTTTTCATCCTACAATTGAAAACAAATATTTTATACCAAAATCCAAACTTATATATGTTTTCTGACTCCTAGTAGAGAGTTGCGTTCTTCACAAATGGTTGTTATATGCTATGTTATACGTTCTAAAAGGTTCGTGAAGAAGTCCAAAAATGAAAACTTTGCACACATTTTGAGCTAAATTTAATAATACCTAACTTAATTGTAACAAATTTAAAATGATATGTAATGTACAGTATGAACACACACACACACACAAACACACACACACATACAGTTTTTGTTATAAAAGAAACATTAACTTAAAACGTTAACTTAATACCTAGAGAAATTATATTAATTTATTTTATTATGTATTGATAAATGACTACAATAATGTCGGAATGAAGACATAAGATAAACGAGTACAAACTTACAGCTTTTAGGTTTTGAAGCAGTTCTTGATAGATATATCTTCATAAAGGAGTTTAAAGTTTAGTAAATTGTTCAAAAAATATTTCTCGTTTCATTACGGGATTAGCTTTTTCATTTAAGTAGGTAGAGTAGTACCAAACTCGAATTGTCCAATACTCTAAAATCGTTCTAAGACAATACAAGACACTCAAGTCTAAAATAACTTCTAATAAAGAAAGCCTTCTTTTCTGACATGCTAGATACTAGTAATTCTGTTCTACTTGTTGGCTAAGTATTTTCACTTTTCAGCTGATAAACGAATAATTATTTTATAGAGTTGAAAAGCAAATTGCAGATTGAAAAAAAATATCACAAGTTCCTGACACATTATGCTACACAACAGGATTATCATAAATGAGTAGAATAAAAAATAGGAAAGCAAAATCCAACGTTAAATGGTACGCCACTTTTTTGAGAATATAAGCCTTAGAGGACGCGACGATATCGGTGCTGTATTTGTGAACAACACAGTATCCCGTTGTTCTACAGAAAAAAAAAGACAATACTGCTCTTACAATTCTACTTAATTTCCATCACTTTCAGCTTTACCATGAAATCCACAACGAGACAGGATGGAAGAAATCTGAATCTAGATGTTACACTGATAATCCCACGGTTGATTAAAGATGGCCTTTAGCCTGTTTTTCAGCCACCGGCCTGTAGGACTATACCTAAAAAACAAATCGTGCGAAATTAAGATTATTAACGTTTACTAAAATGAGTGAAATTACAAATCCATAACAATTTTATAAATCAGAAGTGCATCTAATTAATGGAAGAAATCACACTATATTTTGGACAATTTCTGCAATGTTCTAATAAATTTTATGTTCATTATTTTATACGTAACAATCAAAGATTTAAATATATTATTTCTATAACTGCGAGGATTTACGTAATATAATATTTAACAATATATTTTACTTAACATACTTCAAAAAATATTAAACTTTCAGAATACTCATTGCATATTTTCAGTTTGTATATCGAACTACGCTCATTATCTGACATAGTAATCAGCTCATGAGCAGCGGATAGAATGGGGTAACTTTGTTATATTTCAAAAGTTTCATTATTTAAATAATAAGAACAAAAATTGTTAAATGATCATAAAAGTTATAGTTGTATTTTAATTTAATCACCTCAACATTTGAGTTAAAATATGTATATAATGCAAAGATAAATTTGCTCACCTCCGATTTTAGGAAAAAAGATTTAACATTATTTTTTTTATCTAATATTTCAAATATGATGCTGTATATTGAAGGTTTCCTTTGAAGATTTCTTTGTCTGTGGTGTCCAAATCTACTTAGCAGCAAATCGACTCCACTTGATCGCTAACTCCCGGCACTGGACTAAGAAATACACTCATAAAAGTATATTTAAATATAAGATCGTTCAGGTGTCAAGATTTTTCATGATATTAGACGTGAACGTTGACAAGGAAATCACTAGTTAATGCGTTTTCTTCTACAAATGAAATATGCAAGAACTTTAAAGCTGATTTGACAATACAACATCTAAGACTTCATAAATAATATGTTACAATTAACCAGGCACGTAGCCAAGAGGGGGTCCGGATCCCCCCCTTCGAAACCAGAAATGAAAAAATTAAGGAAGGATGAAAAAAGAAATGAGAAAAAGAAGAATAAGCGTTAGAACAAACTACAGCAATCTTTTGGTTACTCTTTCTTATGAGCAGATTTGTGTTACTTGCAATACATATTGGCGACTGAGCGGATTATCATAGAAAGTGAACGAGTTTGAAATTTCTAGAAAAGTTACGGAATTCTCAGAATTTCTGCTACTAGTCAGGGAAATTTCAAGCTTCCGAAAGCATATTGCCGTTCTGTACCAGCGTAAACATATTTAATCATATTTTTCGTAATAGCTTCTCTGCACTATCAAACATTGAATGAACAAAAGAATTAACTTAAATATTGTAAAACGTCGCTGCGCTTCAAAGAACCGCTATGTGACGTTTCTGACGAAAATGAGTTAAGAGACACAAATAAACCGGAAAGCTGCTAGGCAGCGTCCCTTAAAATGTAATAAGTGAATATTCAATTGATTCGCCACAACAATGAAGAAATAAAAGTTTGAATTTAAAGGCTTCAAGTTCTCATCACGTACGTATTGACACGCAATGTGATTATAAACACGTAAGAGGTAAAACGACATGTGCTTGGTAAAGACAAAAATAGTAATGTAATATTGTTGAAGCAACTTACAACAATGTCCAGTGCATAATATACGCAGAACCAATTTTATAATATTTTCCAAGTGTTTCCGTGTAAATTTGGTAAAAGTTTGAAATGCTTTTTGCTTCTCCAGAAAAGTTGTGGTTTTACCACATAGCCGTTCTTCCAGGCGCAGCGATTAAAATGTTTTTCAATACTTTTTTATATTCTTTTACTCGAGATTTCTTCATAGTTTTATTTTTTTAAATACTTACTAACATATTCTCATTTTATTGTCCTAACAAACTAATATATGTTGCCAGTAAAATAGTTTAGACTGATCGAGCTCCTGGTGGGATAATCACAATATTTCATGTCACGCCCCCTCCCCTTCGATTATAAAATCCTGGCTAAACAAATCAATATATGTTGCTAGTAAAAAATGTTAAAATTGATCGACCCCTTTGTGTGATGACCACAGTACATTTTAACATACTGCCACGGACCCTTTACGAAATCCTGGCTACGTGCCTGCAATTAACAAATATCTAAAATAATGTCTTCACATATTCCTGAACTGCAAGTGTTATTATTGTTCTGCACAGTATTGAAGAAGATTTAAATAATTCTCTAAGTTATTAGTATAGCTTATACGTAAGCAGATGAATAAAAAAACAATAGGCAACAACACTTGCAATAGTTAATCGTACCTGAAAATAACAAATTACACTCCAATGATTACGTTGAAACATTTGAGATTAGAGAGATATGTCGAACTCATGGGTGAAATAAACAACATGCTTAGCGTTCTGACAGGAAAATTTAGGAAAAAGAGAGCTTGGGCTAGATAGCGAATCAAGAAGAAGTACGAAGATTGCTTGAAGAAGGTTATAGAAAAGTTAGTATTACGAGAAATAATATAAAATACATTCTTCGAATAGAGCAATATCTAATATACTATAGATAAATAATTTCTTTGCTGTGTTATTCAACTCATGTTTCCATAGTCTGTAGAAATATTGTCCACTATACTTGGAAATAGATTTGTTTGTTTATTGATTATTTCTTTTCAGCACCCAGGATGAATCAGTTGTAGACTTGTAGTAATGCCGTCAAATGTCACTGCTTTGCCACTAAGAATTGAATACAGGACAAATGAGCACAAATTCGTACGGCTCATTCCATATGAAATCACCGAATCTCAAACTGAAGTGTGGCTTATATGTTTTAAATTTTCTTCAAATTTTAAAGATTTGTTGTGGCACTCAAACATAACACATCAGTAAAATTGTACAACTCTACTTGAAAGGGAACTGCTCTGGGAGCCATACGAAATTTGGGGGTTTTATGCAAGTAAAAAGAAACAACCAATCCGCCTTCGACTTAAACTACTCAAACTGTTAGATTTCTGTAGATATTGCAGCTACTAGAAAATGCGTTTCACTAAAACAATCTCAGAGTTTGTACCATTTAACAGATTGTAGTAATGAGCTTCCCAACAGGGGATAAGCATATAAATTTCACCATCAAAAATAAAAAAGAAGAAAAATAATGTCAGAATTTGGCAATTATTTCTGAAAAAGGCCCACCTAACATCAATCTCGTGTTTTCAAACTAAGTAGTTTTGGTCATTCTCTCTAACATATAAAAAATTATGAAGACCTTTTTTTTGGTATGTTAAAAAAAAACAAATTATGGCACAATGTAAGTTGAGAGCACACTGAGGCACATTTTGCATAAAACCTCCAAATTTCCAATGACTGTTTCCATCTTCACGTTGAAAATATTTAAAATTGTCAAGACTGAGGTGACTAAATAAATGAATTGTGCCAGAAATCTGAAACGTCAAACACCATTGCTGAAAGGAATGAGGTACTGTCATTGGTTCCAAAATCATGGACGACTATGAAAACCGTTGAAATATTTCAAACAACCGTGTATCTCGTTCGTAAAACACAAAAGATCAGAAAGGAGTATGGTATTTTACCAAACTTGGTTCTAGAAAGGACATAGTATTCCTGCAAACACTTTAGTTTAGCCACAGAATGTTACAACAGTGAGAAGTGCCCTGAAATGGTGGATTCAGTGTCAGTGTCAGTAAGCATATGAATTTCACCATCAAAGAGAAGAAAGGAGAAAAATAATGTAAAAATTTGGCAATTATTTCTGAAAAAGGCCCACCTAATATCAAACTCGAATTTTCACAATAAGTAGCTCTGGTATTCCTGTTTATGATATAAAGATTTAGGAAGGTGTCTTTTTATATGTTGAGGGGTAAAGTAATTCAAGTATTATTTAATTTTCTAGTAGCACGACTTGCATGGCTAACTATGTTCCTTTAAAATGGTTGATGATTCTTATGAAAATAATATAGAAAGCAAGTAGAAACTCTTGCCTAAATGTAATTTATAAAGATATTTTAAAACGAGGTGTGCGCCTATTACGGAGCCTATAGAGTGTTGTTTGATTTAACAAAAGAAACACTGAACAATGGTGAACTATAGCTATATAATACACAAATAACATTTACATGTTTGGTTGATTGTAAGCAATTTGAAATATTGAGCCTAAGATCTCTTATCACCAATTTCACAGAAGGTCTTCTCAGTAGTTTGAATTTCTTCTTCAGAAATGCTGTAATTCCGGCCAGTAAAATACTGGGTACTACAATATTAATGATGCAGTTTTCGTATGGAATCCAGCATGTGCCAGATGTATTGACCAGAAAAAAAAAACATTTTCTTGGGTCCGTGGGGATGAAGCAATTCACATTAGTAACAATGTTCCTGTGAATTCTCAACTATTTTTCCAATCCACCATATCTCTTCAGAAATGCACGCAATAAATTGCTCACATAAAAGATTAATCTCTTTCGATTTTGCTCAAGTATTTAGAGTGAATGTTGTCTTTGAAGAAGATAAACGACTGACTTCGTGTTTTAACAGGCTGATGTGTCCATGATGATGAGGTTCACGCGTCCCTTACAACGGTGTGGCTTTTCCAGTCTCTTTTGAAGCACTGGACGAAGGTTTCCAACATATTCCGGCATAAACAAGCGTTTGGTTATATTTGGTTATAGTTTGACATTGGTTGTAGTTTAAAAAATTCGAAGAAATCGGCAATACTAACAATCCGGTCATCCAGTGGCTCTGTAAAATAGCATGTCTTGCTAGACATTTGAACGCCTCACCTATGTCATCGCAAACAATTTTGTCGTGGCTTGTTGCAAAACAGTCACTCACAAGCGAGTCCAAAATCACTCATGCAGGCATAAGTTGAAAAAGTTTTTTCTAAGTCTTTATAACGGGCTGTTGACCCATTTCCAAAGTAGATAATGTGTTTAATCTAAGGAAACACTAGTTAACATACTTCAAAAGAATAACTTCGAAAGCATAAAATGTAGCTGTATTGTGCTTTAACATATCACTGACACAACATAACGAAACATTTGATAACATAAGTTACAGCAGCTCTTAGGATGTTGCATTTAAAAAGATTAGAATTTGCACAGTTGAGTAGAATGTTGGTCCAGTGCTACTCTTTAAACTTCATCTTGAATAGTATAGGAGTATTTTTCAAATCAGCAAAATCAACTATAATAAAGCATGATTTGTCATCCAAATTCTCTATTGTGTGAATTTGAAGTAGTCGAGGTGGGTTTCGCCTATGAAATGATGCTGCTCTAATTTGTCATTTTTCCTACCAAAGTCTCAGTGAAGTCGTCTGTACCTTTAGCCATTATCTCCATTTGAGTTCTGTCAGTTTGAACCCATTGTTTGTACTTTTATCTTCTGAGCGACTCAGTTCTTCTAAAGCACAAATAAGATACTAGGTTGTTTGAAGTGTTTGAGCAGTTTTCATAGTCGTCCATGATTTTTGAAATAATGACAGAATCTGAGTCACTTCAGCAATGGTACTTGAAGTTTTAAATTTCTGGCAAAATTAATTTATTCAATGAATAACAATTATAAACATTTTCAACACGGAACATTGGAAACAGTCATTGGAAATTTGGGGATTTTGTGCAAAATGTGCCTAAATCCGCCCTCAACTTACATTGTGTCATAAATTGTTTTTCTTGAATATACCAGGAGAACCTTCCGAAGATTTCTTATATGTTAAAGAGGAACTCATTGTGAAAATTTGAGATTCATGTTAGGTGGGCCTTTTTCAGAAGTAATTGCAAAATTATGACATTATTTTCTTCTTTTTCTCCTTGATGGCGAAATTAATGTTTAACCTCACTTCAGAAATTTACTAGTACAAGATTTTAAATGTTGCAAAATCTAAGATTGTTTTAGTGAAAGGCATTTTTAAATAGCTAAATATTTCCAGAGATCTAGCGATTTCAGTATTTTTAGTCGAAAGCGGACTTAGGTGATCTTGCACCAAAACCTCCAAATTTCGTATAACTCCTACTGCAGTCCCCTTTGAGGTAGAGCTCTGTAATTTGACAAGTGTTTGTATATTATAAGATTTGATCAAAATTTGAAGAAAATATTTGAAGAAACACATGAGCCACCTTGATTTATTGATTTCATATGGAAAGGCCCGTACGTGTTAATCTCGGGAACATTGAAAAGGGACCCTTATGTATATATATATATATATATATATATATATATATATATATATATATATATATATATATATATATATATATATATATATATATATATATATATATATGTATGTATGTATATGCATATCCCTTTAAATTTTCAAAATGAAAGGATAATTTACTTCTCTTTATATTTTAAATTACTAGAATTTATCCTGCACTAACTGGACTACATGTAATTATTTTCTTTCAGAACAAAAATTATGAACTACCTTTTTCACGTTTAAAAATCGAACAAACTAAGCAACTTTAGGTTGGCGCTGAAATGCAACTCTTGTGGTGATGAGGTAAAAAATTGTTTCTCTTTACAAACCATCCTGTTTGTAACCATTATCTTCTTTTCATATTAACTAGTGTAAACTTAATATGGAGAGATCAGGTGAAAAGTTTAATGATATATAATAGCTATTTTCTCTTAAAACAAAACAAAGTTAATTTTGAAGTTCAAGCAACTTGTTTGAATAATTAAATTAAAGAATTAATAGCAAAAGCTTAAGGTGAAGCATACTGAAAATCTGCGTCAGTAACATAAATTTTCAGCGCAACTGTTTTTGATGATATACAATTTAGTTACAAATTGCCAAATGCAGCGTAATACGCGTATTCCAATTGCCATCACGACTGTTACGAACACAATTCTAGTAGTCACTACCTGTTTAAAAACTCGGTTTAGATTTGAAAAATAAATAATTCAGAGATAAGGATTTCGATAATAAACACATTCGAGTCTTAGAGATATTGAATAAACATTTAAGGTTTTACACATTGGCAAAGTTAAAAATAAGTAGCAGAAGTATATATGTGATGGTAAATATATCTTATATTAGAAACAACAACATTAAACATTGATTTTCTTGTCTGCATTCTTTCTATTTGTACTGTAGAATGCATTTTTGAAGATGATGCACCAAATAGAGAACATATTTTCCAACACAAGTTTCCCTGGACTAAAGGAGTTCTCAAAGAGAAAGAATAATCTTGGATTGAGGTAGTCACTTATATCTCTATTTATTCTTAATTTCATGTTTATTTAAGGTTTAAATCATAATTTCAAATCTTATCTTTAATTTTGTTTATGAATTTCAAAAATAAGAATAATAATTTGTTAACATGAGAGTAACAGACACTTTTTTATTAAGAAACTAAGTGAAAGCTGTGTTAGAGATATTGTGAAAAGGTATTTAAACTTCTTGTGGTACTGCACAAACATAGAGCACAAATGTTACCATTCTAAAGAATGGTATGTAAATATGTTTGTCTCTGACAAATATATATTTATGTTCTTATAAACTCGTATGTACCTATCAGTATATCCGTTTCTAACTATAACAATAAGTTTTCTTTGGAATCATCTACAGAGCGAACGAGAAATATATAGAATGTATCCCGTATTTCTGCAATTTGGAACTGTTCTGGAGATAGTCCCCTAAACAACATACGAAAACGTCTGGAAGTCCGGTGCCTGGATTAAAGGAAATCTTTGTATAAGTCTCTCTTAAACATCTCCGAAAGTATCGAGTCTAGCAACAACATTTTAAGTAGAAAATTAAACTATATATTAAATTATTCAGTTCTATACAGTGTTTCTGATTACCAATAGTTTACAAGATAGAACGGATAAAAATACATATTTTTTAAAAATCCTATTGCAACGGTAAAACCAAATCAGGTAGTCTTCAGAAACATAACGTATGCCTGAACAATAATATGCCACGACTATGCACAGCTTCGTGCAAAAACAACCTATGAGGGTTACCTTTGAGTTGTAATGGCGCAGTTTTGAGAGTGGGCGTCGGGAACTCAGGGCACTCGACGTTCACACAAAGAACATGATACCAGTCTTGGCACATATCATACTTCATCCATTCTTCTCCTTTGGAGTTTTTACTAAACTTTCCTTCACAAATACGGCAAATACTTGCATTCTCCTTACACTGTGTGGATGAGACTGTCCTCTTACTTTGCGTAGCATTTCTGGTTTTCTCAATGAAATTATTATTATCCACTTGAGCTTTAGATCTATTGATGGATGTCTGCGAGCTTTATATCTATTTATGAATGTCTGCGAGCTTTAGATTTATTTATGGATGTCTGCTTGTTACCCTTCTCCACACATACTGTGACAACATCCATCCCACACAGGGCTGGAGTGATAGACCGAAAATACGCGAAATGTATCCAAGATGATCATGAACTTGAAGATTGTAGAATTTATATTATACATATTATTACAGAATGTCTACTTTAGTTAACATCTGCAAAAGCTCCTCACGTCCATTTCTTTCATTACTTTCAAAAGAAAAAGATATGTGTGCCCATATTAAACTGAATTCAAAAGCTCATATTTCACTGACTGTTAATGATATTTTAATGAGTTGTGGTCGACAACTCTTTTTATAGAAAAGATGTGAACAAAAGACTGGCGTTGTGTTCCTAAACAGATCTGACTATAAATCCAGTGACGAATTATATACAACGCATAGATAAGACGTTTTAGCTTATTATTCATTGCCCTGATTTAACTATAGCTCCAAAAAGCTACACTTTTTTTATTGAACGTACCTATAAACGTGTCTATAATTTTACAACAATTGCAGAGAACGAACTTAGGCTACTCTCTGCAAATTCATATAACTCCAAACAATGCTAGGAACTTCGTTGTTTTCTTCTTGCGCAAGGTATATGTGTGCTGTGTGAGTTTATACTTCGTGCTGCTCATATTTTCGGACTGCTCATATTAAACTGACTTCCCCTAAGTAGGACTTTGTTTTTATCTAAGTATACATACACAATTACCACAAGTGATTGATTGATTTGATGACACTTTCCTTATAGTGGTAGTTGTGTGGGGCTTTACTCGTCGAAGTCAGAAAAGAGACATTTCATATAACATTATTAGTTACATGCGGATTTCATTTACTACTTGTACTTGCCAGTGCAAGTGTGTGTAATTAAGTAGAAATGCAGAAATTCTAGTAAAGTATTTGTTCTTTCAGAGCTGTTCTCGGCAGTCGTTAGGTACAGCATAGTAGTTAGCAGTCTATGACGCTCTTTGGAAGGAATTTTCATATTAAAACTTTTTTTTTACGTATAACCAGAATAACGTATAGGCTCAAAGTGAAATTCAGTTTAATTAAATTGCAGCACTTCTTGAAAAAATACTAATAGTTACACTTGATGAAACTAAGATAGTGAGGAATATTTGCATAAGTATACATATCATCCGCCCTAAATATGGTAAAGTATGATCAAATTGTTTTACAATGTTAGCAATACTTGGTAAACAATAGGGAAAATCAGCAGAATCATTATTAATAAAATGAAAATAAAGAAATACATTTTTTGTTCATTATATGAAGCCAAACATATGTTTATAAAGATACGTCAAAATAGGCGTGAATGGATAGGTTTCCCACCTGGTAACCATAATTAGTTGTAATACGCCGAAATCTCAAACAGAGCCGAAATAGTGGACAGTCATATTCGCTATGTGTGGTTGCATAATGATCTTCACCACAGCGGAAATTAAACTACCGCTAATTGTATAGTTTTTTCTGTAATATGTTCAAAATAAATACAAATATTGGAAAAGCAAAAACATAGTGCGCTAGATATTATGATTCTGCATGTGATACCGTCATCACAACTCACTTATCTGCTTTAAATTTGCAGCTGTCAAAATATTATAATTTTTTGCGGGTTGTGTAAATAAGGCACACCCAAGGAAGATATGTGAGTAGTGATAACGGTATCACAAGCAGAATATTATTTACTGCCTATGTTTTTCTTTTTTCAATAATGGTTTTGTTTCCAAGATATTATAAAAAAAACTTTAAAATTAGTGGTAGTTTCATTTAGCTGTGGTAAAGATCCATAACCAGCAGGTACTGATGGTAACCAACAATGAAGTGGTATTAATTATTCCTGCCAGGGATACTATGTTTTTTTCATGATATAAGCTGGAGATAAACTTTTACGTGATGGTAATTTCCCCTTCACCTCCTCGTTTATTCGAACATTGGTAACAGCAAAACATTGACTATTTTCGGGAACATTGCACGGTCACAAACAGAGGGCAATAGCTACCATACAGCTAAACCACACTACATGCTTACTTCGTTGATTTGCCTCGAGAGGATCCCCAAGTTGCTAGTAAAGGTAATTCCGATGCACAAGGAGTTAGCACTGAAGAAACACTGAGTGCACAACTAACAAACAATACATCACCCTTGAGCAGACCTACCTTGTCTGTCAAAGTCATCCATGAAATTGAAGTGGGCAACTAATACGTTGCGTGTTGTGAATCACGTTCATAGTGTAGTGTTGTGACAATGGCCCTTTACACCAATCAGGAAGAGGCGATATGATTTTTGGGTATGGAGAAGCACAAAGAAATGATAGGCAGGCAACCCGGTTATACAACGATCGATATTCCAATAGACCTCAACCGCATCATACAACATTTGCAACGCTTTTTCGTCATTTGTGTGAGTCCCAAACGTTTATACGTGAGACACGTGAGACACGGGAAGAGCACGTGAGGAACGCACTGTGAATGCCAAAGAACGCATTTTACGGCATGTGTTCGATGACCGGAGTGTAAGTTCCAGAGAGCTTGCCCGTCAGCATGATGTGAGTCGTGAGAGGGTGTTGTCGATCCTTCATGCCAACAATTTTTCCCCTATCATTTGAAACTGGTACAGGGTCTATCGGCAGGGGATTTTCCTCCCAGGCTGGACTTTTGTAATCAGGTTCTCCATTTGGTGACAACAACTATCGATTTTCTCTCCTCCATTTTGTTCACAGATGAAGCCCAACTTGGAAGGAATGGTCTCCAGAATTTTCATAATAGTCATCTCTGGTCTGTGGATAATCCACATGGAATGGTACAGGCCCGCCACCAGCACCAGTTTCGTATCAACGTTTGGGCAGGGATTCTGGGTGACCATCTCATTGGATCAGTTGTTCTTTTACATCGACTCACTGGGCCTATCTATTTGAACTTCTTGCGCGAGATACTTCCTCGCTTCTGGAGGATGTGCCGTTGGTCATATGGCAATGTATGTGGTATATGCACGATGGTGCACTGGCGCATTTCTGTCGCCTCGTGCGTGATTATTTGAACAGTGTTTTCCCCTGGAAGTAGATCGGCTGTGGCGGTCCTATGTCATGGCCTGCCCAGTCGCAGTATTTAAACGCTCTATATTTCCATTTATGGGGCATCTTAAAACTGTTGTTTATGCTACTCTGGTACCTGATATCCAAAGGTTCTAACAACGCGTCCTAGCTGCTTGTGACGCTTTGCGGGAAGAACCAGATACGGTTCGACCTGTGTGCCACTCTGTGCGACGACGTCTGAATGCCTGCGTTCAGAGTGTTGGACGTCATTTCGAGCACATTCTTTAGTGTTGTCATAGGTAAGACTATTGTAGGTCTTCTGAAACCTTTAGTGTCATTCTTTGAGATACTTACTCATCACGGACACCGGTACGAGTTGTAGTGTATCATCCTTGAAAATACAGTCCATGCTTACTTTTGTCCATGTCTTCCACGCCTCAGTTGCCTACTTGATAGGGCCTACAGCGATTCTCGGCCCTGCAATGTCTGCGTACTCTGCTTGTTATGGAACCGCTGCTCCAACACCCATGTTCGTCTGTGTTCCCTTGAATTGGTTCCCGACGCTGCAATGGGGAATCCCCAAATGTCCAGCTCTCACCTCACAGTTCGTACGTAAGCCATACGTAACACGTCATAGTACATACGTCTCTTTCAATTTTCACTGCCCCTGCCATGTCTGCTTTGTGGAACCCCTTCTTTCTGTACGGACTCCCATTGCGCAGTTCCATAGACTCCATCCAGTTTGCACCACGAGTTCACTTGAGTATGATTTTCTTCCTCATTCTGTGGACCGACTTCACTATCTCAATTCGCTCCGGAGATATTCTACTTTACCCACGGTGTGTGGGTGATCTTTTGCTCGGTTCCTGCTGGAACACGCCGCCTCTTTCGACTTCTGTTCATGACTTGGTTCCTTGTTTCCAGTTGTGGAGTCATCACCCGAAGTGTATTCACCCACACTTCATATCCACAACATCATTGTTGGTCACCATCAGTACCAGGTGGTTACGTAACCTCACATACCTAATTTGATGCATCCATCAATTCGTCTCTGTTTGAGATCTCGACATGGTTACAACTAATTATGGTTACCAGGTGGGAAACCTATCCATTCACGCCTATTTTGGCGTATGTTTACCTGACAGTTTATCCGGGAGTCCCTACGCTCATTTGGCTAATCCCTTGTGCACTGATTTCACATACCCATCTTTGAATAGAGCAGGTTTCGTTCATTTGAGGTGACCATGCCGCCTTCCCTCTATCATTCGTAAGAGAGAAGATATAGCGTTCTAAATTGTATTTAGCCCGATTTTCGGCATATTGTAGCTCCAAAACTGTGTGTCCTAGAGAAAAGTGCGAGAGGACTTTTTTCCTTGTTTCGGTGTCGGGAATCACCTCCCGAATTTTGTCGGTGGAGTTTCCTCCCAAACTGTATATATATATTTTGAGCTAGGTACCTAGTTAATTTAGTTCATCCCAATGAATAGGTTCTACTCATTACTACTACTATATTTTATGCTCAAAGCTTATAATAAAAAAATATATAATTCTACCGCAGGATATAAATAGGCCTACCTGTAGTATGTTTTTGACTAATGATAATGGAGCTGAATCATATAATAGGAACAATATTGTTTTGTCGTCGTCAACAGAAGTATTTTATTTAATTTCCAAATGACGTAGACAAACAAGCTAGTTAATATTAAATTTGTAATGCCTTAATATGAGTATACCGTGAGTGGAAAATGGAGAGTCGTAGAATATTGATATATTTTGAATGAACGCGGATATCTTCAAGAGTTACTTGCCGGAGCAACTTTGAGAAGTGATAGATAGAACACAACAGTGCTACTTTTCAATATAATCACCTTTGCCATAAATACACTTTCCACTTCTTTGATTACGTATGTATCTCCGTGAGAAAGTAGTAAGAACTTTTATCTGCAGAATGGTTTTTATTGTCGTTCGATTCTTTTTCATCGAATGACTTTCTTAAGTTTCGCGATATATATAATAAGCACTAAGTGCTACGTCTGTGTTGTAGGGTGAGTACTGACTTTTTAAGAGGCTTCAATCTTTAACAGCAGTTTCAGAAGCAGCCATGTTCATATGAGCATTGCCGTTGAGCATTAGAACGTCGCGAACACTCAGAGCCAGCTTTGTAGCAGCTATAGGTTCGAGGATTGCCTTCTAAGAACTGAGGCAGCTAAACAGTAAAGGTTTATATATACTTCTTCCACATAATGCCTTATATACATGAACGGTTTATTAGTAGTGTCGGATATTTTAGGTCAAGCTTGAACTTTTTGAAATACTTTTGTACACAATTGCAAATATTTATACGTATTTCTATTTCTTTAATAATTACGGAATATGGGATAGATTAAATATATTTTATAGAACATACAGATTATGCAATAGATAAAATTTATTTTATCTTCTTTCTTCCGGCAGATTGGTGTGGATTCTTTCCTTTGTTGCGGGAGTAATTGTAGCTGGGATATTAATTCTAAAATCATGGCATAAATTTCAAGAAAGTCCAACAGTTGTTATTATTGAAAGAAACTATTTGGAATTTAGAATGCCGGTACAGTCGATCATTGCCTGCCCTCCAAACATCCTTTCAAAAAGCTTGAATAAAGTGCTCAGGGAGTAAGTATTTGTAAATTATTTTAATAAGTAGTATTACGTAATGACGAAAATGATCACATGATGGAATTTTAGCTATGATGGAAAGGCTGTATGGCCTTGTTGATGGCTTGGTCGCAGAATGCTTCCAGTACGTACGCTTCGGATGTTTTATGGAATGAAGATGCAACGATTATTCGCTTCATTTTCAAATTAATGCTTGAAAATGTAGCTAACATTTTAACATTTCTGTTTAGGACGAAAAACAGTAAGTGGTAATGGAGGTAATATACTCTATTTCTATTAAAATTTGTCCTAAATTTTCTGAATAGAAAATAGCGTATTACATGTTAATTGCGGTTAGAACACTCCTTGATATGAAAATATTAATAAGCAATGGAAGTCTTTTGTACTAGCATAAGCTCTTGGTTTTCTTTTCTCAGACTGATAGGCTGAATACACTATGTACCAACCACACTGATCATCCTTATAGTTAAGTCGCTATGCAAGGTTCCTTACAATGTGAAGTTCTAATTTACAAATTATCAATCGCAACTTAAACAATATGAAGTCTGTTTTACACACTGACTAACGCTTAAAACAAACTCAGAGAACTGGGAAATGTAGAGAAGCAATTTTATCTATAAACAGCTATTGCGTGCTCTAAGGTTTCAAATGAAAATGTAAGAACCAGACATGTGTTGGAACTAGTTAACTTCTTACTTTATTTCGGGATACTTCACTTAAGGTACACATGGGTCGCTAATTTAGATTTATTTTCGTCGTCGGTTGCATTCAGGATATTACTCTGCCACTAACATTCAGTATTATATTGAGGCTTACTTAAACCAGACATTTTTGATCGAATCTAATTTTAATAGCTCCTCCGTTTGTACTGATCGTTCATTAGTCTCGTAGTGTTTCATTATTTTCGAGACAGCAGATTTGATATATTTTTATAACAAATGGAAAAAGCCCATAATACTAGTGGGACAATTAGATTTACCACTCGATCTGGCATCGATAATCTTTTTACTAGTTACAAGATAGCGGACTACATAAATCATTACTCTTATCATTTCCACATTACATACACGATTTTCAATTTTATCTCACTCAGATCAGATTTGGGCCTTTAGGAACAAGTGAGACCGACTGCAAATTAATGGTGTATTACGAGAAAAATGCTATTTTGAAATCTTATAAATAATAAAATATTGTGAGTTCGGTACATCAACTATAATGTTTATGAGAATGATTCTCCACTTGCAAATACGTACCCAGACAGCATGCTTTCTTGCCGCAAGCTTGCCTGTCGCTTTTATTTGATTTTATTTAGCTTTGGCTTATACACAAAAGCTTATTCCGGCTTAGCGCAAGCTGTAGCTCGGGCAACCCACGCTTCACTTGCGAGACGCTTTTCTTTAGATTGAAGTAAAAAGCCAGCAAGCGTTCGATTTTCAGTTGTTCTCAGAAACCACGTGACGCTGACCTCTTAACTTTAGGCGACAAGGTAGTGTTCGCGTTGTTAGCGTCGTTTTAGCATACACCTTGAGTAAAGGACAAACTTAATTATTTTTTTAAAAAAATTGTGCTGTCTAGTACTCTTGTCTCACATACCTACAATATTGCTCTTTATTTCCTCATATTTCGGTAAACATGATGCATAAGAAATTGTAGTGTTTGTGTATAAAGCATAAATGTGAACATAGATGGCAGCAGTTTTGAGCCTATTTATTTCACGAAAGAATACAGAACTCTTGCAGATATTTTATTATGTACTTCAAGTTTAACTTACAGTATAAACATTATCTGAACGCTCTGTTTAAAGTTTAAACATTTTTTTATATATATAAAAAGGTAGAAATTTAAAGTACTCGCTGCTGATAATGCAAGATATTGTATATTGGTAAGAAGCAGCGGCGCGTTGCTTGTCAGACAAGCGCCTCACTCTTTTCTACTCTTTCTTAGCATCATTTATACCTTTATTCTGCGAACTGGATATACTCCACTCGACTGGAAATACTCAAAAGTGCTTCTCTTTCCTAAACCAAAGAAACCTCCATCAAAAGTCACATCCTCTGGTCCTATTCACCTCACTAGTTGTCTCTGCAAAATCTTGGAAAGAATCCTTGTCCGTCGCATGCACGACCATCTTCACTCACATAATCTTATTCCAATTCACCAAGCTGGATTTCGCCCAAATTTTAGTACTCAAGATCAACTATTCCGTCTCACCACAGCTATTTACAATCAATATAATACAGGTTTTCCTTCTTGCCTTGTAACGTTTGATTTGGAAAAGGCTTTTGACAAAGTTTAGCACCCTGGCTTACTATATAAACTTCGTAACTATCTTCTGCCAACTTCGTACATCCGCTTCATACACTCCTTCTTAATAGGACGACTAGCTTATATATCAATCAATGGAACGCTCTCTCATCATATCTTGCTGCAATCTGGTGTACCACAAGGCTCATCATTGTTTCCTTTATTATACTTATTGTACGTCGCTGATTTTGTTATTCCTAATAACACCACAATATTTCAGTTTGCTGATGACACTGCTTTTTTCACATCTGGCCGCACCGTACAATCTCTTAATAAAACCTTGCAAGTAGCCATTGATGCATTTGTGCGATGGTGTCATGTTTGGAGGTTAAATATTAACTCTTCCAAAACACAAACCATAGTTTTCTTACCACGTCGACGCCGTTCACGAGTACATCGAAACCCGAATCTACTTCGCCTTCAGGTCGATCTTACACCTATTCCAGTTTCAAGTACTATTACGTATCTCGGTGTCATTTTTGACACTCATCTTACCTGGACATCTCAACAAACTCATAGGTCAAGCGCAAAATCGACTTAATCTTCTCAAACGATTAGTGGGCACGACTTGGGGATTAAGGGCACATACCGTTCTAAATACATATAAAACCTTCATGCGGAGTACATTAACCTATGGACATACAGCCTGGGCATCTGCGCCCCTAAAGTTCTATCAAAAACTTGCTATACTAGAACGCCATGCTATACGCCTAGCATACCGCATAAGCCTACCTCATCCAACACGTTTACTTTATGAGATGATCGATTTTCCGCCATTATTAACGCACCTCGAACAACTACGTATACGTTGCATCAGCAAACGTATGGCACAGCCCCATCCTATGATACTTGATATATTCCGCTACGACCGTGACAACGATGCACCACCAACTTTCATTGACACCTTTCTCCAACACTTCATGACATTATATCATTTACAGTTAAATGATGACATATTGGACCCCGAAATCTATACAATCTACCGACCGCATGAACTTTCATCTCATATCTATACATCATATGCACAGTAATACCTATTAACAAGGGCCTCCTTCGTCTTCATCAGTTCCTGAATTGCCCCAGGAACAGAAGATAACTTCATTCGTCTGAACTAACATAACCTTGTGATGTGACGTCCAAAGCACTGCATTTCATCCATTCATTACATTTGTTCATTTTATTACTGCAGCCCTCAACTTTCTTTTCCTTTCATATTTGTGTTTATGTAATAACTGCCAATATTCTCTTCTAGCCATTAACCTATTACTGTTTGTGTTATATATATGTTTTTTCTCTCCTGGAATCATTTCAATCCATGTATGTTTAATATTAATATGATGAATAAAGAAATAATGAACCTGGCAACTCTTAGACCACCTACATTTCCATAGAGACACTTGATCTCCAGTGCAACACTTACCCGAAGAAAGGGCACAACCCTTTAAACGGGACGACGAACAAAAAAAGCGCGTTGCTTGATCGGCATCACGACGCACCCTCAGCTTACGTCAATACTCCCCTACAGCACTTCATGACTCTTTATCATTTGCAACTCGATGATGGTGTAGTGGATCCCAAAATCTTTCACATCTACGAACCACGTGAGCTTTCATCATTCATATATCCATCATACGCACCGTAACCACCTATTAACATGGGCTTCCTCTGTCTCCATCAGTTCCTGAATCGCCCCAGGAACAGAAGATAACTTGCATTCGTCTGTACTAACAAATACCTTGTGATGTGTCGTTCAGAGCACTTCATTTCATCTTCATCTACTTCTCTCCATATTGCCTCCTGTACCATATTCATTCCAGTTTTGCACTCGTCTTAACTCCGCACTACATGGTGATAAACTTATTATTTTCTACAATATTGCTGTCTCATGCTTATAGTATGCTTGCACTTCATTAGATGTTATTGTCACCCTTCCATCCCCTCTCTGTGTATATGTATTTAATAAATAAATAAATATTATATACTTGTGCACCTCTTAGACCGACCACACTAAACTGCAAAATACATTTTATTTAAAGCACTTACCCGAAGAAAGGGCCAAACCCTTTAGCGGGACGACGGACAAAAAAAAAAAACGCGTTGCTTGTCACAACAAAACCGTTACTGTCATGAATACTTTTATGTTTTGTAGAAGCAGGTAGAAAGACGTGGATGTTTTCATGGCCGTGCATTTGCTTCAATAATTGGGAAGGTGAGAAGAAAATACATTGTAACAGATTTAATCAGATGGTTGATACATAAGGATTTCTTATTGTTTTATTTTATCTAAATTCGCTTACCGCAAGCTTCCATATGGCTTGTTTGACCTGTCCTTCTCTTGGAATAAGCTTAAAAAAGCTTGTCATTAATAAGTTACGCTTATACTTTGCTTGCGTTTCACTTGTGAACACAAGCTTGCCGCAAGCCTTGTCCTGATGTAACTAACTAGCTTGCCGCAAGCTTAGAGCAAGCTAATTGGCTTGCATACTAAAGCTTGCGGCAAGCTAATTGGCCTGCAAAAGCAAGTTTGGGGCAAACTTCAGCAAGTTTAAATTGCTGTCTGGGTAGTACTTCTTTATCGAGTAATCAACGTAGTCTAGGATAATGAGAATTGTAATAAACTAGATTTTCCTTAACAGAAACACATGGCTCCGAAATAAAAATGTTAAGAAGAACTAATAAAGTCTTGAAATTGAAAACATACAACCCTAAAAAATGCCAACTAAGTAACATAATATAGAAAGTATTTTTTCGGTTTATGCATACCTTTATTTTTAAAATTCTTTAATGAAAAAATAAACAAATTAGTGAACACGCACCAACCACTAAGCAATAGCGTATGTTAGCCGTAGTCAAAGATAGACAATCATTTATTATACTAACACGGTTCTCACCAATTATTCTTGATTTTTATCCCTCTCAGCTACATCTCTTTCCTTGCGATCAGAGACCGCCAATTCAAGGGTTTAAGGCTTGTTCTTACTAAAAAGAGTTTAATTAAATAGTTATCATAATTTTAGAAAATTATTTTGCAAGAACAGCAAAGGATAGAAGAGTTTAGCACGAGGGGTTGTAGAGAAAAATTTTCTACACGATGATTTCTTCTAACACGGATAGTTTGGAAACCAAGTGGCTTAACTCTAAAACTGGAAATTTCCAGAAATGAAACTCGAAGTTCAATATCTGATGAACAAATCATATTTCTCTTATATTGAAAACCAAAAGCATAACTATTTAGTTTTTAACTTTAGAATTCACTGTTTAAAATAACAGCTTAAATCTGATACAGATCTATAGAGGTAAATGAAACCGTTAACACATTTTTCATGCACTAAAATGGGCTTTTTGTGTTACATTCATTCAAGTTACAGTTAAATTCGCAAAGGGTTTTTACGTCATTTGATCATATTGGATATTTTTTTCTGAATAAGAAGGGTAATCATCCAAACAACATGATAATATTCATGGTCTATTTTATATGATTTGATTTGGTTTTCACTATTAAAATGACATATATACCGCTGTCTATAGAAACCCCTTCATCGCTGTACCTCCACTACTGTCACACAGCGCGCTCTCCATATGCCGGATGTTCTTTTGCCGGACACAACATTTGGCAAACTGCTTCCACATGTGCAGAAGGGGTACGATGTTGCACAGTGTGACATCAGCAAGATGTTGCATAACACAGAATTGATGTTCCTGAACACAAAGAGTGAAAGAGACGAGACATTTTGTGTCAGTAGAAGAGTAGTTAGGATGCAGTGTGTTATTCAGAAATACATAACACAGAAACAACCTTTGGATGACTTCAACTGGGACAAAATTCATCCGGAAACTGGTCGAGGAACAAGGAATGATGGATGTGGTTGTTGTCTCCTTCAGTATTGAATCATATTGTACTCCGTTGACACATACAAATTGGCGGTAAAGTTTGCTGTGGTGAAACGAAAACCGGGACTAGATGTGAGGTGCAGGAGGCCTTACTCACTATAACATGCAACCGCATCGACCAATGCAGGTGGCTGAGCTCTTGGAACGAGAAGATATTTGGCGAATGGATTCTATTCTCCAGACTGCACGAAACTCAGATAAACTCACTACCATCTACCAGTTGTCAACGCTGCTAGTGGATGCATAGAAATACATACCTTAAGTAACTAATTACAACTTAATGAACAGTATGATAGCACGCTGCACAGCCAGCATCGTTATTTACGGATATCATACATTATAGCAGGCACCAGTCCACTCTTTCTGTAATAAAACAGGTAGTTTCAAGAATATTAGTGCTTTCAATGTAAGTTATCGTCGCTACACAAAAGTGTCATTTCTATTCTAATTACTATGGCCATACTTAATTATAATACATAATGTAGTTATAATACGTAATATATTATAAAAATATAATTATGCATTTTATACTTTCAAGGTTATTTGGAAACTTGGACAAACAAACGAAAAAGTACTATAAAGATTTTCTAGCTCTTGTGGGGCATGCTAATCAGAAGACTATAACCAAGTTTAGCGAATACGATGGTGATAAAATTCTTAGTAAATTTGACTTAGCGGAAGTTCAAGAGAAGGTAACTGTTAAGTGTACTTAAAGATCTTAGCCAATATTTGGTGGATAACACGACATGTATTCACCGTGCAATTACTTTTGTACTGCGGTTAAAATAAACTTCCTTTATTTTCTTTAGCTTCTTGCATTTATATTATTATTATTATTATTACTGTTCTGTTAGTTATGTGTCTTTCCACTTGAAATTTAGCTTTTACAGAATACACTTTGTAACTTAAATCAAATTTTAAATAGTATTTAATTGTTTCACTATGTATGAATATAAATCAATTTATTTTACGTACGGAATTTGCTAATTATTTATGTAGTTACAACATTGTATGACCAGATCAAACCGCCATTAGTCTTTTCCTTAAGGATCAAATATCGTGTACACTAATGTCGTTTTTAAACCATCTATCTATTAGTGAATTGTGAGCTGACATTTGGTTCCTACAGACTGATCTCGAAACATGTTCATAATTATATGTATAATGTTTTCTTACCAAGTAATGAGATAAAATATACAATTGTTTATATATATATATATATATATATATATATATATATATATATATATATATATATATATAAACAATTGTATATTTGAAATATATATATATACAATTTCAATATATATATTTCAATTGGGATTGTTTCAGGTAAGAATGAAACCCAAATTCACTTACGCGGACTTTGTCACAAAGAAACCACAAGAAGGCCATCTTTTAAACACTCCATTAGGTCCTTGTCTTGCTTTCGACTCGGCGTTACCAGTAATAAAAATGTAAGTTTCAGAACATATAATATTTATATATAAATTTCTTACAATTGTATTAATTTACGATAGAGACTCTACTGTACGGGAACTGGTCAAAACTCCCACAGCCAAAACATCCACACTCAAGAAATGTCAAAACGCCCACACAAACGGTCATAACCCCGTCACAAATGGACAAATCTCCCAAATACGCCCACACAATCGGTCATAACTTCCACACAAACGGACAAATCTCCCAAATGCACGAACGGTCATAACTACCACAGCCAAAACCCCCACACTGGTAATCGGTCATAACCTCCACCGGTCATAACTCCCACGCATAGCAACGGTCACAATCCCCTCATAAATGGATAAAACCCCCACATGCAGAAATTGTCACAACTGGCACACAAATGAACAAAACCCACGCACATTCGGACAAATCTCCTACACTCTGAAATGATCCTGGTTGTATGTCTTGCCCTTGTATTTTTTAATACCATTTTTAATACCTTGCACTTCAACTGATGTTGCAACTATTCTTATTGCACTTTTTCTAATGACAGAAACACTAAAGTGTTCGTCATAAAGAACCGCAAGAAAGACGTGCAATCACGATCATTTCAGAGTGTGGGGGATTTGTACGATTCTGTGGGGTTTTTGTCCATTTGTGTGACAGTTGTGACAATTTCTGCATGTGGGAGTTTTGACCATTTGTGTGGGAGTTTTGTCCATTTATGTGGGGATTATGACCGTTGCTATGTGTGGCTGTTTTGTCCATTTGTGTGGGAGTTATGACCGATTGTGTGGAAGTTTTGACATTTCTTGAGTATGGGAGTATTGGCTGAGGGGAGTTTGACCGTTCGTGCGTTTGGGAGATTTGTCCGTTTGTGTGGGATTTATGACCGATCGTGTGCGCGTTTTGGCATTTCTTGAGTGTGGGGTTTGACCGTTCGTGTATTTTAGAGATTTGTCCATTTGTGTGGAATTTATGACCGATCGTGTGGGCGTTTTGACATTTCTTAAGTGTGGGGGTTTTGGCTGTGGTGGTTTTGATCGTTCGTGTGTTTTGGAAATTTGTCAATTTGTGTGGGATTTATGACCGATGGTGTGGGCGTTTTGACATTTCTTGAGTGTGGGGTTTTGGCTGCGGGGCTTTTGATTTAGACCCTACTGTACGTGTTTAGCATGTTTCGGTGTTTCGTTAAGCATCTTGTGTCTAGGGAGCGTAGTTGCCTAGTGTTAATTTAAATTTTGTAAAATTTTCGAAATGTAACGTGCATGTGTATGTGATAATATTTATATGTAATATATTGGTTAAGAATCTGAATAAGTTTCTGTCCTTAACCAATTGGATCAAATTCTTTCTTTGGTCTCCTATTTCGGCGAGATATGTCTTAATATTGTAATCCCATCTGCGCATTCCTATTTTTTCTCGATTTGGTTTTCAGTTATAAATTTGGAAAAATTTTTACATTCTTCCATTCTAGCTTCAAGACCTTCTAACACAAGTCTGTTAAACTTAGTGACCCTAACAATATTATGTAACACATATAAATTATAAATATTCCTAGTTATCAAGTTTTCATCATCCCTCCATTCCTGTTCCCCTCAGGTTCGATTATTTGTCTTTGGACTTTGTAATCAAATATTTCAAGTAGTATTAAAAAGATCAATAAAGAATAAGCTTTTGTAACGCCAGTAGAGTTTACAGATAATTTGTCATGATAAAGCGAAATACTTCTAACAGGTATTCTGTTTTTTTATATTTATTTCTGCGAGGCAGACTACAAACTCCAAGACTGACATGAATGGATTTAAATTATACACGATGGTTCCTTGTTGTGAAGTTTAGCATCATTTTCACCTTTGAGGCTATATGGGACTTTTATCTATAGTTTAAATAAAATGTTAAGTGCGGTTATTAGTTGAAAGTTTCAAAAGACAATCCCACCTGGAATTAATTGCAAAAATCCAAGCATGAGAGGAAAGCGCACTGACTACTGGAACAGAACGAAGAACTAATAATAGTAATGAGGTAAAAGAAGATGGAATAATAGTAATAGTATTCAGAACTATGTGATTTTCATGCATACATTGAAAACCTTTTGTGTACTGTATGCACGCTAAATCATATAGACGTATTGTATATCATTTCATTCCTTAGACAAAATAAATAGTTATATATATATATATATATATATATATATATATATACAGATGGTGATCAAAAAAATGGAAACACCTGTAGTTGGCAACACGAGAGATGTATGCGTTGGCAGTGGTGTCGTGGCGCCCGCAGCGCCGGACCGCTGGTGGTGGTGTGTTAGGTCGGTCTCCATGCTACGTCAGGCGCGGTGGAACAACAGTGTCCAGTGGCTGCAGCAGACGGAGGTAGTATAAAATGGGAGACCTCTCAGATTTTCAAAGAGGGCAAATTGTTGGTGCGTGGTTATGTGGAATGAGTGTGACGGCAGTGGTTACTGTGTTAGGTGTGTCGCGTGGAACAGTGTCGAAGGAGATGACGGCCTACACAACACACGGGAAAACCACATCGGGAAAGCGGAACAGTGGGAGGAAGAAAATCATGAGTGACAGGTCACGCCAGGTATTAAAGCGCATTGTCACGCAGAACCGTTGTGCCACTGCGGAGCAAGTGACGGAGGAACTTAATCAGCACCTCCCCCACCCTGTTTCGACAATCACAGTCCACCGCGAATTACATGATATAAATTTACGGGCACGGGCCAAACCGCTCATCAGGGACCATAACGCTTTTGCACACCGCAAATGGTGCCGCGACCATGCAACTTGGTCCGTTGAGGACTGGAAACG
The DNA here is from genome assembly GCF_964235325.1 of Thermobia domestica. NCBI lineage: Eukaryota > Metazoa > Arthropoda > Insecta > Zygentoma > Lepismatidae > Thermobia > Thermobia domestica. The sequence goes on along the minus strand of NC_137460.1, from coordinate 69,291,750 downwards.
TGTGATATGGTCGGGCAAGTCATCCTTCACCCTATTTCCAACCACGGGCCGTTTTTATGTGTGGAGAACGCCCAAAGAAGCTTATGATCTGCAGAGTGTCCGCCCAACTGTGAAACATGGTGGCGGCTCGGTGATACTGTGGGCCGCCATATCATGATTTTCATTGGATCCTGTGGTCACACTTAGAGGACGAATCACTGCCAACGATTATGTCGCAATTTTAGGAGACCACTTGCATCCTATGGTCCGGATGTTGTTCCCGGACAATGGCGCCATCTTCCAGGATGATAATGCACCCATGCACACAGCTGGCGTTGTTGCAGCGTGGTTTGAGGAACATCGGGATGAAGTTCAACACTTCCCCTGGCCCGCCCAATCCCCAGATCTCAACATAATTGAACATCTGTGGTCCGTCTTGGAAACACGACTCCGGCGACGATTTCCACCTCCATCCTCTCTCACAGAACTGGCCGATGCCCTGCACGAGGAATGGTATAAAATTCCACTTGCTACCATTCATGACTTCTATGCCTCCATCCCACGTCGCATCAAGGCTGTTGTGAAGGCGAAACGTGGCCCGACACCATATTAATCTGGTAAGTTGCAATTTCGTTCAGGTGTTTCCATTTTTCTGATCACCATCTGTATATATATACACGGCTCTCTGTATATTGTATGTACATCTGTATATACATCTGTATATTGTTTAAAACTGTTTACTGTTATCACCCATGCATCACGCACAGCAATCCGCCAATAATTCTTTGTTTTTTTCTTTTGTTTTATCCCATGTATATATATATATATATATATATATATATATATATATATATATATATATATATATATTTACCGTTTTATTTCCAGTGGTACGCAACGATATGGCGTACGGGCATCTTTTTAATATGAACTTAATATTTAATCTTCTGTCTGAAAATGAGATTGAATACACACTTTTAAAATACTGAATACTAAATATTCAGTCTTATTGAAATCAGGGTTTTTATTGTTCTTCTTTTCCTTTTTCTTTCTAGAAAAACAATTGCGAATCTTTCTTCCATCTTGAAGTCAGTTAATTCTATTCTGGGACTAGAACAATTTGTGCGCTGATACGTCCTCGCGCATCCCTTTTCCACGCGATAATATAAACCATAAAGGCTCTGAACCGACTAGATTTTTTCTTTTTTTCTGATCCACAATCACAATTTTCCGATCCAAATAGAAACTTATTTTTAAATGTGTCCAGTTGTGGTCAAATGGTTCAAGTGCATTGGTTCTGGATTTGATTTCGAGCGGGAACTAGCGTATTTTCGCCCAAGAGATGTGTCACGTCGGTGCAAAAAAAAAGTGTTTAAATAAACTAAACCAAGCTATTCAATAATACAAGAAATAATACAATGTTACTAAATTATCAAAGAAACGTTGTTAATTTTAAGAGGTGCGACTGAAATTCACAAACGATGATTGTTACTTCCAAAGATAAAAAAGTAAAAAAATGCAATGCCAGTTTAATCAGTAGCCTGTAGATAAAGCTATCCTACTAAGAAGTGATTGAGTTACGAAATAATGTTGTAATCGCTTAGAGACATATTTAGAGAATACAGAGAGTGAGAGAGAGTTTAATACTGCAAATCATGGAAAGCCTAACAAACTCCTCAGCCTGTCTCACTACACTGTAAGTTAAATTCGTGCTTAATTAAAATTATATATATATATATATATTTTTAAATTTAAAACTATTTACTGTTATCACCCGTGCACCACGCACAGCAATCCGCCAATAATTCTTTGTTTTTGCCTTTGTTTTATCCCATAAATGTCTTTGTTCATGATCCCCATCGTGGCTAAGCGGTTAGGGTACGCTCTTTTGGCGTGGGAGACACGGCTTAGATTCCTGGCGAAAGCTCACGCGGTTCGGAGTCCACGTTAATCAATTTGTCGACGTCTCATATAGATTCGTTGCTGAACGAGATATTAAACTCAAACTCAATATCTTTTTTCATAAATTTATTTGTGTATGGTTTTGCATATACGTGGCGGCGTAGATATTAAATTTTGATTTCTACCCCATATGAATCTAATTACATATACACGTATAGAACGAACACAGCAAACGTGGCGTACCTATATTGCTTTTGTATGGAAACTCATCACGCGGAGCTGCACGGGAGGGCCGTGTATATGGAATTCCCTCCCACACACACATGGCAATCAACGTGTTAAGAAATGTATAACAAAAAGAATTATTATTATTATTATTATTATTATTATTATTATTATTAAGAAAAAGAAGAATAAGAAAACGATACGATCATTTACATAATTTATAAACATAAGTTAACATTTATTAAAGCATATAACTGCAATGGAATTAAGCTGTTTCTCTCCCTAAACGCAACAACCCTTATTGTGCCAAGGCGTAGAAGAGAACTTGTGTCACTCACGAGTATCGGGCGGTGTGTGGTCAGAACATCGAATCCCTTTGTTGTTAGTGCTAGCTTTCTAGACCGGATGCAGTTATTCCCGGTACAATGTACAAGGAAAGAAAACTTTTCTATCACTATTAAAGTAAATAATTATACTCATTCCCGCAATGTGATACTTTGGTTGCTTAACCGTATAGAAACAGCTGATAAAGGGAAGAATCGTTAATAATAATAATAATAATAATAATAATAATAATAATAATAATAATAATAATAATAATAATAATAATAATAATAAAAACAGAAACTCGACAAATATTCTTGCAAATAATAGGAAAAAGTTTGCGTCACAGAGTTCACCTCGTTATACCGATTGTGGCACACTGAAATATAGGATATAGCTTTATAATTTTCCCCAACTATTTCAGCTTCTTCAATTGAAGTTAATCTATAGTAATAAGAGGGTGAATTTAGTATTCTTACCCTTCAATTTAGAAATAATCTTCGAGAGAATTTCATAGAAAAAGAATATACTCATAATTTTGTATAGTAGTTTGTTTTGTAGGAAATTACATATTTCGTGCAAATGTTTTTAATTGAAATTATTTGAAATGAAATCTGTAAGTTTTACGTCCCAAGTGTATGCCGGCTAGGCTACAGGAGACAGTCATGATGATAAATGAATGAAATGATCGAATGAAGAAAGTGAGAGAAAACGTGAGAACCCTGAGAAAACACACGCACAAGGTGTTTGTACAGCTCAAGGTTCACTTGGCGCGAGCTGGGATCGAACCAAGGACCCCATGCACGAGTTGTGAACGCTCCACCACTGAAACAACGCGGCCTCTGAATTTATTTAAAGAAGAAAGCTACTACTTTAAGAAATCCTGTCGAACACATTTGTTAAAAAATACCAGGTTTTCGTGAAATATTGCTTATAGACAGGGGGGGATTAAGGCTTTCGTGGCCCTGGAATCGACTATTTTAACTGTTAATAATGGATATAATTATTTAACTGTTAATAATGAATGTAACTAATTATTGTAAACTTGGACCACATTAAAGTATTACAGCATGGTTCTCGGTGGTTCGATAAGCCTATGAGGTTGTGGAAGGCAGAAAAGAAAATTAATGCGCGGAAATTATTTGTACCATAGTGCACCCTTAAACGCTGCTGATGGAAAAACTTAAATCTAGCGATACCGCGAGCGTAATGATCGGAAAAAATAGCAAAAGTCTGATGCTCATAATATAATAAGAGGATTATTATATTCTAGTATTAAACAGAGGGATATTAAGGGGCCTGATGAGCTTGGGGTCCCGGAGCATGGGCTCCATTGGCTCCGTTCTTAATCCGCTCCTGCTTATAGATTATAAATTCAAGGGTCTTGGTCGTGTCCGGGCTAAAAATTCGGGCCCTTCCAGACAATCAGCTTCTGTGTATATCCTATCTTCGGAAATACAGTAGAGTTTCGCTTATCCGACATAAAACAGGCAGGCATAACGCCGGATAACATGGATATGTTAAGAGTTGAGTTGATTTTAGTTTAGCGTCCCTTTCAGCAGCGAGGCTATATGAGAAGTGGACCTACTGATTAACGTGGAATCCGAACCACATGAGCTCCCGCCGGGAATCGAACCCGGGTCTCCCAGGATATGTTAAGAGAAGACATATTAAAAGTCAAACTGTGATATAATTTTACACAATAGACATTGAATAATAATGTTTTTTAAGAAATCAATATAATGCATTGAATCAGGGACGTATCCAGAGTGAGGTCCTGGAAACTGTCCCTTTCCAAAACTCAAGAACTTTTTAATAAACCTGCTTTCTACCCTTTTAAAGTTCGAGGGAAAATCGAATCAGTTTACTTCGAATCTGTGTCCAAACGTTGTTGTTATAATTCTAAGAACATACCGTAATGTCATTAATACCAGGTGGAATGAAAGACCATTTTTAAATAGGATTACAATTTCGTTTCCGTTCTCTTTACAACGTTAATGTATTAGAGCGATAAACTTATTGCCATATGCTATTTTCGTTATGTGGTATACCTAGCAGACAGTTTTCCTTATATGTCCGTCGCAAATACTTTTTTTATTTCGTTTGTGCTACAATGCAGTTTGTTTAATGTAAACCGGTTCACGTCTCATAAATGAAAAGTAAGAAAAAAGTCTAAAGAAATACAGAACTGTTGCATAATAATAATAATAATAATAATAATAATAATAATAATAATAATAATAATAATAATAATAATAATAATAATAATAATAATTATTATTATTATTATTATTATTATTATTATTATTATTATTATTATTATTATTATTATTATTGATATTTTAGAACATTAGAATTATGTGTTTACGACGATTCGTGTTGATCCCCCTCCGAAAAGAAAACCTGGATACGAACCTGCACTGAATGATAGCCGTATGAGTCATGGTGTAGATGAGCGTCAGAGCATCCAGAGTCAGGGAATAAAGTCGAGAGCATCAGAAACAGACTAAAACATCAAATTGCAGTTCTTCTTGCCCATTGATGCTATTTTTTAAACTGCAGTCAGAAAAGCGAAACCATGGAGTATTCGTTGTTTCATGCACCTAAACCTGTAAAATATTTATGCAGAAAACTTTTTTCACTCACTACCCAAATTTGTGGGTATGATCGCACATCTTGCCTTATAAAGTATAGTCTTAGAAAGAATATATATATTTAGCATGCTGAAAACCTGAAGAAAATCAACTTCAATAATTTTCTATAGCTTTCGCTTTTAATTACGGGAAACTTGTTCATCTCATTAAGATAAATCACGTTTGGTACTACGATTTCTGTTTCTGCCTGTCTGTCTGTTTGTCTCTCTCTCTCTCTCTCTCTCTCTCTCTCTCTCTCTCTATATATATATATATATATATATATATATATATATATATATATATATATAATACTTTAATGGAGACCAAATTGTTCTTTTTCCAAGAAAAAAGGATGAGAAAAGAAGCTATACAACAGCAGAAACTGAAAACAATCGCTATTACTAATAGTACACTAATTCTGAATAAATACGTCATCAGAGGTAAGAAAAAGTTATTTCCTTATTATATTGTTTGGGTTCTTATCAACATAAAAATTATACACTTACCCTAATGTTTTGTAAAAAGGAAGGAAAATTGGATGGAATGGAATATGATTCGATCTGGTGTCGAAACAGTATAAGAACTACCAGTCCGCCACGCTACACACTTGACCACGCAGACTATCTTTTGGTGCTTGTGGTTTTCTTAACAAAGAAATGCTCATGGATATAGAGCATGTCACTTCCAAACTTAAGACAACTATTTTCCTCTTCGTTTCTATATTTCTGTACAACATCTTGACTACAGAAGCTAATTTACATTTTTAGACAATTTACACCCTTGATTTTACTCCACTTTCCAGTTCCTTGATAAAAATCCCCCCTACCAATCGTACTATTTCCTGTGGAATAGTGCTCTGCTACTGCAAAAATCCCGCAAAGCATTATTCCAGTATAGACAAAACCGAACATAATTTTGTTTTTTGTTATATTTTTATAATTTTATTACATTTTTGAAATATATCCTTAGGTGGATTGTTTTCTGTCAACTTCACTTACTAATAACTGAATTTTACCCATAAACGTAAGGAAAATAGAATAACTGAGAAAAATCGTGATTTACAGTATACGCGCAATTTTTTGAGCATAGGGGTACATTGATCTACAATAGTAGTGGATACCTTCTCCCCATCCATTGACACCTGTTCCCCATTATTAGACAATTCTGTACTGATCCTTCACAGTAGAAACTAAGGTTCGAATTTAGGGCCAAGCTGTGTTTATACGTGTGCGCGTGTGTGTGAGAAAGAGATAGAGGGAGACAGAGTGAGTGAGAGACAGATAGTCTATCCATCCTCCGACACCTGCTTCTTTTATAGATTATGTTTGGATAAGTCTCCCGCAGGTTTGCAGGTCTATATTTTGTGTATAAATATTATAAATAATAGAATGTTGTACTTGATATAAGTGAGTATAATACACGAATATTAGATTATAAAAAGGCAGACTCACAAGTTGAATATCTGCTACAAAGCATGGTATATAAAATTGTTTCCGTGTAATTATGTAAGAGTAGGCAAAATATATCAATGCAATTACAAATTTTATCAGAAAGTTTGTTTATATAACAGAACTTAATAAAGAATAATAATTTCATTGGTCATTCTTTCATCCTTTTCTATGCTGTATACAACATAATGTCACAACGATGCTATTTGGAATCATTCCGAAATTCCCCTCTGCAATATATTTTTTAGAAAAAAGTTGAGTTACTTACTTCCTTATAAATAAACATATAAACCATTGAAATAAATGCAATCTTGATTGCCAAAACAAAATTGAGGGCAGAAAGGGTTAAAATGCGTATCACTTAACGTTATGATCTGACGTAGGTTATACATTAGCGTTCAATTCTCCGATAAAGTTTTAAATTTAAAACGGAATCTCTCTCTTTATATATATATAAGGGAAACTTGTCAGAGTTGCCAGTGACAGAAGAGAAGGAAATTTACAATAATGGGACTTCATGATTGTTGTCTGGAAACAAGTAATGAAAACGAAAAGATTTGCCTTCTATTTTTGTGCGGACTTTCCTATACTTCCTTCAATATCAACATATTAAAAATATTCTTGGCAACATCTTTAAAAGCAATTAACATCAAATAAAATGCAGAAGAGTTCACTACAGTATGATAATTCTGGTAGGAGAGACAGACAATTATGTAAAAATCTCATTTACATTATAAATATATAATCACAGAATGAGAATTATTTTAATAATTTACTATAACTAGTTGTCTGAATTCACTATTACTACTGGTTTCAATATTGATTTCATTACACCAAAAAAGGTAAGAAATATTGATAGGGTTTCTTTTCAAAATCGATTTAGCTTCCCAAGAATAGGTTGCGACTTCTCCATTAACAACTTATTCGACACGAAAGTGGTAGATGTTTGCTGGTTTCTGTTTCAACGTTGATCGCCATAGAACAGAATCCGTAACGCATACGAGTGAATTAACTTTATTTTGTATTATTTTTTTCTCTTATGCATTCGATTCAATATCTGAAGTGAACATAACCTCCTACAAAAGTTTACCAAACCAGAAGTTCTTGAAATTTACTAACATGTCTAGTTTCAATGCTTATTTCTAGACTGGGGAAACCACGAAGATATATATTTTAATCTTTTAAACAGACCCAGATTCAGCGTCGCGCGAAAAAGGTTTTTCCTCACACATATCAGTACTGTTAGAATATGTTTGACTTCAGACCTTATTCCCCTGTTGTAACTGGGAGTGATAAACACCAAATACCACTAGGGGCTACCATATGAATATATATAGATTAAACCCAGCAAGAGATAGCGAGTTTTGCCTTCATGTTATGAATTCAACGTCCGATGAACTGGTTATATTTTTAGTCTTATTCCTCTATTGCAACAAGTAATTATAGATGTAGTACTTCAAGTTTGAATATTGAATTCGTATAGTTTGGGAGTCTGTTGTAGTTTCTCAGTATGAAACGAAATCTACTTGTTATTATTGTTTTGTTGCTTTCGTAGGAAAGGATACGAATATGGAGAAGAAGTGGTATATAATAGATCGTTGAAAAGTACTGATCCCAAAAAATACTATGCACTGTTTTATGTAGTAAAAGGAACAAAGGTAAATAATACATTATCTTCGATATTCTCATTAAATGTTCTGGTATAAAGCATTAATAATAATAATAATAATAATAATAATAATAATAATAATAATAATAATAATAATAATAATAATAATAATAATAATAATAATAATAATAATAATAATAATATAAGTATAGGAGAAGCAAGGAATTGTGACATAAGAATGTACATTCTATGAAATTGCATACAACAATTTTCATGTAAACACCTTTTACATTTTACTTTCTCAATAACATGTCAGTAAATTTCTTGAGTTTGAAAGCATAAATTATTAAGTTTAATCAAAGAAATGTTTAAATTTTGACGCACATTGTCCTCCAGAGTACAAAAAGTAGGACTTAGATTAAAAAGATTCGAATTATTGTATTTTGCACTCTCTTTACTTAAATCACAAACACTACAGAATATATTTCTTTTTAATCTTATGATAAAATTATGCATATGCTTATGCTTTGTAACTCATATAGTAATACGTGGTTTTTGTACATTTATTTTAAAATTGGGTCTGAATTAGATTTTACATAATACCCACAAGTGAATTTTGTTTTATCAAAATTTCCTCACTATTGCACTGACACATATCAAATCCTATTGTTTCATTAAATTTCATAATAGCTGTCCTCTTCTTGTTATAATTTGAAGAAATAACGAGTTCTTTACTATGTATAAATTTAATACGACCTTAGATGTTAACATGTAATGTATTGTTTCCTATAGAAATCGTTAAGTACTCCCTAGTGTCACCATTAGATGATGTAGAACAATTCTAACAGCTAGAATATTTCTCGAACGAAAGTCAAAACAAGGAAGTAAACTAAAATATTAACATAGTTTGGTTGCAATTTTCATATTTCGAGTATGAATTTAAATGAAACAAACGGGTTTCAAATCACTCCTCATACTTCATGAGCTGTAGGGATGATGAAGGAATTTTCTCTTACTTATTTCAGGGAACTTGTACTAAGTATCTTGTTTATTAACTCTCGTATTAACTAAGTCTATTTTTATAACGCGGACTACCAAGGTGAGGTATTTTGTGCCCGCCTGTTACGATTAAATATATCTCGCAAAAGACCCAAATTAGAAACTCTCACAAAAATTTACAGAAACTGGAGTGAGCAGTACTCAGCACAAGACTAACAACTATTTATTATGCTGCCATCTATTAGTGACACTTCTAAATGTGTGTCACATCTCCTACCAACGAGGGAGGGGGACAACTATTTATTATACTGCCATCTAGTAGTGACACTGCTAAGTGGCATTCACATCCCCTACTAACGGAAGAGGGTACTTTGTGCCTACCAACTTAAAATAGCAAATTTTATGATACATAGTAATATTCAATTTGAACCACTATAATGTATAAACATATTGAGCAATAATATATTTTCTTACAATTTTAAAGAAAAGACTAAAAGTAATTATGAAAATAATACTGTGGTGCGCACAAAGTACCCCTCCGGCGCTGTTGGAAGTCCGGGAGTTAATTTACCAGTGCTAATGAATGCATAACCTCACATAGAACTGATGATGAATATTGAATAATGGCAAACAGTATTGAATCCATCTTGGAAAGAATATACATACTGCTTTGAGTAATCAAAATTTTATATATGGCCAGTACTAACGGTAAGTAGGGCTAAAATCTTATGGTTAGTACCTCATATATCACTTTCACAGAACTGAAGCAAGCAGTGATATAACCTTAATATCGCGGTGCCACAAGCAGGTGGCCGTAGGGGTAGCAGATCATAGCTTTACAAGGACAGTAGTAGTCAACGAGTTCAAGTTGGAATATTACATTCAATGACGTTTTATATTTGTACAAGAAAACGTAATTAACGACTGCCTTATTAATGAGGAAGCATTTTCGTTTGCAAATAAAGTACGAAGTATTGAATCTTGGTCAAGGAGTGAGGCTTAACGCATCAATAATTTTGTCGCAGCAGATTCTATGATGTAGTATTAATATTTTTCTATGGATTTCCAGCAATTTATCACAAAGAAGGAAGATTTAGAGCTACGCAGTATTTACGTGTCATCCAAGATGTAATGTTAGTAGCTGCTCGTGGCCTCAATTGTATTTCCCATCACGATACATTTAAGATACAAGTTCTTATTGATTCAACTTATCTGTATGGAAAGATTTCAGTGTAAAATCAGGGAATGATGGTTCATATTTAGAGTGCTGAGTTCCGATGTTTAGTGGTTTATGTTTTGATCCAGGCTAACTAACTGTGATGGAAAAAAACTCATGTTCATACGTTTTCTTCTATGCTCCATCACTTTGTATTTTTATCCATATGTTTGCATTAATCTAATGGGATAATTGTGGAACATAAAAATATAAATGTTTATTCATGTAATTGTAATTTATTATACTGGAAACCTTTTTGTATCTGAAGGAGATTTCTTGTTGCAATTTGTGGACTCTCATAGAAATGTTAATGAGAATTGGAATATAAATAAACATATAACTATTTGTAAAAATCACGAAGCATAACATGTGAGCAATATTATTGCACACAAGTATACACGATGAACATTTAACTAACATCCATTATCTCAAGGATCAAAATTGCCATGTTCAAAGAGCTGAAAGCATGAGTACAGAGTTTGTGAGGCATTCACACACACAGTGCCACCTGGTTAGCCCAGCAAAATTCTAATATGTAAATCTTATTAAATTCTGAGAAACAATTTGATACTCAGAAATTGTAATCCACATAGTTTGCTGGACTTGTCTTATTAACGACTAAACTCATGCCTGATTTATAGTATGGTGAAGCCAGTTCAGAAGAGAATCTTGCTGTTATCCAGTTTAAAGGCGATGTTATTTTATATCAGCCAACTTCTACGATGATTCGTTTCGGTTCAGTGTGCTTATGTAGATAAAGCTGACGACAACAGCCGCACAAAGAACCGAAACCAATAGAATATAGTTAAATGAATCATATAATAAACTTTGTGTTTCACATGTATCGTACAACTTAAAGAAAAAGAGGTCAATTGAATAAAATAAAAAACAAGGAAATAGTACCATTTGTAATACTTGTTATTTCTCAGAAAATATGAAATAGCTTAAGGTTTCATTTGAACAAATTTTAGAGCACATATGTAGAAAGTGGTTTGTTCTGCACTAATCATTAGGTAGCAAGACTATATCCAGAAATAACAGAATACCCATAGAATATTCATATTTTTATTAATAGAAAAAATATATATTGGGTTATAAGCAATTCCTATTGCTGCTCTATGCTTCGGATCATATAGTACTATTTTAACCTTTTCCAGGTATTTGTGGTTTCTCCGTATGACTATCCTCAAAGTATACTGAACAAAATTGATTTCGAGACTGCTTTTTGTATTTATGCAACATCAATAATTGCAACAGAGAGCTCCCCAAGTCTTAGAAATGTGTCTCCACAACAACGCAAATGTTACTTCCTAAGAGAGAGACCTTTAGATGTTAGTCCAGTATATACGAGCTACTCGTGTACTTTACAATGTGAATACGAAAGGAGTATGGAAACATGTCAGTGTGCACCAATTTTCTTTGAATCTCATGGTATGTAATAGTATGGTATGAAACCTTTTCCTACTACTAATGTTAAATGTAAATATCTTCCGTAAACAAAAAAGAAATAAGATTCGTTATGTATGAATGCACTTTTTTTCAATATTTGCGAGCTTAAAATATTCTATATTCATTTATGAATTACTATGCAAAATGTAAAAGATGTAGAGCTGTTGCAACAATAAATATCATTGCGCAATTTTAAATAATGTCTTGGGAAATATATGAATTCATACCAAATATGCCATTTACTTTACATGATCAAATGTGTTAGTGTTTTGAAAAACAAACATACCACGTAAATAATGTTTAGTACATATTATAGTGTCAACAACTAAAATAACAATATTTATTGTAGAATTGTTGGTCATGTAAAATAGCAACGAAAAAAGACTTTTGAATCTATTGATTGTATTGCACTATTAAAAAGCTTAACATAAACGTCGTCCTGATAATACTTGAGATGTAAACGCTCATGGTGCTATTGTCTATAAACTACAGTTCACTTAAAAATGATATGTTCAACTATGATAATGGTAACATGTTTTTGTTCTATCTTGGGACGAGAGCGCTGGCAAAAAACAATTCTACAAAGTAGTTCTTAGGGAACGAAAAATAAACTCAGATTCATTAAGATATTTCAGCTTATCAAGATATGATATTCATAAGTGTCAGAAATTTTATAGAACGGCTGTGTCTGTCTGTCCGAATGTCTGTTAACAATTATCAGAGTAAGACAGTAAGAGTTATCGAGATGTGGTTTCTTGCTATTGGTTCACTATCCAAAGAGTAGGTTCCATATTCTCTCTATTCAAAACGGAAGTGTTTCGAATTAGAAATGTCTGGTTTCAACGTTAGTCGTCATAGATCAAAAATGGAACAGATAGTAAGAAGTGTTTTTTCTTTTTTAATAATTGAGTGTCTGAGAACAAAGTTCAATGTCTATGCCGTACTTTTTTTTTAAAAAATTGGATGTTATCCAAATATAGTTATTTAAGGTTTCAGTGCAGTTTTCCACAAAGTAAACCAATAGGATATAAATCAAGATGTGGCTTTGACAATCGAGTAATTGTCCCAAGAACAAGTTCCACCTTCTTCGTTAACTATATATTCAAACTAGAAGTTCTTTAAACTAGTTCTTATTTTAACACATATAGTTACAGAACAAAACTAGTTATACAGGGTGTTTATTTGTTAAATCCAAAATACACTGGTGAAATCTTGACACTTAAACAATAGAAACAGTTTATATGAACATAGGGCCAAAAACGTGTTGTTTCAAAGTGACGAGATCCCGAAATGGAGAAAATTGTAACTTTGAGGCTGTTTTGCTCGAAAAATGTGAGAAATATCAAATGCGGTTAAAGAACTATTAGAGGAAGTAGTACCCTCTCTATCTAAATACCTATGTTGAAGAGTTGGGTTGTACTGGCGCACATGATTTTAGAGAGAGAGAGGTGGAAGACCGAAATCTCTACAGCAGCTCAATCTATAAAATCCGTTGCACCGATACGTCCGAACTCTAAAACATGGTTATGTAGATACACAAGTACTAGTTCCTGTAATATTTCTTTAACCACATTTGATATTTTCGAAAGCTTCATCTAGGTACCACTCACTGTATTTTATTGGTTTGTCACTACTATGGAGCTCAAAAATGTTTTTGGGTATCTTCTAATTTCGGTTTCAATCCTGATTTTTATAGAGCAAAACCAATAAGTAACATTTGTATACGGTGTTTTGCAATTAAATTGGAGTCCTAAGGATAGATTTAGTCCTTTTCATTAACTCTCTATTCATTAAAGAAGTGGCTAAAATAATGATTTCCGTTTTCAACATTTAATGCAGTAGAACAAAAATGGTAAAAGAACAAAGTGGTATTCTGCATTCAATGACATATAGACAGCAAATAGAATGACAACCAGCAATGTTCTACCGAAAGTCGCAGTGGTTTAAATTAGCTACTACTTCTGGTTTCAATAATAATTTCCAAAGAATAAGCACGGTAAGAGGTGCTGAAATGGTGTTTTATATTTATGTTTTACAATTGAGACATCTTCCTAAAAGCAGGTTCTGCCTCCTACCTTAACTATCTATTCAGTCCAGAATTTGTTCAAATGAACGCTTTCTGGTTTCAACTTTATCGTCTTATAATAAAAACTGTAAGTCATAGCAAATAATTGCCTTTTGTTATGAGTTCAGCGTCCGAGGAACATATTCTGGGTCTGATCTCGTTAAGCTACTGCAATCAGTAACAATAGATGCATTACTTCGAGTTTGAGTATTGAAATTTCATAGTTTGGAAGTGCACTGCAGTCTGCTGGTGTATTTAGTAAGAACAGACTGTGAAACAAACTCACTTGTTATTTAAATATTTTCTGTACCAAAAATAAATTCCATCTAGGTTCAGCAGAAAATTGCATAAATCTAACAGCCCATGCTCAGTGCCGATATGACTAGGTCAAAAATGGCATAAAATGTAGATTAAACTATTTCGCTCTATTTAAAAAAGTGTGAATGAAATACACTACAGCGTTTGGAGTAGGAACTTGATTAGTATGATTTTAACTTGATTAGTATGATTAGTATGATTGTACATGGTAGCTCAGTACTTATGAGGGATTGACGTTCCACGGCAATCACACTACCCGCAATGTTTTGGAAGAAAGGAATAGGGAAGGGAGGATGCGACCTGGGAAATTAAGTCATGTATGATTTTCACATTTACCTGGCGTGAATGATGAAAACTAAGAACACATCACTCAAGATGACTGCCCAGAGCAAGCTTTTATACTTTTTCGAATGAGTGTTCCCATCAGACATCGAACGGGGCATAACCCGCATATAAGACGGAAAGAAGAATGTTAGAGTTAGAACTTCGATCCTTAGATAAAACTGAGCAATTAAACAGGAATAATGCATGTTTTGATTTAAGTTTGATTTTTCCAAAAAAATATGCAATCTTCACTCTGATCGTTTAATTGTAACCGGTAGTTGCAGAAATATACAAATTAGAAACAGAAACTATGTCGAAATATGTTTTTTAAAATATGTTCTGAATATTTTTGGCACATATTTTATCTCCAGCCTTAAACCTATATTGAAACCAGAATTGGTAGAAATGTGCTGTATTGTTTTACATATGAAAACGGATAATATAAAACGAGAAACGAGTTCTTTCATGAGTATAGTGTTACTATAATAGATACAATGTTGGATATAATCTCTATATTGAAGCCAGAATCTATGGAAGTTTCTTTCGTCCAGTTTTAATATTGGAATTTCGTAGAACAAAAGTTGCAAAAAAAATTGTGATATTGTTCTTCAACCTTGGTTTATCACCCCACGTATTTGTTTTACTTTCTATCCATTTTCGAGTTATATTTGATTAAGTGCTCACAAAGATGAAAGAAGTGATTAGGCATCGGCAAAATGATAGCAAGTTAGATTGCTTAATCACCTATCCTTACAAGTGTGTTAGGCACACATAGCAAATAGGATGTAAAGTCTCAAACAAAAAAGCGGATATTGAAGGACCAATTTTGCGGTGAGGTTTTCTACTTGTTGATGGCTGATCTGCCAACAGCCAATCAAGTCTTCGAATACCAGGAAAATGACAAGTAGGTCGTGAACAAATCCAATATCACGTATTGTTTCCAAAATTTCAGGTTTGAAGATCTGACCGTTTGTCATTGCCCCCATGATAAGCGATCTTAGGAATTGGATTGCAAAGCCCTGAATGCATGGTAAACTTCACGAACGTATAAAATTATCTTTAAAAAGACGATTACTTCACCCGCATTTCATAAGAAAGGGGAACCAATTGAGCGCATTGTCGCTGCCAACTAGGAGCAACAAGTGACAGCCTGTTTCTCGTTGCAGTCCTGGTACAACAAACAAATTTGATTGAATATTTACAATGCCAAAACGTAGGTTCAGTAGTAGATTCCAAAGCGTATCAGACATTGGTTCTCAGTATGTGTCCCTGTCACACCCGAAGACCACCTCTGCACTAACACAACATCATAATGCCAAGTGATGCATTACGAATTTCTATCTCCAGGGCACAACATTACTGTAGATCTTTATTGGCAGCAGTTGGAAAGAATGCGATGTGTATTGCAGCAGAAAGAGCCAATGTTGGTTAATATTTGCGTTCAAGATCCTGAAAGTTATTACCAGGTTATTGCACAGCTGCAAACGATTTGGCAAGGGTGTTAGATGCTGATGAGGATTAGTTTAAGACCTAACTACGAGTACTGTGTACTCTATTTATACCTGATTATGAGGATGACAAACAGCAAGAGCTTTTTGGTTACTTTCTATCTTCCAGCTTACCAACCTACTGAAATCTAAGCAAAAAATCTATCATTTCTCGTTTGCGTATTGTGTTTTTTCGTTTAAAAATATACATCAATTTAACATTGTGAAACATAACTAATTTATTTCCTGATACAAATATAAACCCATGGAATAAGAATTGACGCATTACATTGTTGCTGCACATTTAACACAATCACGTGATTTGAAAATGTGAAAATGTATAACAAGCTCAAGTTCTTTTCACACGCTTGTTTTTACAGGCTTTGAATTGCGACCCATTTTATGTTGGCATGCAGCCTATCTCGAATTTCACGAGCTTTCTTCCATCAGTCCTGCGCCTTCAAGGACTGACAACTCCTATATCATGTAGCTGTTGAAGAACAGAAGCAGTGTTAAATTTTAAGCTGTATTATGCTGCAATATCTTTACTATAGTTCATAGAAACAGCTGTTTCAATCGTAATGCATGCTACTATTTCATGTAAAGCATAGTATTATTTAATATTAAAAAATTTCAGTTATCAGTTAACCTTATAACTTCTTTCATGTTATTATTTCCTATTCTTCGTTTACACATTATGCGTTTACAGATTAGTTTCAAAGTTTCGCACATTTTACCAGGAATGAAACTATCAGCTGTTAGTAACACTTTGTCATTCATTTTCCCCCTAAAGGTAATTCAGTTTACATGATCTTAATAAGGTGATTATTAAAACATCCTATTCTCTATTTGTTGTACCCACGTAAGTTCGTATTTTTTTTTTTTTTTTTTGAAAAAAAGAATGTAAATCTACCCCATTTATTTCAAAAAGAAAATGTCCATTTTTTATTTCAAACATTTAATGATAGCAACGTATTATTAGCCACTCTGATTTGCTTTGCTGATGACGATGATTTTACTTTTGCAGGAAAATATAAACCATGTGATGTAAAAGGAATGTCTTGCATTGCTCGTCAACAAGGTAAGTTACAATAACGGAATATATTAATCATATTTGATAATACATTGTAAATTATATTATAATATGATAATAATTAGTAGAATATTTTCTCGGTTCGTAGATTCGTAAAATTTATGATAATAAGTCATTTATATTACATTTCATTTAATTTTTTGGAATATTTATTATGGGTTTTTAATATTCAGCTTGTGTTAGTCATTGGCCATACCGGGACAGGAAAAAATAGCGTCGCTGCTGATTTTATCATTAAGCATTTTCCATTCAGTCAATCATATGCAGATGCTAACTATGAAATGCCCAATATGACGAAAAATGGGTTTGATTTTCTAGTCCACTGAAGGCACCTTACATTAAAAATGCTCCGTAATGCTCTCCATTATGGAAGTGAGCGATCCTACTTTTAACTTCTCATTAATTTTAGAAACAGAATATACGAGTAAATCTTTAATATCAATCAGAATATTTTGCAGAAGTCGGAGTATTGTTACACAATTCTAACGTAAACACTTTATTTTTAAATGGGCAAATTCACTTATTCATTACTTTTCAATTCCAGATTCATCATCAAAGATGATAGGAATACTCAGAAATGTTTATACCATATTCTACCAAAATCAATTTTTTTTATTTCACAAAAGCTTATATATGTATGTATGTATATGTATATATAGATAGATTGATAAATATTTGGTCTAGGAATTAATTCGTGCGGTTGGTACGCACACATTGAAGCTGTAGTACAAGCACAAAATACATAAATTCCTTAAGAAAAATATTGTCCATCGCTAGCCACCACTTTCGCCCATCTGTCAGGCAATGTACGGATTCCGTGGCGAAAGAAGTCCTCATCCTTGGAAGCGACCCAGTCAGAGACCCATGTTTCGATATCTTCTGAAGAAGTAAACCGCTGTCCAATCAAATCGTTGTTCATGCAATCGAACAACTAGTAGTCCGAAGGAGCAACGTCTGGTGAATACGGCGGGTGGGGTAAAACTTCCCATCCGACATTTTCTAAATAGGTTTTGACCGGTTTTGTGACATGTGGGCGAGCGTTACCATGTTGAACAATAAGTTTATCATGTCTGTTCTCCCATTCTGGTCGTGTTCTGGCCAGAGCTTGCTTCAAACGCATTAATTGTCGTCGATAACGTTCTCCATTCATAGCTTCACCCGGTTGCAGCAGCTCATAGTACACCACACCTTTCATATCCCACCATATGCACAGCATAACCTTTGCACAATGAATATCTCGTATTGGTTGTGATGGACCTGGTTCACCTGGCTTCACCCAGGTCTTTTTACGTTTAGGGTTCTCGTAATGGATCCACTTCTCATCACCCGTAATAATTCGATGCAGAAACTCCTTTCTGCTCTGTCGTTGAAGCAGCAATTCGCAAATGGTTTTTCGTCTTTCAACGTCTCTGTCTTTCAATTCATGTGGAACCCAATGTGACATCTTTTGAATCATTCCCATGGCTTTCAAGCGTTTGGAGACTGTTGTTTGATCAACGCCTAATGCTGCTGCAAGTTGTTCCTGCGTTTGACACGAATCCTGCTCGAGCAATGCTGTCAATTCTTCGTCTTGAATTTTTTTGGCTGTTCAGCTCGCTCTTGGTCTGCCAAGCCGAAATCACCACTTCTAAACCGTGCAAACCACTTCTGACACGTTCGCTCAGCTAGAGCATGGTCACCATACACTTCCACCAAAATACGATGACTTTCAGTCGCACTTTTCTGCATGTTAAAGTAATGCAGCAGGACACCCCGCAAAAACACTTTATCAGGCACAAATTGCGCCATGTTCACTTAACTACAAACTGGTGTTGTTGACGCTTTAATCCACTGCCATATACTACGAACGATACGCGATAACAGGGGTTTGCAACACATGTGTGCATACACGGAACTGTGGGACGCTCCGTTCGTTGCGCCATCTCTTGTCCACCCGCACGAATTAATTCCTAGACCAAATAGATAGGTATAGATATACAGTAGATACATGGTGTCACAACACAAAATCGAAAACGTTTGAGAGTTGCTTCCTGACACCAAGATGAGGCAAGAAATATGGACCAACTTGTGTGTACAAATGTTTTCTATCGAAGTTATAAGCTGCCGAAAACATGAAAGAATGAATTTTGAGGGTCCATAGTTTCAAAACTATGGGACCTCCTGTAGTCGGGTGAAGACTTCACTTAGGCACCAGTATGTGCCCAAATATCCAAATATCCAAATTTCAGAATCCTGAGAAAATTTTGTAACAATTTTATATAGGTAGTTGGTGAGTACTTCAAATTTTATCTCCGTTGCCAAAGTACCTTTATAAATATATTTTTTTCTTGAAAACAATTTGTAACTAGAAGTAGTGTAGGTGTTCAAAATAGTACTAGTTTATACAAGGTCTGTTCTGAAAGTAATGTAATTGAATTTATTTTGACGAGACTGTACTCCGAAAAGCGGTCTAAACCGTTGAAATTCGTAGTGAGGGAACCCAACTAATTAGCGCTCCGTCGCTCAGTGTGCTCCGAACATCCGGAGAGTGAGAATAGGTCTATCCGGGAGGGTTGTTTTTTGATCTTTTGCAAGTAAAATGCAGCGTTCGTTACAACAAAGATTTGCGATCAAGTTTCGCTTGTAACTTAGCAAGACAACTACAGAAACTCTTACTATGCTCAAGACTGCGGCGAGAATTTTTTTGGTTAGTGAGCACTTTTGGAACCATTTTTGCGCACACCTTCCGCATGCCGATATAGTT
The DNA here is from genome assembly GCF_964235325.1 of Thermobia domestica. Classification (NCBI taxonomy): domain Eukaryota; kingdom Metazoa; phylum Arthropoda; class Insecta; order Zygentoma; family Lepismatidae; genus Thermobia; species Thermobia domestica. The sequence continues at coordinate 69,271,933 of NC_137460.1, read as the reverse complement.
TGTAACGATTTAAGGATCTTCAGCTTTCGGAATGTTTAACATGTCCGTCATTAAACGAACACTTAATCGTCGGTCTGAGGTCAACAGTTCCTTCACTCGGGTCAAATTGTCAGCCGTGGTGGTCGTGGATGGCCGTCTGACCTCTTCCTGGTCTTCCAAAAGAGCCTCGTGGCACAGAAACACTTACCGACCTGACAAGAAATGTTCTTTGTAGATCATAGTTACAGTTTCCGTAGTTGTCTTACCAAGTTTCATGCAAAACTTAATCGCAAATATTTGTTCTAACGAACGCTACATTTTTACTTGCACAAGATTAAAAAGACACCCTCATGGGCAGGCCCGTTATCACTCTTTCAACGCTCACTGAGCGATGGAACGCTGCTTAGCTGAGTTTCCCCACTTCCAGTTTCAACCGGTTAGACCGCGCTTCGACGTACAGTCCCGTCACAATAAATTCACTGACATTACTCTCAGGACAGACATTATATGTATTACCTGACTGATATTTAAAGTTTAGTGACTATACACATGCTTTAGTGACTGCACAAAAAGTAACACAAATGTTTTCATACTTTTCAGAACTAACCAGAGGAAAGAAAAATTGTAACTGCCTTGAGGAGTGTGATTATTATAGATACGAACTGAACCCGATCGGATGTTACAAGTAAGATTTTTACTATACTGTGTATGAATAACCTATTTTCGTCTTAACTCCAATTACCATAACACCATTTCGTTAACCTCTCATATGTAATAATCTCTAATGTTACCTGCTTGAGATAAAAGGGTAAATCTTGGTTAATAGAGACATGTTGCCGCTGAAAAATTTTGCATGTGTAAGTTATAATAGTAGAAACTATAATTTCATATTTATATTCTATTTACCTTAATTTTAAACATCGTTTTGACATGTATAAATCCTTAAAGTTTTTCATGTTAGTTTCTCTACTGAATTAATGAAGAGGTTGAGAAAAAAGAACAGCATAATTGCCATATGCCCTTGAGAATTATCGAGCCTAATTTTAAATAGACTACTGTACTGAGCACAAAACACTAAATTTCTCAAGAAACAGAACTGTTGGATTCAGCCGAAAAGATTTTTTGCTGTCAACACTCCTTAATGTCTTTTGTAAATCTCAAATGTTTCAATATTCTGTAAGAAATATTTAATTGCAAACTGATTTGAAGCTGATCGGTACTTCAAAACGGATGTAAATACTAAGTAGACATTGAAAGCTAATAGCTCCATTGTTCTTTATTCATAATTTTTAACAGCTGTTAAATAGGTGTAGTTCACTATGTAATTGGAATTTAAGTATGCACCCGTATTCAATCATTTCCAGAGAGATTATCCACGAAGAAACGCTATAATATGTGTGACGTTCTGCAAGTCTATATCACCTCCAATCCTGTCTATTGGCTAGTGACAACGTATTTGTAGTTGTTAGCTGAATGATACATTCTCTTTGAGGGAGCATGCTACTTGGTTTTGACTCCTATTTAAAATGTAGTGTAACGTCTCATAAAAAAAATTGTTGATGAAAATATAAGCACAATTACGTAAAAGGGGAAGTATAGCGGTGTCTAAACTTATTGGATTTCCATGAGGGTTATTTTACCTTTAAACTTTCCATACGTGACTTTATAATTCACTCGATTTCACGACAATTCTAAATTTCCGGAAGTAAAAGGGACAAGAAATTTATGCTGTGTTATTCTTTATGCACACAAGGTATGACAATTTAAATTTCCTTCTACGAAATTGTGTGTGCGTGTTTTTTTAATAAGTATTGATATTTTATAGCTTACGAATTAGAAGTGCTTTTGCATGTAATCGGAAGATCTGTATTTACAATAATATTTCAGAAATAAGACTATTTCTAATTTCAGAACGAGAAGAGCTTCCAATGGATAATTGATCTTTGTAATGAAATCCTTCGACTTTTGAGTGCATGTTTTATGACCTGAATTTTCTGGGTGGTATCTACAAAAATTATTACTAAAAACATACATGCAGTGTATACCGTCAGGAAACAAACGTTTTGTCTAGCAATCCTCAGATACAAAAGCATGAAATTTGATTTTCCCAATTGTTCTCAAAATCATGCTATGTCACTGTAGTCTTTCATAAATTACATAAGCTACATCGTGTCACAAACTCCAAATCGAATATTAATTATGCCATTAAGAATCCATCATTAATAAGACGTCTTCAAATTCGTAATCAACATTGTACATTTATCCTCTATTCTTCAGCTTTCACTCTCATTCTGTGCATGTAAGCGGAAATCGCTATCAATGTATGTAAAAGAAATACTATTTCTAACTCAAGAAAGATAACTACATCAACTCATTCTCAGTTTTGGAACTCTGAGTTCTGATAAATACTCATTTGTTGAATGTTATAATTTATCATTGTATATTGTTTCGTTGAGTTTGACAGTATGTACAGAACAAAACTATTGTAAGAACTAGGTGCATTTGCAGTTTCTGAATCATTGTTCTCACCTTTTACACTCGTATTCCCTAATTAAGATATGTCTATTAGTCAAATCATATAGTTATCCTTTCCGTAAACGTAAGCAAACGTAAACTCCATTATAAGCTATATGGTACCGAAAGATAAATTTCATTAAATGTCTAAGAACGGTTACAAAGATTTCAAGGAATCAATTTTGTAGTACAAGTCAGTAAATGACTAATGGTGATGCCAAAACTTTACTAAAGTTTTTCCAGATATGGAATAGTATATTTACATCAAAATCGTAGAGGCTTTAGAAATTAAAACACACAAATATGTATCATATATAAAATAAGGGTTATGAAGTGCTACATATTTAGAAACATGCCTTTGGATTATTTGTATCCCAACTGCACCTTACTTTTCTTATTTTTAAGCAGATAATGTTAGTAACTGTGGTCTCGATATGTTAATGGTAACGAATAATAAATAGTATGTAACTATATATACAGTAATGAAATATATATTATTGACTTAATTTTCAAAATCTACTTAGGTAATAATAATAATGTTTCAATTTTTGTATTACATATTGCATGAAAATATTTTTTAAAAAATATTGTTATTGAGTAACATAAAATTTACCGAGGAAATAATGATGTCATTAAATGAAACATATTTATCTAAATTTTATTTTCAGAAGTGAAGTAAATGCAGTCGCATGCCCAGTTTCTAAGTTTCCATCTATTAGGTTCATGCGCGATGTCGTGTTTGGAAATCTGGAAATGCTAGGTAAGCAAATAGTAAAGAACGACACAGGGTGGCCCAAAACTAGATATAGAGTTCTACAAAGTGTGACATTTTAGTTTATTAAGATAATTAGTTTATTTGCTTCTGTCAGTTCCGAGATTAAGGTATGAGGGAAGAGAGATTAAGAACCAATAATAAAGAAATTAATTCATTTTCTGAATGCATAACAATAAGAAAACTACATAAAATGTCATGAGCCGGTCAGTACGGGACTCTAGGTCTATTTTGGGGCCACCCAGTATTTTTAAAACTGCTCATTAATTTTCTACTGGTCGCAGCATATTCCTTCTATTCTTATCCATATCCACATTTCGAAAGCTTACAGTCGTTTTTCATCATTTTTTGCGTAATCTCCTTGTGTGTCTCCCAAACAGTATAATACTCTTCCTGAAGAATTTTATGAGCTTTTTCTTCTGAATTCTTTATTCAAGGTCTCACGAAATAGACTTCATCCTAAAGGCTACTTTCGTCGTTCCTATCCTTGCTTTTATTTCACGTTCGCACATCCTATCCTCACTAATAATACTACCCAGGTATCGAAAACTAATCTCCCGTTCTGTTGTCTTCCTTCCTTGGTACTGACAACTTGGTTCTAATCACCATGCTTTTTTGTCTTTCTAACATTTATTTTCATCCCATTCTTTTCACAACTCTTTCTCAACTTTTATATATCCTTTATTTGTTTTTTATTTCCTTTTAGGTTCCACAGTAAGCACAATATCATCTTCAAACCGTATACACTCAATCAATCTCTGTCCTACCAAAATACCCTCTTCATTCTGTATCCTCTTCTAAGTTGATGTTAAATAATGCTGGCAAGAGACAGCACCAATATAAAACTCTCCTACCAAGTGCAATCTCTTCTGTAATTTCTTCCACTATTCTAATATCTATTTGTTTCTTCATATATGTTTCTTATGAGTATTTGCTCTTTCAAGTCGAGATCAAAGTCATTAAAATGTCAAATAATAATCCCCAATTTACAAGATCAAAAGCATTTTCTAGGTCAATAAATACAACATGAATTTTCTTCCATTTCTGTATAAACCACTCACTGACTAACCTCAATAATTTAATTGAATATCTTGTGGACTTACCTCTATTAAACCCAAACAGTTCCCCGTCAGCTTGAGCTCCCTCGTGGCTAAGCGGTTAGCGTACGCGCCTTTGGCGTGAAGGACTCGGGTTGGATTCCCGACGGTAGATCATGTGGTTCAGATTTCACGTTAATCAGTAGCTCCACGTCTCATATAGCTTCGCTGCTGAAAGGAACATTAAACTAAAATCAACTCAACTGAACTTCCCGTCAGCTTTTTAATTTGTTATTCCCCGTAAGCTTCTGTTGGGTATTCGATACAAACATTTTGGTGAATGTTATATGAAATTAGTGCTACTGTCACATGTCTCTGAGATCTATTTCTCAGCCATGGCAACAATTGTCGTGTTTTTGTATTCGTAAACACGGATATAGATATTTCAAACTAAGCCCGAAGAAGACTAAGTACTTTATTATCCTCGCATACTTCATTTTCTACTTCAATATGACGGCCACAGGCTATATTCCTACTCTCCTACAAGCCCTCAATATACTATTTCCACCTTTCTAAACTTCATTTCTCTCGCTGACTCTCTTCTCATTTTTATTTCCAACTGAAATAGTAATATCCTTTTGTTTCCCCCGAAGATCTATAAATTTCACGTCGTACATTTTCTCACATTTCCAAACACTTTATAATTCTTTATTCTAGCATTTATAAGACTTCCCATGCCCAGTCTGTTCCCTCACGTAACTCCCTGTTTAAATTATTTTACTGCCCTCTTCTGCATTAACCTCTTTCAACGTCTTTTTTTAATAACATATTTCCTGTAACTTATTGTTTGTGAGCCTTTTTGTATTAGGGGTAACGCACTAATACCTCTGCAATCTGTTGCATGAGAAGTTTAATTTATTTCCGCCGTTTTCTACTACTTGTTCTTGTCTTTTCCTCATTTGAGTATTTTTCTCCAAATTTTTCAACGAAACGTTTTCTTGCTTCTGTGGTTTTCAACTTTTCAATATTCAACATTTTGTTTACTACCTTTCCTTAGCTACATTATTCAGATGAATAACCAAATCGTCCATCACAAGATTGTGGTCAGAGAAACTGTTTCCTCCAGAAAAGAACTTTGCGGTCTTCAAGCTGTTCCGCTAGCTGTCCTATATTCTAACATAGTCAATACGATATCTTCCTACATTTAATGAGTATTTCCATCTATATCTCCTTCTCTTGCGCTTTGAATTTTGTTAAGATGTACCTACGTTTATAGATATAGGCACTTTTAGGAAGTTTAGTGATACTGAAGTCAGATTGTCTACACTATGAACACAAAAACAACGCAGTTAACTTGTTCCTTACATCGAAGCAAAAGAAAAGCCTATGATGCTCTTTCCTGAGAAACCCAGGGAAGTCACTTTTTATGCTCGCAGTAACAATCGTACAGATTATCTTTTTCTGTATAAGAAACACGTGAACTACATTTACTTGTGATGCCCATACATTAGCCAAACTGCCGTTATTGTCACTATATTGCCTGACACTAATAGTATCTCTGAAATATGCACTTCTCAGCAAAGTGTAAAATAAAATACTCCCTTGTTTCTGTCAGGAACAGCGAATGTCGAGTTCTTCCTCCCACTCTCTGTAAATGAAAACCTGATGCCACCTTTCTAATTACTGGAAAATTCGACAGCATTGTGGGCGCTAATTTGAAAATTTTAAAACTACTTAAATTTAGGTATTCCTTTGTGTAGTTGATAAATGTAATATAAAGGAAAACCTTTCTTTACCACTACGTTCCAATGTTAGAAAAATGTGAGAATTAAATGTATTTTTTGAAATTAAACTAATTTAAGTAGTCAGTTTCAGTGTACAAATCCAGAACAATAATAAGTATCTGGTATGTCCAAAGAATTAATGTTCATGTGCTGCTAATTCTTTGAAAAGTGCAAATACCATTAGTTTAAATAATGCTGCGTCCGCAAGCAACTCTAAAAACTATATACTTCAATAAAAGTATTTACGGAAGGTTTTCTTAATTAATTAAAAATATTTTGTAAAGAAACACCAATATTGTCAACTTTGTGCACTCACTAGTTAAAATGTACTGGTAATAAGAATAATGTGCCATAATCTGTGTAAATTGGGCCGCCATTTTAGCGGCTGTTAAGAAATGTCCCTATAAATTTAGACACAAAATTCTAGTCAAAACAAAAATTTATATTTATTATTCTTTTGTAACGGGAATACGACTTATCATAAATCTGTAAGAATTATAATTAGAAAATATATTGCACGCCTATCTTTGAACACTTATTACCGTATTTCCGTTATTAATTTAATTAAAAAAAAAACTTGTTTCCCACAATTGTAAATACACTGATGGAATCTTATGAAAACACGTTCAAAATGCAAAGAAAATTATCTAGATAATTATGGAAATAAAATTGTGTATTGATTAGACAATATTTATTTACAGCTAAAATTGTATACATTGCAACTTTAAAAAGGGAATAAAATATCTGAAACGAATATGTAGTGGCAGCTGATCTGAATTAACTGATATTTTTCTTAATGGTTAACATTGTAATTGATTTAAAAATTCATGTATTTTTTATACAAAAGAAATTTGACGTTTTGTTACGATGTTATGCTTAGGTGTTTATGCATATAGTTAATGAAATACTAAATCGTTGTTTTCAGTAAATGTAATGTCAAAATACGTATTGAATCAAAATTATGGTAATAACGTATATGCTTACTACACATATTATAATATGAATCATTATCTTACTCTAGTATTGGTTCATACATAAATACAAATAGCGTACTTTTCCTATTCTATAATTTACATTTCAATGATTGTAATTAGACATCAATATTATCGAAACATAATTTAACCTTGGCCGCTAAGCATGCACTTCTACTAGAATCGAAATGGGAATATTTGTGACATTTTATTTTGAAACATCAATAAAAATGATTTTAATAAGAGTATCCATTAAACTGTAGTTGTTCTATTGATATTAATTTCATGTGATCTTACTGCAGTAATAAATAAAATTCTACGAAACAAACCTGGTTTGAAGAATTTTACCAATATTATATTTTACGTCGTTCAACTAGAAAACAGTACTGCATTTTCATTCCCCAACACTCTTATATTCAGCTAAAATTTTAATAATTCAAATATGTAGTAGAAGCTTGTGCAGTGCTCGCAAGTAGAGTCATTTTGACGTTTGATAGGAAGAACTAACTAAAACTAGACATAATTTATGATATTTGCTTTTGCCGTACTTCTAAAATTCCCACTTCTGCAAGTAAAAGTAATTTGAACTGTGATATTAAAACTTCTAAATGTTATATTTATTTCAACTTAATTTTGAAGAATCATTTAAGGCAAAATATGGGTTGAGTTTACAGGAATTATCAAGTTTTAGTAATCAGCAAGCAGATTAAACATGTTAAATTACTATGAAATGAAAGGTACTTTTTACTTAAGATATCTTTTAAATTATTTGCAGCAAATTTAGTTGAACACTTCTTTTTGAGAGTAGGTAATTTTTACTTGTGGTAAAAATGAACGAAATTGCTAAATATATTCGGGAAAGGACATTAAATACGGCTCGCAACCATTTGCAATCACAATCAACTACTTAATCTCAACCCTAGGCATTACTGAAATTATCTGTTCACACGCCTGTTTCCATGACAAGGCTTACATTGAATGCATATGAAAATGGAGACATTTACAAGACTATGAATATAATCCGCTTATTTTTCATAAACAGAAAGTTACTTAGTTTAGAATTTTAAAAATATTTATCTGCATTATAGAAGTTGAATATTTGAAATACGATAATATTAAATGATAAAAAAATTCACATGATTTAAAATAATTTTCTAAAATATAAGTATTTCAGGGGTAAGAAAATTGATAATAGGTATCATTAAGCCCACACAAAAGCTAGTCAAATCAAGACCTTACTTAACTAATTGTCATAAACGAAAAGTTGAAAAAATTAATAATATAATTAATACACGAAATTTTGCAATAATTTATGATAACATTATAACAAAACACACTGTAAGAACAATTTTGACAAAAGAGATTCTTACAATATTTTGTACTAGATTTCTTAAGCAGTACATTATTTAAATGCTGTTTTATGTATGGTAATACAGAAGTGGCATATATACAAATATTCAAAAACTCATTTTACTTTCCAGTGTATTTCTATGATATAGAACTTGTGAAAATGTAAAACGTGCATTTGGTTTCATTTCAGGTTAGTTTGAGTATTTTCTCTATGTGTATACACGTCTTGTCTTAACAGAATTACGGATGTTTTCTAATTTCCTTTCAATTTTGAGGTAACAAGGGCCGTTAAAACGGTTCATTATAATGCGTTTCTTTCATGTTATTAGTCTTCCGTCTGAAATATTTGGGTGCAAAACGACCCTCCATTAAATTAATGCCTGACACTGAAAAATATGGTCTTGTTAAGCGCAATACTAAATATTTCGAACTTCAATGTTCATTTCTATTAACTATTTTCTTATTTCAGTGTCATTTGGTGGTACAGGAAGTTTGTTCACTGGAGGAAGCCTGGTAGCCTGCATAGAACTTGTATATTTGTGCATCCTGCAATTCACTAAGATATTACTTCATAAATGGAGGATGAGAAAATCACGTAAAATTAATCCAAGAAGACGTAAAGCGGCAGAACTTTACCGAAATCGATTGGAACAACACCAGTACAGTTCAATAAGCTACATTGAAAGCGATGGGAACAGAACAAGGTTTTGTTGCTTACAAATCAAAGTGTCATAGTGTACTTATTAATTACTGTTTAATTAAGATGAATGGTTGTAGAAATATTGATTTTACTGCATTAAAACTTTGATACTTTTATGTGCTAAATTTAAATAAACTGTGGTAGGCAGTAAACATAATGCAAGTTTCAATTTTGTCTCGTAGGTGTCAATCACTAGAGTATATATGCTGTCAGGCAACGGCATAATGAGTAACTTCTACTACTTGTGTTTCAGTAGTAGAAAACGTGATAGCGATAACTACTACTAATGTAACTGCTCCCTTCAAGTTATTAACGGATTCACTTACGAGTACCTAATACCTTGATACCAGCCAATCATGCATTACTAGTCAGTCATGCAAATCAAATTCCTCCCATGTTTTTGTTGTAATTTACAATAAGCTGAGGTCGATTAATAGTTATTATGTCCCTTCTTTTAAGATAATATCTTCCATTATTATCATTTCATTTTACCACTGCGAACTACTTCGTTGAAACAAATCTGTAGTCATGGTTGCCCTTACTTTCATTTTGAGCTTCTTGTTGCTTGCGAATGGATATCTCTCCAACCTATTTTCACGGGTAGCTTCAATTTCTTTGAACCCTAAAAAATCATGTCCAAATATAAGTTGGGAACGAGTAAATTAGGTATCGAAAAATAGTTTGTAGGAAGTAGATCTCTTACAAAAATGATAAGGTTATAAACAAATTCTTTCTCAAGTGGTATCCTTCATAGGAGTTATTATTAAACAATTGAAGTAAGTTTTTATCAATTTTATACAAGTACTTATAGTATATTTCTGTAATTAAGTCTTTCGTTGACAGATTATATTTTCATACTGTCTTCTATTTACATAATTATTATTTCAATTAGTAACTAACTAATGTGTTAAACTAAAATATCTGTCTTGTCTTTATGCAGGTGTAAGCCTCGCTGTCAATTTGTAGTTTTCAAAAATATACTGAATGAATATCTTACATATTCTACGCTGGATGCTGTGAAACATTTCAATCAAGGAAAAAACGTGATGTTAAAGTAAATCAACTTTTCTTGTATTAAATTCTAGTTAAAATATTAGTTTAGCATAAGAAATTGTAGACGACATAAATATAATTATGTTTATTTCAAAATAGTTGGTAGTATTTAGAGTAGAGTTTAACCAAATGTTAATGCCACAAAAGAATGTAAAGAAACGAAAGAAATGACGAAAAGAATTATATGATAAATATATCTTATTATTTTGCAATTAATTATGTTAAGATTATATTTTCTACAGGATGCTTTGGATAATCATTTGGACCATACTTGCTGCTTTAAGTATTGTGGTGTCACGTGATCTCTGGAACAAATACTATTACAATTCAGTTACTTATGAAGTTGAAGTTGTCGAAAACATGCCAGAAACCAGAGCTATTAATGCATCAATTGCTGTGTGTGGTAATGAAGGAAAGTAGGTAGACTTGCAAATTATTTTTTGTCTATTTTAAAGATGAAAAAGAGGAGAATGTAGATTATCACTTTTATATTATAAGTTTGAAAATTTTATAAATATTAATATTGCTGCGAAACGGATATCATCCAGAAATCTTTCATGAAAGTATTGATAAAATTGAGATTATTTATAATGTGTTCTTGGTATCAGTTTCATTAAAAATGAACAGCTGTGATAACTAATAAATTTTGTTCTACAGTATAAAGCAGCGTTTCCCAACCGGTGTGCCGCGAATGGGTCGCTGGTGTGCCTCGAGGAAATCGAAACAAAATTAATAATTCTATAGCAACCAAATTGCAAGACATAGGAAAAAATTTAATTTGTATTTCACATTACTATGAACCTCTTCAATGGAAAAAAATACTGTAATTGTAATATATTATTGAGCATACATTACTGTGTAGCAGATAGTATTTCGGAAACAGAATTTTATACACATTTCCACGGTTAGCTCCTGTGTTACGCTTCAATTGAAAGTTTATACTAACAACGAGAAATGGAAACACTTGTACGGCACGCGTCAAGCGAACACTCGTAAAACATTCGTAGGTAGAACACTCATTCGCACGTGAATGACAGAACAACATACGTGGATTGCTAGAAAGGTATCCGATCTTATTTTTTCCGAAAATCTGATGGAGTTGAAGCAGGCACGCTTGCGTAAGCCGACCTTGAACCTTCGTGCGCATGCGTGAATTGTTTCCCGCCTGTCGAAAGCGTCAGTTGTTAGCAAGCAGCATCTCAGTGAGGTAATTTGTAGTGTTGCTGCATGTAAGTGAAATGACGGAACAACTGGTGCAGCACTACTTGCATCAAAGTTTGTTGAAAACTGAGCGACAGCCAGGTGGAAACCATTTGGAAGATTCAGACGGCATTCGGGGACGATGCTATGGGCGTCACACAGATTAAGGAGTGGTACAACCGCTTTAAAGACGGCCGAACATCAGTGGAGAGCGAGCCACGCTCAGGTCACCCAACAACTTGCCGAAATAACCAGGTCATTTCCAACGTGAACGCTGTGGTGATGCATGAATGTGGTGTGACTATCCGAGAAATAGTGGAAGAGGTGGGCATAAGCACTTTTTCTGTACATTCCATTTTGACCCAAGATTTGGCCATGAAGAGAATGGCGACAAAATTCGTGCCGAAGCTGCTAACGGCCTAGCAAAAGCAACGTGGTGCTAAAGTCGCACAGGACATGCTGGATTCCGCAAACACTGACCCTGACTTCATGAATACCATCATCACTGGTGACTAGCAATGTTCTTCAATTTTTCCAAATCTGAGTTTGCAGTTACAACACAATCTCACTTTTACCGAATGTGCATGCCCTTGTCACCAGGTACCACACTCAGATCACAGATCATTGAAATCAACATTCAAGGTTTCCAGAGAGTTAAATAAAGTATGTTTTTCTTTTCAAATTGGTAATAGCGTCTCACAACTTTGCAAATCTTTTCCGATAAAAGCTACTTCATTTTGAAGGAAATTTCTTAAGCAAACTTTCAGAAATCTTAATTGAAGAGACATCATCGTCATCAAAAATACAATGATTCTTTTGTTGGAATCAGAGTTCTTAGCTAATAGAGAAGAGCGTAATTCATGTACCTTATCTCTTTAAGACGGATTTCGGTGGGAGCGGAAGTTTAGTAGTTAATTCAAGAAATATAATGGTTCGCTACGAGCTTTCAGAAGTAACTTTTTTTACATTTGACACAAGAAGATTCCAAGAATATTTGGAAAATTCCAGGAAACGTATTTGTTCTGCAATTTTGTTTAGTGTCTGTGCCGGGAAAGTGGCATATAGCGTATAGAAACTAGAGCTTTAAGGGCTTTTGTTGCTTTTCATGTATGCAGCATCGACAGTAAAAGGAAGTGAAGAACAGTATCGCATTTTACGCTTTCTAGCTACAGGATAGATAGTGATTTTGATTAAATCTACTCAATTACAGCACCATTTATTTTCCATAACTTTTGATACGTATAATCAAGTACCTTTGTGTACTTTCTCTTCTCTCTAGAGTTCTACTTACAACATCAACAATGAAACAGCTCTGAATATTGCATGTTACCTTAATTGAAATCCATATTTATTCAACCATCACGTTTATCATTAATACTTTACGCGTTATCAATATAAGCCTTTCTCAATGATGATTAACTCAGGGATTCTTTTGTTTCGTGTATTTCTCAAGAAAATTTCTAAATCTCTCGTTTTAAAACTTTGATAAAGGAATGTTCACGTTAACCCTTTACTGCACGAATTAACTTTGGTGCTGTTGAAATTATTTTTCTTCTTTCTTTCTTTAAGAATTACGTAGGAAAATATAAATAATATCCAATATGATATTTCATACTTTTGCTTCCCGGATATCAAGTTATAAGATAGGTGTAATGGTTGTATTACACTAGTGAAAACAGAATTTAGTGTCAATATCAGCAGAAAGCATGTGGTATGAAAGATTGTGAAACAATTATTTTTTTTCAATGTTAAGAGAACAAATATAGGTTTTGTGAAAAATTTACAAGTAAAAAATGTGCACATTTTGTGCTTTCTATATGCTTTTTGACGCTCTATATGCTTTTTGGCGACCTATGCCACTAGACGAAAACTGTGCGGTAGAACGCTTAACTCCATTGGTGCCATGTGGCATCTCCTTGCGCTATTCGCTAATTACGCATTTTAAGAATATCATTATTATTGTTATTGTTGTTGATTCACTATGATGCAAAATGCATTTTAGGGCTAAGCAAAATTTCATAAAGATTATTCCATAAACTGTTAGTAAGCAATGCGGGATTCATGAGTGTTGCAAGTTGATTTAGATTTTTCACCAGCTGATTTACATGTCTTGTATATTTTGTGTTGCTCATATGCCATTTGACAAAATAAAGCTATTCGCAAAGACCAGAGTTTCATATAATTTTGCAAAACTGTACAGAATTATAAGTTGCAAACACAAGACAATTAAGCTCACTCACGAATTGTTTCATTTTCTCTTTTCTAGAAAGGCCTACTTTCGGTATCTAGAAACACTTTAATGCACACCAACAGCAGTTGTCTGTCACATATGCCAGCTACTCACAGTAACTTCCCACAAACGGTTATATCTTAAAAGTGACCTTCTTAGTAATTTTTGCCACTCAAAATTGCAAAAACTGAAGATGCCCTAGTATCTTTCCTTTCCTTGCCAACGACAACCGACTGCAGTTTCTATCAAATTTTGCGATTGATGAACCAGATTAGGCTACTCAAATTTGTCATATGATGTCATTCGTCCGTACATAAAGAGTACTGGAAAACAAAATGAAAGTAACGACAAATTGCTTCCAAATTGATAAATTGCACTTGTTTCAGAAAATATCATAAAAAGGTGACATGTGGTATTTATGACACTTTTTTCATTATTTACTGGCCTCAATTGTAATAAGTCTCACTTATGTGACCCTAGTAATATAATAAATTCTCCATAATTACATTATGTTTGTGATTATGTTAACTTAGTTCAGCCATATTCATCCTAATCAGGATCCATATTAAAGTACGTAAAACTTTTATTCCATCTTTCCTTCTTGCTATACAGGAATAAATGTCCTAAATTGTTTGTTTCCTTTTTTTTTAGATATTTTGTGTTCGTATTAATTCTGAAAGTATGCAACTTTGTGACTAAATTATAGTCTGCCTTAAGTATGAACATGGTTCATATCGCCTATTTCCACAAATCACAATGTGACTCTATAGTTTGCTTACTCGTGTTTGGTATGTGCGACTGGGCGAGCTTATGAAATTCTGAATCGACGTTAAGCAGAAGTTTTGTTTCTCATATACTCTCCGTAACGAAATGTACGTTCAAGTTCATTATACTAATTACACATGCTTCTAAATAAACCTACAACGAAGAAACATCTTATACTTTATTGAATTTTGAATTGTAACTCTCGTCTTTAACATTCCTACTACCTCGAGATTTTCCAACAACGTATCAATGCAATGGTAGAATTGCGTTGAAGGTTGTATAATTACGATACTTCTATCTGACAAATAACTTAACAAATTTCAACAATAACCTAGCAACAATATCTTATTGATAGATAAAAGTAAATACATCGCTATTATTGCTATAATAAAAATAATAATAAAACAAGGACATATAACCAAGCTATAAGCACATTATAATCCATACTTTGGCTTTCACCCAGTAAAAAATGTTCCGCTTGACTCGAGAACCTCACCTACATTACGCAATACCGACTGTAGAAAGCCTACTAGATGTAAGTTAAGTATAGTAACGCATATTACCACTCCCTGTACGATACTAGATTGTTTTGATATGTATAAGCTTCCCCTTTATCTCCGTCCCCATTTGAATATGTTTGACTTACAATACAAATACTGACGAATATTATTTACAATGTTTGTCACTATGTGTGGAAACACAATTTAATTTATTTGAAGAAAAATTACATTTTATAACAATTACTTTAATATTGTTATAAATTGAACAATCCACAATCCTTATATCCTTCAATATTCATTAAATTAATGCGGCGGTGTTACTGTGAGCATATGAGTAGACAAAATCCGCTTCTGCATTAGAGAACATTTATGACTGAGTATTAACTATAGTTGGTTAATGGTGACAATGGTATGTCTAATGGTCAAGTACTCGCTTTCTAAAGTTTATAACATTCGAAATGTTGCCTATTTTGTTGTTTTCTATGTTACATTATTACTACTACTCATATCTTGATGTTATTGATTTTACCATATTTATTATTTATTCTTTTAATCTTTTTTGTTACTTCTATGTTTATCCTTTATTTTTTATTATATTTTGTATCATATTAGTTTGCCACACGTCCCCTTTTATCATATGTATCGCTGTTTGCGTTTCCGTAATATGTACAAATAATTAGTCGCTAATTCTTGCTGAAGTTCCAATTAACTATAGTTCAATTCCCAATCAATTGAACCATAAAGGAATTTTATAAGCTTGAAATACCAAAGACATGTTAAAATGCATGTAAAAATGCATCTAGAAATTAAAGTTTCTTGGTAATGTTGATAGTATTTAATATAGGTAGGAGATTTATGATACAAGTAGAAAAGCTCACATTTAACCTGTCATTCAACGTAGATAAAATTTCATCTTTGTGTCATTTCATTAAATATTGGAATTTTAAATTTATATTGCAAGGTAACATTTAATTTCTTACGGAACTTAACAACATATCTGTTTTATGTAATAAGGTTTACTGAAATACGTGAAATGTGATAAATGTATCCATATTTATCGACTTCTTTCAGGAAATGTGAAGAAATCTTTCCAAATTTCACTGTTAATGGTATGCTTATTAGCTTTTGTTCTTTGGCAGAGAACATACCAACAAATGTGGCCAACTGTTACATGTTCAACCTAAAACAAACAGGGTAACTAGATAAGTACTTAGTTCTTGTCAAAAATGAGTTTATATTACTACTAGTGTTGTTATATGGTATAGAAGTGACCAAGAACTTTCCTATTTACTTCAACAACCTTTATTGTTCAGCAGTTGCGATCCCAAGCAACGGAAATAAATTTTTACCTTTTTAGGAATCACGTCCATTAAGTTCAAATGTTAGGTGTTACTACAATTTCTTAGCAATTGAAGATTACAGGGAGAAAAAGAAAGCAAGTCAGTTTTACTTTATAATTTTACAGAATTCCACTGTTATCCACTGACTTACCTCCTTCCATTGTAGGTGAAATCTTTAGCACTTATCATCTTCTTACTGTGGGGTTTAGTCCGTGCAAACTGTACCTTCCAGGCTACATAATTCTGCTGTAAACTCATTTTCGATCATATCCTGACTTACTTCCTTTTTCCCTTGTGGTCTTCAATTTTAATTTTATGACCATATTCATCATCGCTAGCGCACCTGTGACCTATAAGGACACACACGCACTATCGCGCAGACATACCACCTTGGCTCTGCCCTTAGTGCTCTTCCCTCAACTGACCGCTACTTTTTTGAATTTCAATGTATAGTTTCAAAATAATAAACAACAAAATAATTTAGAAGTTAGCTAGATAGCTTAAAATGTCATACTACTTTAACGGCTAAAATTATACACTATACAAATGGTTTTGAAAAATGTTATTATTCATATGGTACTATTTTGTAAATATTAAATATCTTACTTTCACAATGTTTTATATTCTAAATTATCTTTAAAAATTTAATTAAATCCAAACACTTGTTGGTAAACATAAGTAGTTCACGTTCAGGCTTGTTTTTAAGATATATGATTTTATTATTATTATTTAGAAATTTTCAAATTCGTTCACATTACAGTTGCATCTTGCTCATTTATACCCCATCAGGATTCTGCCGCCTATAGTCGGACAAATTGTCCATGCCGACCAGATGCCGCGATCGGATTGCCGGCGCCGGACGCCGGCATCTTTCTGCGCAATATTCGACCACGACGAATAGTTGCCTTGGAGAGCGGTCGGCAAACAGCCGAAAATGAGCATTAAATGAGCCGGCACTGCCGTCGGAATGTTGTCTTGCCGAGCAGTAGGCAAACAACCGTAAAGGCGCAGTAAATCCGCCGGCGCCGCCGTCGAAAAGAGGCCGGCATAAGGAGTCGGCAGAGGGTCGGAAACAGGCCTTTCCGATTGTTTTGCCGGCTTTGACGGTCGGCAACAGTCGGCAAAGAGTCGGTAAAGGGAATTTTACTTGATGATTTTCGACCGCTTGCCTCCTCGGCAAAAGGTCGCCAACTTTGAACAAGTAGATCGTCGTGCCGCCGCGGACGAGTGCCGGCTGCCTCCGACGGTGGCAATCCCTCTTTCCGACCGCGACTTCCTGATGGGGATACTTTATTTTTTACACACTAATTTACCAATTTTCCACAGAAATAAGGTTTGAAGTTTAAACTGCTGCTGTTGTATATCAAGGGATTACATAATGATGACTTGGTATTCCCATCGTTAATATTTGTAAAATACCATAATATAAATTTCAAAGAAAATAGTAGCACCAATTCATTTTATATATTATCTAGCAGCAATTGAGTGACTTTGGTGAGAGTAGAGCGAATGCAGAACGAAGTTTTCGTCCAATGCTTTCCCAGGGGAAACGTTGATAGCATCGCTGCTACGTTCCTTCATTGCACAGCCGTACTTACTGTTAGTCATTGTATAGAAGATGCTAAAGCTTGAGTGTCGCCTGTGTTGAGAGTTATTCGGTGTCCAACTTCTTTCATAAAGTTTTTTCATGTATTGTTTGTTCATGATATATGCCTTTACCGGCTCATTAGCAATCAATACATACATATTTGAGCAAGAAACAAGAAACGAAAACTCCAGAGTACACAAATGTGTTATTTAAAGAAAGAACACTAATGTGGATATATAGAAAAGAACTGTGAAACTATTTGGAATCTGAACCGATGTGATAATTAGATAAAGAATATACATTTATTTATCTTTTGTTTTAAAAATCTCTATTATTTTTATGTTCACTGTTGTCTTTCTTGGTATCAGTACACATTATTACAAAAGATTTTCTATCGATTATTTTACAATACCTATATTGTGTTGTTCTCTCCTTCTTACATAACGTCAATTACAGTTTTATCTATTCGGCAGCAGAAGTAGGCTGCACTGAATCACACAAAATAATTTCACTTATGTAAAAGTTGGTGAGTAATTATACCAAGAATTGATCTCCTAGTCAATGACAGAAGTAGTAAGTAAATTTTTGGCTAACTTCAAAGTGATAGGATTTAGAGTTAGAAATAAGCACATCTCAGAAAAAATATGCGACATGTTGTTTCAAAAATCGAACTATTATTTTAACGAAAATTATTTTGGGATATAGTTTTCTTTTAGAAAAATAGATGAGTAAATTGAATTTACTCTTTACCTCTTGACCAACTTAAACTCTAAGCTTAAGAGGGAGGATTGCAGTATTCCGAAAAGTTACACATTGTGAATTGTAATAGTCGAATAATTTAACATATTTTCTACTGCTCAATTGTTTTAAATTTATATATGCAAACTTGCAATACAAGCGGACTTTTACCCCCTCTTACTTCTTTCCATTTGGGAGATTCCAATAACATGATTTGCAATTATAAAATATATTTCAAATATATAGCCTAGTATTTTTTCATTATTTTATATCAATATATTTTGATTGAATGTAGAATTATTTTTATTAATTTATGCTTGTGTATTCACGTAAGGGAACACAGTTTAGTGAATGTTATACCCTCAGTTTCCTTTTTGCTCCCATCTATTAATAATTAGTGAAATTTTTATGCACACTATTTGAACTATCTCTTATTTAGTTAAACTTATTTTTCTTATCGCTGTTTAAAGAACTGTTATATTTTGTTATTTCTATATCCTCCTTCCAAGAAGTACTACTTCATTAGCACATGGACTTCATCTATTCAATACCTAAAATAACATGAAATACGACAGATTATCACTTCTATCCTCTTTCAACTAAAGTTCTTGTTTCCAATTGTCAAAAGGAAAGAGAAACACTAGATTTCTCGGACAGATTTATCAAAGACAATTTATGTATACCCAAGTATGCAATATATTTAGAATAACTTTTGCTCAGATAATATTATTTTTTTTTAAAAAAAATTATCCATTCCTTGGTACTACTTTCATTACACATTCTTACTAAAAATTTCGTTCCTCGAAATCTGAATAAAAACTATATTACATTAGCGCAGTTTAATTTCAGAAAATAATATATGAGCTCAGCTTGAACTACAGGTTAAAATAATAGCCTATTCTTCATCCAATTTGAATGGCATTTGTACCAAAGAAAGTGAGTTGGAAGAGGGAGTTTCGCAATTGTATCTCCTTGAAACCTTATTTCAAAAATATTTATAGTAATTAGGATAATTTCTGATACCATAATGTAGAAGATGGAAAACCTTAGTGCTGTGAGAATAGTATCCTCCATGCGAGCAAAGGAAAACGATAATAATTGGTTACCACATGTGTGCCAAAAACGGGGAGTTAAACTTTTCCTGATATTCAGTGACGAGAGTTGGTTCTAACTAGTACGCTATAGTGTCTCCAGGAATGGGTGTATACCAGCAGGCCAGTGGAGAAACATAAGCAGTCTCCATATACGAAAATACTTGCAAGATAAAACGGGGGTGAAGAACTGCACATCATATCTCTCACCTTTAGTTTGCATTCTATACTAAATCCTTGTTAGTCTTTATTTTTTGATGTAATCTTCATACTATGCCGAACTCCACCTTCCTACAGTATACCAAGCATTCAGATTAAGTCACAGATATTTAGCATCCTTCTCTCTGTCAATCTATTAGCTTACTATTTCACGTCCTCAGACCTAATCCCTATCGAAACCATAGGGACATTGTAGAAGGTGCCTGACCAGCAGTCGGGTTCCGTATATGACATAAAGTACCTACATCAATAGCTACCATAGAACACATGAATAATTAGAATTTTTTCCAAACACCTATCTACCTGGAGGATCCTGTAATGTACCATTGGGATTGTAAAATGTATAAAAATGAGTCCGTCGTATTTGCCTCACTGGAACATTGTTAGTAATGTTCCATAGTTACCAATATAGGATTATAATATTCTTCATTTGTATTTCCAATGATCCATGAATTTCTATATTTTTATTAAAAAATGTATTATTTAGGTTTTTATTATATGACTTAAATACTTTGGTACTCCAAACTTGAACAGATGTTCGTAATTACACGGTGCTTTGAGCACTGAAGTAACCAAGTCACTACTACCTTGCATGAAAGTTACATTAAAAACAAGGTTGTTAACGGGTGTGAATATTTAAGCAGTGATAAGTTTTCTAATGAATAGTTTGATGAACCTGTTGACGGAAAGAAATATACTTTAGGAACCACTCTTTGTACTGCTGTTTTCGGGTATAGCAAGTGTGAAAAATCTAATCTAAAATCTAAAAATCTTTCTACCAATCCAAGCGCATAATAAAAAGATTTTACTCCGTAAGCTCAGTAGTAGTAGTAAAAATCCCCAGCATGAAGGTGTCTTTGTTGGCATACTGTTTAAGTTATATATTACAGCATATGGTAGGTTTACCACAGTAATCTATGAGTATTTCAGTGAACCAGAATGGAGTATTGCATGCAAGCATTTTAAGTTAGTTATTTGTGTTTCAAGAAGAGCAAGTAGAAGTATGTTTGATATAATTGTTGGGTAAATTAACAAGGCATAAAGAAGCATTTTTTTTCTTGTCTTAAGTTAGGTGCATCTTTTTCTAAAAAGTATTTATCAATCATTTCCGTTAGTTTTTTTTTTTTGTCATGCAGTCTACTTAACATATTTGTGTTTAATTATATCAACCTTTATGCAATGCACATTAAAGAAAAGATTCATTTTTGATTTTAGTATCAAACTATATAGTATTGAACAGCATAACCATTTTATTGATGGTGTTTTGGAAATTGACATGAATATTCTAGTACCTGACAATGAAAACCTCAAGGTAAGTTATCGAATAACAAATGGTATCTATTAATATTAATATTTATTACAATGTTAATTTAAAGTGGTTTTTCTAATTGTCTAATTCAGTTGCAGATGCAAGGAAATGCAAGATTTTTTGACAAATGGGATTCATTGCCTAGGAAATACTGATCACTTTAAAAGGATTAATTTTAATAATGGAAAATAGCAGAATAACATTTAATGAGTATTGAATAACCCTTTTAGGATATTTGATAACTTTTGTTATCATGGTGTACTATCGTCTTTGACCGCTTATTTAAGTTCTATAGTAGGTATTTAAAGCCGGATTTTTTTATTGGTCAAGTAAGGGATGGACCAAAGAACACCCAGATACGTTTTGGATCAGAAGGGTCAACTTGGCGGCGTTAAGTGCGAACAGAGGGGAGTGATGTTTTTTTTTATTTTTTTTGTTAAGGCAAATTTCATTTTTTTAATTTTCAAGATATCAGACCCAAGCTTTATATACGTATTATATGTACCTTTCGGTATTTCTTAAAAGTTTTTCAGATATCTACGTGAAACCAGGGAGAGGCCTGAGGGGCGTAAGTTTTCCGATGGGGTGATTTTATCATAAAAAGTACCATTTTTTCCGGTTATAGTGTATGATATGGACATGTGAGAGATACAGCTGGAAAGGGACCGTTATGCTAAGGAAAATGATGTTTTACCCGTGCCTCTAGAACAATAATGACCTTAATTTTTTATAATATGTATATTTATGTGTATACATATGTGTATAGGGCCTACATTCTGTATAAAATTAATTTGTCTTATTTATTTTATTATCTTCCAAATACTAGAATTCTTCCTATAAATCTTTATTCTAAATCTGTGCACCCTGCACTCTCTGCTTCACGCAAATCATATTTATAATTCCACTTCTAGACCAAATTTCTAAGCTCTAAATATTCTTTGTTACATACATCAAAAATATATTTGAAACATCCGATATTATGAACTACATTATTTACACATTCGGCTTCCCTAACACGTAACATCCTTTCACATATTAGCGAGCACTTTCCCCCCAAACATATTTCCCAACAAATTCAAACTTCAGCAAATTTTCTCCTTTGTTCTCAAGATACAAGATTGAAATTTTGGGCACGCATTATGTACAAAGCCCCATATTGTTTGTTAAAATTCAGATCCCTACATCAACCTAGGCTCGTGCCACAGGAGCAAAGTGTCTTGGCTGGATTTTGAGAAAGAATTCGGATTTTGCCCGATTTTTCCGGTTCAGGTGTGTGATACTGACATGTAGTAGTACCGTTGGAAAGGGCTTGGTATACTAAATAAAAGCGTTCGAACCATGACTGTAGGTAAAATAATAATGATACAGACCATTTTTGAAGTATTTTTATATGTATGTATGAAAAAATGGCTCGCCCTCGGACTTTCAAAAAATTCTCCCGACCTTAGTTTTCAAGATACAAGATTGAAATTTTGCACTCATGTCCCTTACGTAACAAAGTATTTTCTAGGAAGGTTCGGGTTTCTTTCTAAGCCCAAAATCTGGCCAGGGGGCTGGCAAACAATTCAAAAAACTTTAATTTCGAAAAATCTCCTTTTTTTTGATTATTCCGTTTCTGGTTATTTTATGGACAAGCGAGTGGTAGCGTTGGAAAGTATCCTATATCCTGGGAACAAAATTAGGAATCAACCATGATCCTACGATAAGTAGTAAGGAAGCAATGGATATTTGAGTTAAAGTCTAAACTTTACCCCAACAAGTAGAAATCCTTCAAGGGATAATAAACATGCAAACAAAATTGCAAGAACTATAAGTTCAACGTCATTCCATAAGTACTTTAAGAAACATACTTCTGGATACGGTAAGTGTTCAAGTATCAACCAACTGAGGGCTATTTCTGAAAGTTACTAGACTAGTTATACTTGTTCACTCACTTGTAATAATAATCTAAATATACGAATGTATGATTCTCAAAACTGTTAAAGTGAAAAACTATCTAAAAGTGTATGAACCAGTGTTACAAGAGCACGTGACTACCTTTAGTAGTGATTCTGTCCCACTAAAAACTTGCGTTTTGCAGTACGCTTGTAATTTACTAATAAAAATGCACAAGAGATTTGAAACTTGCTCCGTGTTTCAATAAGTTTACAAGTGTAAATGGTTCTTACACTTGTAATTGAAAACACAATATTAAGCCGAATTCAAAAAGTAGCCAAGGGCTGTACATAAAACAATCGACTGAATAAAATGCTGTGAGTCAGTCTATGCTACGGAACATTAAAGTGTAAGTCCCAAGAAAAGCGCCTAAGCAATTTAATACTTTTGATTTCAAACATTTAATTTTTATTTGTTTTTTTTCTGATCTACCTATTTCAAGTTCTATTCACTACTGTGTGCTCCATTTTCAAATAACCTTATTCCGCATTAAACTTCAAATACGTCTAAAGAATTTATAGACCAATAATATTAGCCACTTTTAATGCACAGTCCACGAACCATTAAGGTCCTCGAGAGCACAATTTGCAGTCAACATCCCAAACTATAGTTTATTTAACTTCAATTTGAAAAATATCTGTATAATAATCGTCTGCACAATTCCGTTCATTTTAATAGGATATGAACACCAAAACTTAAAAGTTCTTCTTAACAAGTGAATGGTGTATAATTTTGAAGCCTAATCGTAAGAAAAGCGCATTGTATACTGAAAAGTGTTTGAACCATTTGCATTTGGATTTCCTAACTGTCAACTGTCCAAGACAGGTAACCCTGAACGCACCTTTGATTAGAAGAAGAGCAGAACATAGTGAATTACTTAATTTTTTTTGGTATGATCATAAATGTCAAAGAGATGTTGCTTTTCGATTACATGAATACATCAATACTGAGTAATGTCCATTCCAGCTGCAGAGTATGCACACATAATTGAGGAAATAAAGACACAGAAAATGGCAAGTAGGATCCATTTTTTTATCCGATGCAATCCACCGACACATATAGTACGTTAGATGATTGAAAAGACCTCTGACTCCTCACTCCAAAACTTTTCATTTAACTATTAGATGGTCGTTTAATCAGAAACAATTCTGAAAGATTGATCCTAGCAATAATATACAAAATAGTTTATATGGAGCCTTCAGTAGCACAGCCCGTAAAACTTCTGTTTTATTAAAAAGAAAGTGTCAAAGAATATGTAAAAATACATTAAGCGAAGTCAACAAGTTACATATTACTATCTCTCATATAATATTATGGTGATCTAGAACATGCAATTAAAATAAAAATACCTTGAGGCTTGTAGTGTAGTCTACAACTACAGCTGTTTCAGCAGATGTAATTATAGCGGCAAAAGCGTAAACTATTGGCTATATATGGTCCTGTGTTACAGTTCCTCCTTCTAAACAACAGAGAGGTTTAGCGGCAGCGAATAGTGACATGAACGGAATCATCAGTTACTAAAAGGTACATTACCTTCAGTTAATCATCTTTCTGGTCCAATGAAAATACTCTTAGAATGTCAACGTTTCAATTTCGGTAATGGAGTCAAATCGATCGTATGCCAAAGGATATATTCTAAAACATGGACTTTTATGAATAAGATATTTTGAAGCTCTTGTCACAGATAGTGAAATGGTTGAAAATTTGACGACTATGTTGAAAGGTAGTTTCAACATGATCCGATATTTTGTACGTATTCAATATATATTATCTGTTAAAATTTCTTCAAATAAAATAGTGTGCCTTATCTGTTTATCCTGATATGCTGAAAAATGACAAATTTAACTCAAACTGTCTTTTGCTTTTTCGTGAATTTCCCTTCCATAATAAGAATAAGTTGAAGTGTCAATGTATACATTTATCAAATATGCGCACAGTTCAGCTACATGCTAATTCAAACTTTTTTAATCACATCTAATTTCAAAATTTTAAATGATGTCAGTAATACTTATCAGCAGTATTGTGTGTCTCATTATTATTCGCATTACTCCAAAATATTGAATGTATGGTAACAACATATTGCAATATTTATATTTGTAGAAATTAGAGAATAATTTAATAGATAAAAGATATACAATTAGTATGTTTTATGCTGTATTTTAAGATGTATCTTCTATCACCGTACGAGTTTCCAATCATGATGGGACTTGGTTCACTGTACTATTCAGACCTCTTGATGTTCTCACCGGAGCTTAGATTTGAACACATATTAAAAGAAGAAATAGTGGACGATGATGTCCATATTCTTCCTCCTGAGTCTCGCAAGTGTAGATTCCCTTATGAAAATGAACATATGAGGATTTTCAAATACTACAGCTACTCAGCGTGTATTGCACAGTGCTTAGTTGAGAAAAAGTTGGAATTATGTAACTGCACGGACTATATTATGGGATATGTCACAGGTATGGGCAATGTTTGAGCTAAGCTATAATGTTTATTATATCCATATATGTTAAACATTTAATCACACACACAAACACACACACGTATATATACTAAAGTACTATTGAACTAGGTATATACAGTGTTATATTTAACCCTCCGTGGTTACACTGGGGTCTGACACATCCAAGAGAAATTGCATTTGCTTCTGATTTTTTAACTAATGTTTTTAAAAACCTTACTTACCCATGTAAATTCAATTAGCAACACTGCCTTTGTTAAGACTGGTCGCTATGTCTATCACAGAATAGTAAAAACGAAATAAAATTGCAGAGAAGATATAAGAAACATAAAATAAGACAAAAAAGTTTCTAGAGTCCATTGGACCCCAGTGTGAATTCTATGCCACAAAACTAAATCTGACCCCGGAGGCTTAATACTAAAAGTGCATGTTTTTCAGACGATGGTAACTTTTACCCCTTACTATGATAACAAAATCATTAGGAGTAACTTTCTATAGCTTCGCTATTTGTTTAAATGTTTCAAACCATTTGTATGCAAAATTCCTAACAAAATAGATAAACGTATTTTCTTCCTGGCAGTTCACACAGAACTATATAGAAATATAACAGAAATTACTAGGTAGTAAGAATAAGACAGTAACTCTAGTGCAATATCTTACAATCTTGTGCTCTTACGCAACTTCAATCAAAACTCATTTCTCATATTTGTAGGTTACGTGAGTAACGTTATTCGTTCTTTCGTGGATTAATTTATTGTTGCTCGACTACAATTCGTTCGGCTCATGTTTGATTTGTTGTTATACGTTCTTTTTGGTCTGATCAAGTTAGAATAAAAAAATAGAATTGTAGACGTAGATCGGCTTTCGGTAGCTTGTTTTAAATAAAGAAGATGAAATAGAATTTTTAAATAAAAGGATTGGATTTTTAATGCTCATCATGCTCAGAAACTTGGTATGGCCGATTTTCGTCCAAGACATATATGGTTTATGTGGCTTCTAGGTAGGTATGTTGTAGAAATTTTACTTCCTCATATTATTTTTTTAAGTAGTTCAGTTTTAAGCGACACATTTTGTTTAATAGTTGAAATAATAATGTATAAATAGTAACAATTGATATGTATCTGTGTCTATGTTGAGTACATCTGGAGAGGCACTCATTTAAGGTTTTAAAGCATATTTATGAATTAGTTAAGTGTCCTTTACGTTTTAACAATCTGCCAAACGGCAATTGTAATACACTTCCAAAGAGAGGACTAATGTTTCTAAATTTTAATGAAGTTTGAAAGAAAAAAGAAGATAAGAAAAATGAATATTTATCTTACTCTGGGAAGTGCTTAGGAACAATACAACTGATCAGCTGGTAATACAATAAGAACATTTAACGCCTTTTATAATAATTATCAATCTCATCAAAACGATAGCGCAACAACAATCAACATTAATCATTTACTTACATGCGGTACTATCATCATTGTAAAGTAAATAATAGCCGTAATAGTGACATATAAAATGATAACATATCGTATATCACTTTATCTGCATCACAACCGGAGAGGCATTCTCTGAAGGTCATGAAGGCGTACTTGCAATTCAGCTGATCAACCTTTATGTTTAGCCAAACTCTCAAAATGGGAAATGTAACACACGTTCCCAGCAGGGCGGTCCAGGGTTGCTGAAATTTAAGAAGTTTAACATAAAAAAGTAAAGCACAAGAAAAACCAAGTCCCTATCTTACCATGGGGGCGTTTAAAAACAATACAAGTATCAGCAAATAAGACGATATGGAAATTTAACGCTATTGAATAAGATTGTTTTATCTCAAGTATCAACAAGAATGAGCATTAATCATAAACATATATGCAGTTCGATCATGACTGTAACTAAGAACCAAAATAAACTTCCAATTTTATACAGGATTTTGTTTTCCCAAAAATACAAAAAATAATAGATTACAATCAGTTAGTAGCAATGATATAACAGGCTCGTTAATGTTTCTAGTTTCTTATAAAGATGATTAAAAAAACGTTTATGAAGCTGTCGAATCCCGGCTTTTCATATACAAGTTTCTGTCTAATAGTTCGTGTTAAAGGCAAATACATTCACTTATGTAGAAAAGAATACCTTTGAGGCATATGAGATAATATCACAAAATATTGAAAGCATCCAATTGCCAATTACCTGTATTTATTCTTCAATCTGTAAATAATTCCAATTGAGAGCACATTTCTTTCCAGCAAGTTCTCCGAGAACAATCTCTTGAAAAATATATTTCTTCTTTTGAAACCTGACAATAATTTTGTCGAACAGATTGTTGACTGTGTATGCCATCAAATGTTTAGGTTAAAATAATTTAATTAATTTTCAATAGTTTTCAGCAAACTTAAAAAGTTCCTTACTGACTTCTCTATGTCTCTGTGTTTGTGTGTATCTGTTATTTTTGAATTTTACAATCTTGAGATCTACATTCGATGGTGCAAAACCAAATTTATCTCAAAGAAGTGATGGAAATTTCCGCGTGACTCTTACCGTTCCAAAGATATTGACCAGAAACATTCCAATTTCGTCGGATTTAAGGAGACATATATCGGAAACCGTAAGTTATAGAGTGATTATATTGTTGTGGATCAATACCAATATTGATCTAATAAACATTCCACTTGTTGATTGCATAATTATTATGTCATGAGTTATTGATTCACTACATTTTACATCATTAATTAATGAAATGTGCTCTCATATAAATTTCGGAAAAAGTAATTCTTTATAAGTTAATTCTCGCAATGCTCTTGGAGTATTCTCAACTGGTTGAATATTCTCTTAATTTTTGCTATTAGCACGATTATCCATCTACAAAAAAAAGTACCCTCAAAAAATAACGTAATCAAAGAATAGGTTATTTTTCTTAGAAAAAAATCCTGTACTTTTTCAAAAATCTTAATATTATAATGTATTATTGACTGCATAAATTCTGTTCATAATGATAAAACTATTTCTACAAATATATTTCTCTTCAATAATTAACGAAGTTGAACAATAATACGTACTCTCCAGGATTCATTTCACAGATAATTTGATTTTTACACTACACAAAATGTCAAATTTTATTACATACTTTATTTCTTTACAAGACTCATGTGAGCTAATAATATTTATGCTAGCTGTAATAACTTGTTAAAATGAACTTTCACACATGATTCATATGAGTTAACTTTCAGCAAAGGAGAACTGCATAAATTAAACTTTCACTAGGCCGGCAACAATGAAAAGTGGTAACAAAAGTCTTACATAAGCTCTGAAGGTCTTAGGCAATCTTTAGAATAAGTCACATATGCCTCTATAGTTATAACTACTATAAGGAAAAATGGGACAATAAAAAAAAAGAGAAACATATCACTTCTTATTTGCACTATTACTGTTCTGAAAGTTTTTGGACTTTTAATTAATTGTCTTCTTTTCTGGAGATTACGTCTGGACTTTCACAAACATCTAAATGGTACCTGGCGAACCTAATCGAAGAAAGACGAGCATAAGACGAGAACGAAATTTGTATCTTTACTGACATGTTACTCATTTGCTTCTAATAGGAAAAGAATAAATGATGTAACACTATTCATTCCTTCGTCATTTCACACATTTGTTCTTTATTTATCTTTTTAATACCATTTCGTGAACTCAGAATTTTTCCCTATAACAAAACATCAAAGCAACAAATATTGGTAAAGTTTACTTGTACAGTAAGTGAATGCAGTCACTTCATTAGGATTTGTATGCCACTTTGAACTTTTAAAAAAAGTATAGAACGAACTCCATTTAACTCAACCATAATCGCAGAGCAGCTATCACGTAAAACGTTCAATTGCCAATTTACCAGTACACTGCCTGCCACTCGCTTCGAACTAAAACACGAAGACACGAGACAGTGCTGCCAATCTGCTAAAGATTCTTTCAAACAAACTCATTTCTTACAATGCCAATATACAATATTACCATTTTTACTTTTTTTACCACAGACTTCTAGATCGCAATTTTAATCATGTTCTTTCTAATAATACAATTTCTTATTCTATTTTTCTTTCTTTCTTTTTTTTCTTTTGTAAAGGGATGCTTCATAATTCTTCGATTGGAGCGGCTACGTCACACATCACGCATCATATTGTTCGAAATTTTAGTGCACGTACTAACTGCTAAACGCGAAATAATATTTGTCTAACATTATTTGTAATTATTTGTAAATTATTTTATTTGTATTTGTAAATTATTTGTGCTATTTGCATAAATATATCTAGGTGTGATTAATGGAAAAATATTTGTATTATTTGCTTATACATATCTAGGTGCGACTAATGGAAAATTGTTTTTGCTGTTTTGTGTATCTAATATATTTTATTTTTTAACTTTTTTATAATACATGATGAGCGTGTTCAGAATAAACACAATTACGTATCCATTTTCTATTGTAATTTATAGATCGGCAGAAACTATGCGATGACCGTGGAAGAGAATGCCTGCAACGTTTCACAGGTAGGCAAATTATGTTGTATTTTCAGGACCATATTTGACGATGTGTTTCTACATTTTTCGTATAGTTATGTGTCCAGAGATATTAAATTGATTTATCATAAGAAATATGTATTTAGTAATACTCATGACCTATAAATACAGACTATCGAACTTTTTATATGAAATAAATTTAAAATGAGCAGAGTAAGATGAGGGTTTAATTAAATAAATAATAATACAGGGATAAAATGAACCACTAGATTTGAAATATATAAAAGTATACACTATCAGATGACAAAGTTGAGGTTAAATTTAAGATGTGTTTTTACGTGTATTTGTGTAAAGGTGGGATGGGACGTATTTTTATGCGTATTGAATGGTAAATCGTTTGGCTCTCCCTTGGGTGTCTAACGTGGTAAAAGCTACTATAATACTGTAGAATTTAAAACTGACTATATAATTGAATAAAATATAATGTAGTATATTTGTACTTCACTTCAAGAAATTTCAAATTGGACTTGACGAGCTCGTCTTTTGTAACTTCGATTCAGTTTCGCTGTTCTACTCTTTTTCATGTTGATTATTATATTGCATGGTCATAATGTTTTTGGCTGGTTCATATTTGCAACTAGTACACTCTTAATACTTTGTAATAAATTTGCAAAGACATGCGTATAACTATTTGTTTATCATTATTAAAATTCTACTTCCGGGCATTATTATTAATTTATCTTTGGTACGACTCTTGCACCCTACCTAAGAAGAACCAGACTATCAGGCAGGAACTCCGGGATTGGGGCTTATAATGTAATTGCATGAGGTATTTTCTAGGATCTCACTTGATTCTCCATATTGAGTCAAGGCTTGCTTCTTGACCGTTAATTTTCACTTCTTTGAGGAATATGTCCAGATCATCGTCAATTGTAATGACAAGTTTTACGGTCATATCCATCACTCCTATTATTCTTCTAGTCATTTGCTGGTTATTCTACCTTTGCTAATGTTTTCTATGCGGTGTGAAGCTTCAAACAGTGGATATCTGCTTTTGTCGATCTCCATTTCTTCGACATATGTGAAAATCAGCAGGATAAACTTCAATTTGCGATTCAAAACAGACATATCATACGCTAAAAGTATAAATATAAATAAAAATTAAAGTGTGCATATTTTTGAAGCAGTGTCAAAATTTGATAAGGTGTGTATTTGTAGGGCATAAGTAAAGTACTTGAGTTTCTTAAGCGGATTTTAAATTATTGTGGTCTTTAAATGCATCTTTCAGAACGGTTCTATTTATTGTATATTGTGTTTTGTACTTTATTGAGTGCATCGATTCACTTGTTTTAAGTTTCACAGAAATGACTTACTTTGCGATTGATAGCAAATGTTGACATTGTGAGAAAATGAAAATGAGCATCACTAAATTCAATAACAATAAGAACACAGACAAACAAGAAATTGGCAAAACTGTATACATTTGGGAAATTCGAACGCTGCTCTAGTGGACATTCTTGTTGTCCATCTTCAACTGCAAATATCATACTTGATTAGCAAAGTGTATGAGATTAACTGAGCAGACCATCTATGACTGACTTGTTTAGGTGTAGCACGTAGCATTCCAAATGAATGCGTCTACTAAGTTATTCATAAATATTTCCAAATATAAAAGTGTTTTAAGTGAATTAAACTCCAAAAATGTTGATTTCCATTTAGAAGAACAAGAGATGTGAGACGAGTCAGAATCAATTTTAAGTTATTAATGATATCAGTTCAGACTTCCGCTGTACTAACTTTCTTTTTTCTTTTTCCTAAAGGATATTTAGACAGCACCAAGGCAAAATAAAGCAATATATTATTATTATACAAAATTGAGTTATGTATATGAAACTACAGGCAGTTGTGTGAATGTTTATCTGCCCATGCAGGATGGCAAATGGATGTAATCTGGTTATTTTCTTTGCAATCTTTCTCGTTTTTGTATTTTTTTAAAGATCATAGAAGACCGAAACACAACTGGTTTACTTTCTAATGCATACATACATGGCAAAGTCTCCCATTCTAATATAAAATTTTCTGACGTTGTAGTATGTTGTAACAAAGTTATACAACAGGACAATATTAGCTCTACTTCATAAAGATCAATTCCAAAAAGTATATATAAATTACTCATACATTTCAAAACTAAGAGTTATTCATACACATATTAATTAAGTGATTAGAAAAGTATAAAATAGTATTGAAATTCACAACAGCAATGTAAAGAGCTAAAGTATAAATTTAATTCAAATATATGTTTATCCTACATCTGAGTATATTTTAAATGTTTATTATTTAAAGATTTACAAGATAAGTTAATGCAATTGGCTTAATCTTCTTCATTATAATAAGAGCCCATATTATTTATGTAGGTGCATCCGAGAACCTGATATGTGATATTTTTGAGAAAAGTGAGTTATCTTCATTCATTCGACTTCTTGTAAAAAATGCAGAGCTGTGGTAAGTTTACAAGTCCACAAAAACTTGGAGCGCACACCGTACCAAGAATTACAATTCACGCTTGTAGCGTGCAAGAACCTGATATGTTCATGCTGCATTCTACTCTTCCCACTTTTGATGCAAACGACATTTTAGTGGACTTTTAATGATACACAACACAGTTTCATGATGCATGGTCGTACTTTCCTATATTGTGACAAGAATTTTCGAATTTTGAAAAGAAGAATACAACAACAACAGCAGTTTACATTGCACATATGGGCCGACTTCATCAGAACATGCAAAAGAGACAGATCTTTCCAAGCAACAGAAATGTCGAGAAATATGTTACTTTCCCTTGTTTCTGTTATTTCATCATTAGTCTTCTCCAAAGAATGTGTTCAGGGTGAACTTGTTTGCATACAGGAAGCTTACAAATTTATAATTACGAAGGTGGAATCTGGTATTGTCCATATCGCTTACTCTTCGATATAACTAAATGGCAAACAATCATCATCGCCATGCGTGGCCAGCACACACATCTTTATAAATTTCTTGCGCTGTTCTTCGGATGAAGAAACTTGTCTACTGCGAAAGTAAAGGATTTGGGAAAGCTTCTTAATTATATTTCACCAGATTTGCGAGACTGCTACGAATGTAAAGTAAGCGTAACCAATTCATCTGCACACGGCTTAACAGGAAGCTGAACACCATCAAAGTAAGTCACATGTTTCCTTATTACATAAGAGAAATAAATCAACAAGTACTTCTAGTTGAGGATGCTCTTTCGATTGAGCTGGTAGAAGAAAAACGATGTTACATTTTTTACCTTCTTGTACACAAAGCCATGTACAAACGGAGTGAACACACTGTATAATCATTATAGCTCTACATTTAATATGTTGGATTTAATTTAATATGACTTTTTAACATTTTCTATACTATTGATATTACCATTGTTATTGATACATTAGCAAAATATACAATTTTTTGGTTTAGTTTAGCGATGGCAGCAACCCGTCCTATAGACATTACACTCGTGCCCTTTATTGTTTGTTTGTGGTGTTATTTATGAGCGGTTGGGATAAATGTTCTACTTGAATGCGAAAGAAGCCCATTGAGAACGATTTGAATGTCACGTATATTCAGAGTGTAACCCCAAAGCAAAAAAACAAGTTACAGGTTTTTGCAGGTCAACATAAAGAAAAAGATCTAGACGCAGAAAGCGAAATAGAAACGGTAGCAGACGAAGAAACTGGTAACAATCGAGACTAGTGTCACCATCATGTAATATATCAGGTTCATGCGCTCTAAGAACTGTCTGTCGAAAGTGTCATTTTCGTTTTAAACAATTGTGTATGTAATATTTTCTCATATAACCAGAAAGCGAATTCTGGATATTATGTCATGATCATTTACTAAATACTGAAACCAAAGTGTAATGATCAAAGCAGTTAATGTAGGTATTATAGCCCGACAACTTTGCAGCTCTTTATTTCAAAATGCTTTAATTGTAAGATATCAGGTTCTTGCAAGCACCCATAATTTTGTCTAATCCTCCGTTATAAATATGGAATGATAGGAAAAGAAATAAATATATTTTTTTCTAAATTTAATACATGTATATCTACCCAAAAAGTGAGATCTTGAGAATATCCCTGAGAAGTATACAGTTTAATTAGTATGTTTATAGTGTAACTGTGTTCTTTTAAAGACAAACTTCAAGTTATTTCTACACCCGGTGAAGGAAATGGACTATATTGCAATTGCTTACTTTTGTGTGGTGAATATGAAGTCCAAACACGCAGATATGGAGAGTAAGTACTAATTTTATGCCTATTTTAAATATTTTTCACTTTCTTAATTTGAATTTGAGACAGGCTGGTCATTATTAGTAGAACGCAAATAAAATTTGTGTAATAATGTTTGTACATCCGTTAGTTCGTTACTCCATAAAAAAGTTTGGAACAGAAGCGAACTTACGAATTTTTTCCCGAAATAGATAGCTAGGTGATTAGCCCGCCCTAGTTCTTTAATAGAATCAGTCTATAAATATGAAAACAGATAACGTTGTTTTACGTTCGTCCCTTACTCTACACGATAACTCTTAAACGAAAGAAAATTTTTGAATCTTCCTGTTGCAATAGATAGCTAGAGTAATTATCATAGCCAAATTTATTAATAAAATGAATCCGTTAAGATCTTCAATGGAGATGGCTGTGACTTGACTAGTAACTAACCATAAATTAATAGCTACTATTTAAAGTATTAGAAATATTTAATAGCAAAAGTATTAAAAGAAGGTACATAAATTTAAAAACTGAAACTGACCTATTTGAACTACTTCTAGTTTGAATAGACTGTTAACAGAGGAGATAGAACCTAATCGTGCTTCCTTGTATCAATTCTAAATAGCCTTATTTCGATGTCACTACCGACAGACGGGGAAGCCGAAAAGTGTTTTTCTTTTATAAGACTTCCAACAGTAATGCATAGCGAAGTTTGGACCTCTAAGAGTAGTAAGAATATTGTGAGCAGTAATTGTTTGATCTACTGAGTAATGTAATATGTATACAAGTGATATTATGTTAGTTTGTTTATATGCCCAAAGAAACAGTTAACTTAGTTTATTGTTTTAAATTCGCATAAACGGTAAATTCTTCATGCAATATAAAAGAAGTAACTAGAACTACGTCTCTTTTCTTGTATTCTCAGAATTGATGCCGATCATCTTGTGCCTCCAGGCCAATATTTCCGATTGTATGGTGCATTTATTCTCTCAAAAAGTAGGACTAGATTACGAATTCTTCGTGATTTGACCGACATCACAGGTAATATTTTATTACCAGTTTTGTGCTAGTATATACATTTACATTACTCAATTCACTTATGACTTTTATTGTAATTCGATGCAAGATTAGATGTTGAGAGAATCTCAAATGTATCCCAACAAAATATGTTTTTCACTCTTTCTTGCAGATATATTTCCTCTCACAATAAACTATTTTTAAAAATAAGACGGTGTAAAAAAATTAAAAATAGATTTTATCGTGGAATATAATAATTTAAATTACTGTTTCACAGTTATCTTAAATAAATATGTATAATACAATTTGAGAAATGAAAATAAGAAAATGTTTACAATAGCTCTTACTTATTATGTATAGCTGAAACCGAAACATAATATAAATACATAGCTATTGGTATTTCGGTAAGGCTAAAATTTTAATTTCTGTGATGGTAGGAGTTGGTTGATTGAAGTACATACTTCCGGTCTATAGAATAATTTTTATCACTAAAAAGGATAAGTTTCCTTCCCGAAAGCCTGGAAGGTTGGTACAGACACTTGTAATAAGAAACACTGCTTTCCAAACAGTAATGCGTGATATAAATTCGTAAAGTTTCCAATACATAAGTGGAGATGTATATTAAGTTATTATTGTTATTAACAACGTATCAGAGAGAATAAAACAAATTTCACATGGATAAAGATTAATTTATTAATTCTAAACTGAAAATATATTTGTGTACTAGTTGATTAACACTAGAGCAGTTGAAATATTTACACCGTCAACGTTGGGTAATGAATGGTGTACAAATGTGTCTCTGTTACATGTAGTGACTCTTCTTTTGAACTAATTGAATAAAAGAAGATTATTCTGAAGAATAATACATTTATTATTTATTTGCTTAATATCAATCAGTATACTAAATTGGTAGAAAGTTTTTTCACCAGCACTTGCTTTTTTATTTTGATGTACGCTTTTCAGAAAAACATTACAAAAAACCAGTATCTCTAATTAGGAAATATAAGTTGTAGGAACTCAAAAATAGAAATACTGGATCTCTTTTACGAACGAGAGAGGAATTGAGAACCACAAATTTACTTAATTGCATATATTTCACTGAATTGATATTTCTAAGATTTCGTTTGGAAGAATTATTCTCTGATGTCCCAATTAGAACACTTGTGCAAGTTTTTTATTATGCACTTTATTGTGTATTTACATAGAAACATTTCCTTCGCATAACACATTAATTAATTTTATTTTTTTATTAATTTAATTTATTCTTTTCCATCTTATGTAGCTTACCTTATTCAAGTTTTCCAAAATCTGGTGATAAAAAAATATTCTGAAACTCGTGCAATTTCATCCGTGATTTCGATTATTCCTCTTCAATTCATCTCAATATTATAGTAGACAATTTTCCCTAAGTGCAATTTTCTACTAGTCACGAGTTTACACACAATCTAAATATTGATAGTGGGAAGATTAAATAACTTACAGAATGCCTCTACATGTCAGCGTCTTGAGGGTGCTTTCACCAGTGTATTCCTTAACCAATTAACCTACGAGGTATTTTATTACGTTCTGGAAATTACGGCTTTTTTCAACAGTAAGACGTTCTTTAAACAATTTTCCCGATATGCTGTGATGATTGTCTAAATAGTTGATTTTATATAATAATACTAACATAACTCTTGTTGTGTTTTCTTTACAAAATTGGAACTTCCCTCTTAGCCTTGTTAACAGTATCATCAGGACTAGTACTCGTCTAGTGTATCCTTTTAGCTAGAGCCAGAAAATAAAGACAATACTGAGGAGCCATGCCTCTCTTATTACACTGAAGCATTGACAATTGGTTTAACCAGATTATGAGCAAAGCACTCAATGTCTTTATGGGATTGACCTGTCCCTAAATATGGATATTTGTTGATAATATATTTTCCGTCTTATCTACTCCCATCCAATATCTTCCCCCATACTTATCGGATTCGGTGCTGTAAATCATGTATCCTACAAAAACAAAAAGATAAAAGTTAAAACTAGAATTACTTTCTCGTACATTTATCCCTGAGAAAGAACAGAGACCTGAATTGACTCAAATTCTATTGAAACCAGTATATGAAATTTGCAACTTTTGTGCTGAGAAGAATTTGTCAGATAAAAGAATTTCCAGGTGAACTGTATAGAACTTTATTTGCGCAGTGCAGTTGCAAAGTTTATTTTTTTCCGATTTTCAAATGTCCACTGAACTTGGCATAATATTTATATTTTTCTTTGTTAATTTCAAACTCAGGTTTTGTTTCTTTTAGAACTTACAATTTCTTTTTAGAGGAAATATCCTACTGCATAAGGTTGAATTATTTTTTTCTGAATGACTAAGATATTAAAGATTTCGTTTACGGGAAGGATGTTATGACCCGATAATCGCCTTCAGAAGTTAATATTAATATATTTTTCTCTTGACCCCTTGTTCTATACTTTCGAGTATTTGGAGCTTTTTACTTTACTAGCAGCTTATGTCTTCCATTTGAGCAAAACTTCAATTTTAATGTGGTAGCAATGAGTATCCTACAGTTGTTCGTTTTTAGAGTTGAGGTAACATTATGTTTTTCAGTTTCGCTGCGATATTTAATCCATGTGGGACGGGGATTTTAAGTTTTCGGGTTTAATCCTTAATCTGCATCATAAAACTAAAACGTGCAATAATAATTCAAAAAATGTGTAAGTTTTACGTACTACGGTGATGCCGCCTAGGCTAAAGGAGACGGTGATGATGAGAAATGAATGAAACGGTGGAATGAAGAAAGTGTGAAGAAACAGAAGAAACTCTTCGAAACCTGGTGTTTGTTCCACCACAAAATTCACTTCGTGCGAGCTGGGATTGAACCAAGGAATCCATGCAGCAGAGTTGGAAATTCTACTACAGAGCCATCACTGCTTCCGTATTAAATCATTGTCAAAATTGAAGTAATGACAAGCAGTTTTCAATACTGGCGCTATTGTTTCTCATTAATTTTTAGTTTTCGAACTTTTTTCTCTTTCTTGTACTACATGTTCTATAATTGTGTCAGTTTTTGAGTTTCCATATCTATGCAAACAACCCTAAAGGTCTTACATCAAGTAATCTAAGTATATTTATTTTTGCACTTGTCCCCTAATTTTCCTCCATTGAGAGATAAATTCCAAGCTTTCAGATTTTCCTTTCGTCTGCATCACCAATCCACGTTTGTATTAAACATTAATTTTCCATTGGCTTCTAGAAGTACCCTCTAGGTTTTGCATCAAATGACGAAGCTATATGCATTTTGTTCACGCCTCCTAGTATTCCTCTTTAAAAGGGGAATTTTCCAGTTTTTTTTTAAACTTTTCAATTTACTTGTTCCATTTACTTTCCCTGCCTACAAGATGTATTCTGAAGAGTTTGAATCATTTACGATTACTTGTAACGTTATGGTAGTTTCAATATACTTCTTAGTTTTTCTCTTTAAACAGTGGAGTTTTTAAGTTTGGGGAATTTTCCACATGTTTTAAAACAAATTCTACACTTCTACAATAATTCAAATTGCTCGAAATATTCTTTCTTGGATGAAGAAAATTCCAGTTTTCATTTTTTCCCGTTATTTGTGTCACCGATCTTACATTGGTGTCAAATATAAAGTTTCATGCATGAAAAAATGGGTAGAGGTAATGTATTGATCTTGACAGGAAGTATTATATTTGTCTTGAATCAAGTGACGTAATTTTGGCACTGGCACGTAATTTACCTCTTTCGAGGTAGAATTTCAAATTTCGGTTATCCGCATTCACCTCTATCACAAATTCTACACGTGTGCCAAATTAAAAGTGTACACTTTTAAAAAGAAAGGAACTTGCATTTTTGGAATCGAGGGTCTTAATTTTGACCTTGCTCCTTAATTTATTTCATCTGATGCGGAAATTTCCAGTGAGTCCTTTCTCGCGAATGGGTAGAGATAATGTATTGATCTTTAATAAAGACATGGCTGTTTGAGGTTAACGACGCATCTAATTTTCGATGTACTATATTCATACTAAAGAAAGATTCCTAAATGTCTTTGTGTAATATGCACACTGCGTGCTCAAACCTGAGAAGTGGGCTGGATCACGTTGTACCCCATGATATTTTTAAAATCACTTTAAAGGTAATTATTTTTCGTCTACAGATTTATAAGCAGTAGGAAATTAGCACAGCACATCTGATTGTTAGAGAGCAAAGTATTTCACAGCTATGACACATACGAAGTGAGGAAAAGACGGATGTCCATTTTTACTAATTTTACACGAAACGATTTATTTCCTAAACTAACCGTCGAAAATACTTTAGATTTGGGTAGCATGTTCATTATTATCTTGGAAACTAGCTTGCAAAATCTATTCACAATTTTTATTATTGTAAGGAAAATAGTACAAATAAACAGACGTGTGATTGGTTTGTACTGGGAGAAAAGAGGGTGTATTGCAGGTATATTGGGGGAAAAAGGCAATTGCTTTATTCGTTTTAAATTACAAACATTACTATTAACATATATTGTTTTCTTCCTTTGTCGTTTTTATTCTCCTTTACTAATTACTC
This sequence comes from Thermobia domestica, assembly GCF_964235325.1. Taxonomy (NCBI): domain Eukaryota; kingdom Metazoa; phylum Arthropoda; class Insecta; order Zygentoma; family Lepismatidae; genus Thermobia; species Thermobia domestica. Next base: position 69,232,042 of record NC_137460.1, on the reverse strand, counting down.
CTTTGAGAGTTCCATATAGGTTTGTGCATCAGGGCTGAATACGACTTTGACATTTTCCAGATACAGCCATTTTTCTTCCTAGATCGGCGACTTCCCTTTAGAAAAGAGGAAAATATCTTGTAAATCACACCAACAATTATCGTGTTGATCATAGCATCTAATTCAAACTGTTCTCAATCGATTGAACCCAGTATTTTTTTTTTACAACAAAACTTTTGGTAATGTACTTTTATCCTCGAATCAGTATCAAGTATGGGAGAGTGGGTCAAGGATAACAAGTGCGTTACAAAGGTTCGTTGACTTTGTTGACCTGATAGTCAACGTCGTATAAGCGACTATCTGACATTGCTTATAGAAAGGGACAGTTTGTAAAGCAAGATTGACAATATTAAAATGTTAAAAATCAGGTTCTGGGAGAAGAGTAATATATTTTTAATCATTCAGTATATCATAATTCATTGGATATATCTGTTTTACAAACAAGATGGAATGAAAATCTAAATTTTATCCAAAAGTAGATATCCCCTCTTTTTCCACTGTAAGTGATGACGATACCCCTTCTTCCATTTTACAAGGATTTTGTAAACGACTATAGCAGGCAACACTAAACATTTCCCCCCTTTTCTGATATATTGAATGAAACTATTAAGCGTGCTCTACAAGATGGCATGAAAATCTAAATTTTGCCCAAAAGTGGACAACTCCCATTTCTCCCTGGATTCTTCATATACAAATTTATCAGTTTGCAGAATTTTTCATTAAACTTAACAAACCTTTAAAAATCTAACAGTATCTTCTAGCTTATGACGTGGCATTGCTTTCCTTTTTAATATTTTACCTCTTATTGCTTCTCGGAAAAACATCACCCTTACTAGAGTTTCAAATTGCTCACGAGATATAGATAATCATTCTGTAGTCTCTAGTTGCTGTAGTATCTTTGCAATTTTTGTGTTTTGAATAATGTTACAACTTACTAACCCACTCACCAAAAACAGATCCAGAACTATGTGTTCCACCACCATCTAGTTAGAGTTGAGGAATTTGGTACTCAGACATCCTCTTTACGAATCTAACGCGTTAGCATCATTGGCAGTTTCAAGAATTTTAGATTTCTCCAAACGTTTGTTTACTCCAAGCTACGAGGGCCATCCGGAAAGTGGTACCCGTTTGCGCCGCAAGAAGCGCTGACGACTCGGGGATCCGCTGGGCAAGGTCTGACCGCATCAATGGCTTGTCTGCCTGCTCTCTGCGAGGTTACGTGACGCTAGCAGTGCCTGTGTTGTGTCTGTGCTCGTTTATAATAATTAAACGAATTGAGAACCCCGCCAGTTGTGAAGTGTCAGCCGTGATTAAATTTCTTAAGGCACGAAACGTTCGACCTTGTCAAATTCATCGCCAATTAAAGGAGGTGTATGGAGACAATGTGATGGACGAGTCATCTGTTCGGTGCTGGTGTCGCAACTTCAACCTGGGGAGGGGGAGTACACACGACGAGGAGCGTTCAGGGAGACCATCTGTTATTACAGAAGAACTGCTGAGGTCAGTAGACGAACGCATGAGGAACGATCGGCGCGTCACAATTGATAAACTCTGTGAACATTTTCCTAATGTGTCTCGAACAATTGTTAATGAAATTTTCAAAGACCATCTGCATTATTCAAAAATCTGTGCAAGGTGGGTCCCTCGCATGCTCACAGATGAGCACAAAACCAAGCGTATGGCTGCAGCACTGACGTTTCTGGGACGTTATTCCGATGAAGGAGACTCTTTTCTGAATCGCATCATTACAGGGGACGAAACATGGGTTTGTAATGCATCACCTCAAAGTAAACGACAGCCCATGGAGTGGCATCACGCTCATTCACCGATCAAACCAAAAAAATACAAGACAGTTCCGTCCACCAGGAAACTCATGGCAACCATATTCTGGGATCGACGAGGTGTACTGCTCATTGATTTTATGGCCCGTGGAGACACAATTAATGCTAATTCGTATTGTGAAACATTAAAGAAATTACGGCGGGCAATACAAAATCGACGGAGAGGTATGTTGTCTACGGGCGTCATGCTCTTTCATGACAATGTTAGGCCCCATGCAGCTGCAAAAACACAACAATTTCTGCAGCAATTCAAGCAGGAAACATTCGACCATCCACCGTATAGCACGGACTTTTCCCCTTCGGATTTCCATCTCTTTACGAAGCTTAAAGACTTTCTGGCCGGAAAAAGATTTTACAGCGATGAAGAACTTAAACGAGGCATGACTACGTATCTCAATGCGCTGGCAGCGTAGGACTATGAGGCAGGAATACAAAAATTCGTCACACGGTATGACAAATACCTCAATTTACTTGGTGATTATGTGGAGAAGTAGTGTAAAGTATTCTCTTTCCAATAAAAATGTGTATATTTGATAATATGTACTACTGTGTCTTTAATGCACAAACGGGTACCACTTTTCGGATGGCCCTCGTAAATACATACAATGAATGAAACAAATGACGTAGGTAAAAATTAAAATTGTTACCTAGTGCAAATGCTGTGTAATAGAAAATATCGTAGGATAATAAAATTTGGAGTGTAATTTAAACTCTGAAACTTTTCCTTGAATGAGAAAATAGACAAGATAATTTAAGATTTGGTAATTGGGCCAATCTTCTAGTGACTAAAAACTAAGGATGAGAATCGTACAATGCATGACATGAGTAGCCTAAGTACAATTAATAATATTCCTTGTGATTTACATTATATGTATTGGGTCAAAAAATAACCTGGTTACTGTTCTAGTATAATCATAAACTATCTGACTGTTAGATTAATTGTTAAAACAAACTAATTTTAATTAATGGTATACTTCTAAGCGTAAAGTTCATAATCAAATAAGTTACGGGAACAGAATTAATTATTGAATTAGGTGAAAAATTACCCCTCCACGGTCTTAGTGTTAAAAGGGAAATGTGGTTCGATATTTTATACAATATATGATGGCTATTGGAATCCCAATCATGAATCACACATCACCAGACTGAACCTCAACTCGAAGATTAGTGTACTTTGTAATATGTACATGTATAAACACAATATAATAGTTTTCCTTTATTATTATTATTATTATTATTGTTATTGTTATTATTATTATTATTATTATTATTATTATTATTATTATTATTATTATTATTATTATTAACACTAAACGTAGCGAAGTAATCACGTGATCAAAATTAGGACAATATAAGCCTTTTAAGGTCTTAGAAATATCAAATTTAATCTCTATTTTTTTAACTCGTTCAGTAATATACTTATAAAATAGGTTTCTTTTGTAATATAGTAAACGCATCAGTACCAATGTCCCAGTGGCGCACAATTACAAATTTCTTACAAATGTAACTAATTACAAAAGCTTGATTTAAGCCCTGATATAGCATCAGTGAAATCACAATTATACAGACAAAAAAGCAGCGAATCTTCGTTGAGATTTGAAACTACAAACTGATTCTGGTCAATTTGCCTCCTCAATTTTAATAACGGTAGCTGGAGGGATTGCATTAAGATTTAGAGAATATATATAAACGCAATGGAAAACCTCAATTTGTATCTGTAATTTTTCTTTATCAATGTTCTTAAAATTTAACATTCTTTTATCACCTAACTCGTACAAGACTTGGAGTTATGCTTTGTAATACTAAATATGAACTAAGTGCTTTGATGAATATTTTATTTTCTTAAGTTGTTTAAAGGATTAATTCAAAGGCAAAATACTATAGCGATTACTCTTCAAACTGATATTGTACACAACTATTCATTAAATCATTAAATCATACATAGAATTACCTGTCGAATTGTCTGAGCTTAGTGCAATTGAATTTGCAAATTACTACCAACTGTTTTTTCTTTACTTTCAGTGAGTGTTGGAGGAGTTTTTGGGCTGTTTCTAGGAGCAAGCGTCATGAGTGTTGCAGAAATTGTATATTTTCTCATCTTCAAACCGACATTCGTTTTATTTGTAAATGCACTAAAGTATATAAAGTATATTAGAAAGAAATAGCTTTTGTACACTGGATGCATATAAGCGTGAGAGAAATTATTGAAGGTTGTTATACACTAGCTATAATGTTGTCGCTGCACAAATTGTATCTGAACTTCATGTAATATTGTTCCTAATAATAATTAAATACGTTTCAATATCAGTGCTAGTATATAGTAAAACAGGAGTTTCCACGTCTAACGACCATGATCAATGGGATATTATGTGATACTTCTTATGACATTATGATGTTTAACATAACTTACATATAAATACATCATATGTAGGTCTGTATTCTCCATCAGTGCTATTCATGGTATTAATATGTTGATTATCATCCTGTATACAAAATAATTTCAGTGCAATCCAAAAAGAACACTCCAAAAAACAAAACGTTATACTTGTAAACAACAGAGAATTCTCACATCAACTTTATCCCACAAAAAACCAAATATTGTTCAAGTAAGTACATTGGGTTCACTAAATGAGGGTCTTAGATAACAGAAATGTCCAAAAAAGTGCTTTTGAATGAATTGGAAAACCAATGTGACACCTGTGACTCAGCGAGGAACAGACGTAGTTTACAACTTTAATTTAGTACATGAACAATTACTCTTTTACCAGGATAATTATTGACCATTTTATATACAGGAAGAATCAATTATTAGGGAGTTAAATACTTACTTATCATAGGATTATATAAAATATATCCGGAAGATGAAAGGCGCTCAAGAATTCCATGAGCCACATGTAGCTACTGACAAGAAAAGTTGAATAAAATTTGCTAAAACCTGAACAAAAAGAACGAAACAATGCTTGCTACAAAGGTTTGTGTGTGACTTATAAAGTACAATGGGTATTTGTGTAAAACGTTTGAAATTAACTTTATAATTCAACAGGAAATCAATGTGACACCTGGAATACACTGGGGATTTGTGGGTTAAAGTATTTCGAAACGATAACGGAACCCTGTTGAATCGACACAACTAATTTAACACAGACTTAATGAAAACTTTCATTGATCAATGACTCTGTTATTGACTCTTGTCACTAGAACATAAATATAAATGTTACTAAGTTTGTGAAGTCACATTTCTCTACTCAAATGTGCAAAATTATGACTTGTAAAAATATTATTTCTGAACGATTATGTTCTACGCGTTCTTGACATAGGTTGACAATGTTTTCAGTTAGTAGATGTGACAGATGTGCAGATTCTCGCTGAGGTAGATTTTACATCGAATAGTTACACGAAGTTGCACGTGGTGAAAAAGTTATGTTGATAATTGTAATGAATTTCACAGATCTAAGAGACGAATTGCTTTTTTTAAAGAGACTGGTTGTTTGTTAGTCATAGCTTTTAAATATTAAATTACTATGAAAATAATTATGTAATGGCATTATATGACTGATATCTTTAAAAATCACGACAGAAATGAATATACCTCATTTATATAATTTCTGTTTATTACTATTTAGCATAACTATTCTTCTTATTTTCTCAAATTATTGTAAATAATTGTCTTTTTAAAGTAGAAGGTAGAGCAGTTACACACGCGATGAAATTTTCTCTCACAACAAAAGTTTATTTAAAAAGTTCCTGTTATTTAACAATATAATACAAAATCACTATAAGGGTTGTCCAGAGACAAAAATCCATTAAATATTTAGGGTAAGAAGGTATCTCTAAGCCTAATCATCCAAGTGAATGATTCCCACAAACCTCCAAACAAGCTAAGTGGAGATGGGCTAGGATTCTCACTGCTCCACTCAAACTAATAGATATTGAAATCCCGGTTCGCTCCAGCGAAGCTAGGCTAGAACGAAAACCAGAGACCTCAAAGCAAGCTAGGTGGATGCGACTAGCAATTTTTCAGAGCTCCAAGCAAGCTAAGAGAGGAGTTACCTCTAGGTTTCAATCAAGCTAGGTGGGCAGAAAGTCCCAGAGCTCTAAGCAAACTAGGAGTTATTGGTTAGAACTCTCAGTGCTCCAGGCAAGCTAAGAGTGGGAAATTGACTCGTGGAAACTGTCGTCAATTTAGACGAAGCATGGAGTTATACATTGTCCTCTGACCGGTGGTAGCGCTGTTGACCCTCTTCCACCACCTGATCAAGTGGTGAAGTGGTGACGAATATTCTTATCAACTACTTCGTGTAGAAGAGCATTTGGCGCTGTTCATCAAATAAAAGCACGTGGTGATGTTTATAAATACAGTGCACGTAAATGCTAATACAACATGTATTCTCTCGTTTTAATATCTATACACGATATTATCAGTATATAATTTCCTATAATTATCATAAGATTATGTCATAATACAATTTCATATAACGCAATCAGATTGCTAGTAATTAAGCAATAGTATTATTAAGGGAGAATTCATGGAACTAAATTTAATTTATTTTCCGAAAGATTATACAAATATTGTATGGTATTTTAATTATAAGTGTAGCCTTAAAATTATTAATGAATTTTGTTTGATATATTAGGCAGGTATATATCCGAAAATAGTAACGAAGTTGCTTATGATCGAAAAATATGTTACTAAAATCCAAATAATGCGAAAGAACGATATATACTCCCAGAAGCTTCCGAATTACAAGTAAATAAATATATGCTCATTTGTATAATTGTATATGTCTATATTATATTTGCTTTAAATACGTATTGCCACGTAAAATTTGAGTGAAAAAATAACTTCTGGTATTATTTACAATGTCATATTACCCTAAGAAAATTTGTTTCTTCTAATGAACATAACACTAGACTTCATGGGAACTAGACCTTCCGATTATAGAAAATAACCATATTATTTTGTCACTTTCAAACGTTAAACTTGTTTTGTTAAATAAATAAACTTGTTTTGTTATACAAATTCATTTCGTCCAATATTTGCAATTCATTCGTTTTTTCAACTACACAATCTTATTAACTGATAGAATATATGGAGCAAGAGGTTAATAATATAACTAAACTATTTACCTTATTATATTCATTAAGGACAATAAACTCTTAACATTTCGTATACGTCCTCCAGTATCCATTGACTAACATAAGTAGGTCTTTAGGTCATCGCACGCTTATTGTTTTTTATTAGTGAACATTTTGAAACTTGTAAACCCAGTAATGTTTTTTTGTGTACAGTATTATCAAAATATTAGCCGGACTAAACGGATTTTGTTTGTGTAGAGTGTACTGCCATTTCTTTAACCAATTGCACTTAATATTTTTATTTCTGAGGCCTCCTCAATATATTTGTTTCAAACTAACCTTGATTTAATTTCACGTATTCTCAACATCACAATACGGATTCTGACTGTAGTCCATTGTTGCTCTTTGTTTCTCAGACTAGCACTAGTATTTGGTTATAGAGTTACACTTAGTTATACAAACTATTCAGTCGGAATTTTCGGTAGAAAAAATTGTGCAATTACATTGTAATAAAACTGTATTAATATTGACCTTATTAAATTTTACACATATACACAGTTCTATTTCATAAAATTATAGTAAGTTTCGAGGAAGTAAAGAAATTTTTGTACAAGTGTACACAAATTATTTTACTTGATTGAATTTGTAATGATGAATTCTCCTTCCGGGTCTAGGTTCTCTTTTTTGGTTTAAGTTTTGGTTTCCTCGTCCTAATCAAATAGTCCTCAAAAGCATTCCTTTCTGTTGTTAAAACTCTACGATGAAGGATTATTTATGTCTTTTGCACAATATTTAGGTTTGTCTGTAAGTGTTTGTACATTCCCGATTCTGCTTTATTATTCTCTTAGGACCTTTATAAGAATATCAATTATTTAGTTAAACATATGAAATGAGGCCAAGTAACAGGTGGAGATTTTGCTGAGACAAAATTATATTACATGTGTATCTTTGCACAATTACCTCGTTCTTCTATTGAAAAAGAAGTAAGTATCTTTCAGATTTATTCTAGCTTCCATATACATTAACCGGAAGATAGCGTTGGACAGCTATCTGGTACCGTCTATTGACGAGATTCTTTCACGTTGAAGCCTCACGCTCTTCCTTGTTTCATGGTTCTTCGTCAAGGTTTACTGACTAGTGCCTCAGTTTTGAATAGGTTGGTAAAAATGACTATAGAAGATTTAGAATGTGAGAAGGTGTTGGAATATGTCCATTATTTTTTATCATGAATAAAACGATATTCAGGATATGATTAGACTTCCTAGAAAGTTGAACAGATTAATGAATGTAGTTTAAACTTACGCCAGAAAACCAAAATACAAAATTTGCATATCTTTCATTGGCATTGCTTGATCATAATGTTTCGTACCAAGGCATAGCGTTACGAATCACTAATTCCATACGAAATTATGTGTCCAAACACGAAAAACGCAAAAACAGATAGACAAAGCAGTTTATCTCTTTATATTGGTGGTATGTATTTGCTTAGTTGTGTAATAAGACCTAAATATTTGATTGTTTTTATGTTGTTTTACCAATTGGTGATATAGCAGCTGCTTCTGTGATTTTTAATTGATGAAATTTTGATTTTGAAATATGGTATTCCCTTTAGAAAAATCTTATTGATAACTGCATTATATGTACTAATCACTTATAAAATTACTTTGTAAACAACGAAAATAGAATCATGCAATAATTTTCTTAGATAATAAAATCTGCTGATACTTTATTCAGAGGTTGCCTTCACTACTCATGCAGCAAGGGGCTGAGTAGACTCTAGCACCGTTCTGATGCGAGAAATACTTTCTCTCTTTATATGTAGAGGCACCGATCCAAGGGGGGTTGCAAGGTCTATAACCCCCTTGACGCTCAGGTATACACTGGAGAAAACGGGCTTCAAGCCTGGTTTACACTGGATAAAACTGCAACATCTGGTTTAGCTCCTCCCATGATCATATGCTGGATCCGCCACTGTATATATATATATATATTCACATGGTAAAATTGTACTCTATGACATACAACTTTTAAGTGTCCGTTATAACGCCTAGCTCTGTTGTTTTTGCAATACCACACCAACAATGTAGCAGTTGATTTCAATACTCTTGCCCCAACACGTTACTTAACTGAAACAGAGAACGGAATATTGGTATTTTGGTAAATTTGGATAAGGGAGTTCTCACAGAATATTTTGATCCTAGAATATTTTTGTACCTGCAATAAATAAAAGAACATCCGAAAAAGAGGCAGGGCAATAAAAGTGACAGCGGTCATAACCGCAAATTACACTGTTCAACAACGAATATGTAAACTGAACAAAATCAGGTAATTCTTATTGATTTTGTGATGCTGATCACGAATTTGAAAGTTATTTTGCGAATATTAGCTCTACTTTTCATTATACAGGCATGTCTAATAATAACGCTTTAAAAACAAATATATTCGCTTCTTTTGGGGTAAAACGTTACACTGATCTGGCGACACTAAAGAAACTATATGAATGCTTGGTTTCATTGTGTTCCTTATCTCAGTAGCGTTCTGCTATTGTTAGAAACGACAGGTTTAGTGCAGTTATCAGCGTTTTGGGTGTGACGTTGTGTAGTGCAGGACATAAAAATACAATTACAAGTACGCACAAATTCTGGTATTTCGAATGTATATTTTTAAATAGTTGTCGGAACTATTTCAAGTGACATTTTGAGGATTTCAATAAACAAAAATGCCGCGAAATTGTGTAAACAGTGCGGATAGCTTCTGCGACGTGTATGGGGAAGTGACATTTTCCTCACAAAAGCAGACTATAACACCACTTATAAGAAAAGCATATCAATATTTCTTTGGTTGTAAAATTGGAGACCAAGATAAATCTTGGGCACCCCACGTTGTGTGTAACACTTGTGTCAGCAATCGAAGAAATTGGATTAATGCGAAGGGGCGCTCAATGCCTTTTGCAGTACCCATGATTTGGAGGGAGCCAAGCGACCACATCAGAGACTGTTATTTTTGTATGGTTCCTTCCGTCAAGAATGGAATTTTCACGAAGAAGAAAAGGGCCTTGATCGATCCTAACATTCCTTCTGCAATGCGCCCTGTTCCACATGGAGAAGGACTACCTGTTCCTGACCCACCTAAAGAATACGATCTTTTTTCTGATGATGATCAAGAAGTTGAAGCTCCTGAATCAAGTACTTCGAAGGACCCTACGTTTGTTGTAGAAGAAACTCCATGTGAACCACATAGACTTACTCAAGAGGAACTAAGTGATCTAATCAAAGACTTGGACCTCTCGAAAAGCAAAGCCGAAATTTTAGCGTCATGCTTAAAGCAATGGAATTTATTGCAGGAAAAAGTAAATATTTCAGTGTATCGGAATAGGGAGAAGATATTCACTTCATTTTTTACTATGGAAAAACACACTTGTGGCATGTACAGATGTAAATGGTCTTATGAGGGCACTTAAAATTAATTACGAACCTACGGAGTGGAGGCTCTTTAAACATTCGTCCAAGGTGAGTTTAAAGACAGTGCTTTTACATATTGGAAATGAACTTCCTTCAATTCCTGTAGGTTACGCAGTTCATATGAAGGAATCTTATGAAGACTTGAAACGTTTACTTCAAGCCATTAAATATTACGATTTTCAGTGGCTCATTTGTGGTGACCTTAAAGTAATAGCACTGTTGCTAGGTATGCAGTTAGGGTATACAATGTATTGTTGCTTTATATGTGAATGGGACAGTAGAGATCGTGGATCTCATTACCGCAAAAGTGATTGGAGTACCAGAGAAACTCTTCAGCCGGGAGTGAAAAATGTGCAGCATGAACCACTGGTAGATCGTAACCGAATTTTGCTTCCCCCTCTACATATTAAATTAGGTCTTATGAAAAGTTTTGTTAAGAGCATGAACCAAGAGGATGAGGCCTATAAGTACCTAAGAGGACAATTCCCTCGATTAAGTGATACCAAAGTTAAAGAGGGTTTCTTTCATAGGACCACAGATTAGGCAACTATTCAAAGGTCACAAGTTCGACAAAATTCTCCAAGGTGAGGAGAAACTGCGTGGGAAAGCTTGAAGAGTGTTTGTTCACAGTTCTTGGGAAGACACCGAGCAACAAGTTATAAGCAACTGGTAGCAAAGTTGTTATTGTGCTACGAAAATCTTGGTTGCAATATGTCTCTGAAACTCCACTTTCTTCATTCACATCTAGACTTCTTTCCCGAAGATTGTGGGGCAGTAAGTGACGAACATGGTGAGCGTTTCCATCAAGATATTGCAGCCATGGAGAAGAGATATGAGGGAAAGTGGAGTTCTAACATATTGGCCGACTACTGTTGGACTATTGCAAGGGATGATCCAGATGTAACCTACAAAAGGCAAGTCAAGCGAAGACGCTCAAAATAAAATAAACATAATCCTGTACAACGGATCACTTGAAACTTTTGTTTACATTGCAGTGTAGTTCTTGCACAAAAAGGTATTTGTACATATTTTTCATGTTTTGATGTTAATACTGATTTTTATTACGGAATTGTTAATGCTTAACTTGACCACGGTTGCTTTATTTTCTGTATCGTTGTGAAACTGGTATTTGCGTAATTTTGAAAAAGGAAGTACAAGAGTATCGAAAGCTATAGGTTAGGGTACTTCTTAACTCCCCTGCTTATCACATCACAGTGAAATAGATAACAAAAAGTGAAATGTAGATTTTTACAATGATTTTGCTTAAGTGTTCTATAAATATTAATGCATTTGTATATATACAGCTACTGTTGTACAAGGGCATTTTTTCACAACCTGAGCTAAGAAAATATTTCTATTATCATTTCCTTTCATATTATGCTTAAATGAATGTAAAAATCGCAATTTCAAAGAATTTACATACTTTCGATCAAAATTTGTTGAACAGTGTTATCTTTGCCTCAGAAGAAAAAGGACAACTTGGCCCGCGACACAACGACTGACAGGTAATAAACAGACCGCTCAGAATCTGCAGATCCCTTCAACGAATGTTCCCAATTTCCTTTCACTATTTTCTTTTTCTTTCTTTCTTTCTTTCTTTTTTTTACAAAGAATACAGTAGAGCATACTTATAAATCGCAGATGGTGGGAAGATAGTTCTACCCTAATTGAAGTAAACTCGTTTCCATTCTTGATCATTTTATCACAAACAGAGAAGTGCATAAAAGTCAATAATTTTCACGAAGTTTATAGCTGAATTTATTTTTAAAATATCCGGGGAAGATGTATTCAAACTCTCAATCTTGACCGTTTGTAACTCCTTGCAGTAAGTATTATTGTTTGGTCTGAAATGAAATATACAAATCACAATTAAATAATTTTAGTATTATGTATAATTTAGAATTATGTATTATTTTAAAAAGGAATCCTTTAACTTTGGGAAAATACACTATCTCTTACCCACTCCTCTTCAACCAATATATACTGAGAGAAAATTAACGGAGATAGCGGAAATGTCATATTGAAAATATATACATTACATTCTTTCAAAATAAAATAATTTATTCGTGTAGGTTATACTTTGTATGCATGTTTAAATATGTGAAGCATGGGATGGGTTTTATCTCATTATAGTTATGTATTCAAATCCCAAATATGATTATTACTGCAAGTCCAAGGAAGCACACACCAAGAATCGAATAAGTTTCCTGATAATTATCGAGAAAGAGACGGACAAATGGACAATCAAACAGAGAGACAAAAGTCAATCGAGTCGAAGAGTTCCCTAACGCTAACTTCGATAATAATAATAATAATAATAATAGCTCTGCAACTTAATTTTGAACATTTCATTGAAGATCATTTCTGAATAAATTGAATAATAGTTAATAAATAATATAATATATATACAGATAATATAATATAATATAAATAATATAATATATATATACCCACTGGCAGATCCAGGATATGGTCAGGGAGGAGCTAAACCATAGTTTTCCGCTTTATCCAGTGTATAACAGGATTGAAGTCCATTTTATCCAGTGTATACCTGAGGTTTAAGGGGGGGCTATAGCCCCTATATCCCCTCTTGGATCCGCCCTTGTATATATATATATATATATATATATATATAAATCTTATATATTTTTTTCCAAAGCTGTTCTCGAATTTGAATGTGGGATATGTAGTCGACAAATATTCTACATTTTAGTCCTTCTTCGATATCAAACCAACAATCTTTGTGACATTTGTTGCGTAGCGTGTATAACTTTGGTCCTGGATTCGATTCCCAGTCTGGATGCATTACAATTTAAACATGATAGTGGTTTGGATTCTATCTTAAGCTATAGGTCCACGTCTAATACATCCTTGGTGCTGAAAAGAGACGCTAAACTTCAACAAACAAATAAACAATTTTAATAAAATAAGACACTCTCTGTGTGCAACTTCAAAAAGAAACATGGAGAAATGTACCCTGGGAAGTACAGGAAAATATTCACAGTGATAAGGAAGAAGACGAGAGTGTTGCATATTATCATGAAAATAAAAAGGCATTGCAATGAAATCGGTCGATTATATTGCAACAAGAAATTGTGAGTAAAAAGAAAAAAAATAGTACTTGATTAGATATCGAGGGACAAGGAGAGACAGGATAAAATCAGTCTATTCGGAATTATTGTCATTTTGATTAGATAATTATTTACTTCAGGGGTGCCCATCCCCCCCAAAGCTGATGGCGCACTCCCCCCCAAAACTAATAATCTCTTCCCTCCTCAAAACTCAAGTCCTCTAAAAACAATTGCCCAGTGTAGCAGTAGTTTTTATAGTACTAGTAATTGTTATTTTTGTTGTTGTTTTTACTTCCTGTAGTAGTATTATATAATGCTTGTAGTAGTAGTAGGGGCAGTAGTAATAATAAAAATGGCATTACTTTTATTAGTAGTCTTGGTAGTATACAATACTAAATATGTTCTATAAGGATATTGAAGGGTATAAAAACTTCTACACACTGTGTATGGCACAGGTATTCTTTTTTTTTTTTTACAATTAGTAGTATTATTTTTTTTTCTTTGCAAAATATTGATATAATTCCCTTGTACATGAAAAGTAAGACGCAAGTTACAAGTTATTGAGTTTGATACCAAAAGAAAATGTTATCCTCGAAATTAGTCTACAGAAAGAAGTGATATCCAACAAAAACATTCCTGTAAAAGAGCCAAGTACGAGTGGCCTTAAAAAGAATTGAAATCACAAAAATAGGCGCCAAGTTCTGGTGGACAACAGTTACAAACACTCACTGGCTCACTTCAAATTTAGATTTGAAATTTGGCTGTTGTCTGTATGGTTACCACTAGCTCACAATTATGTCAAACTACTTTATAATTTTCAACAGACAACATAGGCAAGTTTCAAATCTAAATTTGAAAGTGATTCCTTGAGTGTTTGTAACTGTTGTTCACCAGAACTTGGCGCCATCCTTTCATATAGCAACTTGCGCGGTACTTTATTCATAGAGTTTCTAAGAGGGGGTAGGGGGATTCATTCTCGAGATTAAAAAAAATTGCATCGTGTTCCAATGTTATTCTGACGACAGCAAAATTACTTATTCGACATTAGAGTAAAATTCTTCCCCAATTTTTTAATTCCCTCCAATTTGTTTCTCGATGGCACAACTTGCGCCATTCATCCCTCCTGTGGGCGGCCCTTCTCTCTTAAAACGAACCAACCTTTCCTTTCATACGGCTACTTGCGCGGTACTTCATTCATCGAGTATCGAAGCAGGGGGTACGGGGGTTGACCCCGGAAAATTTTTGAAAATTAGCTTCTCAAAATCATGTTTTAATGCTATTGCGACAGTAAAATTACTAGTTCGAAAATAGAGTAAAATCCCCCCCAAAATTTTTCTCAATGGCGCAGCTTGCGCCATACATCCCCCCTGTGGGCGGCCCTGATTTACTTTACATACTATCTCTGTCTAAAGGGTAAATACGTTGGCTAGTTGGATATAAGTTTTACGTTCCTTTCCGCAATGAGGCTCTATGAATCTACAACTACAGCTTAATGTGAGATCCGAACCACATGAACTTCTAGCGGGAATCAAACTTAGCCTCCAGCTCTAAAGATGTACTCACGATGTTTTGTACGATAAATAGATAAAAATCAGAAACGATTGTGACATTAGTAAGTATTATAACTATAACAAGATGGATTGGCGTGAATTTTTAAACCAACCCTCGTATTATTCCAACATCAATTCTTGGAAATGAAATGCGACTAATCAACAGTTAGAGAAGAACAATGCTCAGGAATTTCTCACCCAAAAGGTACCTCACTTATCCAGAGAGCTCTACTTCCTCCCGTCAGCCCATATTTGGAGGAAAAATTTTGCTACCCTCGAGAGAAACGCCCACGCACAAGTCCTCATTACGATGACAGATTTTTACGTGACAATGTGAAGTCTATCAATAATCATCGATTGTACAACTTATTCGAACAAATCAGTGTTCTTAAGGTGATTTTTATTAACTTATGAACCATTCATTATATTTGGTCTAGAAATTAATTCGTGCGGGTGGACAAGAGATGGCGCAACGAACGGAGCGTCCCACAGTTCCGTGTATCCACACATGTGTTGCAAACCCCTGTCATCGCGTATCGTTCGTAGTATAGGGCAGTGGATTAAAGCGTCAACAACACCAGTTTGTAGTTAAGTGAACATGGCGCAATTTGTGCCCGATAAAGTGTTTTTGCGGGGTGTCCTGCTGCATTACTTTAACATGCAGAAAAGTGCGACAGAAAGTCATCGTATTTTGGTGGAAGTGTATGGTGATCATGCTCTAGCTGAGCGAACGTGTCAGAAGTGGTTTGCACGGTTTAGAAGTGGTGATTTCGGCTTGGCAGACCAAGAGCGAGCTGGACTGCCAAAAAAATTTCAAGACGAAGAATTGACAGCATTGCTCGAGCAGGATTCGTGTCAAACGCAGGAACAAGTTGCAGCAGCATTAAGCGTTGATCAAACAACAGTTTCCAAACGCTTGAAAGCCATGGGAATGATTCAAAAGATGTCACATTGGGTTCCACATGAATTGAAAGACAGAGACGTTGAAAGACGAAAAACCATTTGCGAATTGCTGCTTCAACGACAGAGCAGAAATGGGTTTCTGCATCGAATTATTACGGGTGATGAGAAGTGGATCCATTACGAGAACAATAAACGAAAAAAGGCCTGGGTGAAACCAGGTGAACCAGGTCCATCACAACCAAAACGAGATATTCACTGTGCAAAGGTTATGCTGTGCATATGGTGAGATATGAAAGGTGTGGTGTACTATGAGCTGCTGCAACCGGGTGAAACTATGAATGGAGAACGTTATCGACGACAATTAATGCGTTTGATGCAAGCTCTGGCCAGAACACGACCAGAATGGGAGAACAGACATGATAAACTTATTGTTCAACATGATAACGCTCGTCCACATGTCGCAAAACCGGTCAAAACCTACTTAGAAAATGTCGGATGGGAAGTTTTACCCCACCCGCTGTATTCACCAGACGTTGCTCCTTCGGACTACTACTTGTTCGATTGCATGAGCAACGATTTGATTGGACAGCGGTTTACTTCTTCAGAAGATATCGAAACATGGGTCTCTGACTGGATCGCTTCCAAGGATGAGGACTTCTTTCGCCACGAAATCCGTACATTGCCTGACAGATGGGTGAAAGTGGTGGCTAGCGATGGACAATATTTTTCTTAAGGTATTTATGTATTTTGTGTTTGTACTACAGCTTCAATGTGTGCGTACGAACCGCACGAATTAATTCCTAGACCAAATATATTATCAACATTATAATAATGCAAAAACTCAATGCTCTCTACGAACTATATTTTAGTTTAGTCAGTGTATTCTTGCGCTGTGAACTGGCAACGGTGATGTGCGAAGAAAAGAGGAGAGCGTCACTTCCCACCATATACATTGAACGTATGCAAGATGTGCTCGAAATAAGTTAATTTCAAAATTTAAAACGAATGTGAATAGTATTTGAGTTTTGTGTATATCAAATGCAAAGTGAAAGCAGGAAGCAGTGACAAGTAATGATGTTTCAATAGTAACAAGGAACTTGTGTTAACAAGAATTGTTCTTAAGCACCTCCCTCACCAATGCAGCGATTTTGCAAAAGAATCTTGTTGTCTGTCTAGGAATAGGACAGTCAATTCATCTCTTTCCAGTAATGGATGTCAACTCTCCGGTAGTGGACTAGTGAATTATATTCGGTATAATCGCCGGAACCGTCGTGCGCGTTTACAGATCGTCGCGAAAACCTTCAAGGGCCAATTTCTTTTCGAGTGAAATGTTAAAAGTAATACGAAAATCTTAGTATTGTTCTAAATCATATGTAGTGTAACCCACATAGTGCATAATAATACAAAGTTATTTACAATTCTTGTTATCATTTCTAAAAATGATGATAGTGCTAATCAGATGCGTTTAGTAAGTTAGTTTTTTTTCTTTTCTTAGTGATTGAAATGTGTACAGGTTAGAACGTATGCGACATAAAGTGTTTATCAGAAGGTAAGGTATTTATCAATAGAGAAGTTCAAACATTTACTTTCGTCTCCCACTATTCGTCTGGTGTTAATCACGCATGGCTATCCTACCTTGCACTTTTTTACAGGTATTGACCAATGTATCTTGGAGCTGACGTAACAGTGATGGTGGGTATATGGCCTAGGCCTCTGATACATATAACGCCCGAATCTTAGGACCGTGGAGGAGTGAAGATACTTGTTTATTGCCAGTCTCTTACGTCAATTTACTAATTTGTGTATTTGAATGAAGTTGTAAAGGAGACTTTGAGAGATCCAAGGTTCGAATCCCAATATTACTATTATTAGTCGGTCTTCTCGCACTGGAACAAACGAGTATCGAACCCAGAACCGGCACTCCTATTATATCTGGCTTCCCTCACAGGAACAGACCTTACATCTGACGCACCGAACAAAGACAGATGTTTTAGTGGGGAGAAAGCGAATATTTGAACTTCACTATTTTGTATTCAATGTCTGGTGTGTTGTGTTTTGTAGTATAATATTTTGCAATGTCAAGTCCTAACGAAATGGAAACACTGCTTGAAGCAGTACAAAAGTTATCCGCAGATTTAGCTAATACTAACCAAGTGATAAAAGATAATCATAATGAGTTAGTCAAACAAGGTAATAGTGTAAAAGCAGAAATTACAGAGTTACGTGAAAAACATGAATTTTCAACTCAGGAACTTACGAATGGTATACAGAGAGTAGAAGCTGAGTGCAATGCCTTTAAAATAGAAATTAAAGTTGAAATTGAAAATTTGAAACACGAAGTTAGGGATTTTAAGGCAGAAGTAAATGATCGTTTTAATGAAATGAAAATTCAAACGAAAAATCAGCTGATCGAGACACGGAATGAGTTGTCATTAGCTATCCAGCAGGTTGAAGCCCAAAGTTGTAGTTCACTAACTCAAATGAAGCATGATTTTCAACAGATTTCTAACACGTATGAGTGTAAAATCGTAGATCTTGAGGAGAAAATACGTAGCAATCGAAATTCATTGGTAGACATTGAAAGTAAAATTCAAGCTCACCAAGCACAGGTAGTCCAGTGCATGCAAAAGGTAACTCTAAATGAAAGCAGTGTAAACAATTGCGGCATGGAAATTGATCGTATTAATCAATCGTTACTTTTTCTCAAAAATACAGTAGATCGTTGTAACAACAGTGTAGTAGAATTAACAAATGATAGGGAAAAAGAATCAAAACAGTATGTTCAAATCCAAAGTACTGTTTTGGAGTTTTAAAAATGAAATTGGTAACCTCAAACAAGAACTGCAAATGTTACAAGCTCAACTAACCTTAACGCAAAAACAAATTCTGAACTTGCATGTACAATCTAGACCTAGTAGCATTGCTAACACTCGTAGTGTAACTAATTCACTATACAGTAGTGTAGCTAACACTCCATCAACTCGAAGTTCCACTAGTCGTAGTAGCAGTAGCGGCACTAACACAAGTTATGAAGCTAATAGTAAACCAAAATCTAAAAGCAAAAACCGTAGTCGCATTCATCATAGAAAACCAGTTCAGATTACGAATGCTAGGAACATCAAGCGTAGTGATATTAAATCGTTTGAAAAGTTCTTAGGACATGAAAGCGAAATTACAGCTTCAAACTTCTTGGAACTGTTTGAGAAAAATGTTAAATTAATGCAAATTCCTGAAGAGCAGTATTTAGATATTTTAGATTTCTTGATGCAAGGATCTTCTAAATCTTGGTTCCTTACTCGTAAAACTGACTTTAAATCATATAGTGATTTTGTTTGTGCTTTCAAGCAACAGTTCGAATCTCCGCAAGTCGTAGCTGGTAAAATGTCAGTATTGCAATCCAAAAGGTACGACCCCAAAGCCGACAGTACAGTTTACCAATTTGTAGCAGATCGCTACCATAAGATTCGAGAACTGAATGAAAACGTTAGTGAAGCTTTTATTTTGAATACAATTAAATTGTTATTGCCTAATTATTTTCAGAAACAATTGGTTTTGTTACCATCCTTAGATTTACAAAGTATGTTAAATGTTGTTCAAAATCTGGAAACATTGTCAAAAAACAATGACAACTTTAGAGCAAATAGTGGATTTCTTAAGAAACAGATTCGTGTAAATCAGGTTAATGTCCAAGAAAATGAAAGTAATGAACATAATTTTAGAGAATCACAACATCAAAGCAAAAACAAAGGTTAAAAGCAACCCCACAGCAAAGGTAAAAATCAACATTTTAAGAATAAGAACAAACCTAGGAACGTTCATTCTCAGCGTAATCCTGAAAACGATAATCAGTATGATAGCCAAGAAACTATACATTACACTGAGACTAGGCGCGCTGATAATGGTGGGCACACGCCTCAACCATTTTCAACTTTTCATCCTGGTAACCAACCACCTTTTATTTCAAATTTTAATCAATCTCGTACCTTCCCTCCTCCTACATCATCAGGTAATCAGAGTAGACAAACACCGTTAAACTAGAAACGCTCTGCCGAGAGAGTGCTTCTGGTAGAGCTTATGAGAATTTAGTAATAGTCACGATTTTAGTAACGAAGATGCACTCACCCCAATTTTTCCTGTGGAATATGTAACGTTGAGTAAAAATATTAATAATGTTGTTAATTGGGACTTAGATATTTCTGTAGATGAAATAGAAATTGATGAAAAAGTAAGTAAGGGTAATAACACTCGCACTGCAGAAATTTATTGTAAAGTATTAGATACTCAGTTGAAAGCATTGTGCGATACAGGGGCATCAGCATCCCTTATCAGTTTTGAGGCATGGAAACGTATTTCTTCCGTAATTTCAGATCCGCAGTTAAAACCTGCACCACATATTCTCTTGGTAGATTATTCTGGTAAAAGCAAAAAGCAGGTTAAGGGTGAAGTAAATATTTGTGTGGAAATAGAACACTTGATGTTCGACATAAGACTTCTGGTAGTAGATGAATTAAACACAGAATGCTTGTTAGGTCGTAATTTCCTCACAATCGCCCATGCGATGATAGATTTTCGAAAAACGTTATTAGTTTTTCTGACGGAAAAGAAATTGTTGTTGTTTCTATGCTCATTGAAAAATCACATAATAAAGAAAATAGTTGTCGTCAACCTAAAAAAAATGTTGACTTATGCTGATCGAATAAATAAACCTGTTGACACTGAGTTAGGTATTTCTGTAGAAAATAATAACTTGTCAGATGAAAGTTCAGAGTTCGAACCCAATCATGACTATACATCTTCAGCATGTCTTGTAATTAATAGTTTGGTTTCACAAAAAGGTAAATTAGAACAAGAGTGGATCCGTGTTTTACATGAACGAGATCAGGCGTATTCACAGTTGAGAAAAGAGTCGAAAAATTTTCGAATAAAGGATCTTAACATAAATCAAGCAGTAGAAGAGAATTTTTTACTCGAGTATTATGGTTTACAAATGTCAGAGATTGATAATGAGATTCAAAATGCTCATGGTAATAGCCAAAGTAAACAGGAAAGTTGTGGGGATAAGGTATCAAATGATTATGTTATTTTTGAAAATGTGTGTGCTGTAGCAACAATAAACGAAATTAGGGAAAAGGTACATGAATGTGATCATTTAAGTAATGAGGAAAAACAGAAAATATTTGATTTGTTGGTAAAACACCGTGATATATTCACAGATTATCCAGGCAGGTGTAATTTATATGAATATTCCATAGACGTTGACACTACTAACCCCATAGTAAAACGGCAATATACGTTACCTTACCATTTTAAAGAAAGCATTGACAAGCAAATCGATGAATGGTTAAAAGTAGGTGTCATTGAACCAGCAGTGTCGATACATAGCCACCCAATTTTCTGTGTACCTAAGAAAAACACCACTAAACCTAGAGTCGTAGTTGACCTAACTGAGCTCAATAAGCATGTTAAATTAAAACAATTGAAAGTAAACCGAATTGATGATTTATTATTGAAATTTCAAGGTGCTAAGTTTGTAAGTTCAATTGACCTTGTGTCATAGTATTCACAAATTCCTGTGTCTGAGGAATCTCGTGATTTCATTGTCTTCTCTTGGAACGGTCATATGTACAGATTTACTGTTATCCCATTTGGATACATAAATGGTTCTGTTGCTCTCATAGATGCATTACAGAAGGTGTTAGGTTATGCATTGTATAATAAACTTGTTTCATACATCGACGATTTAAGTATTCCAACCTTTTCTTTTGAAGAACAATTACATTTATTAGATCAGTTATTTACTAAGCTGGGTGAAGCTAACATGACTGTTAACCTTTCAAAATCTTCATTTTGTAAGACTAGTTTTAATTTTTTGGGTTTTGTCGTAACACTTGAAGGTATTTTTAAAGATCCTTCTTACGTAGAAGTTATTCGCCAACTACCTCGTCCAACCAATATAAAACTATTGCAACGAGTTTTAGGTCTTTTTGAATGGTGTTCTAAATTTGTACACAAGTTTGCTGAACTAGCTGTTCCTTTATTTGAACTTATCCAGAAAGGGAAAAAATGGATTTGGACTCCAGAATGTGAACATAGTTATCAGTCCCTTAAAGACAGTTTGGTTCAAGATGTATTACTCACTCACCCAAAACTTGATTCCGATTTTTTATTGATCACCGACAGTTCACAAGTGGCCATGGCTGGCATACTTTTTCAAGAAATTGATGGTAAACGTAACATTATTGGCTTCTGTAGTAAAACTTTAAATAAAGCGCAGCGTGCGTATACTACAACTGAACAAGAGGCGTTAGCAATAGTAATTTCTATTCGTAAATGGGGACATTTACTGTACAGTAAACATGTTAAAGTGTATACTGACCATAACTCTTTAGTGTACTTACATAAGATCAGAAATTGGAATTCCCGTTTAGCTCGTTGGAGTCTTGAATTACAAAGTTTTGATTTGGAAATCAATCATATTCGTGGAATTGACAATAAAGCCAGTGACGCTTTGTCACGTATAGTTTTAGCTCCTAAAACTGAAACTCATACGGTGAATAACCTCGAAGTGCTACCGTCATTTTTCGGAAACATGACCATACAGGAACTAGTCGAAAAACAACGTGAACATACAGAATATGATTCAATAATGAAATTTCTTCAAAATCCTAACGACCCATACTCTAAGGTGAAAAACAGAAATCTTGAAAAATTTTATAAACTTGAAAATGGTGTACTTTTGAACAGAAATTTCCATTTCCCAAATTCTTGGAGAATTTGTATTTCACCTTCATTAGTTCGTTTTGTCGTAGAACATATGCATTGTCAACGAGGTCACTTTGGAATTGAAAAAACATTTGGTTTTGTAAATGAAATTTGTTATTGGAAATCTATGAGAAAAGATATCAGTAATTTTATCAATGATTGTATTATATGTAAAGAAACGAAAGTAGAAACATCACCTCCGGCTAGACCAATGGAAAGTATTACTGTTAATGGTCCTCGTGTACTCGTTTCAATCAATATTTTAGGACCACACGTTTCTTCTTCCTCAGGTTATAAATATGCATTGTCAATTTTAGACGTTTTCACTAGATATTACACTTTGTATCCTATGCGAAATGCTACCACCAAATGTGTTTTACGTTGTTTAGAATCATTGTATTTTTTGCATTTAGGTATTCCTAGTGCTATTTTGGTTGATAATGGTAGCTGCTTCATTTCTCGAAAATTCAAAGAAAAAATGTCAGAATATGGAATCAAAATACATTACGTAACACCATATCACGCTTCTTCTAACCCAGTTGAACGAATCCATCGTGAGACTAATCGCCTATTTAAATTGTTTTGTAGTGAAGATCACACTGTTTGGGAAAAATTCATTCCTCAAATTGTAATTTTGTTAAATTATTCGATCTCAAGTAGCCTAGGTGTAAGCCCTGCCAGTTTGCATTTGATTGTAAAGCCTTCTGAATCAGTATTTAAGCATTTTGGTATTGTGGTTACTGAAAAGGACACAGATGAATATGTTTTGTGGGATAACAAATTAGTTATGGCAGATCTGAAAAGAACTGAAATCATTCGTAAAAGAAATGTTAAGCATAACATGAAACAAGAAAGTAAATATAAGGTAAAGGAAAATGATTTAGTTTTCTTGAAGCAAACGAATTTGAGTTCAGCTATAGACAAAAGAATCTCAAAATTTCTTTATCTGTACAAAGGTCCCCTGTTGTGTTCTAAAAAGGTCTCAGAAAAGGTTTTTGAGTTAACGGATCCACTCACTGGTAAATGTTTAGGATTACATTCAGTTGACAGATTAAAAGTTTGGAAACCTACTAAAGAAACAAAGAGCATTTGGTTTAATTTAGCTACTAAACACTGTGGAACCAAAAGTGATGAAATCCTAAAAGAACAGAGTAAAAGCTCAGAGTTGAAAAGTTGTATTGAAGAAGTAACCTATGATTCTATCAATGCTGTAAAGGTAAATCTTTCAAACCAATGTGATTCCAAAATTAACTTGAATAGAATTGGTAAAATTCTTGATGAAATTTTAGAATTAGATTCATATTTAAAATATCTCACTGAATCATCATGGTGTAACGTACATAACTTAGAGTTTGCATTGACAAATTTTATTAATCTTCTCGTTTTGTTTAATTAGCATTCTGGTAAGATCACAGTGATCAACTTAGGATGACTGACTCCTACTGATGTGGTGGGCTACCGCAGCCTTGTTTTCCAACTAAACACGCCTACGTGGTGATCCACTGAGTCACAAGCGGGAGAATTAAAAAAAATCACAGAATCAATGTTCAAATGCAAATGTGAGATTAGTAAAATGAATACTGACATGGTAATTGTTAGCAACTATTGTTGCATTTACTTTGTATTAATCTTTTCGTTGAATACGAAAACATTTCAAGTAGTACTTGAAGACATTGAAGCAAAGGTCCCTCCACTATTATGGGTTATCCATATTATGTAATGCCCGGAGTAGGCAATTTTCTTATTAGTCCCCTCTGTATTATTTTTGAATTTTAACCAAACGTTCTATCTTTTCACTTTGCTTCGGGGATGGAAACATATTAATAAATAATTGGGGTAGGGTCTTGTAAATTTTATGCAGGCAGTATATTTTTATATACTTCGAGCGTGACGAGCTCGCATATGCCTAGTTTATTTCATTTCATAGAAAATGAAATATTTTTAGTGTTATATTTACACATGTGTTTTTAATATGTAATCTTAATAAAATATGGACCTATCGTGTGCACTATATCATATGTTTTAGTTGTGTTGAATTATTTTGAATATTCTTGATAAATATTTTGTGTTAATATGTCAATGAAAGTACATTTTTGAATTTTATGAATAATATTGGTGTTTCAAATATAATAAATTTTTATGCATTTAGCCGTAAGGAATATTTTATCTTTATGAAAAATAAAATCATGATAAGTTGAATTACTTAGTGATATATGCTATTTTGAGTGATACTGTGTGTTTTATCTTAGAATTAAGAAGTATTATTGCAGAATCTTAAATCAATTTTACCATTTCAAACTTATTGGTATACATTTAGTTTGTGTTATTGTGCATTGTTAAGTATGGCATTGAATACAATACCTTACCAATAGCTTTATTGAATATATTATTGTATTGAATATATTAATATATTTGTGTAATTTGGTTTGAATTTTGAAAGACATTATGAAGTATAATGTTGAATAGTATTTTGAATTACAAATAACTATTGATTTATATTCAAATATTGAAATTATTTTTGTGTTTACATTTCAAGAAATAATTGAAATAAATGAAAAATATAAACAAATAATAAAAATGAAAGGACTCAAAAGACATTTACGAAATGGCCCTCGCGTTATCGTAAATGGCCCCCGCGTTCGTTATTCTTCGAATTTCGCAATCATGTGCGTTCGAGTGAAGCTATAAACTGTTATTCTTCAGTGAAAACGAACTTCAAATGATATTAACCCTCTATGGACTAATGGAATGCTGTGAGTGCGGTTGTGTTGCAATATGGTTAGAAAAATTTGGATTCCAGGGTTCTTGCCCACTTCTGTGATACCTTCAGTGGACAGTCCATCGGCCACCATCTATAACAAGATGGATTGGCGTGAATTTTTAAACCAACCCTCGTATTATTCCAACATCATTTCTTGGAAATGAAATGCGACTAATCAAAAGTTAGAGAAGAACAATGCTCAGGAATTTCTCACCCAAAAGGTACCTCACTTATCCAGACAGATCTGCTTCCTCCCGTCAGCCCATATTTGGAGGAAAACTTTTGCTACCCTCGAGAGAAACGCCCACGCACAAGTCCTCATAACGATGACAGAGTTCTTTGTGACAATGTGAAGTCTATCAATAATCATCGATTGTACAACTTATTCGAACAATCAGTGTTCTTAAGGTGATTTTTATTAACTTATGAACCATTCATTATATATTATCAACATTATAATAATGCAAAAACTCAATGCTCTCTACGAACTATATTTTAGTTTAGTCAGTGTATTCTTGCGCTGTGAACTGGCAACGGTGATGTGCGAAGAAAAGAGGAGAGCGTCACTTCCCACCAAATACATTGAACGTATGCAAGATGTGCTCGAAATAAGTTAATTTCAAAATTTAAAACGAATGTGAATAGTATTTGAGTTTTGTGTATATCAAATGCAAAGTGAAAGCAGGAAGCAGTGACAAGTAATGATGTTTCAATAGTAACAAGGAACTTGTGTTAACAAGAATTGTTCTTAAGCACCTCCCTCACCAATGCAGCGATTTTGCAAAAGAATCTTGTTGTCTGTCAAGGAATAGGACAGTCAATTCATCTCTTTCCAGTACTGGATGTCAACTCTCCGGTAGTGGACTAGTGAATTATATTCGGTATAATCGCCGGAACCGTCGTGCGCGTTTACAGATCGTCGCGAAAACCTTCAAGGGCCAATTTCTTTTCGAGTGAAATGTTAAAAGTAATACGAAAATCTTAGTATTGTTCTAAATCATATGTAGTGTAACCCACATAGTGCATAATAATACAAAGTTATTTACAATTCTTGTTATCATTTCTAAAAATGATGATAGTGCTAATCAGATGCGTTTAGTAAGTTAGTTTTTTTCTTTTCTTAGTGATTGAAATGTGTACAGATTAGAACGTATGCGACATAAAGTGTTTATCAGAAGGTAAGGTATTTATCAATAGAGAAGTTCAAACATTTACTTTCGTCTCCCACTATTCGTCTGGTGTTAATCACGCATGGCTATCCTACCTTGCACTTTTTTACAGGTATTGACCAATGTATCTTGGAGCTGACGTAACAGCGATGGTGGGTATATGGCCTAGGCCTCTGATACATATAACGCCCGAATCTTAGGACCGTGGAGGAGTGAAGATACTTGTTTATTGCCAGTCTCTTACGTCAATTTACTAATTTGGGTATTTGAATGAAGTTGTAAAGGAGACTTTGAGAGATCCAAGGTTCGAATCCCAATATTACTATTATTAGTCGGTCTTCTCGCACTGGAACAAACGAGTATCGAACAAAGAACCGGCACTCCCATTATATAACATCATGTTATGGAAATACCCCTGTCCTAGCAAGCAGAACTCAGACTCATGGTTTTGTCTTGCGTTCGCCAGTCAGCGTTTGAAACACTCGGTTGGACGTTATGAAAATTGAAAATAATAATAATAATAATAATAATAATAATAATAATAATAATAATAATAATAATAATAATAATAATGGGCCACGATTTTGGCAGTGAAATTATTCAAGGAACACAGGACGGCATATACTATACAAATTACATCTGTCTTCACATAATTCAATCAGTCATAGTTAAAAGGAGATATGTTCCATTTGAAATACATTGTACATACCCCCTTGTAACAATTGTCGATTTAATTTCTCCATTCAATTAATAACATTTATTATTTAATCTCATATCAGATCTCCTGGCAGCTGAATCTCTGGCTAAATTCCCATGCTTCCTCGGAATTAGATAGCTTGTTTGATGACGTCCTTTAGATTTAGAAATACTACAGAATGAAATAATGAGCAATGAGACTCACTAATAAACTGAACATTTTATTGAAGGAATAATGAGAATATTTTTATTTGTGGTGCATATGTTGGTGTCTTGCATATAGGCTGTTTATAGAACTGTAATCGGTTTGACTATTCGGAATTTTCTAAGCTTCACAATTGTTCTGAATAACGCACAATTTGTTGCTAGTACATGCTTTTAAGAAATCAAGAGTATTACTCTGAAACGCAAGGATATTTCATACTCAAGCCTCCGGAAGGTTACCCAGTTCACCCTATGTAAATAATAATAATAATAATAATAATAATAATAATAATAATAATAATAATAATAATAATAATAATAGGTGAAATTTATCCCATGTTTCAAGTCTGAATATATGCATGCAAACAATTTGGCAGACGTAAACACTATACGACTTTCACAAAGCACGGTTGTCCCCATAGTTTGGGCTTAAAGAATCCTCCAAGAAGGAAACGACAAATTGAAAATTAAAGGAAAAAATGTTCCATGAAAATTCCCGTAAAACAAAGTTTGATTTTAATGAAATATGGTGTATATTTTGTTTGAGGCTTTCAAATCATCTTTATGGATGGAGCTAAAATCACGTAAGAATAGAGATGGATAAAAAAAATCCTTCCCCGATAAAAAAAATCCACGACTACTTGACGTACAAAATTATTGGATTTTGCAAGAATAGTATGTATAATTTCTTCGAATCTTTAGTTCTTATGATTCAAAATAGTCATAATGAAAGATGAATACCTCGCTCCCATATACATATATAGTAACTATTCTAGAAATTATTCAATGTTTACACAATAAGACGTATTTGTGTATCGAGGCTTTCACACAATCCCCAATGTTTAGAGTTGAAATAGGTCAAAAATGAAGAATCACTTTAGCCTCCCTCCCTTTTTATGATTCATTTAAGATAACATACTCGATCCTTTCCTTATATAAGTTTCGTTATGTGCAATATGGCACAAAGCTCCCTGAGGATTCATAACCGTTTTGGTTGTTTGGTGTTGAAATCGGTTATACGGAGAGATGAATTTCCCAACCCCAATTGTAAATAAAATATTCCGTAACTAGTTATTAATGATATGCTCGGAAAGCGATGTCTTGGTGCGGAATTAACATACAAGTAACACGCTAAAGTGGTAGTCATTGTGTGTTATTTCAACACCTCATTCTTTACAGTGTACAATTGTTTTGTCTGTAGAAAATATACACGGTCACATTAAGACAACTGGAGGCCCTGGACCCGGAAAATACAAGAGGAGCCCCATCAAAACTTTTATGATGGACCCTCTCTCAACATGTTCAAAAAGTCCATGGATTATATAGGAGTAAGTCATGTCATGTTTTCAAAAATTTTATGGTGAAAACGTTTTCAGTAATTTTTAAAATTTTTGGGCCTACCTTTGTCACAGAGTCCTGAAGCAAAAGAGTACCTTCCTGGTGGGCCCCTTGGTTGATGTACAACCCTGTCTACAATGATAGAGAAATACATAACAGTCTAGTATTTACGAGGAAAAATATAATTTGTGCAACCAAAAACAAAATGTTATTTTGCTTAAGTGTTCGGTTATTGTGTGGTATGTCAAGATTAAATTGATGGAGCTTATATATTTTTTATTAAAACGTGTTTTGTAGCTTTCTAATAATTGGATAATACTGTAAATGCGTGTACTTTGACTATCCCTAATATTTAGATATTTGTTGTGATTGCTTTTAATTCAATCTGAAATTGTTAGTTAATGGAAGTTAAATATCTTCAATATGGAAAAGTTTTTGTTAAAAAAAAAGATGAAGACAGTGAGCAGAAAAAGTTGAAAGTAAGCAAACTGCTTGTGTAGATCCAACTCCCTTCCATACTGCCTCTATAAATTAATTTATCAATTAGAAAGTTAATCCTTATTACATGAATTTTCCTGCACTTCCTGATTACCTAACTAAAGCATAATGAGAGGCCAAATTTAAAGAATGGCTGACATACAGTAATGGTGGATTTGATTGTTCTATATTTACAAGTACGAAGAGAACTTTGGATGGATTCAAATTTTAAAGAGTTAGAATTTTCAACAGTAAAAGCATTTGGGAGCAGAGATGCTCAAGAGCGTCAGGCTATCCGAAACAAATATCTTTAATCACAAAATATCTACACCTCACATGTAGTGCCTTAAAATTGTTCAAGAATCCAGCAAAAATTGCATGTTGCATGCAACTGCTGCAAAATATGTACATGAAGAGACCACATGCAGAGTTTTTGGAACAATAAATTCATAATTTGACTAAACTAGAAAGCTCGTTTAAAGATTTGCCATCATGGATAGATACTCAAAAAGCCAATGGTGTTGATATGGGCCATATTTTGCATTCTCATCATTCCACTGCAGATATATCTATGCATATTGCTGAGGAAATGTGTGAAACTATGATAATAATTGCAAATCAGATTCATGTTTCATGAATTCACTACTCTTAGCCATGAGCCGGCACTTGAAGTTTGATTACGAGGCTTTTTTACTAATTCAGTTTATGAAGCAAGTAGTTTCTTTTTCTATTTGTTCGGGCTTCCGAACATTACAACACAGAGCATTTATAGTTAAAAATGTGTTTCCCAAAACTGTCAGAACCAATTTAATATAGTTTGCTTGCGATGGTGCATCTAATATGTTGGGTAAGGTTTTTGGATTGACTACAAAATTACAGAGAGAATTTCCACAACTTATATTGTGACACTGTGCTAATCATCGTTTCGAACTTACAGTCTGTGCTGTTATTACTGAAATGTGAGATTAACCACATGAAGATCTTTTGTAACAAAATTTATGCTTTATATAATGCGTGATCTAGAAATAAAGGTCAATTACATCAATATGCTTCTAATCTAGCTATAAGTACCCAAAGTATTGGTACAATTCTTGGTATAAGATGAGTTGCACCAAGTTTTCGATCGGTTAAAGCTCTGTCGACTGATTTGGCCGCTCTCGGACGACATTTTCAAGATGCCTCTACTGATTCTACTGATTTGAGGGATTCCAAAGCAAGAAACTAGTTCAAAGGGTTATTGGGCAGAATAACATATTTAAATTGTGTTCTAAATATGGTTTTGATGTCAGGTTGAATGATATAGGAGTTGTCTGTTATCTGTGGTTAGGGAGGATCTTCCGAAAGTCTCTAATACTTCTCAGTCGAGTGCGGGGTCCGGAAGTTCACCCGTGGAACATTGTTTAAAAATTGTTAATATTAAAACTCTGTTTTTGAACATTTTCGTGCATAATTTTCTATAGTACAAAATAAGAGGATAGTTTTTATTTTTCTCAGAATGTTGGGAGCAGAGGGAAAGCTTTTCTATGCCTTCCCTCCCCGTAACTACGAAGAAGCTCTCCCATGGTTTTGAGACATTATGTAAATAGAAATGTAATCCTTTAGGCAGCATACCCTCACTGTATTTCAGCATTCACATAGCCGGTATGTCGAGTCAAAATCGTTATAAGACATACCACCTCTGCATTTCTTCCACTTCGAACACTGTGTATACGAATTGTTCAATTCAAATTGATTATTATGAATTTAATTCTCTGTTTTAAAAATTACGCTATGATGTAATCTCCTTCTTTGTCAAAGCAAATGCCGTGGGAGGAGGGTTGTCATAATTTGTACGTGAGAGATATTAGCGACCATCATTTTTAAATTGGCGAGTGCGTCTGACTGTGAAATTTTGCGCCCTGCTCAATTCCATTGTTACTGTAATATATACCTAGGTATTTACAAATGTTTGATTCAAAAAACAACGTACGATGCAACATGGACTCCTGGAGGAATTTCAAACGAATTCAGTATACATATAAATTACCAACTGAAAATTATTGAGTGGGGAGGTAAGACACTGAAACCATTCGCAGGAGGGAAAGGGGTGGCAAGTAAATATCGAAGAAAGATATTGGTGTCGAATTCATAGTTTTTGAGTTCGAAGAGATTAATAGTGACAGTCCAGATGAGACGTCTGTGAAGTTGTCCCGCCCAACTAACGATTTTTTTCTTTTTTCTTATCTAAATCGTTAGTTTATCTTTAGTTTACGTTAGTTTTGCTAAAACTATCGCTAATTTCGCAAAAAAACGATTTTATTCTAGAAATAAAGTTTCCGGCCAACTGTGAATTAGCCCACCCATACTGAATTCTAATAAACTTCCAACTTATAGCTATCGTTAGTTGATCGTCAGTTTACGTTAGTTTTGCTAATATAACGATTTTATTCGAGAAATAAAGGTTTCCGCCAAGTGTAAAGTTAGCCCGCCTCTAAAGAATCTCCATAAACTTTCGCCTCATATTGTTAGTATATTTTTAGGTTACGTTAGTTTCGGGGAACAGCGGCGTAACGAAGGGGAGGGTCCGGGGGTAAGGACCCGCAGAAATTTTTAAACTTTTTAAAAATAAAACCTAAAATTGCGTTTCAATCTATATATTGCCAAAAAGTTTCCGCGGTAGGACCCCTGGATCAACCAAATTTCTAAGGGTCCTTAAAATATAGCCTAAACTTGCGTTCCCATTTTACAAATTGGCAAAACTTTTCCGGGAAGGGACCCGGATCCCCCGAAAGAAAATCCTGGCTACGCCGCTGTCGAAACATTGTTTGTCGAATTAAATAGTTATTTTTGCGAAACAAACGATAGTTTAAAAAAAAACTAACGTAAATTAAGTATAAACTAACGATATGAGTTGGAAGTTTATCAGAATTCAATATGGGCGGGCTAATTCACACTTCTAAATTTAATCTAAATTCTAAATTTAGGTACATTTCCTATTTAGGTAGATGACGGAATGAATTTCTTGTTAGAAAATAAATTATGTACAGTGGCGGACCCAGAAAAATAATTTGAGGGGGGCTTCGCTCACAAAGGCTTCGTTTTTTTTTGATATCACTAATTTTGGGGGGGGCTCGCAGTTCACACACATAGGAATGACTAATATTAGATTTTTTTTAAAAAAAGTCATGCAATTTGAATGGGCCTCAGCCTGAAAGTCCCAAACCCTGTTAATCTTCCACTGATTACGGTTGGGATGGTATTCTTGGACATAAGTAATAACGAAGGCAAATCAGTTCACGGTTTTTTTTTTCCTCCGCCCATCACCCATCTCCAGAAAATATGTACTGCTTCCCCCTAGTTTCTAAAAAATTAGAATTGTCAAAGATAGGTTGTTGGACGGCGTGACGTCATGTCGCTACCTACCGTCCCCCTACCTTTTCATATTCACTTTTACCCCTGTTTTCAGATATTGGTAATTCATACTAAGTATCTATACCGGTATCCTCATTCTAATATCAATATTTGTAGACTGCATGCAGTTTTCTGTAGAAAGTAAACTGAATAAATACTGAAGGGAAAACATTGCACAGAAACCTTATGTTTGTTTGCTGAAATAAATTATGAACAGTGGCGGATCCAGAAAAATAGTTTGAGAGGGGCTTCGCTCACAAGGCTTCGTTTTTTTTTGATATCACTAGATTTTTTGGGGGGAGGGGAGGCGTGACGTACCCATTTTGTATGTTGTGCAAAGTAAGCACACCTATGAGGTTACTTTAATCCAAGTTTATATTTGAATAACTAAAGTCATACTGAATGTTTACTAATGAACTTGCACTAATGTTTTCTTTATATATATCTAGTATTATATGTTTAAAACACAATGTGCTAAATCATTACGTTTGTAAGTTACATGAGATTTGCTTTAAAATTCCTTAAATATTCTGCAAAATATCCTCGTATTACGGTATCTCAAGGGGGGAGTGAAGGTCTACATTTTTGCGAAAAATGACCATCTTACGAGCCATTCAACTTAGGGAGCTGAAATTCATTATATTAACTACTTATTAAAAATAGTATATATTGCCGCTTTGCAATAAAAATTTAAATGCACAACTCCGTATCTCGTGTTTAGTACCCGTGAGTTATGCTGTTTTAGTTTTTAATGGCATCGACTTAAACGGCATCGGAAAGCTCATTGATTATCTCGAGGACCCCGAAAACAACGGATTTGACACAGGAGCGTCATTTCAGATTTTATTTGGAGGGGGGGGGGCAAGACCCTTGATATAAGTAAAATTTCGCGTTTTCCACTGCTTTACTACTATTCAATTGATAAAATTTATATACAACCCAAACTCAGGGGGCAGTGCCCCTCTCTGCCCCCCTGATTTGACACTAATATCGGTCATTTTCTATCATTTTATTATCTCCCCCTTTCCCAAGTTGCGGAGCTGAATTTGGTTTTAAACGGGATCGGCCGGAAACTATGCGACCCCGGAAACTATGGATTCGACACTAATATGGTTTTTTTTTATCAGCTTTTTGTATTTTTCTTACCCCTCTCCCAAGACGCGGGGCTGAATTTGGGTTTAAACACCATCAGAAGTGTCACTGTTCATTTCGGTGACCCCAAGAACTATAGATTCAACACTACTATCGGTCATTTTGGACCATATATATATATACGAGGGTCGGCTGATAAGTTCTCGACCCGACCCACTTCCGAATGTACTACCCTGATGTAATTGATGTCGTGTGAAATGCTGATCTTTTATGTGTTTAAGTACCAAATTTCACGATTCTACCATGAACGGTTTTTATTTTACAGGTAATTGAATGAACCATGGCGAAGCCAGATGTCAAATTCACCAAAGAGGAGTTGCCATGTGTAATGAAGTTCTTCTTCCTGCAACACAAGTCGCCCAAGGAAATCCATGGTTGCATGCTAGACACATTGGGTTGACAGTGCCCTTCACACTCCACTGTGAAGAAATGGTGTGCGAACTTCAAGCGTGGTGAATTTTCAACAGAAGATGGTGAAGGTGTGGCAGGTCAGTGTCAGTATCAACTCCGGAAAAAGTGGACCAGACTCATGACCCGATTTTGAGCAATAGATGGATTTCGCTTCAGGAGATAGCTGACAAACGGCACATATCCAAAGAACGTGTCTGGTCAATAATCCATAAGCAGTTGGCCATGCGCAAGGTTTCTGCGAAATAAATTCCGAAATGTTTGAACGCGGATCAGAAACGCGAACGTGTTCGATCATCGCAGGTGATTTTACGGCATTTTGCGAACTCCAAGGACGATTTTTTTGAATCGGCTAGTTACCCAGGATGAAACGTGGTTGCATTACTTTGATCCGGAAACCAAGCAGCAGTCATGCGAGTGGCGCCCCTCAGGATTTCCAAGGCCCAAAAAATTCAAAGCACAAAAGTCCGCAGGGAAGGTGCTTGCCTCAATATTCTGGGATAAGGATGGTGTTTTGCTCTCAGATTACCTTCGAAAGGGCCAAACCATAACTGCAGAGTATTACTGCAGTCGGCTGGCTAAGACAAAGGACGCTATTAAAGAAAAGCGCCGGGTAAATGCTCCCGTCCCCAAGGCTGGCAGAACAATGGATTTTCTGAGTGACCTAGGGTCTTAGTGCATTGACCACCCACCTTCCTCGCCAGATCTTGCCCCTTCTGATGATTATCTATTCCCAAAACTCAAAAATGCACTGAAAGGACAGAACCTTCACAGTGATAAAGAGGTTATAACAGCTGCGGTACAGTTTTTTGCAGACCTTGAGAAATTTTTTTTTCGGAGGGGTTGGAGAAGTTGCAGCATCGAAGTGCCAAGTGTGTTGACCTTCCAGGGGATTATGTTGAATAGCCTCACACTTTCATGCCTACAGCTCAAGTCCTTCTGGGTCGGGCCGAGAACTTACCAGACCACCCTCGTATATATATATATATATATATATATATATATATATATATATATTTCCCCCTCCCCATGTTACGGGCCATGGCATCGGAAGTGTCACCGTTCATCTCAGCGACCTCAAAAAATGTGGATTCAGCGCCAAAATCGGGCATTTTCGATCATTTTAAAATATGTCTTCCTCTCCCTCTCCCAAGTTGCGAGATTGAATTTGAATTTAAACGGGATCAAAAATATCACTGTTCATTTAAGCGACCCAGAAAACTATAAATGCGACACTGATTGTGGGCATTTTCGATCATTTTTATAAATCTCTTTCTCCCCCTCCTCGAAGTGGCGTTGCTGATTTTGGATTTAAACGAATCGGAAATGTCACTTTTCATCTGAATGCTCACTTTTCATCTGAAAACTATGGAATATACACTAATATTGGTCATTTTCGATCATTAAAATATATAGCTCCCCTTCCTTCGTGGTGCGGCACAGAATTGTCACTGTTAATTTCACCTACTCCTAAAACTATGGATTCGACACTAATATTAGTCATTTTTGATCATTTTAAATGTTTATCCCCTCCCCTACAATGTACCCTCCCCTTCCCCAACTATCAGGGCACCCAAGGTCTCATAAAAAAGTTTCATCGAGATTGGTTGGGTGGTTCAAAAGTTATTAGATTTTATTAGTTTTTATTTATACGTCCCAATTCCCTCCCCCTCCCCTAGGATCTACGGTTAAAGTGAAATTACAAAAATGTTTCCAGGTCTGAACCTCATGTATCTTGAAAATTTGATTCAGATCGTTCAGATAGTTCAAGAGTTATTAAATTAGAAAAGTAGTCACTTTCAGCCTTATATAAATTGATTTTTATATATCTTCCTCTACTTCTCCTCCGTACGTTGCTCTGTCAAATTTAAATAATAACGATCTCAGGCTTGAACCTCATCTATGTTGAAAATTTGATTAAGATCGGTCGAGTGGTTCAGGAGTTAGTAAGTTTTATTTATTTTTATACCCCCTACCCCTTCAACCCCAGTTCTACCATCAAAGTGAATAGCCTAAAACTAGTCCAGCCTCGAACCTCGGACTGGGTCAACTTTTCTGAGTGGTTTCAGTGGGCCATGGGTCAACAGCATGTGACCCACTGCAACCCACCACCTACCATCACCCACTGCGACCCACCGATTCACTGTGACCTACCGATCCACTCTGCTCACTGCATTATAGACAGTATCTTCTGAAGACTGGTAAAATTGTCTGCGTTTTACTTTCAAGACCTCCATTTAACTTCCTTTTCCATTTGTTTCTGTTTATTTTTACCTGAGGTTAGTATATCTAAGTGAAAAAAGAACTTCAGGCACTTTTGGATATTGATATTTGTAATTATAATAATAGCAATAGGAATTACACTACTACTTAGCTTTCGAGACCTCTGAGTTTTTAGAAGAGCTAGCTACTGTAAAAAATACATTTTTGAATCACTGTAATATATAAATTATTATATTAAAAAAAAATTGAATGTAACTATGTGTGCCTGATCATCACGCCAAATTGCAAAGTCAAATGAAATGAGTTTTGTTATATAGTTAGGCCCTAATCGAAACTGGGATGTTATATTGCTTTCATTATAATAAATATCCTAAAGAGGTAATGGGGATCCGAATTTTTTGGGGAAAAAATTTATCGTCCCGTAAGAAGCTAAACTTACGGAGCTGAAATTCAGTATATTAACTCATCATTGAAAATAAACAGAATGTGTCCTAGCATTTTTAAAATACTCCTTTATTCGGGAGGGGGGGGGAGTTATTTTCACATATGGAAAATTGGTAGTGGGTTGGTTTTTGAAAATGATTTGAGAAAAAAATCAGAAACAAAAAATACAGTGCTTTGCTTCATATATTCATTGCTTGCTACTATAATAAATGCTGAAGCATATGCTTATTATTTGGAGCGCTTAGAGCAAAAGGCAATCAAACCATAAAGTTGTGAGAAAAATAAACATAAAATTTGAACTGTAAGCTTAATTACTCGGAAATTTTAAGTTTGGGCTGTACGCATAATTATATGGAAAATTTTACCTTCTTTCCCTTTACGTTGGTCTACTTACATTGATTTAGTACTTTCAAATTTCATCCTTTTTTCCACTGAAAAGTATCGATAATTCAACAAGGAAATAATTATACTATGAGAATTCAATTGAAATTAATCGTAATTTGTCTCATGACAAACAGCAGTGTTGTAATTGAACGAGAAGAAGGGGGAAAATTTCCAGGCACCTCTGGGAAAAAATCGTTCCCTTTTCCTTTCTAGGGAGAGAGGGAACTTGGAAATGACATCTAACCTTCATATATAATTACAAAATTTAAATTTATAAACAAATAAGGAATCATCAGTTTATCAGGCTTTAATTGATAATTTATGCTCAAGATTCCCTATCGAAGGTATGGTAGATGAAGTTTCTGTTCTCCTTGAGTTGACATTGCCAGCTGACATGGTCGATATGGAAAATATGTTGTATGGTGATACTTCTTGCTGAGTATTTCAAAACTGACAGAGAAAAATCGTTATCAGACTTAAACAAGCAGATTCTCGATAAGGAGTTACAGAAATTTCAACGTCGAGCAGAAGTATTACCAGTGGCGGAGCTAAGGGAGGGCCAGGCCACCTTGCTCAAATTCTCCTATCTAGAAAAAAACCTGAGATCAATTCCCGGCAGGAGCTAATGTGGTTCGAGTTCCACGTTAATCAGTAAGTCCCGTCTCATATAGCCTTTCTGCTGAAAGGGACGTCAAACTCAAAATTAAACACAACCTACATGGAAGAAGGCGAAACAAAATTCATTACTGCTACCAGCTAAAAAATATTTATACTCCATTTCTTGTTCTCATAAAAAAAAAATAATTCTACCTGTCAATCCATAAATGTAATAATATTATTACCTTCATATGTAAACCTAAAAAGAATCTGACATAAAGTATATCTATGTGTCTTTTTCTTCTATTGTCATTCTAGTAATAATAATAATAATAATAATAATAATAATAATAATAGTAATAATAATAATAATAATAATAATAATAAAATATACACTGTTTTCCTCAGAAACTTACGACTTTAAGGTCTACAGTGTACCCAAACAGCAACGAAATATTTTCAAAACGTTTCTAAAACATATCGTCATTTTCCTACTTCCCTTAAGAAAATATATTTCACATGTTGTTGAAAACATTTTCCAAATAATACTGAAAATATTCTCGCAATACACTCAAAACATTTTATACGCCGTTAGAAAGTTTTCCAAAAAATGTTTTCTGTACCATTTCCACACATTGCTGAAAATATATTTGAACCTTTTTATACAATGTTAATGGAAAGTTTTTTTTTAAAATGTTTCGCATGGAATATTTTAAAATCATTTGCCAATAACAACGGAAAATCATTTGTCTAAAATAAAGAATTTTTTAAAAATATTATTACAATCTATTGGGTACCTAGTTGAAATGTTTTCGAAACATTTCTAATCCATTTTTAACAAACATCAATGTTCTGTAAAATAATAATTTTAAAATATTTTCCACTCATTCCAAAAAAAAATATTTTCTTACATGACAAAATATTTAGAGAATATTTCCTGTACATGACACAAAATTTAGAGAATATTTTCTGTACATGACAAAACATTTAGAGAACATTTTCTGTACAAGACAGAAAATATTCAGAGAATATAAGGTAGACACATCAAAAACATTTTCAAATTAGTTTTCTTGGTGTTTTGTAACAGTAGAAAATGTTTAGAAAATATTAAACTAGTTTCAGGTATGAATTTGTGCTAAGAAAAAATATTTACGATTCATTTTTCAAATAACAATTGATATGTTTTTGATCTTTTATTGTATGTAGTTTCAGAACGTACGTACTTTCTAACGACTTCTGGTTTTCACATAGAATATTCTAAATTCTTTCTTAATATTTTTTCGTCATTACCGCGATAACACCTACAGTTTGAAATACATTTCTTCGTTCAGAAATGAAGGAAATGCATACTGAACAGTTTTCCAACTCTTGTGAGTTAAAATAGCTGGATTTCATTTTTACAAATTGATGGGGTGGTAGAAGTCTGTGTAGATTGGAACCGGTTTAGAACACACGGAAACATCTATCATCACATAAATTTGTGGAAATAAATTGTAGTATTCTAACTTATAGATTGAAGAAAGAAATGTATTTCAAACTGTAGGTGTTATGGTGGTAATGACGGAAAAATATTCAGAAAGAATTTAAAATATCTCTACGAAAACAGAAAATGTTAGAAAATATTTTAAGTACGTTCTGAAACTACATATAATAACAAATCAAAAACATATCAATTGCTATTTGAAAAATGAATAGTAAATATTTTCTTTCTTAGCACATATTCACGGCTGAAACTAGCTTAATATTTTCTTAACATTTGCTACTGCTACAAAACACCAAGAAAGGTAATTTGAAAATGTTTTTGATATGTCTCCCTTATATTCTCTGAATATTTTTTATCATGTACAGAAAATATTTTCTAAATAATTTATCATGTACCCGGGATCCCTTAATATTTCAAGGCGACACCACAGAGGACACTGTGCAGTATAAGTGGAGAAAAATAAATTATCTCGGACACACTACATTCTATATCTATGCCAATATTCATTGAAAAATGAAATGGAGGAACAATAACAATCGGAACAAATCACATGCATTTTGTGAAAAGTATTCTTAATGGAACTCCTAAAAAAAATGCTATAGTACAGTTTCTTACAAAATATACGAAACTTACAAAAACGTGTATATAATTAGTTTTTCTTATAAAGAATCACTAAAAAACGTGATCATATCACCATGAAACCATTTTATTGCATCATGACTCTCAACACAAGGACGACGTGGACCACTCAGATGTTCACAGTAGAGGTATCTTAATTGTGCTCTTCGTTGTATGTTTTACACAACACTAAAATAGCTATTGTAGTGCGTAGAATAAATGACAGAGCACAAGAAAGACATCCCAGGTGTCAACATGCGAGTGGTTTATGTCGTCCTTATTGTGAAAGTCATGGTGAAATAACTCGAGTATAAAGAAATCAGCTCTGCTAAGTCAAAAGAAAAGAAAATGCAAGACTGGACTAAGATTTGAACCTTGATCTTCAACTTACCGTGTCGATTCATTAACCACTAGGCTACTCACTGTTTCCGAATAGTCATTCATACTACCACTCCTGAAGCAGTGCTCAAGCAACCAGACCTTCTTGGCTATACCGCAACTTGTGAAGTACTTGGGCAACCAGTGTCTATACTACAGAACCCCACTGATGGTAAAATTTATACATGATAAATGGGGAAAATAACTTATTTTATATCTTAAATATTTAATGTGAAATACAATCGATTCTTACTTACGGTAAGAATTACAAATACGAAAATTAGAATGAGTAAAAAAAATGTTGCTAAATGGACAAGAAAGTTTTATTTTTGTTTTATTGTTCTTATTT
The DNA here is from genome assembly GCF_964235325.1 of Thermobia domestica. Lineage (NCBI taxonomy): Eukaryota > Metazoa > Arthropoda > Insecta > Zygentoma > Lepismatidae > Thermobia > Thermobia domestica. The sequence goes on along the minus strand of NC_137460.1, from coordinate 69,191,268 downwards.
ACTGCTCATTTGACATGAAACTTGCCACATACATGTCTTTCCCGATTATACACATACTAATATTACTAAGAAATACAGTAAAAGCTCCTTATTTGCGCTTCTTTCATTCGCGTTTCCACTATTCGCGGATTAAAAAAATGCAACCCAATTCCTATATTCGAGGCTAAAGATTTCCTTATTCGCGGATCTAATCAGTACGTACATACACAATGATAAAAAGGATTCCAATAGGTATCCAAAACAATGCCCTTTGTAAACGCCGTCCAATGGACTAATAAAATGTAAAATAGACCGTATTACAACTTTGCCCAAAGTATGTTGGTAAATGATATCGCAGCTGTATTGGTTCGGACTTTGGCATAAGCCGCCTTTGCCGCGATCGATGTTTTTGAGAATGTAAACGAACAGAATGAAAGCAACCTTATTACTCAATGAATAAAGTATAATTTTAAATGCCGCCACATTATTAGACGCTTTGTGTGTCCTTTGGTAAGAGCCGCTTTGCGTGTTTTATTGTTTCGTCTTTCCATTCGTTAGAAAAATTGTGATCGAGTAACACGTCTCTACCGCTGTCTTCCTAATTTATACAGTAATGTCAACTAAAAAATGAGAAACGAGTTTCGACACGAAAAAAATATGTGTTAACGCTTAATGTGAAAATAGAAATGCTTGATGGTTTACGCCTTGGAGAGTCGTTTGCATCCATATGACGATCATTCAATGTCAACAAATCAACTGTGCGATTGATAAAAAAATCAGAAGATAAAATAAGGTCGTTTGTAGCTTCAACTTCACTGTCAGCGAAAATTGTTCGTGATCCAGCAATAGAAAAAATGGACGTGCGTTGCGTTGGATCGAAGACCGCAACAAAAAAAGGGTGTCCCTGAGTGGTCCAATGGTCTGAGAGAAGGCAAAGCGTCTTTACGCTCATTTTAAAGAACCTGATGGTAGTTGTAGTGGTGAATGTACAAAGGAGGATTTCAAGCATCGGAAGGTTAGTTCAATAAATTTAAGGTGAGACAAAAATTGCATAACATTAAAATCGTTGGAGAAGCTTCATCTGCAGACACTGCTGCAGCAGAACGATATTCAGAAGAATTTTCAAAATTAATAGCTGATGGAGGATACAAACGAAGTATTTAATACAGACGAAACTGCACTGTTTTGGAAAAGAATGCCAAACAAAACATTCATTTCTAAAAGCTAAAAGTCTGTTCCTGTATTTAAGGCAGCAAAGGATATAGTTACACTGCTGCTATGTTCTAATGCATCTGGAGATTGTGTCATTAAACCACTGATGCCTTACAGATCGTTAAATCCTCGGGCTTTACAAAATCAAAACAAGGACGACCTGCCAGTATTTTGGCGTGCTAATAAAAAAGCGTGGGTTCCAAGCGCTATTTTTTTGTTACTGGTTTCGGAATTATTTTGGTTGTGAAGTTGAAACTTATTTAAAAAACAGAATTTAGACTTTAAGGCAGTTCTAGTTTTGGACAATGCACCAGGTCATCATCGCAAACTTGAAACTATGCATCCAAATATAAAAGTGACATTTTTACCTCCCAACACGACGGCTTTGCTTCAACCTATGGACCAAGGAATAATCCAGGTCTTTAAGCTCTATTACATTAGACGAACCTTCAAAATCGTATTGGATAATATGGAATGTAATCCTGATATGAATGTTATGGAATGCTGGGAGAAATTTGACATAGCAAAATGCACCTTAAACATAAAAGAATCGTTGGAAGAACTGAAGCCACACACATTGAAGTCATACTGGAAAAAACTGTGGCCTTCTCTGACTGCGGAAAAGGACGAAGAATGTGTGCAAATTCAAACTTTGACTGCAAACATAGCCGAAATTGCGAATGGAATAGGACGAGATGGGTTCGAACAGATAGAATCAAATGGCATTCAGGAATTGCTTGAATCGCAAGGTGAAGATTTGACTGCAACAGACTTGGAGGAAAAGTTAAATTCACTGCCCATTGAAGAAGAGGCTTCAACAAGCACTGGAAACGTGACATTTAATTTGAAAAATCTTAGTGAAGGTTTAAGAATGGCAAATGAGCTTTGTGATTTCCTTATAAAAATTGATCCTTCTATGAACGAAGTCTTATTTTTAAGAGCCAAATTGCTAATGTCACTGCTGAATATCAGTCTAAATTAAAGGAGCTTTTAAAAACTGCCAAGCAAGGAAAAATTACAATATTCTTCAAACCATTGCCTAAGCCTGAAGATAATAATTAATCAATATGGTCAAAATCTTCAATTACAGTAAACTGATTTTTTATATATGTATTTTTTTTGTTTTGTCACCTAGAAACGTATCCCCTATAACCCCATATAAATTACCATTCCGTATTCACAGTTTCTCTATTCGCGGCATATTTATGAAACATATCCCCCGCGAATAAAGAGCTTTTACTGTACCGGACGAATTTGTTATTAAATTATATTCCTACAACAACATATTTATAGACATGCGACAATAATTGTGGACATGAGTATGCATACTACAACAAGAATTATGACTCTATCTGTCTCCATAGCTGAATGGTGAGGCTGCGAAGTTTTCAATTTTTCACGTCTTCTAAAATTCATAAATTGTACTTTGCGTTTTGATGGAACATTAATTGGCGGGAAAATCTTTTCCGACAACACAAAAAGTACGGGTCATTTTAAAAAATGTCAAGTTGCTATGAAAAAAGTTTCAACAATATCTGAGATGGTGATGGTACTTTTTTTTTTGGCTGAGTTGAAATGGAAGCCATCAAACACTTATGTTATTTATATGTTGATTCATTTTGCAATAGCAATCTACATGTAACAATATATCGGAACCTTATATCTATTATAATATTTATCATAGGTAGAAATACGTAAAACGGAATGCATAGTACTCCGCAAGGAAGCTATTGTGAACTCAAGGCATTATGTAAAGTGATGATGCAGAACCACACAAGTGGATTAAAACTATATTAGATGCAAGGCATAGCTGTATGTTATATAAAATTTTAGCACTACCCTCGGTTACGTGCATATCCACCGTCGCTGACATGCCCTCTCCATACGGAAGTACAACAAGCTCATCCTACTACGCTCTCAGGCTCACTCTGTTAATAATATTCGTGCCTTTCAGTGGCTATTTAGCACTGGTTGGTTCGTATTTTTCGCACTGGCATTCTAACATTGCTTTTTTTCATGGTACTTTCAATTTTGAATACATATATGCTTGCGCCTGATTTACATAAGAGTTGTACTTCTGCACTTCTGAAGCACCGAGATAAGTTGTTCTGTGTACTTTCGAAAAGAAGAACAGGTTACAAATACAAATCATACCTAAAATATAAAAACTTACTCTTTTCCTTTTCATAGCACTATATTATTCCAAATTCCTCGCCCAACTAAATGAGGATTTCAACTTACGGAGTATCAATAACACTAAAAGTGTATTCTGTAACCATAGCCGCCCGCTGAAGGGAGCCGGTGCTATAAATTTTCCAAATTAGTATCAAAAAATGTTAAATTTTCTTATTCACACACAACAGTTAAGTTAGCAGTGACTGTAAATAATTGTTTTTTTTTTTTACGTTAAATATTATGTGTTTCTAGGTATTTATATCTGCGACTTTGCTGCATGTCGGTCCTTTTGCCCACTCCCCCCTTAAAAATCCTGTGGGAGTTACTATGTCTACATTTCCCTTTAAAATTCGCTTATATACTACATATACATCTATATACCAACTAATGTTTAATAATAAAGATGAATACATTTATGATTACACCAATCAAAACGATTAAATTAATCGAGAGCCGTAATTAATAGACACTACTTTAATTGGTTAGTGCATCGCATACACGACAATGACAACTAGCATATCTGAGGATGTTTCATACTGTGACCAGAAAAACTTACTTTGAAATATCCCATACTGCAGTTAACTTAATATTATATAAGAAGTTCGATAATCGAAAAGAAAAATCAATTGATACGTGCTAATTTATAATGAATAACTGAGTCCTGCAACCAAGGAAGGGGGAAGAAATATCTAATTGTCTATAACACCCCAAGTACCCGGTAATAATTAAGTGCAATTAGCAATTACAAAGACGAGACGGCTATTTTTACCGCAAAACTGTACACTTCTTATTCCTTTTGCTTAATGTAACCAAGTATGTTGGCTAACACCTTTTGACAATTTTCTTGGTAACTAAAGTTCAGAAGGTATAGCGTCGTTGGCTTCCCGCACTTGAACCTGCTCGTCACTGGGGGTGTGGTAAGAGAACAGCAAATCACCAGCCACCATTCACCGCGCTCAGCGAGCCACGAGTAACCAAGCTGGCAACTCCCCATAAACGTCAGCAGAACTTTTCGCGGGAAAGCAATGACGTTATAATTTCCATATTATAGTAATCCAGGAAAAGGCAAAGTGTAGTTTCACTGAGTACTGTTCGGTTACTATTCGGCTACATGACTTATAGCGTAGTTTTAACCGAAATTCGACTACCAGCAGATAAGTTATCATTTAATTCTTACTCTGCACACGAAGAAAAAGTTCATATGGACCCGTGGTCAAATGTCTATAGTTACAGGCTGCCGAAAACGTGGAAAAATGAAATTTAGAGGTCCAGAGTTCCACCACTATGAGACCGATCCCAGTTGAGTCAACACATTACTTAAGACCTAGTACTTGCTCTATCCAAATATCCATATTTCAGAATCTTGCGGCACTTACACATTAATTTTTATAGAGCCAGTTGAGGAGTACTCAGAAAATTTGAAGTGCTCATAAACTGTCCATTGATAAGCAAGCACCGCAGAATTCTGAAACATGGGTATTTGGGTATGGCACATACTAGTTCTTAAGTGATGTCTTCCTTGACTGCGATCGGTCCCACACTGAAGCTATGGATTTTTAAAGTTTATTTTCTTATGTCTTCGACAGTCTGTAGCTTCAAAAGTATGGACTTTAGACCACAGATCCATATGAACTATTTCTTTGCTCTGATGTGATAAATCACCTCAGAACCGTAAGTTTGTTGCTTTTAAATTTTTTACACCCCGTATATACTAATATTAAGAAGACATGCGAAAGAAAGGAAAAATCCTTACCATTTCAGAATAATGCATGACATCTTGAATAAATTCCTCAAATGCTTCAACATCAAGTGATTTCATAAGCAATTATACTGGAATATCTGCAATGAGAGTTCTTTGAAACTCTGCCTTTGTTTATCGTAATGACTTATCCAATTTAGGATCTGTAGATTTGATTGTTTTTTTTTTATCGTAACAAAGAGCTTAGTATTTGCTTGTCAAATGCTGAAATTAGAACAAACGAAATACCGTTCAATTAATTATGTACAAAAAACCCTCTGATGAAAGAATGAAAAGTTACAGAGTAATCACCCTTACCTAAATTTCACAGGAATACATTATCAGTCAATTATTATTCAAGTAAAGTGATTGGCCAGTAATAGATGGTTCCGTGAGTGTCAACCAACAGGTTTATTTCCTGATTCAGAATATAACCAGCGATAAATACTTAGGTAATATAAAATTGCATAATTCAAACCTTACAGAAACTATATATTCCTAACTTGAGCAATGTTATTTTGTAGGCAGAAGCTTTCGACCATATAGTGTGTCTTATTCTAATGTGTAGAATAGGATGATTTACAAGGATTTAGCGAAGAACCACTGCTTAGATTTCGCTCAAATAAAGCCGAATAAATTATCTAAGACACCAAGGCATATGAAGATTACGTGCACTGAATTTCTTAATTGCTAAGACTTAGCCTCATATCAACGAAATATAACATGTACTGTCCATTTATTTTGGCGAATGTTGCAATCTCCAGGTACTAGTATCACAGAATGTGATTTGGTTAACTCTTCACAGTTAGCCCTTACTGTTTCAGTTAGCCCTTAATATTTAGTCTGTAATAGAACACCAACACAGTGTATAGAAAAAGAATAAACGGAAGACAGTCAAAATAAAAAAAATACTGATACTGAAGTGAAGAGACATTTTGCATCGACCAATAGAATGCTAGAGCTAGTGTTGTACAAATCCTCACTTCACTATCAGCCTTTTTCTACTTACATTCTTTCTCTAAGCAGAAGCTTGGCATTTATATAATACTAGTGCCTGGACATTGCAGCATAAATAAGTGGTCGATGTTCAGTACACCCTCCAGCGGAAATATGAATAACTTGTAGCTGCGTTCTTTATTTTACTATACAAGTTCTTGTTCGTGACCATCCGAAGGAGACATACATGAGGCTAAACTCATGACATCACTCAACGAATTTACAACTTTTAAAAGACAAGAATTTTAAGCACCGACTTTATTTATTTATACAAATTTATACGTATTAACGGCGCCTACGGCCTTAAATCCGTCATGTATGAGAAACGACGTCCCTCGATGAACACACTACATTATCTACAATCCAGGCATGAATGAGTAAAATCTCGCTTAGGATGGCTAGTTTGGAAATGCTGTTACACTAATTCGATCGAGTGACCCTATCGTATCTACTACCGAATATTCTGGAACGTTTCTAACTGAAAAGTAGATTTAGCACTTTACTACTTACTTCTCGATTTCACATATGTGTTTGAAGTTTTATATATATATAAAAATTAAATATTCACAGCCCTTTCCAATTGCAAATAACTGATGTGAACGGAACTTACGTGTTACATTCTCATGATGATGCCCAATTACTCTTACGTACGAGCCATTACTTTCACTCGCAGAGGTATTTTCGTAAACAGATTACTTGAGATGCACATTTGTCTTTCTTGGTTCAATTGCAGCATGATTTGCATGTGAATTAAATTTAACTGCAGCAGCTACTGGCGTACTATACAATACAGGTTGTGGGACACTCAATATAGGTGATTCTGCTGATGACAGTAAATAATTTTCAGTTACTGGTGTAACATTGACTTCATTTGGTGATTAAGAGTCTGCAACAAATATGAATAAAATATTTTATACTGTAACTGATAAAGGTAGGTAAAACATGAAATACTTGATTACAATTTTCAATTTTCAACTACATTTACATATAATGACTAATTTGGAAAATGGAGAGTACGAAAAAAGTGTTAAATATCTGTTGGTAGCATTACTTTTTGATTTAGTGGGAAAATATCCTTTCTTTCATTACACATTTGTATTGAGTTTAGAAATTAAGATAATCTATTATCAAATCATATTTTACATTCGTGAACCATACGTCCTACCTATTAGGACGAAAGTGTGATATAATACATCGCGTATTATGTGAGAGAAAAGATCATTGAAATTCCTTTTTTAAAAAAGCAAGATCAATTGACTTGTTGAATTTATACTATCTAACTATCTGGGTACATTATCAAGAGCCACATGCGATGAATACACAAAAATGCATATTATAAATTTCATCGATTACTTCACAATTGTACTCGCGAGACATACTGACACAAATAAGGCTTTGAATGTGTACCCGATTATCATTATCTATTAATCTCTTTACTTTGCGTAATTACCAGCTTGAAGGTACTATTTTACGAAAAAAAAAATCTAACTTCAAAATTCGTGGCAAGCATTCCCCTCAGGACCCGAGTCAAATCTTAAGAAGTTGGGAGGAAGTCTGTTCCACACTCAGAAGCTTTTACTCTCGAAGAACCCGAGAAGACAAGGAACACTTACTCAATTTTACAGAAGGATGGGTGCACCTTACAAGGTACATTCGCGAAGTGTCCCCTCGGGATTCGTGTAAAAGTGATTTAAATCCAAAGTTCTCAGCGGCCCAATGTGTACTGTACTAATTTTAGCGGCCCATACGGGTAATTTGCATATTTATGGGCCTTCATATATCCGGAATTCATACATTACTATAACGCTCGGACACAAATTGCTTTTAGTATCGTTAGATGTAAATGAACATGAATGTGGGTATATGCAAAACAAATTGCATCACGTACGGCTTCTCTGACACATGTTACACACACCGACCGCCATTTTTGATCCCTCATATTTGATTTAACTTTCGGTTTTTCAAATGGGAATAGGTGCAATTGATATATCAAATTCATGTAGAATTTTCTCAGAAATCCACTTGTTTAGTTAATTTAACCGTAGATTGTACCCCTCCATGTACTTCGCGAATAGGCATTTTAGAGTAATATCAGTTACGGTAACGAAGTTGACAATCAAAATAATGTGTAACCGCAAAAACTGTAGACAATAGCGTATTTAAGAGGGGGCTACAGGGCCTAAGCCGCCTCCCAAAATTTTATTTACTATTTTAAAGTAAATGAAATATCTTGCAGAATTTTCACATTTCCAGAAATAAAGTTAGCAAAGCCCCCGAAACAAAATCGTAAATACGTTACTGACAGTAGGTATAAACAAACTCTTTACAACATTGGCGTTATTATCTTATTACATATGTGTGACTGAATATTATTACTTTCATGTTATACCATAACAAGGAAGTATTCCATTACGGTCAAAATGCCTAATGTAAATGAAGATACGACCAGATGTGGCTGAAGATCTACCATTTTCGTATTTATGTCTATGTGTAAGTATGCATTTACGTTCAGGGAATATTTCGTCAACAATAAATCGTCTAGAGGATTACATATAACCACAGGGAACTGCACAATCTTCTATTTTTTCAACATTTGTGAAGTGCCTGATATTTAGCATGCTACACCTTGCAAACAGTACAAGCTACGTTAAAATTAACTACACCAATGAATTTCCGAGAAACTTTTATATGAATTGGATGTATCATATGCTCCTATTCCCTTTTGAAAAACCGAAAGTTGAATCCAATATGGCGGCCGGGATGAGTAACGTGTCAGAGAAGCAGTACTTGATCCTATTTGTTTTGCATATACCCACATTCATGTCCAATTATATCTAAAGAAACTAAAAGCAATTTTGTCACTGAGCTTTATAGTAGTGGTTGAATAAATTCCGGATATATGAAGACCCATAAATATGCAAATTACCCGTATGGACCGCTAAAATTAGTACAATACACATTGGGCCGCGGAGAACTTTGCATTTGAATTATTTTACACGAATCCCGAGGGGACACTTCGCGAATATACCTCGTTAGAGCCACCAAGCATGGGGGCATACAGAAAAAGATATCACGTTATCGTCGGGATTTGAACCAGAACCACCCGATTCGTCATCAAACACACTACTGCCTGGATCAGAATGACTATATGCATTCATAATCACTTCCGTAAAAAAATAAAAATAAAAAAATAATAAAATAAAACGTATGGACTCTATCCACTTTTAAAACTAAAAAGAAACACATGGACTCAGTTCAAAAAAACAAAATAATTCTTTGCCCATCCTGGCATATTTGGAATTTGTTTTCAAGGACCATTCTATCACAGCACACATAATACAACGTTACTCAGTGCACATTTTCCAAGGTCACTAAAATTAGTTATTAGTTAGTTGAAATTATAGACAATGCCTTTCTTTTCAAAACAAGACAATAGTGCGTAAATTTTAAGGGGAGAAATGACACCATTGCTTATAGTGTAAGTCTTCGTACATATACATATAAGCTCTACGACAGACTTTCCCAACCTGGGGCTCGCAAGCCAATCTGAGAAAGGCACACACATACACAGTGGTGAGAAATACACCATTTTAAGTTAATGATCTAATTAATAATGACAAGTCAATCTCCAAAAGGGCACTATGATGCTTAATGCCGTTTGCTACGACATACCGTTGTGAATCAACGTCTTCTGCTATTTCTTATCTGAAGAATAAGAACAGGAATAGACTTGATGTTGAGGCGGATCGTCGCTTAAAAGTTTCTTCGTTTGATCCTGCCATTTGCAAGTTTGTGGCTGAAAGATACCACCAACCATCATATTAACGAAGCTGTGTACCTCAGTGATTCATACACTTATTATCATGTTAACTTGTTGAAGCTAATAAATGTTTATATTTTTCCAGAAAAAATACTTTTTTCTATACCCTGATTACGGGGTAGGCACCATACCACTCTAACATGATTATACCATTGCAAAGTAAAACAAACACACCCGTATGTGCATTAACATGGGAAAAATATAAATACTAACCGTATATTATTGCAAGGGGACTTTCACATGCATTGCAGATTCTAAAGGGGGCCGCAGTGTGTAAAAGGTTGGGAAACTCTGCTCTACGATATCAAGGGTTGCGGTGTCTCAGTGATACAGTGTTTACCTCTGATGCATAGGGTCCTAGGTTCGATGCAAGCTAACGCTATATGAACTTTGTGGTAAACAAACACTGTCTTTGTGGGTTTTCTCAGAGGTTTCCTCCCATTGTCTTCATTCCACCCTTTTGGTCATTTCTCATCATTATCATCTCCTTTAGCCTACCCGGCATAACGTGGAACGTAAAATTAAAAAAAAGATTTCTACGATATCAAATAAAGAATAAATAAATTTCCGGTATTACAATTGCAATTCCTGTATTACAACATTAAATTGTTAGCATATATAAGGGGGGAAAGTTTTTACTTCGATTCGGACACTGACTGCAACCAATTCACCTGACCCGGTTCTCGGAGCAGTTTGGGAATCACACTGAAATTGATCCATCAAGTCGTGATGAAATGTCACATGGTATTATCATGGGGTAAAAGTGGAACAAAACGAGCCCTGCGGGACTTCTATCCCAATTTGCTCGCTAACTCTCGCTCAACTACGTTTTGTAGCGTAAGTAAATCTTTTTTAAAGTCAATAAAATTGTGTTTGTAAAGTGGAGTATGTGACAGCACCAAAGGCATCGATAGTTCCAACAAGTGACTGAAGCACAAAACATTTCCAGAAAGTGATTGAACCTATAAGAACCAATTGAAGTTACTGTCCAAGCCAAAGTAAAATGTTCTATTGGGTCTGATCGTGCAGACGGTTCTAATCAATTTTGACACATTCATTATAACCTATTATCAGGTTAGCTAAGTGTTCACTAAATGAGAAGCTCCATTACTAGTAGCACATTGACTTACGGAGGACAATTACAAATACAGTGTGAACGTATGTCATAAAAAGTACAGATCATGAAACACGAACAATCTTGTGCTATGTGGAAACTAAAAATCACAAATGCTATCTAACCGAATCAGGGCAGGAGTGCAGCAGGGGGCGTTCAGTTAGTAAGAGCAGGCGGGTCAGCGAAAATGAAGATAGTGGAAGAGCACACTTACACATACAATACTTTCACTAAAACTAAAAATTCTTTTCAATATGCTGTGCACTGACGGTAATTATTTATATTCACACTCGCATTCCCTCACAAGAAATATTTCACACAATTTTTACCTTTAAATTTTCTATTTGCTAGAACCGTCTGTTCGAATGAACCTTATATCGGCTTTTGGGGGCCGAACATTTTCGGTAAAAATTACTACATTGTTAAATATTGGTTAGGAGGATTAGTTTAGCGTAATTTAAGCCAGGTCTACTTTGCTACTGCGCAGTAATTAAATTTGTACAAATAGAAAATTTACAGATAAAATACGATGTGAAACATTTTTTGTGAAGAAATGACTGTGAATATAACTAATTACTGTCAGTGCACAGCATATTGAAATGAATTTTGAGTAACAGTGAAAGCATTGTATGTGTTAGTAGCGTTAAGTTCCAAAGTTGGTCGTCCGTATCTAGTAAAATTTTGAAAATTTTCCGGCAAGAAATAAATTTGCTTCTTCGTGTGCTTCATAATGTATAAGGAAAGCGAAAGTTTATTTACTTATATAAACAGAACTATTTGGCAAGCGGAGGGAACTACTTGGCGCAAGGTTACTTGATGGGAGGATTATGGGAATGTAATGAGCATTTGTTTGTGAAAACATGGTTGGTGATAATCAGGAAAAGCTATTATAGTAGGGTAACAAAATATAGAAATATGACACCCCGTAGGATTCTCATTGCCAAAAGTGGCAACTATTTTATCTTCATAGACATTGGTACGAAGAGCTAGAAAAGTAATGTTGCCAACCTCGGCAATTGGTAGGGTGGCCGCCATATTGTTTCAAAGGTGGCGTAAGTAATGACAAATTACGTAATACAAGTTAGTTAGGATATAGTCATGTGGGGTATCAAATGAAAGCTTATGATGCATACATGTAAATGAAAATATTTGTATACATTATTTAAGCCATTTTTTGTGTTTAACGTCAAGGATTTTAGGTCACCTTACTTAGTTTTATTAATAATTTAAATTGAAAACAATTTCAATCAAATACATTACATGAAAGCGGACTGAAAGTTAACTCTATAACTGTAGTTGTAAAACGAAAAGAAAGTTTCATTTCTGAATTCTCACAGTGTTATCTATAGTCAGTACGGTCCTTCATTATTCACTTCAGTTTCTGAGTCTGATAAGTTGTCTTGAGATGCATACCCATTACAGCACACTTGATTATATTAGCCAAATACTGGAGATCATGAACGTTTTGCATATTTGCACAAACAAGATTATGATTTACATTTTTTTGCAGTTATAGCTTGTGATACGCAAATACTCTGTAGAAACTGGTGAATGCGTTGTCATAATTGGTACGTACGATGTCCCTTTCGTTTGCTAGCTGTAATTTGTACGTGTTGGAAGCTTTTGATGTTGCTGAAGTGCTTTCTTCCAAACAATCGTTTGATAGTTTGCACGATTGACATGCTGTCATAGAGCATCCTCTATAGGGCAGTTGTTGAATAATCTTTCCCTGATGAAATAGCTTCAGTCTAAGATCATTTACTTCGGATACAGTGGGTTTGGAATGGAAAAGGAGGACAACGAAATATTCAATTCTCTTGAACACATCAGAAGCCACTTCGTTTTCCAGTCTCACAGATGTCAATAATCAATAGTTGTCTTTATATACTTTCCAAGCTGACTTCTTCCCATGCCTACTTATTTGGCTGGTTGTATCACAGCTTGTAGTTCTGTGAAATGAAAGCAAAGAGGATCGTATACCACAACATGGCATATCAGATGCAATCTTATGGATTGATATTAATCTAATTGGGTTGCTTCTCTTCGTCCATACGCGAGAGCATAAATTATGCCACACAAGAAGGACGAATACATCTGTATCGTCGCTAGAAAAGAGCAGCGATGTAAATCTTTCATCTAAAGATCATTTCCATGCAACAACATCCTTGTGTCTGCTTCTTTCTGCTCTGAATGTAGGTCCGGAATGTCTCCGGCTGCAGAGTATACTGCTTTACCAGTTGAAAGGGCTCCAGTTAGTACTTTGTTGTCAGGTAATCTTTTTGAATGTTTAAGAAGTTCCTCACTGAGAAAACGAACAAGGTTCTCTTTGTTCTGTGGCAGCGCCATAAAATGCCTCCATGATGCTGGAATTGGCGTTCCTCTGTCTTGAATATTCCTTCTGATGGTTAAAGCGTTTCCAGATCTAAAGTTTCTTGTGCTTGATTTAATTGACGGAGACATGTCTATCCAAAACAACATCAATTCTAATGTATGTTGCTGAATAATTGAAAAAAAAAAGTTGAGTGGAAGAATCTGCAAGGTCTCCAAAAGTTTTACCACTCTTTGGTTTACCAGCCTTGTGCACACAAGCCATACCACTGAGCACTGAAGATTCTTTTTGTTTGCAGTGGCTACTGTATCTTGTGTTAGAAGCTAAAATAAAGAAGCCTTATAACCAATGATAGGTGAAAAATCCGATGTGAACAGGGATGGAGTATATTCAAACAACTCATGTTGTAAGAGAAATCGAAAATCAACATTTGGACATCAGGTTATGTACATAATTAGTCGCTGATTAACTTGTGTGACAGACTCCAAATGTCTTACTTCGTTATGACGTTATGCGTTTGAATGTTTTTTGGGTTTGCTTTTGGTATAGTTTCAAACAGATTAACTTGGGATTCTGGAAGTAGACGTATCTTAATGATAGTGTCAATAATTCGTTTGTCATTTTCAAAAGCATTGAGAATGTCATTTGAAGTATCTTTCGGGATTACATTTTTTGTTAATATCACTCTCAAATCATTATTGATATCACAAAACAGTTGAAAGTTCACAAGTTGTTCTTTAATTACTGATACATCAGTGATGTCCCTCTCTAGTTGTTCCTTAGGTTGTTCATTTTGGATGAACAGTGTTTGAATGTCAATGTTGAAAGATCTTATTTATCGCTTCAGCCAGATATCTAAGTCCATTGTAATTGAGTTCCCATCCTGTTTGGCATATTCATTTCGAGTAATGCTTATTATGCCATTTGCTACCTTGCAAATCTTGTTCATATGTTCAATGGCTTGATCAGTTGCTATCTTTATAAACGACAATTTACTTCTTTTGACACCAAAACGACAATCTGTAAACTCTCTATAAACTTCTGGGACAAAGTGTGGCAAATCTCGCATGCATGTAAGGTACACTGGATCCCATCTGTAAGTTGTTTAGCTATGAGCAGCAATCAAAAGCAGCATATTTTAGAAAGCTTCTAAGTGCTTGTGAAAGTTTCCCTCACGTTCAGCTCTTATAAAACTGAGGAACGTATTCAGTGCTTCCAAGTAGGGCAACCAAAACCTAAAGTTAACTGATTTACATGCTCATCTACAAATTCCTGTAGTTTTGTTTCAAATGCAGGAATATTACACTCTAACTCCTTCACTGTGCTTTTGACTTGTTTGTAATCTCCATTGTTTTGAAAGATGTAGCAATTTTTAATGTATATTCCTCTAAATCATATTCGCATCCTCAATCTGAATTGTTCAACCAATCCACAAATTCATTAGTCAATATATGTCAAATAGCTTCAAAGGTAAGTTTGTGATCTCTGCACGGTTATACATTTTACCTTTTATCATATTTGACGATGTAACTTCTGAGAAAATTTAACTTTCAATCCAAGAGTCTTTCAGTCCTGAATCAGCAAACTGATGAAATAGAACTGACAAGTACACCTGAATCATGTGAAATACATCAAGTCTAATTATCACGTCGCAGGTTTCCTTTATATCCGAAAATGCGAACTCATTTGCTTCACAGGGGATGCGGTGGCTCAGTGGTAGAGCGTTCACCTCCGGTGCGTGGCGTCCCTGGTTCGATTCCAGCTCGCACCGTGTGGACTTCGTGGTGGACAAACACAGTGCTCGTGGGTTTTCTCGGGGTTCTCCCGTTTCCTCCCACTTTCTTCATTCCATCATTTCACTCATCTCTCTCATCATCACCGTCTCCTTTAACCTAACCGGCATAACCGTGGGACGTAAAACTTAAAGATTTCATTTTCATTTCATTTCATTTGCTTCACAGTAAAGAACCTGATGAAATGTTACAACAATGTGCTGCTGGGTCAAATGTTGTGAAATCAACTTATCTCATTATAGCTGTCCAAATCGTATTACAAACTGAAGCTAGTGCTGGCAGAATTGGACAAAACCGAACGATGGTAACTGGAGTGTCATTTTAGCTGAAACGTGAAATAAATTATAATATAACGCTTTGGTATTGCACTTTCAGCTTCATTGGCCTCATATGTTTCTGTATTATATATTTTCTTAGCTTTTAATGCATTCTATATGTTTCAATCTTTAATTTTCTCTCCCCACACGTCAATATATCAATTAAATTTAAGTATTATATGAATTTTGGATCCGCCATTTTTAATCCAATATGGCGACCAACATACCTACTTGTTATGTTGGCAACAATACTTTTCTAAGTCTTAGATGCAAAGACTTACAGAAAACAGCTGTTGCCACTTTTGGCAATGAATTTCCTACGGATTCATTTTCTGGTCAACTTTATCAATTTTGTTCCCCTACTATTAAAAGTAAGTAAAAGTCATTACTTAATAAACCAAAAATAAATTGTAGAGAATGCGGTAAGCGAATAAATATAAGTGACATGACCAACAAGGCAGCAATCTTCTAGAACACCGGTCCCTCTTCCCATTTAGCCGTAATAAAGACAGAAAATAACGTGCCCTGGGGGATCTAACCAGTCTCCACTCGCTATCTCTCGTTTGGCATTATTATGTGAATTAAATAAAAACATTGGCAAAGAAAGGAACCAATTATTACATTTTTAGCCAAAAACTAGGAGGGCGCCCAACTTCGGAATAATTGCCTGTTAGTGTGCTATTCACTATCATCGTTTATGCGCATGACCTCCGTCGCTGACGCGCCTGCTTCCTACGGGCGCACCCCTTTGTCACTCGGGCTTCCTTGCTGCACTCCTGCCCTGACTCAGTTAGATAGCACTCGTGCTTTTCAGTGGCTACCTAGCACAAACTGGTTCGTGTTTTATGCATGGGTTGACTTTACAACGCCCGCTCCAAAAGGTATGCTCACTCAGAAACGAGAAATTATACATTAATAATTTTATGAAAATGGAAAAAAATGAAATGAAATCTTTGATTTTTCGTCCCGCGCTTATGCCGGTCAGGCTAAAGAAGACGGTGATGATGAGTAATGAATGAAATGGTGGAATGAAGAAAATGGGAGAACCCCGAGAAAACCCACGCACACGGCGTTTGTCCACCACAAAGTTCACTTGGCGGGGGCTGGAATCGAAGTCGGGACCCCTAGCACCAGAGGTGAACGCTCGACCACTGAGCCACCGCGGCCCCTATATGAAAATGGACCAAAACTTACCTAACTTTAACCTAACCCCTACCCTACTTATTTAAATCTTACTCTAATTTAACCTACCCTACTCTTCTACATTTTTTCAAAGGGCCTTACTTATCAATGCGCAGCTTGAGCGTGTCTAGTAAAGTTTATCCTTATGCACTGTAGTTTTTATGCTATACGTCCATACTGTATACGTCCATTTTTATGCTATACTGACCTTCCCTTATGTCAATCTGCAAGTAGTAATGGTATTTATTCCGAAGGTGGGCGTCCGCTTTCGCCACGTTTTTGCGCTCGTATCTCCTTTCCACATTTTCTGCAATTTGTTATTAGGTTCATTAATTCGTGCTCTTCACAAATTTTAGAAGATTTTCCTCGTTATAAGCGTATTGCTTTACAAATGTTAAAACTGTTAGTTCATTGCCCTTGCATATTCGCCATGTTGATAACATAAATGCTCGTTACTTTCCCACAATGCAACTGTTCGATTACCTTGCGCCAAGTAGTTCCCTCCGCTCGGCGTATAGTCCCATGTTTATAACCACTTATATATAACAAATAAACAGATTTTTCGAGACCCTTATATATTCTCAAGCACACAAACGATCAAATTATCCATATCTTTCCTGTAAATTTTAAAACATTTTCTGGAAACGGACGCCCAACTTTGGAAGTTAACCCGTTGTAATGGATCTCCTCAATTAGTGCATGCTCCGTTATTAGAAATACAAAGCTCTACCCTAACCTGAAAATAGAAGAAATGTGTCCAAATTTCGTAGAACCGTCTGCTCGAGTAATTCCATTATCCTTCCCAAATGACTTTAAGTCTTCACTTTGCCCAATGTTACCTACCTTCAATTGTTTGCCTGTGGATGACAGTTAATCAGTATAATAATTTATTATTTTATTCGGAACACTTAACCGTTGTTTCCATTGTATTCACTTCACAAATTTTCCACACATAATCACCCTTCCAAAAAACGAACCTACTTTTAAACCTACTTTTGGCCCCAAAAAGCCAATATTACCCCAATTGTCAATAATAACAGACAATATATAGGATATAGACACTTACTTGCTTGGAATATTACCTTTTATATCTTCTTTACTTCACATATTTCTGTTGAGATCTCTTGTCTGACAAACAAATGGTCCACCAATATCACTTTCTTTTGTTTTCAAAATTCGCTAGTTCAAATGCTAGCCCCCTGGCTCTGCATACTACAGGTAACAGAATGACGGATAAGGCTGCGCCTCCATCGCTTCCGATGCGATTGCGAATGCGAATGAAGTTGCAATGTCTATTAAAACGCTTCAATGTGAAATATTTTTGCTTAAAATTCGTACCTTAAAGTCTTGAAAAAATGAAATGATATCTTTGAGTTCCACGTCCCACGGTTATGCCGATTAGGCTAAAGGAGACGGTGATAATGAGAGATGAGTGAAATGGTGGAATGAAGAAAGTGGAAGGTAACGGGTGAACCCCGAGAAAACCCACGAGCACGGTGTTTGTCCACCACAAAGTTCACTTGGCGAGGGCTGGGATCGAACCAGGGACCCCAAGCACCAGAGGTGAACGCTCTACCACTGAGCCACCGCGCCCCCCTTGAGAGCACGAAGAAGACGAATGTGGATAAATGACATATTTTGCACATTGAAAGGATAAATGGCATTTCCTTTGTGTGCAAAATAGACTGAATGTCGCTCCCGTTATTATTATGCTTTCGTGGTAACCGCTACTATTTTCACTTTAAAATAAATTAACTAAATAAATTAGACATAACAGAATCGACCTTCTTTCTAAGAAACTTTTCTCCATGAGTAAAAGAAACCCATTTTGGCTATTTCAAACATATTTATTAATAATTATGTATATTCCTAAAATCATTATTTCAGGAACAAAAACGAATTATAAATTGAATAAAAAGTTGGGGTTCATGTATTAATTGAATCTTCATATTTTAAAGACAAAACAAAGAAAAATATACATACCTTCCACACCAAGTTACCTTGCTTACATCTGCCCATAATTTGTTCACGACGTTTCGTTCGTGGTAATCTGGATATGCTTGGTTCCACAATGCAACTTTATCAAAAGCGCAATTTATTAAAGCATGAACATCTACTTCCATCTTTATTTTTTATTTATTCTTTTATCTCCGCACCTTGCAACGTAATCTGCTCTCACGTAAAACAAACTTTATTTCTCTCGTAGCGCTCAATTCCTCTGCAGACGACTATCCTTCGCACGTATTCGGACGAACAATCCCAACAGGTTGGGATCATTCGCATCTTTTCTTCGGTTTTCGCAATTTGCTGGTCGAAACTAGTCGAGGCACTGCAATTTATTTACACGTGCTGGGAAGTTCGCATTCGCAATTGCATTCGGAAACAATAGAGACGCGGCCTAAAAGACGTCCACATGTCCTATCTCCGTTATATTTGTTACCATTATTTAACGTAACAAATGACGCCATATTTCTTCGCTTGACGTCTTTTTGAAGTTAATGACCAACATTTGACGTTGTTATGACGCACGTGTGCTACTTGGGCCGGGTTCGATTCCCAGCGTGAGCTCATTTAGTTCGGATTTCACGTTAGTAGGCCCACCCCTCGTTGCTAAAAGGGACGTTAAACTCAGTATCAACTCAACAATATATATGCGTGTGTGTTTGGTTTTGTGAATTTCATCGCTTTTCTATGGTTAGCATATACGCCTTCAGCGCGGAAGATCATGGTTCGATTTCCGCTGGGAGCTCATCTAGTTGTTATACCACTTTAAACTGTAGACCCATGTCTCAAATGCGCACACATATATAGGCTTTTTAGGCTATGGCTTTGGTACACTTATATTCTTACTTGGGAGCCGTCGAATATTTCGGAATACAGAGTCCCGTACACCGAAAAGTAAGAGGCATGGGTACAGCGTAAAACTGCCATGGAAAAAGTTTTTTAGGCTATGTTAATCCTTACATATAATGTTCCTAGTTTGGCCAAGTTACAATTGAGAAAATGCAATCACCTTCAATACTCTAATAATAGAAAATATTCTCCAGGTATTATTATCCCCCTCTCCTGCAGAATGAAAGAACTGACGAAAACACAATAATATTTACGTATAACCACTACCTTATTTTGTGTAATATAACAAACAGTGGCAGTTAGAATCCAGTGTTTCTTTTTTCTTCAGAAATCCTTCTGAGGGTTCGATTCCATCTCCCCTTCCCCAAGGACTAAAATAAATAAAAATTGCGATTACTCTTTACTTTTGCACAATGGACACAATTAAAGTCACAGTTCAGCACATTCACATTTAGACTTTGACACTGGAAGAAATTTTGTGGAAGAAAACCTGTTAGTACTGTCTCTTGGTTTCTCATGTGGTCTCACATACATAAAGTACAAGGGTGTAGAACTTCATATGCCATCGTTAATGGAAATTTTTCCTGAAATCAGGAACTGTTATAGGGATAAAATTAAAGGACGGAACATGTTTAGAGGACTTGCACGTGACATTTAACTATAGTTCTCAAGAAATGTGTTACAGATGAAAATGTCTGTATTGCCTCTATTTTCTGGTAGTTACGTTTTATTTATTTTATGTTCCTCAAATTCATTGGGAAGCAAGTAAAGACTGTGCCTGTGTGCGTGACCAAACGTAAATGTACCGTATAATGACGGCATTTCTTTACTTTCTCAAAATAAAAACTACAATTTTAGTCCATCTCATATCTGCTAACAAAAGGAGGTAGCGGTGCAAAGATAGCCGCTGTTTATTAAAGGTCGTTAACAGCAGGGGTTTCATTCAGTCAGAGGGAAGAAAATAATAATTGGAAGTTTCTATATTCGTTTGAACTGCAATACACTTCTTCCTATTATTTTAAGAACCATTTCCTTGCCATTTGTCTGCATCAGAAAGGAAACGCCAAAAATCACTAGAATGTGCAGATTTACCGAAGTACGTACTAGATCACTAGTTCAATAGCAAATCACTAAATCTAGAGCGAAAGTACTAAATGTGGCTTCCCTGTTCATAAAACTTTTTTCATGTTTCGATGAGTAGTTCCCCTACCAAACGCTGTAAACAGTGCACGCTAGCACCCTGTACCCTATATATATATATATATATATATATATATATATATATATATATATATATATATATATATATATATATATACATTAGACATCTGCAAGAGCCGAACTTTTTGGCCCCAGCCTAATCCGGCTCGAATGTAGTTAGGCCCGACCCAGCCCAATGCAGGCTCGGAAAATTTTGGAAGTTTTTGTCCGACCCTGCCCAAATTAATAGTGGAGCCAACTCGCCTACGCCCGGCCCGTTCACTAGGGTGAATAATTAATCTATTATATAAAAGAGAACGCACAAATCCTTTGTTAGCTCATCACGCTAATACGGCTGAACCAATTTCTTTCATTTTTGGGGGGTTATTAGGATTTGGACCCTAGATGGTTTTTATCATATCACTTTAATTTTTAATTACCAGTGTCTTGAGATAATTGACCATTCAAGTGTCCATAACGTACAAATCCTTTGTTAGTTCATCATAGGTATAAAAATAAACGTATTTATATGCAACCCGCATGACCGTGTCACTCGGCGGGTTAACATAAATGACAGGCGGTATAATGTTAACATTTACTGCAATTTGAAAGCGAAAAAGTAAAAATTATCTAAGTAACAAGTTTATTGCGTTCCGGGGTGACCGCAGCGAAGCGGGGTGAACGCTGCTAGTTCTCTATATAGAAACAGTCCAGCCGCTAAGCAATACCAACTATAAAGGTTGCATTGTTTTTAATACCTTTTACTCCTCGTTAGTTTTATTGCAATTACCATTTAACTAAAGTCAATAATTATTAAAGAAATACAAATAATCGCCCGAACCCAGCCCTACTTGAAGCGCCGGCCCACTCACGCCCAGCCTGGGCTAACAAAACAGCAGAGTTGGACCGCCTGAGCCCGATCCGTGCAGTGCACTAGTATATAGAGAGGAAAGTAGCAAAATAAGGCACCCCATTTTGTTTTTCAGTCGTATAATTGGCAGAATTAGAACTTGTCATTTTTAAGTATTCAATACAAAAAGTTGAACAAGTTTCTTATGTCCAGTTGACAGTAGAAAGTTGGTAAGCCTGACGTGGTTGAAGCTATGAAGGCTTTTCTGAAATTTATCAAATTCATGAGTCTGAAGAAAGGTAGCCTAAATCAGCATCTTCGTATAGTATTAGGAGTGAGTTACCTAAAAATTACCAAATAAACTGAAGAAAATTAAATATCGCCGGATAATGACGTACCATGACTTTATTTTAGAAAATATAAATAATTTGACAGCTTCAATACATTCAAAATGTGCCCAGTCTTAACACATACGACGCATAACTCACATTTCATCATTGTCTGAACACAACATACATGAAAAACCATTTTCTGGTGGAGCAGTGTATTCAAGCAGGATTTTAAGTGTTGAAAAGAGAGCTGAATTCTGAGATACTGACCTTTCTTTCATCACGTTTCCTTCGATCTCACAGCAGTTATGGCTTCAGTCATATTTTATTTTGGCCAATTGTGATTACAGTGCGTGGGTTTCTTTCCGTTTCCCTAGTTAAGGCGGGTTCTTTTCGGCGCTGCAACAATGAAAACTTTCCTTGGAACTCGAGCAAGTCTATTTCATTTTATATAGGACTATAGCCTATTAAGATTAGAAACTATAGGGTCTACTAATGACACAGATGCAATTAAAGAGGGTGCCGGTTTAGGACTCCAAAGGGGGTGCCGGATTAGGGTTTCAGCACATGGCGGAAACAAACGTAATAGTTTCGCAATTAAAGCTTATAAAGCATTACTAAACACGTATTTACTTACTTTGTAGTTCCTTAATTAGGTACTATAATGAAAATTTGGTCTACCCATACTACTTTATCGTGAAACTTCAGATTTCTGAGACACTGAAACTTGCAAGTCACTCAAATCACAATGCCTACTGATTCTCAGCCCCTAAACTGTGTAGGATTACTTTCAAATGTCAGCACCTTTTCTTGGAGTAAGTAATGTGTCCAACACAAAACTTGGCTGTTTACGCTTCACAGAGACGCTAGAGACTGGGGTGCCTGATTAGAGATAGTGAGCTGGTATTGGTAACTTTCGTCTCTCTCTCTCTCTCTCTCTCTCTCTCTCTATATATATATATATATATATATATATATATATATATATATATATATATATATATATATATAATCTCCAAAATATTTAAAACATTTCCAACATATTTAATTTAGAAAAATGTTTCAGAAACATTCCCGGTAAAATTAATTTTAAGTATAACAAGGAATATGTACTTTTATTGTAACTGAAGCATATATTATGAGAATAATATAAAAGTATTTCTTTGATATATAACAATATACTATCAGCTAAAAGCACAAACTATATTTGATAAACATGACGGTAAAAAGTTTCTATTCATTTTTAATATCTGTTTTAACTTTTAAAATTAAACATTAGATAAAATATTTTGAAAATAATTCTAAAATGTTGTATGAAAATATTTCGTTTAACCCTAGGAAGTCCAAGGGAGGGGGCTTCTCGAACCCACTTGTTTGCATTTCTTGAAAAATCCCTGTTGTAAGTCTTGATTAAAATATTGAGAATTTTATTTATTGTCTATTATTACTTCTCTGATAAATCCACATCATTAATGTGCGTTATTTGTTTAGTAACTTGTAAGTTAAAAATTATTTCTAAGTAGTGGACTCATCGAACCCCTCCTTGGACTTGCATGCGACATATTTTCTACAAGTATATCTCCTGAAGTTAGATATTTTTTCGTTTCTGTTTAACAAGGATTATGTTTTTATGTTGGGAAACAACATATCAGCCACGAGTAAGTTCTGAATGCTTATTCTATGCTCATTTCTTGTTAGATGGCATTATGTGAGTTATACTATGTTATACTGTGGGTTCGAGGAGCACCCCCTCCCCCTTTGGACCTACTTGAGACAAAATATTCTTGGACTTCCTAGGGTTAAGTTACAGGAGAAGGTAACATAAACATTTCCATACAAAATTAATACGCGTTTTAGAAATATTTCTCATATTACGAACGAATTTATTTTTAAAACATTCGAAACATTTTTAAAATTATATTTCATACATATTCTCGAAGAATAGAAAGGATTGCAAGTAACACGTTGCAAAACATTTGTAAAATATATGGAATAATTTCCTATTATGTTTTTTATCATGTATGTAAAACATTTTCAGTGTTAATTTGAAAACATTTTCTCTCTCAACATTGAAAAATATTACATTACATTAAACACAATATTTCTAGTAGAATTTGTGAAAATTTTCCTTAGATTATTTTCCTTCTAACGTTCTAAAAATATACTTATTGTACTTCATAAAATGTTTTCCAAACATGTTTCAAAAATATTTCCGGTAAATATTTGGGATATTTCTCAGATATAACAAGGAATATATTTTCTCCAGTAACGGAAGAGTATATTCTGAAAACAATGTAAAAGTGTTTCTATAATATATCAGAAAATGTTGTTCACTAAAAAAACAAAATATTTTCCAAAACATAACGGAAAACATTTTCTATTCATTTTAATATGTTTTCTTTTTTCTGTTTTAAAGTTTTATATTCAAAATTCAAAAAAAAAATTCTGGAAACAATACTAAACTATCGTACGAAAATATTCCATTTAAGTTATAAGAGAAGGTTACCAAAATACTTTTGTTAAAATTAAGTAAACTTTTTTAAACATTTCTGAAATAATTTTTCTTAATTACGATAGAATTTATTTTTAAAATATTCTAAACGTTTTCAAAAATATATATTCAATATGTTTTCTTGTAAAAATGGAAAATATTGCAAATAACCTATTAGGAAACATTTTTCAAATATATGGAATATATTTCCTTTCATTGGTTTCCATATCATATTGAAAACATTTTTATTATCATTTCGAAAATATTTTTCTTCTCAACAGTGAAAACATATTAGATTACGTCCAATAAAAAATGTCTAATACATTTTGTGAATATTTTCCTGGATATCTTTTCCGACCAGCATTCTCAAAATTTACTTTCGGTAATTTCTAAAATGTTTTCTAAACATTTTTGGGAAAACATTTTCCGCAAATATTCGGAATACATTAGGGAAACCAGCATGGAAATCTCCAGAGAAGGAAAAGCTTTTGAAAACCAAGGAAAATATTTTCTTTTGGTTGAGAAAATATTCCTTGCTGTGTGGGTAGAGTTCTGCCGACGACAACACACTGGACATTATTTGTAAAGAGACCGAAAATCATTATTCACTAACTTATTGCCTTCGGTTTGAACTGCAAGAAATGATGATATTTCTTCGCAATAATTTGAATACAATAGTGAAATATTGTATTTCTACACAATTTCCTTTTTTCGCATGACTGGATAATTAAAATAAACTTCTATTGTTGTAAAGAAAATAAAAAGTATGTCTTCAGGGGAAATCCATCTGAGGACCACGGTGCTACCGATTACACCATCAAGACCAGCATGTAAGGAAAGCGCTACATTAAATGATTTCTCGAAAGAGTCCAATTACTTTACATCGAATTGTATTTTTTTGTTTCGTTTTTTTACGTTCACTTTTTGTTTTTGGTACAATGCATGAAAAAGCAAATACGTTATATACAGATACATTATATAAAAAGCAAATACAGATAATATCCCGCTGGAAACTTGCATAAACATGCTTGACAGAAAATACTCTCGTGTTATATTCCCTTTAAGAGTCAATTAAAATTTTACTTTAACTAGAATTTATTCTCATTAATCATCCGCCTCTTTTAGTCTAAAGGACTTAAAAGTTGAGAAAAGTATATGGGAAAAACTGATGATGGCTATGTATAGAAAAGTCAGGTGCCAGAGTTTTGTAAGCTATTAAAAAAATAATAAAAATGACCGGAAAGAAAATCTCTTAAAAACTGAAACTGAACAATGTTTTAGCTTTCATGCTTACTTTGCTACTAGCGTGACATATTAAATTCAATGTAATATACATAGTACACACAAAATTCTACTTGACTGTTGACAACATGAAAAATAATAGATATTGTTAGAAATTAATCATAACATCTCCGACCGTGTTTAGAACTTTTGGTATTAAGTGGAGAATAGGGGTAACTTGTATTATTTTTGCTCAATAGTTAAGAATGTTGACATCGATGTTGTGTCTTGTCATCATAGGAAAACGGATGAAGCACTTGAAATAATCTTCTTAATATACTGTATTTAGTATTTGGTCCAGTCGGGTTTCTATAATGCATTAACGCATATATCATAAGAAGAAGAGATGAACATAAACACCTTATTTTCAAATATGTAAGCCCATCTTCCGCTGTCCTTAAAAATCCGCTTTTAAGGGGAAAAGGGTACAAGCTCTAAATAGGCGGTCAATATGTAAAAGTGACATCGTGATTGTCTATCCGATCATCACGGGAAGTCGAATGAACTGTTTGAAATGAATATTTGAATTCATATAGTACTTGGAAGATAATGATTAGCTGACGTCTACTGAAAACATGACAAAACTTCATAAATATATATTGAATCAATATTTTACTCGTAGTTGAAAATGGCTATTTTGTTGGTTAAAGGAAAAATCAAAAAGGCTCTGGCAGGAATTGAACCCAGGGCCCTTTCCACGTGAGATGTGGATCTTTCTAACTCTGCCAATCCGTCACTTGATAACTTTACGACTCGTCTCATACATGCGTCAAGTTGGAATCTTTAAGACGCCTTTCTCCCACTATTTCTGGCTATTGGGCTCATCCATTTTGTAATATTGACACTTTGAATGTGCACTACTACATCGCGAAGGATGGCCTCGAAGTTTTTTAAACCAAATCTGCTTTCCCCTTATTAGTTAATTCCCTCCGGGCTTTCGTCACGTTACTTTCATACAATGCATGTTCTAAGCGAGGAAAGGAGTATTAAAATATAAAGAAAGAGAGTTTCTGACGAATTTCTTACCAAAGGAAGACGAAAATCGGCATTTAAACTCCTTCTTACAAATCTGTGACCACGTGATGCAACGTTTTCGGAAATTCCAACTCTAGCAAAGAAAGCAAGGGAAATGCTACAATATCTCAATTTCCCATTTTGTGTTCATAAACAGGCCAATGTGAGTAAGCATATTAGCTGTTTAAAATAAAGCTACAATATATTTAGCAGTTGGATTCACTTGGATCTTTTTAATTTCACTTTGATTGATATGCTATTCTATTGGGGAAGAGGATTGAATATTTCACAAATAACATTTCCATAAACTTATTCTTCTCGCTCGAAGAATGATTATTTTAACTAGTTTTTGTCTCACCTTTAAAGATTGCTCCGGCCCATATTTTTAAACGAATTCTGTATTCATTTTTTTTATTTTTAGAATATATTAAAGATCTTTTTAGCCCGTATTAGGAACCTAGACATCAGCACAAGCTTCTCTTCAACATTGCGGAGGGAGGAGGAGTAAAACTGATCACATAATCTTTTTAAGCCTTGTTAGAAATATTTATGAAATTGAAAAACAATGCTGTGGAGATCAAGCGAGCAGAATTGTTTTCAACATTGGGAGGCAGGCAGATTTGAGGCTTATTCTGGGGGACCTCATATTCATCTCACTTTCCTTTGTGGCAGTCGAACACAAATAATGACTCTTCTACCCAAAAACACATTTCAAATCGGATTTTGGGGGGACAGTCCCCCTCAGTTCCAAGATTGGAGGGGACATGTCCCTCTCATCCCTCCAGGTTTTCCTCCAGTAAACCTAGAAACACAATTTTAGGAAGCTAAGAATCAAGTTTAATTATGGGTCACAATAGTTCAGCGAGCGATCAACTTTTAAACGCAGATTTAAGACTTTAATCTATTTAAGGTTACATGGATATTCATCCAAGCTTGGCTTATAGATTAATAAAGACCTTTCACAGTTCAAAAAACCAATCATCTTTCCTGAAACTGATAGTTCTAAGACTGAGCGGTTGGTTCATTGGGAGTGTAACATTCCTTTCAGCACCGAGACCATATGAGACATAATTTTATTACTTAACTTGGGATTCCAAACTAAATGAACTTCCATCAGAAATCAATTTCTTGATAGGGTTGATTCAATAAATATTACATTCTTTTCATTCTCACGTGAATGTTCCCAAATAGAATCTGATCTTCCAGAATACATACTGTCTTTCCACTCGGTATGAACACTAGTTTATTAATCATATTCTCATTAAATAATGAACATGATTCATTTTTTCAACTTACTGAAACATCTAATAATAAAAGCAAAATATACTAATATTGTTTGTTTATTCATTGATAACATTGTTTTAAAAAAGATATGTTCAGTTCACAGTTAAGACAGAGATAAGACAGCCACTTGAAAGCGCCTCAGGTTATTTTGCTTTGCTCTTGTGCCTAGTTGTTTGCTCTTCTGCCCTCAGGTTATATTGGAGTAACCTGCTATTTCATTTCAATTACTTGTATATTTAGTTTCGGATGTAAGCTTAGTTTTATATTTTATTAATGAAAAGAAATCTAGAACATCGTTACTTTTGATCTACGTAGGTAGAATCATACTTACAGCCGTATAATATTACCTTACACAAGAAATTAAAAAATCTAACAGAATGACACCATATATAAAACTCTAATACTACAAGTAATATCTGTTCTTTCGACGAAAAGGAAAAAAGGCACTTGAAGATTCGCACAGGATCAGCTGATTGGTAGGATAGAGCGTTACTCACTACACCACACACTCACGTGCTTGTTTTCCTGCTATAGACTTTAAACATTCAGCATATGATTTTTGTTATTGTCGTCTTACCGTATAACAGTTTCTCTGCTTTCCCTGCTTGTTACACTATTTGTGTTATTTGTTGTGTAAATTGCATTTGCAAACGTAATATATTTTGTTTTAACAGGAACCACAGTTTTAAAAGTTTCTAAGGCCAGTTACAGTAAGTAAAATGATTTTCTTATATCTTCCTTCGCTTCAAGGGAGAAACATACTATCCCGAGGAAAACACGCATAAACTTATGTGACAAACAACATACATCAAGAGAGATAGCCAAACATAGATATAGTGAGAAGAGACCACAAATGGTGTTTCTAGAATCATGTTTCAAAATTAAATGAAAATTAATGAAAAAGCTGGGCATTCGGCATCTATGGCCATTTAGCCTTCACGTTTGAGGGATGACGTCCCTCGGCAAGCATACCATCCAGAGAAAGGGAAAGAATAAAGGATATGGGAAGGAAGAAAGCGGCATGGACTTACAAGTTAGGTCGCACCCCGCCATTTGCCTGGTGTGAATGAGGAAAACCCAGGAAACCCTAATTCAGGATGGCTGGCTCGAAAAACTTTTTACATGTTTTCGATCGAGTGCTCCCACCGGGAATCGAACCAGCGACCTCTTGCACCAAGTTTTTCAGGCTAAAAGAAGACGGATAAATTATTAAAGTTAGGTAGCTAGTTAAAGTTTCAATTATTTTCTAACGGGACTCGAACCCCTGACTACATACACCAAATGCGCACACGCTAGCAAATATACAAGCACGAAAGGATAAAACTATATTAACAATGTCATACAAATTCTTCGTGTGTATGATGTTTTGTTTTCATCAGATTTGTTAGAGTCTTACCGAGTCACATGTCTGACTGATTCCAGGTCACAAAATTCTTAACCAGTTTTATCCCTACTTACGAATACAACGTTTGTTCCAATCCCAACAGGTGAGAATTGACTGTAGTGAGATAGATACTCTTTTCTAAAACCGGAGATCAATTTTCGGCGGTATTTCATGCTGTTGGATCCCACGTTAATGCTGTAGCTCTATGTCTCATATGGCCTCGCTACAGAACGGGATGCTAAACTCAAATCAACTGCTACAACTAATATTACATATTCGAGAAAGGGCTCTTCATACCATTTTCTTCATAATAAACTTATCTTCATGTCAAACAGAACAAACATTTATACATTGCAATAAATATTCAGTAAAACCTTCAGCAGTATTCATAAATTAAAAAAAAAGAATTAATATATGAGCTTCCACCATAAATAGGTTCTAGCAAGCGAAGTGTGTTATTTTTGACATTAAAGATGAGTAACAACATTTGCTAAATGTTGACGTTACTTTTCTTTCTGAGCTATATATAAATAAAAATATTTCTTGACCTAAAATAGAGCATGCAATAATAATGTAATTAGGTATGGTGATTTATAGACAAAACGGGAAGCATGAGCTAGTTCAATAAAACACTCCCTGGATTTATCATTAGTTTGGTTATTTGTAAGGACAATTTTAAAACCATGGAGCTTGAAACTTATACTGAATTGTCCAAGATTTAAACCTATATATATATATATATATATATATATATATATATATTTTGGTCTAGGAATTAATTCGTGCGGTTTTACAAAAGATGGCGTAACTAGCTTATTGTCCCATAGTTTCGTTGATCCAAACATGCGTTAAAAACTACTGTCATTGAGCATCTTGTTTAGTATATGTCAGTTGCTTGAAGCGGAAACAACAACATTTTTTCTTCAACTGAAAATGGCGCATTTTGTGCCTGATAAAGTGTTTTTGCGGGGAGTTATTCTTCATTGCTTTAACATGAAGAAAAGTGCTACCGCAAGTCATCATATTTTAGTGGAAGTGTTTGGTGGCCATGCTCTAGCTGAGCGAACGTGTCAGAAGTGGTTTGCACGGTTTAAAGGTGGTGATTTCAGCTTGGAAGACCAAAAGCAATTTGGACAGCCAAAAGAATTTGAAGATGAAGAATTGAGAGCATTGCTTGATCATATAACGCGCCCGTAAAGAATCCGGTCAAAAGGAAAAAAAAAAAAACCTTCATCAATCAGGCGCTTTGGGTGCGGGACATCTAAATTTCCTTTTATACAAGATCTCAGCTCAATCCTCCCAACAACACCCTTACCTTTTATTGGTTCAATCAGTGGTTTCTTCTCCTTCAATTTTTAGTAGAAAATAGCGTACAAAAATTCGGCTGCAAAAATATAACACAAACATACATACACACAAATTCTGGAAATAATCACACCAAATTCTGGATTTTATTGTTTTTATTTGGTTCCAAATGTAGATAACAAATATTTTAAAAAAATAATAAGCAATATGAATATTTGAAAGCAATATGAATCAACAATAACTTCAACGATTAATAAATATATTATATGACGTATTTGAACGTTACTTTAATTAACAGTAAATTAAGGAGAAATTTAATTCTTTAATTTAATTCTTTGAATAAATACGAAATCTTAACAGTTCTTAAAGCTATCTAGTGAGAATCTGAAACAATCAAGTGTCAAACGATACTGATTCACAAAATAAGGGGGGGGGGGAATCTCCACCTAACCTTACGTATTATATAATTATACTTTTATTTCTTTCTTTTATTGAAAAATTTGAAGATCAAATCAAGAATGTATATTCAAGAAACAATATATGTGAGCGGTTACGCTACCAACTAATACAAAATGGTACTGGGATTGATCCAGTCAAATTATTGATATTAAATTTTTCTTAATAACTCTCATTCAAAATTAAACGTAGCATTTCCAGACAACAAGGTAATGTTTCTCCTTCTTCCAATGCTGAAAAACGTTATTACTAAGGATCGAGCTGAGATTTATAGTAAAATATCGGTAATTGAATATAATAACGGATCAGTCAACTTCGAAATTATCGAACAACGGAAGAATCCTGCTTAAAGAACGATAACTACAAGACGACCAACAAGTACTAATGAAAACACAGCCCTAACAGTTAACGAGGGTCACAAGGAAGTAAAATTGAAACAATTCTTACCTTCTCAATAATGGTCTTATACCTTTCGTTACCACCTCTGTCTCGCTGTCCTCCTCTGAATGGAAATTGACCTTCGTTCTGGCTTACTAAACCAACTCCAAATACCACAAATAAGTAAGGAAAGACGTAAGACTATCCTCTTCCAAGGAATCAAATAACGTAATTAAGTAAACGGAATAAAGTGGAGTATTCGATTTTAAATCGAATCTTGCTGCAATTAACAATCTGGTAATATAAATAGTTATACAAAAAATCATTCACTTTCTTCTTTCTTTCAATACCAGAATTGAATTGCACTAGGAATTAAAACAATTCCTTGATTTTCACAACCGCACTTTCTTGCTCCACTTATTTTTTTTTTTACGAGAGTGTTTTCAATTCACTCATTCTTTTTACTTCCCGATATAACCGTGAGTATTAATTATTAAACTTTGTCTCCTTTGAACTAAAAATGCAAGATTATCACGAAGTTAATAATACCGATTGCACAAACTCGTGTTCGTATTACGATTTCACGTTTCCTCTTGTTAACTATAGCCTCCATTAGACATCTTCACACCTTACAATTCCGAGCGCAACTCACCGGTCGGGAGTCCGCTACGCTCGGAGGAAAGGAGAAATCAGTGTTGCCTGGAAATACTATAACAATATCACCTTTTATTTTTCTCTTCTTTTTAAGTGCCAGGATCTTTACCTTTTCAAAAATATTTTTTAAAAATAATGTTACAATAATTTTACTCTCTTTCCTTCGATGTTTTACAATATAATTTAAGTTATTTTTAGTTCTTCTGATTTGTAATAAAAGTCGTCCTGACGATTTTTCTCCAACTCTGATTCAGTGGCGGCTTTTGTTACAATTTCCCCCACCTCGAGGGAAAAAAAGACACATCTGGCAGCATCATGAGGATACAAGACAATGCTAGGAACATAAAAATTCACATTAATATATTGCATATATTGGCGATTTCTGTTAAAAATTTGAAAAACACATTAAAATTCATTTTATTCTTTAAAACTTTCAAGCTTTTTATTTCGACTAATAAATTTGCATTTATTTATAATTAACATGTCAAACTTTCATATATATATATTACTAAAAGTTTATTTTTGGAACTATTTATTTGCACAATACACTTACTAATACCTTTAAAAAGTTTCATCTTTGGCCAAAGATAAAATACATTTAACACACACAAAGATACTAAAATACTACTTTTGTCAGTTGATATCGAGCATTGCTGTCTATTTAAGCGTTACTATCATTCTAGTTTCTCCTCTGAAAATACTTCTTCACTTCAGAAACATGAGCCCTTCTATATGACTCTTGGTCATCATTTTCATTTGAAAGTAAAAGTGTATTGGGTGTAAGGAATCTCCTAATCACAAAAGGTCCGATCCATTTGTCGCTAAGCGATTTAGATATATGTTCTCTTAAGGACGATTTTACATGACTTCTAACTAAAACTCTGTCATTAATTTGAACAACAATTGATCTTCTCCGTTGATTCATTAGTTTTTTCCTCTTATTCCAAGCCTTTTCCATATTGGATAAGGCATTCTGCCATAACTCCTTACCTGATTTAACTTCAAGATCAAGATCTGAAATGTGCCAACGGTTTTCTAATGGTGTAAAATTCGGACGTCCATAATAAAGTTCCATTGGAACACCTTTCAGTCCTGAATGTTCGCAGATGTTTAAAGAATACTGGAGCTCAGGAATAAGATTGGACCATTGGGTTTGTTTATCTGAGCAATAAGCTCTCATCGCCGATTTCAGAGTTTTAATGTATCTTTCCGCTGGATTCGCCTCTGGGTGGTATGGGCTAATTCTTATATGTTTAATACCAAATCCAAAGAGAAACTTAGAGAAATACTCCGATACAAAAACCGAAGCATTATCAGTTGCCAGAGTCTCCGGATACCCTAGACGACTGAAAATGTCCATAAACATCTTAGCTAACAAGGAGGAAGTAATCTTCTTCATTTTCTCTAAGACTACGAACCTGCTTGCATAATCTACCCCTATTAAAATAAACTTGTAGCCCTGTGAGGATGGGAGTGGACCAATAATATCATAAGCCCAACAAGAATTTATTCTTTTAGATATTTTAGATTCTAAAGGACCCATCTTCTTTTGATTCGATTCCTTAACACGCTGACAAATATCACACGATCTCACATATTGCTTTACATCCATCACGACATTATTCCACGTAAATCTTTTCATGATTTTCCTTAAAGTTCGAAAAGCCCCAGAATGAGAGCCCGTAAGTCGGTCATCATGAAAATATTCAATAATAACACGTTGTAGTCCTTTTGGAATTACTATTTTGAAAGGATTGATGACAGAATTCGTTCTTTTCATCAAAATCTTATTGTTTAAAGAATATCCTTTAACTTGTTCACCTGTTTCTAGTCTTTCTATTATTCTCGATAGTTCAGGATCTTCTTTTTGCAAAACATCTATTGGCTCCCTAACTAATGGCAAACGCCAAGTATTTGCTATTTTCATATTATTTCTAAATGAAGGCAAACCAATAGGACTGTCACAAATATTGAATTCAAAAGGATCATGCATACGTGTTAAAAAATCAGCTATAATGTTATCTCCTGAGCGGATGTGGTGAATAACAAAATTAAATTGACACAAGGTCTCTACCAAAGGGCCATATTTCAACAATCTCTTTGAGTTGTTTAAGATCCAACTCAAAGCCTTATTATCTGTATATATATCAAATTCTGAAATTAAATAATGTTTATATCTTGAAATTGTTTTTACGAGACTGATAAACTCAATCTCGTAAATACTCCTATGTTTGTCTGCTTCCGAGAGTCGTTTACTATAAAATGCGACAGGGACAGCTATACCTTCATCGTTTTTCTGAGCGAGGACTCCTCCAATCGCACGTCCTCCCCCGTCAACATGAACTATGAACCTTTTATTTAAATCTGGTGTTTTAAGAACTATATTGTTAATCAACAGATCTTTCAACTTATCTAGAATCTTTTGTTCCTCACTTGTCCAAGTAAATTTTCTATTAATAGACTTAAGTTCACTTAAGGGAACCATAATTTCCTGCAATTGAGGAACAAATTTAGAGTAATATGAAAAAAGTCCCAAAATCTTCATTAAACCCCTTCTATTCCTGGGTGGAGGTATATTTCTTATCGCAGACACTCTAGATGGATCTATTTCCATAGTGCTACCGTCTATAATATAGCCAAGATACTTAATTTTCCTATAAAAGAACAAACTCTTCTCTGGAGAAATTGTTATATTATATTTTCGAAAACGATCAAGCACCTTAATCATCAATTTCTTATGTTCTTCTATAGTTTTTGTACTTAAAAGGACATCATCAAAATAGATGCGTACACCCTCACTAACCAAATCTCCGAGAATCTTTTCCATTGCCCGGGCGAGTATATTACCTCCAGTCTTAATTCCGACCGGAATTCGAGTAAATTGATAACTACCCTTAGGTGTTACTATGGTAGTTATTTCTCTAGAGTCTTCATGGAGGTAGATTTGTAGATATGCTTTTTTAAGATCCAGCCTGGAAAACACAGTATTACCCGCCAAGGCAGTCAAACATTCCTCGAGATTAGGCGAAGGATATACGTCATTAACAATCAATGAATTCGCTTTACAGAAATTCCCGACTAGACGATGCGTACCGTCTTTGTTTTTCACGAGGAAACACGCACTGGCATAATTAGAATGATCGACTTCGACTAAAATCCCTTGATCAATCAATTCCTTAATTTGAGAATCAAAAATCTGTTCCTTTTGTCGAGGTATCGGAAATGGTGTTTCTTTAAAAGGTTTTTGTTCTTTCAAGTATAATCGACCAACGAAGTCTTTAATACATCCTACTTTTTTGTTTATAACATCATTATAAGATGTTTTAACCTCAGATACAAAATCTTCAATATCCGAACCCGAATATTTCCAAGTCCTAAGCTTATCTTCCTCCTGAGTAGGTTTATTCACCTGTGTGTTAATACTATCAATTTTAACAGGTTTATTCACCTGTGTGTTTAGTTCAGGTTGGTTCCTCCCCTGGTGAGTTAACTCCGGGTCTAAATACTTTTTATTTCGATGTAATAATTTGTGAAAGTTATTAGCCTGTTCTAGATCAAAGTCCGAAGCTTGCGAATCACTATCAAAATTATCCACCGGAGAAACGACCATCTGTGTTAACGGATTTTCTTTTGATACCATCTGGTTGCAGGTGACATCATCACTCTTCTTTTCAACCTTCCTTTTCTTCTTTTTATTCTTCTTCCTCTTCTTTTTCTGTTCGACACAAGAAACTATATCTTCTTTCCGAATATTAGTATCCTCAACAGGTGACAACACCTGTTGGAGTGCCTGATCCCTTCCACGTTGATTGACGTTCACAACACCACTGGGTTCAACTAGATCTTCCATCCGGTCTGGGACTACTGAAGCAAAATCATAATGCGATGAGTTAGTTAAAGTGTTACAAACGTCTGCTTCAATCCCATTATCGCAAATACTTCGATCCTCTATAGGGTTCTCCTCCATACTACGAACCAGATCTCTAAGTTCTTTAAAGTTGGAATCACTTGGAGCAGTAATATGCAATAATTTCCGTTCAACGTCTTCTAAACTTATTTCACATTGAACACCAATGTTCTGGAATCGACTAAATTTCTTCTCTGAACGAAGATACAACGAAACCATATGTTCTTCATTGCCATAGGATAAACCAGGATGTGAGTACAAGAGATCATCACTCTCTTCCTTAGCTACATGTCCATCACCCTTACGACGTTCTCTATTATCCATCATAACTGAAACTCGAACATCCGAACGTTGGCCATCACGATCACCCGATGGTAATCTGGAAAAATTTCTCTGTTTCGATTTAAATTTCGTAGAATTTCCAAAAGATGTTTTAGAACTATCCTTTCGAAAGTGGCCTACCACATCTCCTGATTTAAATCTAGGTTGCGGATCCCGATGGTCAATCCGATCGCCAGATCTAACTTCCGATGAAGATTGTCTTAAGGTTCCCGGAAACTTAAAGTTCTCGGAATTACTGTTCTGTCTTGACTGGTCACCCCTATCTCCGGATCTAAATCCTGAATAATCACCATCCACTTGATCAATTCTTTTAAATTTCAATCGAAGACGTTTATTGCCATTCCTAAGCACTAAACAATTCGATGCATAATCTATGGTCGATTGAGTTCCACGTAAGAATGGTGTGCCTAATATACAGTCACATGGCAATTCATTCTCCACTTTAAATTTAATTTTTTCAAAGTGTCCGGAAAAATTAAGAAATAAAATAATTTCCGCCTTCGTCGAAAATTGTAAACCAGATGCAGCATCTACAGTTCGTTCGGGAACTTTTCTAATATATTGAAGTGCACCACACTTTTTCACCAACCTGTATGTTGTCAAATTAAACGATGACCCACTATCCAAACAACAATCAACTCTCTGTCCATTTATAATTCCATCGATAAAAGAAGCTACTGTATCACTTCGTTCAGAAGGAATAATCTCTCGACCTGGAAAACCCGGTACATCAGACTCGATTATTTGTCTCTGAGGTTTTACAAAATTTTTATCTGACCCCGTAAAATCATGAACGGAGAATACATTATGTCCTGAAAACTTTCTATTATCAAATTTCCGAGAAGAACTAGGAATAAAATTATTTTGACCTTTACTAGATGTCATTCTTCTATTAAAGTCTAATTGACTACGTTGTCTTAATACATATCTATCAGAAATTTCAATCAGTTCTGATCGGCTTTTAGGAACATAATCATCTAACATTCTAAAACGTATTGAAGGATTCATACCATTCAATACTAACTCAACTAATTCGCCTTCCGATCCTACAAATCCTAAGACCTTAATTGAATATATGATTGACCGAACATAATGATCTACTAATTCCGAAAGACCTTGCCTACGAAATATTTTCTCCGATATTAAAGTATGTTTAGAAACAGAAGTCATAAATAATGAGGTAAACCTCTTACAAATTTGATCCCAATTTAAATGATTTTGTAGGGCATACTGTATTTCTCTCAAACAGGCTCCATCACATTTCGATATAAGGACAGTCAGAATCATTTGTATTGAATAACTAGTGGAATTCAACAACTCTTCAATTCTATACAAAACCTCAAAGGTCTGTAAACTATCATCACCACTAAAATTTTTAATATCCCGGAACCTATCCTCAAGATATTGACTAGTTTTATTAAAAGTATACTTTAACATCAAGTTCCCTTCAAAACCTTGATATAAATCTTGCCTAGAACTTCCAGCTTCATTAGACTGCAAATTATTAGGTTGTGAAAACTGAACATCATTACGCTCGGGAAATCTGGATGTCAAAGGGTTAAAGTATGTGGTATGAGCAGAAAAACCTTTCGGCGTCGAATTCCTAATCTGAGTTACTCTTTGATAATAATTACGCATATTTAAATATCTATGATCCTGTGCCTGACCACTCGTATTAATCTGATTTGGCATTTCAAATTCAACTCGCCTAGAATAGGGATTAACGTTATTTACAGAGGAAGCATTGACATCTCGACTTGCCCTTGACAAATTAGAACACCCTGTATTATGCTCACTAATATTAAGGCTAACGTTTCCCATCCTTGAATAATTATTAATCCCCCTTATATTCGATGGAGGTGTAAGAGACATTGATATTTCATCAATATTACTATTATTATTATCGGGAAAGCCAGTACGATCAACCGTAACGTATTCCGAAAATTCCTCAGGAATATCAATAACACAATCATTCAACTGCGAAGAACACATGATTAATAATATAACTAACAATTTATACATAAATATTAATATAAACAAATAATATATTATCTACAAAATACTTAAAGTACGGTAACACTACAGAGATAGTACCACTACACCAGCAACACCACTCAACATCAACTGAACAAAAGTAACTATGACAGCGATCAGAAAATTCGTTCAAAAATATGAAATCCTCATAAATATTAAGGTAAATTAAATCCAAATACTTATTTATTCCAGTTTCTGATTATCAATTCCGTGAACAAACTGTTAATTAACACTTAATTTCACAATCCAAAGCAACCGAACTCTACTAAGGAGTAAACACTTATGCGGTTGAGTGTACAAAATAATCTTATATTGAAAAAATAATGAACGCTATTTTTAAATAAACTCTTATTCTTTACTACTAAATAAAAAAAACTCACTGAATGAAGGGGAGTTGCGCTCGGAACTAACTTATAACGCGCCCGTAAAGAATCCGGTCAAAAGGAAAAAAAAAAAACCTTCATCAATCAGGCGCTTTGGGTGCGGGACATCTAAATTTCCTTTTATACAAGATCTCAGCTCAATCCTCCCAACAACACCCTTACCTTTTATTGGTTCAATCAGTGGTTTCTTCTCCTTCAATTTTTAGTAGAAAATAGCGTACAAAAATTCGGCTGCAAAAATATAACACAAACATACATACACACAAATTCTGGAAATAATCACACCAAATTCTGGATTTTATTGTTTTTATTTGGTTCCAAATGTAGATAACAAATATTTTAAAAAAATAATAAGCAATATGAATATTTGAAAGCAATATGAATCAACAATAACTTCAACGATTAATAAATATATTATATGACGTATTTGAACGTTACTTTAATTAACAGTAAATTAAGGAGAAATTTAATTCTTTAATTTAATTCTTTGAATAAATACGAAATCTTAACAGTTCTTAAAGCTATCTAGTGAGAATCTGAAACAATCAAGTGTCAAACGATACTGATTCACAAAATAAGGGGGGGGGGGAATCTCCACCTAACCTTACGTATTATATAATTATACTTTTATTTCTTTCTTTTATTGAAAAATTTGAAGATCAAATCAAGAATGTATATTCAAGAAACAATATATGTGAGCGGTTACGCTACCAACTAATACAAAATGGTACTGGGATTGATCCAGTCAAATTATTGATATTAAATTTTTCTTAATAACTCTCATTCAAAATTAAACGTAGCATTTCCAGACAACAAGGTAATGTTTCTCCTTCTTCCAATGCTGAAAAACGTTATTACTAAGGATCGAGCTGAGATTTATAGTAAAATATCGGTAATTGAATATAATAACGGATCAGTCAACTTCGAAATTATCGAACAACGGAAGAATCCTGCTTAAAGAACGATAACTACAAGACGACCAACAAGTACTAATGAAAACACAGCCCTAACAGTTAACGAGGGTCACAAGGAAGTAAAATTGAAACAATTCTTACCTTCTCAATAATGGTCTTATACCTTTCGTTACCACCTCTGTCTCGCTGTCCTCCTCTGAATGGAAATTGACCTTCGTTCTGGCTTACTAAACCAACTCCAAATACCACAAATAAGTAAGGAAAGACGTAAGACTATCCTCTTCCAAGGAATCAAATAACGTAATTAAGTAAACGGAATAAAGTGGAGTATTCGATTTTAAATCGAATCTTGCTGCAATTAACAATCTGGTAATATAAATAGTTATACAAAAAATCATTCACTTTCTTCTTTCTTTCAATACCAGAATTGAATTGCACTAGGAATTAAAACAATTCCTTGATTTTCACAACCGCACTTTCTTGCTCCACTTATTTTTTTTTTTACGAGAGTGTTTTCAATTCACTCATTCTTTTTACTTCCCGATATAACCGTGAGTATTAATTATTAAACTTTGTCTCCTTTGAACTAAAAATGCAAGATTATCACGAAGTTAATAATACCGATTGCACAAACTCGTGTTCGTATTACGATTTCACGTTTCCTCTTGTTAACTATAGCCTCCATTAGACATCTTCACACCTTACAATTCCGAGCGCAACTCACCGGTCGGGAGTCCGCTACGCTCGGAGGAAAGGAGAAATCAGTGTTGCCTGGAAATACTATAACAATATCACCTTTTATTTTTCTCTTCTTTTTAAGTGCCAGGATCTTTACCTTTTCAAAAATATTTTTTAAAAATAATGTTACAATAATTTTACTCTCTTTCCTTCGATGTTTTACAATATAATTTAAGTTATTTTTAGTTCTTCTGATTTGTAATAAAAGTCGTCCTGACGATTTTTCTCCAACTCTGATTCAGTGGCGGCTTTTGTTACAATCAGGATTCGTGTCAAACGCAGGACGAACTTGCAGAAGCATTTGGAGTTGAGCAAACAACAGTTTCCAAACGTCTCAAAGCCATAGGAATGATTCAAAAGATGTCTTATTGGGTTTCACATGAATTGAAAAGAAAGACGTTGAAAGAAGAAAAACCGTTTGCGAATTGCTGCTTCAAAGACAGAAAAGGAAGGGATTTTTGCATCGAATTGTAACTGGTGATGAGAAGTGGATTCATTACGAGAACCCTAAACGAAAAAAGGCCTGGGTGAAACCAGGTGAACCAGGTCCTTCACAACCGAAACGAGATATTCATTGTGCAAAGGTTATGCTGTATATATGGTGGGATTTGAAACGTGTGGTGTACTATGAACTTCTGAAACTTGGTGAAACTATTAATGAACACCGTTATCGACAACAATTAATGCGTTTGAAGCAAGCTCTGGCCTGAAAACGACCAGAATGGAATAACAGGCATAATAAACTTATTTATCAAGATGACAACGCTCGACCACATGTCGCAAAACCGGTCAAAACCTATTTGGAAAATGTCGGATGGAAAGTGTTACTCCACCCGCGATATTCACCAGACACTGCTCCGTCTGACTACTACTTGATCGATTGCATGAATAACGATTTGATTGGACAGCGGTTCACTTCTTCAGAAAATATCGAAAAATGGATCTTTGATTAGATTGCGTCAAAAGATGAGGAATTCTTTCGACACGGAATCCGTAAATTGCCTGAAAGATGGGAGAAAGTAGTGGCTAGCGATGGACAATATTTTTGTTAACGTATTCATTTACTTTGTTTTTGAAATAAAGCTTCAATTTTTATTAAAAACCGCACGAATTAATTCCTAGACCAAATATATATATATATATATATATATATATATATATATATATATACTGTGTATCAGATTCTATCGATAATCAAATTCAAGTTATATATTTGAATGTCAAGTGTCCCTACCTATTGAATAAACTTGCGTTTTAGCATATAACGACACATATTTTCTTTAACTTTCAATACCTTGAACTTCGTTGCAGTTTACTTTATTATAAACTATTATTTAATTTATTACAGAGTTTGTCACATTATCTTCTACATTTACACGTATAAATATATTCATTTGTTTCAATTACTAATGTAAAGAAATGTGGCGTAGTGACGTTTTGAACTGCGCATTCTGTTTTGTTTAGAACTAAAGTATTTTATATCTTTATTTTATATCTAAAAAATGATTTTAGTTATATTTAGTTCCAGAAATAAAAATTATAAAGGGCAATGTGCTGACCACACTCAAAATAACTAAAAGCCATCTCGTTGATCCTAGCCGTTTATGAATTAAAACTGAAAATCATTCAATATAGTTTTCAGCTGTAATCCTCGTCATAGTTTTTATGAATATTAAAATTTAGTACGGTCTTTACGTTTGTAAAATATTACTTCATCTTTTTCGCTTAATAACAAGAACAACAACAAAATTTGCAGAATGTCGAATCAACTACAATTGTAATCATATTTTTCTTTTAACACAAGCAAAGCATGAAGTTTCGAACACGGGTCATCTAGGAGGTAGTTCTGTACGGATCCAGTGAAAGACGGAATAACGTAGCAGAGACTCCCTACTCTGTAAATATATATTGCTAATAATCGTATGTTTCAAGGTTGTAAAAGAACATAGCTGTTTTGTCTTTCAATTAAGATTTACGATATTTCTATCGTATCTTGTCTGAGCTGCAAAACGAAAGATAATACATTTATCGATTTATGGTTAGGGATTGGTCCTTTGAAAACTTTAATTATTTCGAGAGGTGATAGAAAGATACTGTTCCTCGAAAAGCATGCATTTTCTTTTGTGACAGATGATAATACTACTTGAAGTTTGAGTATTGAATAGGGTGGGCCGAAAACGGCCGAATTTTTTTTTTTTTTTTTTTTTTTTTTTTTTTTAGAAAATTAAGATTGAGTACCGTGAAAACGTTGTATAATGTTATATTATGTTTCCTCATCAAAACAGAGCCGGTTAAAAGATATTTAACCGGGCCTCGGGGGCCCGAAAGAACGCTAATTTTCAAAGAAAAAAGTAGCCAGCAATGAAAATATTATTAAAATATTTTTTTAGAAAGTTACGTTTGAGTATCGTGCAAAAGTTTTATAATGCTATGTTTCTTCCCCAAAACAGAGGCAGATAAAAATATTTCACCAGGCCCTGCGGGTCCGAAAAGTGTTATTTTGTTTTTTGTTTATATATATATATATATATATATATATATATATATATATATATATATATTCATCCTCACGGCATTGTCAAGGCTCTATATTCGTATTTTACATTTATTATTGCAACCGGGTGTTTCTGACTTCCGAATACGGTAGCCCGATCATCACCCTTGTTCTTCGCGCGCACAGTCATTCGAAGAACTGAAAACGTACTCTGTACACAAACAGTTTATGGTTGTGAACTCGGAAAGCCTGGTACTTCTGCTTGTCAAGGTCAAAAAGTGGGAGAAAAAAGGATGTGTAGAATGTAAAGAGGGTGCAACAGTGACTGATGCTTGTAAGGGAACATATTCATTTGTAGTTCGTGCACATTCCGCCTGTAGCGCTACTGTGGCACAACGTATATTGTAACTGTATAACTCTTGTACACCGCTAGTAGGTCTATTCGCGTTAGTGGCGACCGAAACTATGTTGTCAGCTCTGACTGCGATAAGGCACTGCCGTGCTGCTTTTCCTTCTCTTTTTTTTCCCCTTTTCCATTTGTGAGACGCCAAACATGTT
Source organism: Thermobia domestica (assembly GCF_964235325.1). NCBI lineage: Eukaryota > Metazoa > Arthropoda > Insecta > Zygentoma > Lepismatidae > Thermobia > Thermobia domestica. The sequence goes on along the minus strand of NC_137460.1, from coordinate 69,147,764 downwards.
GGTTTTGCTTGTTGCACGCGCTGAACATGTTTCGGCGAGCGAAGTATTTAAGAAGTTGACTACATATTCTTGTTTGCGATAGTTTTAAATTGGTTAACTGTTGAAAAATATACGAAAATAAAGCTGTACATGTTAAGGTATATTAGTCGAGGACGTAGCTACTGACAGTGTTGATTACAGATTTTCTCGAGGAAGAATTTAATTACAGTAGAGGTGAAAAGGAGACGTCCATTTAGACACCCCCCCCCCTTATCAGACTCAATCAGAAATGGTCTCAATCGTTTGTACACAAATGTGCCGGCGAAATTTTCGTTTGTACACAATTAGGGGCGCCGTCAGAACGAAAACAAAGTGGGGGCTGTCTAAATAGTAGCCCCCCATCAACATGTCCTAATCAAGCACAAATTGTCGCAATCATTTGTACATCGTTTCTACAGAAATGTGAAGGCGAAATTTTCGTTTGTACACAATTAGGGGCGCCGTCAGAACGAAAACAAAGTGGGAGCTGTCTAAATGGTAGCCCCCCACCAATATGTCCTATTCAAGCACAAATTGTCGCAATCATTTGTACATCGTTTCTACAGAAATGTGAAGGCGAAATTTTCGTTTGTACACAATTAGGGGCGCCGTCAGAACGAAAACAAAGTGGGGGCTGTCTAAATGGTAGCCCCCCACCAACATGTCCTATTCAAGCACAAATTGTCGCAATCATTTGTACATCGTTTCTACAGAAATGTGAAGGCGAAAATTTTCTTTTACACAATTACGGGCGCCGCCAGAACGAAAACAAAGTGGGGCTGTCTAAGTGATACCCCCACCATGTCCAATTCAATGAAAAATTGTCGCAATCGTTCCTACATCGTTTCTACAGAAATGTGAAGGCTAAATTTTCGTTTGTACACAATTAGGGGCGCCGCCAGAACGGAAACAAAGTCGGGGATGCCTAAGTGGTAGCCCCTCCCACCATGTCCAGTTGAATCACAAATTGTCGCAATTGTTTGTACTTCGTTTGTACAGAAATGTGCAGGCGAAATGTATGTTCGCACGGAATTAGGGGCGCCGCCAGAACGAAAAAAATTGGGGGCTGTCTAAGTGGTAGCCCCCGACCATGTCCTATTCAATCACAAATTGTCGCAATCGTTTGTACTTCGTTTGTACAGAAATGTGCACCTGAAATTTTCGTTTGTACATAATTAAGGGCGCCGCCAGAACAGAAAAAATGGGGTCTGCCTAAGTGGTAGCCCCCCACCATGTCCAATTCAATCACAAGTTGTCGCATTCGTTTGTGCATCGTTTGTACAGAAATGTGCAGGCGAAATGTTTGTTTGATCAAACTTAGGGGCGCCGCCAGAATGAAAACAAAGGGGGGGCTGTCTGAGTGGTAGCTCCCCCCACGATGTCCAATTGAATCACAAAGTATCGCAATCGTTTGTACATTGTTTGTACAGAAATGTGCAGGTCAAATTTTGGTTTGTACACTATTAAGGGCGCCGCCAGAACGAAAACAATGTGAGGGCTGTCTCAATGGTATCCCCCCCCCCATTTCCAATTCAATCACAAATTGTCACAATCGTTTCTATATCGTTTGCACAGAAATGTGCAGGCTAAATTATTGTTTGTACATAACTAAGGGCGCCGCCAGAACGAAAACAAAGTGGGGGCTGTTTAAGTGATAGCCCCCACCATGTCCAATTCAATCACAAATTGTCGCAATCGTTTCTACATCGTTTGTACAGAAATGTGCATGCAAAATTTTCGTTTGTACATAATTAGGGGTGCCGCCAGGGCGAAAACAAACTGGGGGGCTTTCTAAGTGATAGCCCAATCACCATGTTCAATTCAATCACAAATTGTCGCAATCGTTTCTACATCGTTTGTACAGAAATATGCAGGCGAAATTTTCGTTTGTACACAATTAGGGACGACCTCAGATCGAAAACAGTGGGGGGCTGTCTAAATGGTAGCCCTCCCACCATGTGCAATTGAATCACAAATTGTCGCAATCGTTTGAATATAGTTATAAAGAAATGTGCAGGCGAGATTTTCGTTTGTACACAATTAGGGTCGCCGACAGAACGAAAACAAAGTGGGGGGCTGTCTAAATTTTAGCCGTCCCACCATGTTCAATTCAACCACAAACTGTCGCACTTGTTTGTACGCCTTTGTACATAAATGTGCAGCTGAAATTTTCGTTTGCACATAAATGTTCCCCCCCCCCAAAACGATAACAAACTATGGGCTCTCTAATTGATAGGCCTCCCACCATGTCGAATTCAACCACAAACTGTCGCACTTGTTTGTTACGGTTTTGTACAGAAATTTGCAGGCGAAATTTTCGTTTGTACACAATTGCGGGCGCGCTAAAACGATAACAAAGTATAGGCTACCTAATTGGTAGCACCTCCCTACGTCCGATTCAAAAGAAAATTATCTCAATTGTTTGCACATCGTTTGAGCAGTAATGCGCAGGCGAAATTTTTTTTCTAAGCTATCAGATGCGTGGACAGAACGAAAAAAAAAGGGGAGTTGTCTAAGTGCTAGCCCCACCATGTTCGATTGAACCACAAATTGTCGCGATCGTTTATACATAGTTTGTGCAGAAATGTGCAGGTAAAATTTTCGTTTGTATTAGATAATATACGGATGTGAGTATTTTTAATATCTGCGATCAACATTAACCGGTTTGAATAACGGTTGATGAGTTTGAAAATGGTTCCTATTGCACTAGTTGAAAAAAAAAATTCTTTTTCTCTGGCACACGGAAGAAAATGCCTGATTCTAATAGAACTTTTCACGTAGAATTCGAATCTGCAATCAATTTTTCTCCATCACCCTCAGTTTTCCCGTGACAGAGGTGTTTTCTGAAAATTTCCCCTCAAATTTCTGTTCTTTTTCTTTTTTTCTTTTTTTAAAACCATTTTCATACTTGTAGTTTGGGTACCTTAGGTATATAAACGCACAAATTATATTGTATGTTAGCCTGATTTATACTTAGTAAGCCCTCTAAGTTTCATAAGAATAGCATTATTCTATCTAGAGAAATAAACATATTTATATAAAAAATATGCTATGTGTACTGTTCATTTTACAATATTCATTAGTGCAGATAAAATCACATATAACTTCCACGAAAATTACAATATAAGCATGGTTTATATCTTATTGGATTTAAAATAAAACATATTTTCAATGATGTATACACCGTGTCACCATTTTATATCTACTTAATAAATAATACAAAAGAAGTGAGTGGTATCTTCTTAATAAATGGACACTTACTTACCTCAACTAATGTGTTTTAGTTGTCGACTTTCTTCTGTGTTTGGTTTCTGGAACATCTCTTTTAAGTGTCCAACAGTAATCAGCTAGCATTTTTGAACTACACTGTCACTGGTACCTCTTCTCCATGGAGGAAATGTCCTGATGAAAATGTTCCCCATACTCATCACTAACAGCACCAAGCTTTTCAGGAAAGAAATGCAGGTGGGAGTCTAGAAAGTGAACTTTAAGGGACATGTTGCAAAACATTTCATTGAATGATTGCCGGAAATCACTCACAATTTCACGGTAATTTGGGGCTTTCTTGTTTCCTAAAAAAATTCTCTGTTAAACATTTAAATGGACACCAAGCTGCTGAGTTAAGAGATCCTCAAATTTTTGGTCACGAATCAAACATCTTATTTGGGGGTCTACAAAAATCCCTAGCGTCACTAACCGGAGGAATTTTTTCCTTGAGGTAACAAGATCCTGCATTACTTTTGTCCATTGCCCTAACAAAGTTTTTGAAGAGCCCCAACTTTATGTGAAGAGGAGGTAGAATTATCTAATCAGGGCTCGCCAGTGAGGAATAAACAGCATTCTTCTGTCCAGGAGTTAATACATGCGTTGGCCATTCCTTCTTGATGTAATGTTCCGCTTTGTTCCTGCTGTCCCATTCGCTGAGGAAACAACAATATTTCGTATAACCAAGCTGCAAACCCATTAACAAAGAAATGACTTGTAAAGCACAGCAAACGGTCCACTTGTATTTCTCATACTGAATTTTTTCTAACACTATTTCGATGTTTTCATAGGTTTCCTTCATATTAGTTGCATAAGCCAAAGGCACTGAAGGAAATTTGTTGGTATTGTGCAAAAGGACAGCCTTAAAACTAGTTTTGGATGAGTCAATAAACAATCTCCACTCTGTACTTATATGTGCATGTCCAAGCCTATCCATCACAGCACAGACATTAATACAATACACTAAATCATTTTCTTGAGAATAGTAGTTTTGAAACTCTGTATGAAGGTTTCGAAAAATACACACTTTAGTGTCACGATGGAGCAGATTCCAGCCTTAAGTTTAGAATCAAGAAGTTCTGTTTGTGTATTGGAGAGTTTTAAATCCCGTATGAGGTCATTTAGTTCACCCGGAGTTATCAGATGGGTATCCAATGTAGATGTGCTTCCTACATAAGTAGGATCATCATCTTCATTTGGAACTTCAATAGTTGCCTCAAGTACGTAATCCTCATTTTCCGTAAAATGAGGAGGAGGTACCGGTACAGGTAATTCTGCACTGTGTGGAACTGGCCTAATTGCTGATGCAAATTAGGGTACTGTACTGTGTGGTTAGATTTACTGCTTATTTCTTTTATCTGTGTCATACAAAAGTAGCAGTCTGAAGAATGATCTTTTGGTTCCCTCCAGATCATCGGTACTGCGAAGTTCATGTTTCGTCCACCATTTGCCCACCCAGTCAGACGTTTCACGCAAGTACAACAAATGTAGTGAGGAACCCAGTTCTTATCCTGGTCTCCTACACAGCAACCAAAATATAACTGATAACACTTCCTCACAAGTGGAGTAAAACATCGACGTTGTGATTTAAATATCAGCTCCCCACATACATAACAGAAATTGTCCGGTTTATTTACACACTTCCTCGACATCTTGTATCCTGTAAGGTATCACACACATACACACACACACACACACACACACAGACACACACACACACACACACAGGAATCTACACTCTATCAAATTCCCACAAAATCCCTCTAGACATTCCCTCATACAAAAATGGTGACATGGTGTACACATCATTGAAAATGTTTTATTGGAAGTCCAATGAGGTATAAACCGTGGTATATTGTAATTTTCGTGGAAATTATATGTGTTGAAGACCGACCCGACCCCACCCGTGACCCAAATTGACTGACCCGACCCGACAACCCGACCCGAGCTGACCCGATTGGCCCGACCCAAAGTGACCCGAGTGAACCAACCCGAGGTGACTTAACCCGACAACCGACCCGAGTGACTTGACCTTACAATCTAACCAGTTTGAGAGAGCTAGAACTTTACAAAACTGCCACCAGAAAAAAATGCTGACCAATTCTTATGCATAAACCATTGTTTCGGCTTTTTTTACTTGTAGTATAATTATCCTCCTCCTCCTCCTCAGTGTTCTCCCATTAATAAACAGGCCAGTTTCCGTGAACTAGGTAAGAAGCTTCCATTTTTGCGATTTCCCGCTAATATCTGCCTGGCAACCCAACATAAAGTACCACCCTCCTTATTACAATCTATCAATTCCAACCTTCTTACACACTCTCGCTCTCCTGATATCACCCCCTTTACTACATCCCTCAGAATGCAATCCCTTAGCAAGATCAAAACTTGTGATCCGTCCATTTTTCGCTTCCTTATATCGTCTAATATTGCTCTCGTCTCTTGCATTTTTTCAGCATTTCCTAATTCGTTTACCCTGCTAACCTTCTTTATTTTACTCCACATCCAAATTTCCAAGGTTAAAATTTAGGCAATCAAGTTCGAAAGTCAAAGTAAAATTTGACTGAGTTCTGAAGACAAGTTCTGAAGGCTAAAAGAATAAAAGTTCTGAAGACAACATTATTTTCTAGTAAGGAATGTATATAGAACTTCTTTTAATATTTTTTGCTGTGTAACAAACAACAATTTCATCAAGTTAACATTCCGATTTTTCTATTTAAAAACAACGTTGCTGTCTGATAGAATCATAAGGAACTAATTGCACTGAAATATCATTCTGTAGGGAATTACCTTTTATTTTTTCTTGATTAATTTTTCTAGAAGATATTTGCAACGTTATATAAAATTAGCAATTATTGCGGAGAAAGTCAAATCACTACCCCAGCAATAATAATAATAATAATAATAATAATAATAATAATAATAATAATAATAATAATAATAATAATAATAATAATAATAATAATAATAATAATATTTGAAGGTGACCAAGAAAGTTCTGTCTCTTTGTGGAGGTCTGTGTTCAATTTGCCTTCACACCGTGAGTTGAATGCGAATGGATATAAGGTGAAGGTCAGTTGTTGGACGAGACGAGACGAGACAGAATTTTCATGAAAGGGTACGAGATGAGACAGAGCTCTTTCAATAGAAACATATGCACTTTTCCAGACGAGACTACCTTCACGACACATTTTCGAAACGAGAATGCCCCAAACCAGGTCTCGTGAGCAACACTAGTAAGTATATCCAACATACTACTTGGTTATGGCTGTTCAGATACACCGTGAACGTGCGTAAGGACTGAGTGGACATGGGGCCTTCACAGAGCGTCATAAGGGCTTGTTTGCTGTACGAGTTCAAATTGCTGCTCCGCGGGGCGGAAGATATGACAGACCTTTGGTGAGGGTGTCGTGACTACGCGGAGAGTGCAGTGGTATGACGGTTTAAGGACGGTGACGAAACACTCGAAGACGCACCACGAGCCGGAAGACAAACAGATGTTCAAAATAAAGATCTTCAGGCAGCAATTGACGCGAAGACAGACATGTGAGGAACTGGTACTACATTTCAGTGTAAGTGGAGAAACCATTCGGCACCACCACCATCAACTTGGGAAGCACTGCAAGTTGGGTTTATAGGTCCTACATGATTTGACTTGGAGCCAGAAAGCAACGCGAGCAGACACCTGTGTTTCTTTGGTGTCTCGTCTGAGGAAGGAGCAATTTCTGGACAGGGTGTTGACATGTGATGGGAAGTGGGTCCTGTACGAAGCTCCACGGCGCCGTCATTGTTGGTTAGCATCCCATGAACCGGTTCAAAAACAGCCCAAGCCAGCACTACGCCAGAATAAGGTTCTCCTGTGCATTTTGTGGACTGTTCGAGGCATCGTCCATCGGGAACTGCTACCAGCTGGTCAGATCATCAATGCAACTGTGTACTGTCACTGTGTACTGTCTGGATCCAGCAGTTCTGAATCGCAAAGGGGTCCTCTTGTTACAAGGCAACGCTAAGCCCCACGTGGCTAAAATGACCCAGTACATCATTCTACGCCTTGGATGGAAAACACTATTGGATCCGCCATACTCCACGGACATTGTACCGTCCGATTATCACCTGTTCCATTCCTTGGGCAATCACATTAGAGAACGCCAATTCAAATCGCTAGTAGAGGTTCAATATGTACTTGATACCTTCTTCACTTCACTTCCCACCAAGTTCGACTGCGATGGAATCCATGGCCTTCCAGAACGTTTTCAGAAGGTCGTCGAGGCTGATGGAGACGATTTTTGATATTCCAGGTACGTCTTAGGTTACATACCAATGTTCGAAGGTGTTGGTGAAAAGGCGGCGGAACTTTCTTGGGCACTCTTAAAGTTATAATAATAATAATAATAATAATAATAATAATAATAATAATAATAATAATAATAATAATAATAATAATAATAATAATAATAATAATAATAATAACAACAATAATAATAATAATGTGTCCTACCCAAAGGCAGATGTTTGACCCGAAGGTCCATGGGTATTGATTCCAGCTCGTACCAAGTAAGTTTTCTTGTGAACAAACCCCATGTGCATGGGTTTTCTCGGTGTTCTCCCATTTCCTCCCACTTTCTTCATTCAACCACTTCAATTATTTCTCATCATCACTGTCTCTCTTAGCGTTGGTGCATAACGTGGGACGTTAACTAGATATTTCCTTTCAATTTCACTTAATGTGACATTTAACTTGACATAGAAACGCAGAAAGGAAAAAAGTCAGTAGTAATATTAATTACAATACCAATTAGTTAATATAGGGTAAAATTAAAATTTTATTACTATTTCAACTTCAATTAGTCACATTTATCATTCATACACCAACTTCGAATTGAATTCTACAACAAAGCTCTTTATAGTATTCCGTATAGAAAATAAGTGAAGAATGTGACGACCCGACCCGAGTGACCCGACACGAGCTAACCCGACTGACCCGACCCGACAACCCGACGCGTAACCCGACCCGTTTGAGAGCACTATCAGAGGGGTACTATTTACAGTACAATTTATTTTGTATGGTTTAGCATACTTTAAGGCTACCATACTTTTTGAAAACAGAAAAAACGGGACGTCTTACAAATTAGTAGTAAATATTGCATTTTGTATTAATTTTATCTTTCGAATTTTACTACAGTATCGCACTAGTTATACAACTTAAAATAATGTATTAATATAGTCCATACTCAATGGCGTATTTAGGGGGAGGGCTTCCGGGCTCAAGCCCCCCACCGAAATCTTACTTACTATAGTAAAGTATATGAAATATCTTGCAGAATTTTCATATTTTCAGGCAAAGCACCCCCGGAAGTTAGCAAAGCCCCTCCCGAAACAAAATCGTAAATACGCCACTGTCCATACTTAATCAACAGTGCTAAACATTATTATAGAAGCTAGAAGCTGTTATACAATATAAACGCAATCAGTGAACATACAATATTTAGGCAAAAATTATATTTTCAATATTATTACGCATACCAACTTTATATGCTCTACATGTCTATAAAGAAAAATATCCAGATTTATGAAGTTGTTTCCAAATTTCAATAGGCTGATTTATTTTTGTTAACCTAAAATGCGAACTAAAAGAAAGCAATTTGCATAATTGTTTTTCTGAAGCAGAAAAAAATGTGTTTTCGGGGCTGGTCTGCAACGTCACAAGAATTTGTTGCCACCTCGGGGTATACAATCTTACTTTTAGTGATAAGAGTGCTACTTAGGAGGATTTAAACATTGCATGTTATATCCGGGGAAGCAGCGATTGCAATAATAATAAAGATTAGAATGAAATTGTTCCTATAGTATTGTCGGAATTAAAAGCAAAAGGAATTAGTCGATTTTATTATATTTTCAGAAATTTTGATATGTAATTAATAATAATAATAATAAAGAAAAAAACAGGACAAGAAGGAAAATTTCTGCACACCGGGACAAATTTTAAGAAACCGGGGCGTATGGTAGCCTTACATACTTATTTGCATGCGGAGTGTCAGTACGGAGCCACTACGTAACAGAGTTGAAACAAAACCTCGTAAATAGGTTGCCAACTCAGGAAAACAAAATTACCGGCACACCCTCAAAATTCTCTGTACAAATGAGAAACTGAAGACTGTATTGATCGTTATTGTATTTACCAGCAATTGCCACTTGTTTAAAATTATCGAAACAGATGAATAATACTGGATATTAATCTTTATGTAACAATAGTTGATTCATAAAATGAAATTTACTCTTCACTTCAAACAAAGGAAATTGCTTTAAAAAGTCATTTTCTACTCTCAATAAATGAATAAAATTCTTTTACAATAAAATATAAGTGTTATCAAATTTGTTATATTAAATAAATAAAAAAAACTGCCATACATTAAAAAAATTAAAAGCAGTGCAATCAGTGCGGATTTAGACGAAATCGATCAACTATCGACCAAATATTTACCGTTCGCCAAATACTCGAAAAGAAGTGGGAATACAATACCCCGGTACATCAACTATTTATTGATTTTAGAAAGGCTTACGACTCGGTTAGGAGAGAAACATTATACAACGTTCTTACAGAACTTGGAATACCGAGAAAGCTAATTAGATTAATTAAGATATGTTTAAGTGAATCCCAAAGTAAAGTCCGGCTAGGAAAATTTTTGTCCACGAGCTTCCACGTCGAAAATGGCCTGAAACAAGGAGATGCGATGTCGCCATTATTATTTAACTTTGTGCTGGAATACGCCATAAGGAAAATCAAAGATAGCAACCAGGGCCTAGAGTTGAACGGCATTCACCAGGTTATGGCATATGCTGATGATGTAAATTTAATAGGGGATGATAGGAGAACAGTAGAAATAAATGCAGAGATCTTATTAAACGCTTGCAGGGACATGGGTCTAGAAGTAAATGCAGAGAAAACTAAATACATGGAAGTGCGTCGGGACCGTAATACGGCAAATTGTGGAGGCGTTAAAATATTAAATAATGCTTTTGATAAAGTGGATACTTTCAAATATTTAGGATCAATATTAACAGACGAAAATCATATTCACGAAGAAATTAAATGTCGACTAAAAGCAGGGAATTCGTGTTACTATTCGGTTCAAAATCTCTTGTCGTCGCGAATTCTGTCGAGGAATTTGAAGCTTAAAATATATAAAACGATAATCATGCCTGTTGTTCTGTATGGTTGTGAAACATGGTCGCTTACTCTGAGGGAAGAACATAGACTGAAAGTATTTGAGAACAGGATCCTGAGAAGAATATTCGGATCCAAGAGGAACGAGAATGGGGAATGGCGGAAGCTTCATAACGAGGAACTACATAGTTTATACGGTTTACCCAACATTGTTAGGGTCGTGAAGTCTAGGAGGCTTAGGTGGGCAGGTCATGTAGCTAGAATGGAAGAAAGTAGAAACGCTTTCAAAGTCTTGACTGGTAGACCCATAGGAAAACGACCATTAGGAAGACCTAGGCGCAGATGGGAGGACAATATTAAGATGGATCTCGCAGAGATAGGAATACAAAGTAGAAACTGGATGCAATTAGCTAAGGATAGAAGTCAGTGGAGAGCTTTTGTGAACGCGGCACTGAACCTCCGGGTTCCATAAGCCATAGAGTTAGTTAGTTAGTTATACATTAAAAAAATATCGATAATGTATAATACAACGAAAATTTGTGTTTGTAAAGGCACTGTTGAAAAATTTCGATGTTCGATGTTATATTCTGGATTGCAGATTCCAAAATACCGGTCAGAAGGGGTCTAATAAGAAGTTTGTACCGGTCACGGCCTTAATCAAAATCACAGCAAATACCGGCCAGTTAGCAACTCTACTTGTAAATCAGAATGCTGAATGCACCAAAATACTTCACCATGCATTCTATAGTTTCTGCAAAATGAATTTAATGAAGATGATCAAATAAAACAAAATACTGTGTTATAATTTTCCCTTTAACAGTCTACTTTGTGAATTTGTTATATCTTCCACTTATCAATTTCCTGTACGAGATGAGAATAACGGTTTCTGCGCAAGATAGAAAGAAAAAAATAAATTTTTCTCATAAGGATTCAGTTCACGTAAGAAATAATGAATAAGTTTAATAATAAGAGCCGAGGAGTGATAAACTAACTCAGCAATAATGATTGTAAGTATAAATATAAATATAAAAAAAAACAAAAAAACATTTAATTCCATCATCGTTAGGATGGATGTCATTAATTGTGCACAAACAAAAATTACGCATGCATATTTCTGCAAAAACGATGTACAAACGATTACGAAAATTTGTGATTCAATTGGACATGTTGGTGGGAAGCTACCACTTAGAGAGCCCCCAGTTTGTTTTCGTTCTGGCGGCGCCCCTAATTGTGTACAAACGAAAATTTTGCCTGAACATTTCTGTAAAAACGACGTACAAACGATTGCGACAATTTGTGGTTGAATAGGACATGGTCGGGGGCTACCACTTAGACAGCCCCACTTTGTTTTCGTTCTGGCGGCGCCCCTAATTGTGAACAAACAAACATTTTGCCTGCACATTTCTGTACAAATGAAGTACAAACGATTGTGACAATTTGTGATTCAATTGGAGATGATGGGGTGGGCTACCACTTAGACAGCCCCTCACTTTGTTTTCGCCCTGGCGGCGCCCTTAAGTTTGTTCAAACAAACATTTCGCCTGCACATTTCTGTACAAACGATGCACAAACGAATGCGACAACTTGTGATTGAATTGGACATGGTGGGGGGCTACCATTTAGACAGCCCCCATTTTTTTTCTGTTCTGGCGGCGCCCTTAATGTACAAACGAAAATTTCGGGTGCACATTTCTGTACAAACGAAGTACAAACGATTGCGACAATTTGTGATTGAATAGGAGATGGTCGGGGACTACCACTTAGACAGCCCCCAATTTTTTTGTTCTGGCGGCGCCCCTAATTATGTACAAACAAAAATTTCGCTTCACGTTTCTGTACAAACGAAGTACAAACGATTGCTATAATTTGTGATTGAATAGAACATGTTGGTGGGGGGCTACCATTGAGACAGCCCCACTTTGTTTTCGTTCTGGCGCCGCCCCTAATAGTGTACAAACGAAAATTTGGCCTGCACATTTCTGTACAAACAATGTACAAACTATTGCGATACTTTGTGATTCAATTGGACATCGTGGGGGGAGCTACCACTCAGACAGTTCCCATTTTGTTTTCGTTCTGGCGGCGCCCCTAAGTTTGTTCAAACAAACATTTCGCCTGCACATTTCTGTACAAACGATGCACAAACGAATGCGACAACTTGTGATTGAATTGGACATGGTGGGGGCTACCACTTAGACAGCCCCCATTTTTTTCTGTTCTGGCGGCGTCCTTAATTATGTACAAACGAAAATTTCAGGTGCACATTTCTGTACAAACGAAGTACAAACGATTGCGACAATTTGTGATTGAATAGGACATGGTCGGGGGCTACCACTTAGACAGCCCCCAATTTTTTTCGTTCTGGCGGCGCCCCTAATTGCGTGCGAACATACATTTCGCCTGCACATTTCTGTACAAACGAAGTACAAACAATTGCGACAATTTGTGATTCAATTGGACATGGTGGGGGGCTACCACTTAGACAGCCCCCATTTTTTTCTGTTCTGGCGGCGCCCCTAATTGTGTACAAACGAAAATTTCGCCTGCACATTTCTGCACAAACGAAGTACAAACGATTGCGATAATTAGTGATTGAATAGAACATGTTGGTGGGGGGGCTACCAGTTAAACAGCCCCAACTTGTTTTCGTTCTGGCGGCGCCCCTAATAGTGTACAAACGAAAGTTTGGCCTGTACATTTCTGTACAAACAATGTACAAACGATTGCGGCAATTTGTGATTCAATTGGACATGGTAGGGGCTACCATTTAGGGGAACTCCCTCGAGAGGAATCACTCTACTTATTTATTGCAAAAAGCAGAATTTAAAAATTCGCATTCGTTCAAAGTTATCGTGTGAAGTAACAGCCGTTTGTATGTACGTACTAATATTGATAAGTTCCACTACGCGATCCCAATTAATAGTTCATATACCCGCGCCACACACACACACTAGCATTTGTACACACGAAAGTATACCTGGTAGTATCCACACGCTTACGCCGGAACTAGAAACAAACAAACAAACACACACACACACACACACACACACACACACACACAGGGAGAGAGAAAGAGAGAGAGAGAATATCTTGTTGTACCTTTATACTGAATGCACCATTACTCACAAAATCAGTTAAAAAAGAAAAAAGAAAAAAGTTGTAAATGAAACTTTCAAAGATTGGTACCACTGCTGCGTGTCACACATGAGATTGTTCCATAATGATTGATTCGTAATATGATGTATATGGGTTTCTTAATGGTAGTATAACAAAATGCCTTCAAATTGACCACTAAATAAAAAGTGAAATTTATTTCTCAAATTTTGTAAAATCGAAGTCGGTGGGCATTATGGGAACAGTCTACAATAACAATATATGCAAATAAATATTAATATACTTCACGTTTTCCAGTGGGTGCAAGAAAGCTTCGAATAGTATTTGTTGCCACAAGCATTAGCTGATGTAAATATATATATATATATATATATATATATATATATATATATATATATATATATATATATATATATATATATACCATTATTTTAAGTATGTATAGAAAATTGGTTAAGATTCCTAATACTTTAATTTGACCCCAGGATTTTAAATGTTCTTATCTGATGTGCAGCTCTTCGCCTGATTGGTGTTTAGTAGATGTAACAGTACGGACACAAATACATAAGGTAAGGTTGAAAAATTGACCAACAAACACCAAATGAGCGCAGAACTCACCACGTGGAGATGGCTACACAGCGAGTTCCTCCCACCCACTCTCCTCTTACTTAAAGCTCCTTAGCGGAATCTTGGAACAAAATATTGAGATTTATGTCCGAAACTTGGTAGATACTTTCGTGCTTCCAGTTTTGCGCGAATGTAACCGTCTCGCGCAACACTACCGCATACTTCTGAAGAAGACTCTGTTACTACCTTTAGACACTTCTCCAAAGAAAGCGTGTGGAAGGGGAACGTGACAAACTGAAACCTCCTCTTTTCCACAATCATTTCGGTTGGTTCTTCTATTGTTACGTTAGCCGAAATTGGAGGTTTCGTTACTATTACTTCTGACCAATCAGTCAAATCGATATAATCCGCATATTCTTCAGTGGTTTGCCTATTGCAATTTTCAATTAGAGCTATAGTTTGGTGTTTTCGGCCATCAAAATAGAGTCCCTTAAAATTTGTAGCTTTACACTGTAGACGGTCTCTTTTTTCTTTTTTTCTTTTTTGCTAATTTCGTACGGATTTTGTTTTATCTACTACTTTGTCTTAGTTTTGTTCAGTAAATTCATATCTTCTAAAACAGCGGAAACAATTTTAGCAGCCGACCTATTCAATATACCTGTTAAATCTTTTGCGGTACTCATTTGTTTAGGGCTCACTATTGTTTATTTAGATTTACTTTAGATTTTATTCTCTATACGATAGCTCCATGCGAACTCTTCATCGTCTGAATTCGGGGTGGAAGCGCTTGATGTATGTCCCAAGTACGGGATTGAGGCTAACGATTGTAACCCTCTTGTAATTGGTACCGCAGCATCATAATCGATCTGTGTGTCATGCTTTCTTTTGAGCCTATGGGTTTCTGTTTCACCTACATTGCAACTCGTCATTTGTCTCCGATTTCTCTGATATAATATGAGCTCCCACTTCAAAAGCGGTATATAATTTGATTTACCATACTTACAGGTTAATCTATCGCAGCATTTGCAAGAGAAAATATCACATAACTTCTGAGCACCGTTCTTAAATTTCTTTAGTTTGGCTCTTAATGGGGTATATCTCATTTCTTAATGGGGTTATTGATCGTTTTGCATTTTGAGTTGTAATTCAAAATCATATGCTTAATTCGAAGGCAAGACAATAGAGGAAGAGAGGCTCGCAGCCATATTGTTTCAGGTTTATTTGAATTCAGCAATGTAAGCGCCGCCTTCGGAAAGCCAGTGTTGAGCATTTTGCATCCAGATGCGAAAAAGTGATATTCTCTGAAAGTTTCAGAGTTCTGAGCTGGGCTCAACACAAAGGTGTTAATATGGTAGTTATGAAAGTTAGTTAAGCTCTTAATAGTTATTTGCGTATATTGAAACCAATTATTTCATGTTTTATGTATTAATAGTATTGTCTGGTAAAATGTTATTATTACCTAAAACCATTTTATTTGAACCAAAAATTAGGAACTTTAAGGCCACGGGGGCCCGGTTAAATATTGTTTTAAAATCAACATATTTGACATGGCTTCATTTCGTACCAATGAACAACTTTTGATAACTACTCAATCCTGAATATCTGAAAAAAAATTTTCGACCCACCCTACTATTATATTCATAGAGTTTCAAAATCTTCGTTTCACACTTTGAAACGATACTCACTTCTTTTAGTTTAGTGTTGATACTGGTAACTCGGCTAATATATGCAACAAGTTGACACTTTAGTCATAGATTAGAAACTTGTAGCAGTACACGTTGAAACCGAACTTGGCTAAATTCAGCTATTTCTTGTTTGAATAGGAATTGGTGGAAAATATTCTTGGGATGCTGAATTCTTGGAGGAACACTTTCCTATGATTCTGAATTGATTGTAAAAAAAAGCCATATATTGATATCTCCTATTGTTTTGATTCCTGGAAACAAAAATTGAAATTGGAAATAATAGTTAATTTGAACCAATTCCTGTTGATCGTAAAAAAACAAGCCGTATCCTGATATCTTCTATTGTTTTGATCCATGGATAATGGATATGAAATAGGAAGTAGTAGTCAATTTTAAAAAATAAAATGAAATCGTTGAGTTTTACGTCCCACAGTTATGCCGGTTAGGCTAAAGGAGACGGTGATTATGAGAAATGAATGAAATGGTGGAATGAAGAAAGTGAGAGGAAACGGGAGAACCCCGAGAAAACCCACGCGCACGGTGTAGTAGTCAATTTGAACCACTTCCTGTTTCGATAGGGTGTTGACAATAATTATGGTATGTTGCCTTGAGACGCTAAATCGTTTGACAAAGATGTTCTCGCTATCTGTTACTGTTTTCGTTCTATGACGAGGAACGTTCAAACAGAATATGGCTAATTTTAACAAATCTGCTTTGATCAAAGCTGCCACGGAGAAGGAGGCTATTCTTGAATCGATTGCAAAAAGCCACTTCTTAATATCTTTTACCATTTTTGCTCTACTGAAATCAGTATTGGAACCGGAAGTACTAGTAAATTTGAAAGATTACCAGTTTTGGTAGAGTTATACGGATAGTAACGATATGTTTGTTGAGAGGCCGAATTATTTGCATCAAACTGCTTCTCGCTATATTCTGCCGTTTTCGTTTTATAGCGATAAACGTTGAAACCGTTCTTGAAACGAGAAGTTATAGTAAATTCTAACTACAGCCGAATTTATTGGAGTATTGTAGATAGTCATCATATGTTGTCTTTTGACTCTAAATCGTTTGCAGAAACCACTTCTCAATATCCGTTATCCTTTTCTTTATATATCGACAAACGTTCCAACCGGAAATGGCTAATCAGATCTAATTCCGGTTTGAGTAGAAGGTTAACGAAATAAATAAAACCTATTCTTTCGACACTGAATTAATTGCAAAAGAAAACATCTTGAAGCATTTACTATTTCTATTAGGCGGAAATTGGAAATTGAAATCGGAAGTAATTATAAATTTCAACCATTTATTGTTTCGGTAGAATCTTTTGGATACTCTTAATATTGGCTCTAGATGGAAACTCCTTTTCAAAAATCAGTTCTCGCTATGTTACCGTTTCATGCTATGATGATAAAAGTTGGTGAAACTTGAAGTAATAATAAATTTAAACTATTTTCAATTTTAGTAGAGTATTGTGAATGACCATGATATGGTGCCTATACACGCGCAAACGTTTACAAAAAAAGTTTTCTCCCTGTATGTTGCCGTTTGCTCTATGGGTTAAATGTTATAACCGGAAATTGCTAATTTGAACCACTTCTGGCTTGAATATCGAGTTCACGGATGAGATGGAACCAATACCCCTGCCTTTGCCATGTTCGTACGGTCTTACTGTCCGCCTATGTTAATCGTAATGTGTTTGGGAAACTGACTCTTTATTCAAGACTGGAAAGTACTGTAATACTACTACTATTATTACTTCTACTACTACTATTTCTACTATTATTACTAGAACCACTGCTAATACTACTACAACTGCTACGACCTTGCGTCAGAGTTGACATGTCTGGTGGTAGAGAATTTCCCTTCTAAGTACAGGAAAAAACGGAGAAATGCTAGTTATTATGGCCGGTCTGCATAGGATGTGAACTGATGCTTGATCTACTAGGGGCAACGGTAACTTAGTAGGAAAAACACTCATATCTGGTGCTAGAGGTCGTCGTATCAATCACTGCTTGCGCTATGTGAGCTTTGTGGTGGACAAACACCGTGTACTTGGGAGTTTCCGGTGTGGTCCCGCTTCCTCCCACTGTTTTCATTTCACCAATTAATCCCATCATCATCTATACGGCCTGAACCGTAGTTACCTAAAGAACGTATGATAAAGTCAAGTACTTGACCTACTAAGTAGAATTTGGTACGCTACCATAAGACCACGGAGGCCAAAACCGTGAACTGGCGTGCTCATAAGATTAGTACAATTTGTAGTAATGTTCAGTTAACAAGGCAAATACCAAATAGTGTTACATGTTCCTGTATTGTTTATAGTATGGTACTACAAATATAACAAAATATAATGATCAAATAAATCACCAAGATGCCAGGTTCGATAAGTGTTCCTGGAATGTTGGCCCAGTGGTTGAGAGTTCATCTCTATTGGATGGGGTCCCTGGTTCGATGCCAGATCTCGCTAAGCGATTTTTGTGGTGGACAAACATCATGGTGTTTCTCCCGTTTCCTCCCACTTTATCCCATTCACCATTTCATTTATTTCGCATCATCACCGAGTCCTTTAGCCTATCCGGCATAACTGTGGGACGTAACAATCAAAGATTTCATTTTCATTGTTTTGTTTTCGTATTGCTAGTAATAGCAGTAATGGTATTCGCTGTCGTATTAGTACAGTAATGAGTAGTAGCAGTAGTGGTAGTAGTAATAGTAGTAGAAGTGGCAGCAATAGTGGAATTAACACTTTTATTCGTAATCGTAATAGTAATAGTAGTATCAGATGTAGTAATTTTAGTATTACTATCACATACGGTGTAGCAGTTTTACATATTTTCTCCGTTACTCGTACTGCAATAATGAGCATAGTATAAGACTTTTACGTCCATAACCTGTATTATTGTATAATAAACATGGCTGAACAGACCAAGCACAGATAACAAATAGACAGAGAAAATAGGGACATAGAAAGCAAACCTTGGGTAACCTTTCACATGATTTTCTGGTTCGAGAAGGACAAAAAACATTGCAATATTATGACGACATATTTATCATTTCCCATTGCAAATTTAAGGATTGACTTGAATTATCAACATGGTTGTTCCCAGGCCTGTTACGCCCGGTCCGTTTAGAGCCCGGCTCGTTTGTGCCCGGCTCGAAATTCGGGCAAGGCTGGATCGGGTCGAGCCGGGCACTGAATACAGATTTATCCAGGCCGGGCCTGGCAGGTCTTTGGGCCTGCTTTTGCAGGGCTCTGGAACTTTTCCTACTTTTATGCACAGCATAGTTTGGAAGTTTAAAACCTGTCCTTGGTTCCATAAATATTATTAACACTAACATATGAATGATACTCTTGAGTATAAATAAAAAGGTTAGCCGTGAAAGTTAATCCAGATTGAAAGTAGTTGTTGAAAGGCCTCTTGCTATAAGATATTTCTGGGTGTTCAGGTAAAACCTTTCTATTTTACAACGGGTGAGTAATGCATAGGTCATTTCTATTGTATATCAACTTCACGGACCAAAGCGAGTCGTGACATCATGAAGAGCCATTTGTTCGTCCTTTAAGGTCAATAACAGCAAAATATATCTAATACTAAGAGTACACGCGACCTATTACTTCGATAGAAGAGGCAGGTTCAATAAGTGTGTATACGTATAAAAGACTAATGCCCTCCGGCACTTAGTAGAAGGCTTATCTGGGTGGAAAAAACAGAGCAACGTTCTATGCGAAAGAACGCTGTTTGTTCTATGTGTTGTGTGTATGAAGCATGAGTTTGCTTGTGTGTCTCCCTGTGTGCGGAATGGGGATCAGATGGGTTGTCATAAAGTTACTAAATTTTGATCACGGATACTTTTGTCCAGACCCCAGACTACGTCGAAGCGTTTATTTTTTTCAAAATTCGAACCAGGGTTCTGAGGAGAAGGGTGCATTTACCGGGACATGTAATGATATTAGAAAATGGCCGATATTTATGTCAAATCCATAGTTTTCGCGGTCACTGAAATCAATGGTGACACTTCCATTAGCAAAGACTCAAAATCGGCTACCATTGTATGCGGGCCGGGGTCACCGGGGGGTTCCGAAACACGTAAAATAGTCCAAAATCACCTATATTAGTGTCAAATCCCTAGTTTTCACGGTCGCTGAGATGTATGGTGATTCTTTCAGAGGCGTAGGCTTCTAAATACAGCTGCGGCCGCGGTGGCTCAGTGATAGAGTGTTTACCCCTGGTGCTTGCAGTCCCTGGTTCGATCCCATCCCCCGCCAAGTGAACTTCGTGGTGGACAAAGAGCGTGTGCGTGGGTTATCCCGTTTCCTCCCACTTTCTTCATTGAACAATTTCATTTATCTTTCATCATCACCGTCTTCTTTAGCCTAATCGGCATAAGCGTGGGACGTAAAACTCATAGATTTCATTTCATGTCATTTTTTTCTAAATACAGCTCCCATAGCCTGGGGACCGGAGGCGTTCTTTTTAAATTTCGGACCAGGGGGTCTCAAAATCTATTGATTTTAATCTATAGAACAAATGCTTTTAGTGAAAATAAGGGGCCTGTTGCCGTAGATAGCTAAAGGCTGTAAATAAAATTCAGACTTCAAGTGTAAGTGGGGTAACTCACCGAAAATGGCTGGTTTAACACGTTTAATAATAGCGCGTGTAATACCTGATTTGTAAACGCAGTTTATATAGCGTGTATAGATAAGTGGGTAGCGTATGTGACTGTTGTTCTAAGGATTCTGTGTTCGAGTCTCAGCAGAGACTGAATTACACTTTCCCGGCGGGAGCTCATGTGCTTCGGATCCCACGTTAATTAGTAGGTCCACGTCTCATATAGCCTCGCTGCTCAATGGGAAGTTAAAATCAAAAATCAATCAATCAATCAATGAATTACACTTTCTTTCAAGGAATTAAACACTATAAATGATGTTCGCGTTCGATACTGAAAGAGATTTAAGAAGAGAGGAAAACCAAGACTGATATAGGGGGCAGGGGGAAAGACGCAGACAATTTATCCTTAAGTGTTAGAATTTAATTTATTTCCATGTCTTTCCTCTTTCCTTTCTATCTTTCATTTTTCCTAATTTTGTTTAGCTTTCTATACTTTTTCAGTCTCTGCATGATGCATATTATTCCCGTTTTCTTTGCATTAATTCCTATCTCTTAGAACATAACATGAATGGATTTTTTCCAGATTTATCTCGTGGTTGTTTCTCCAAGTGATGCTCTCAGATAGTAATAGTTTTCCCTCCAAATTGAGGAATATCCTGGCATGTTATGTTTTCGGGTATTTATTTGCTATCACGTCGGTTGTCCAACTATCAGACGTACAGTGAAACTATTCTGCTACTGGAAAAAGCTAGCATTTCTTACATATCCAACCTCCAGTTTCTAAATTTCCTGGGTGTACCATGTCTGATATAGACTCGCACCTGAAAGGGATATTAAACTCTATATCACCTCACCTCGTGAGATATTCTACTTTTCTACAATTTCTAAACCACCTTTCTCTCTTTGAATCCTCTCCTCGCCCTTAGGACACGCATAGGTCCAAACCGAAACTTACTTTATGGTTGGAGGATACAAGACTAATATACAATACGCGTACAACCCTTAAGGTGCTATGGTAGTGAGTTGCGCAGTTTAAGCAACACGCGCGGATAAACCACGGTTCATTTATATTTATTAAAATCTCATATTAGGACTTACTCCGCAAGAAAACTTTTAACAAATGCGGCTTTTAAAATTCTGTTCTTCTTCTTCTTATATTATTATTATTATTATTATTATTATTATTATTATTATTATTATTATTTTAGCAATAGCTAGATGAAGCAATTATCTCAGCCAACTTGGTTAATACACACCATTTATGGACCAGTAGTTTTAGAAATTTGTCTTTTACAACAGGAGTTTTTATCTCAATCGGTAAAACGCCTACTCATGGATTCAAGATTAGTGAGTTCAAAACTGGTCCAAGTTAAAAGATTTTTTCTGATTTAATCCTTCACATGGAAATGTTTCCCTATTCACTGTTATCTCGCAATTCTCGATAGAGGTGTTTCGATGTGAAAATCTATACTAAAATATAAGAAAAGAAAGATAAATTACGTGATACCTTTTGCATTTTTTAGGTATATTTTCACCTATCTAGGACGTTTCTGAAAGTTCAGACTTCTATATCTCCTTTTCGCTGTTTTACGTGTCCTTTAACTATGTAATTCCTACACTTATTTCATAAATCACATATTCATATATTCCAGATGTATCTCTTTCTCTTCTCTCTACATCACGTCTGGAGATAACTGTTTTGACAACACGTTGCAGACACGATTTTTTTTAAAATACGATCTACGATATCAGTGATAAATGTTGTGGTGTTTAAGTTAACATATAAAACAATAAATAGAAATGCTGAGAATACGAATCTTTTCAGAGATGACAGTGCTCTGAAGCTTCAAATCTGTGTCTTTACTCCTTATACCTATGTTAATTCTCTAGTTATAAAACGTTCTTCAAAATTAATCACAAATTGTATACAACTATACCTTCCTTGGAGTATCGCGCGGTCACATACAAGTCACGGCGATGTAAAGGTACTTTTGGCGACCAGGATACCAACACACATACGTCAGAAGTCCCTCAGACACACATACGTCAGAAGAATATGGAGAATTGCAACGAAACTACGTATTGGGACTATCTGCAAAACAATAAATGAAACGTGTTTTAATTTTTGCGGAAAAACAGTGTTGGGGCCTAGGCACCATCCCAAAAACAGTTAATAATACCGTAATAGCGAGGGAAGGAGTGGACCGAAGGAAGTGAAATTGTGAGTAGATATTATATAGACCATATGTAAAATAAGCCCTTTCGTGTTTCTCAAGTGACCCTATCGGTTTTGCTTCAAATTTGACAGACAAGAGCAAACTGGAAAAAAAAATCGACACGTCTTTTTGTTTATGCGCAAAAAATTCTAAAGGTGCCTCCTGAAATAATAAAATACGCTATACTGTTCGAGCGTGTAGTTGTTCTGCCAAATTTGAAGAAATCAGATGGAGATACGACACTTGTGACACACGAACGGCAATATTTTACATATCCAATATCCACATACAATTTAATTAGTTTCGGTTTACTCCCCACGCCACCTAACGCCTCGGTAAACTTAAAAGTTTTTTTTTTCTTTTCAGGAAAATACGAAACACATATTCCATAATCATACCTCTATAATATTTGTGTATATTTCACTCACTTCGGTCCACTTCTATTTGCCTTTCGGGGTCAAATTCCAAAATTTTGGACGGGGGGTTTTGCTCTAAAAATGTTTTTTCCCCCGAAAATAAAACATTCGTTTAATTTTTGCCCATTGTTCATACACAAAGTTGTTGTAATTCTACATGTCCTTTACACACATCTGACATACTATTACTAGCACTTTTGATTTTTCGTGATCAAAGGTTTTGACGGGTCGGTGAATCACCCAACCGTTTTCTCTAGCAAAACACCAAACCGGTTATTTCATTCATTTTACGTCTGCAGTGTCTGTGGACAACTTCATCCACTTCGGTTCACTTCTTCTCGCCTATTGGGCGTCAAATTTTAAACTTTTCGGTTGGGGCTTTTGAAACCTAAAACCGTTTTTATGCAGATCATAAAAAAATCCGCATCCGTATTGTCCATACTCAAAGTTATGTTGCAATTCTTCATGTCCTTTACACACATCTGATATTCTGTTACTAGCACTTTTGATATTTCGTGATCAAATGTTTGGAGGGGTCCGTACCTACCCAATCGTTCTTTTTTCAGTAATATACAAGACCCGTATTTCTTCATTTTACGTCTACAAAATCTGTGCGCAGTTTCATTCACTCTGGTTCAGTTGTTCTTGGCTTTCGTGTGTCAAATTTGAAAATTATGGAGTTGCCTTTTATATTAAAAGTCTATATTATGTAACTTTTTTATGAGATTCTTTTTTCGGGATGGAAGGATAGAAATGGTTTCCTCTGATATGTGTTTCTTGCCATTTATCTTGTTTTGACTGCTTAAGTAAGATCATTTTGTAACTTTTGATGTCATCCTACTCCGTCACAATAATAAAATTATCATTCTTAACAATTTGTTTTATTCTCTTATTGGCAGTTTGCCACACTGATATATTTGTTACAAAATGGAGGTTTGGTCCAACGCCTTTCGAATTCGCAACCAAGCGAACCACTGACATTTTTGGGTTGCCTGCTATTGCAGGAAAGGAGAATTGCAGGTGGTAATGCAGTTTTGGAGTCGTGTATACATAAACACATATACCCCTACAGTCGAATATGCTCCCTTACATACACCCTCAGCCGCCATACCCTCATACTATTTA
Organism: Thermobia domestica; assembly: GCF_964235325.1. Lineage (NCBI taxonomy): Eukaryota > Metazoa > Arthropoda > Insecta > Zygentoma > Lepismatidae > Thermobia > Thermobia domestica. Next base: position 69,123,584 of record NC_137460.1, on the reverse strand, counting down.
TCATAAAAACAAGAAAACTATACATACATGATACACAGAAAGATATATGTATTCTTAAAAGTATACTACCCTACATCCCCCCCATACCTTCCCACTAACCTAGTGTTATAGATACAAACTTCAAGTTTCTGTTTACATTTGGTTGCTACTGCTTAGCTTTGTGAAAAAAATCATTACCGAGATTGGTGTACATTGGCTAAGGCTATCAGATATTGCTTCAAATTTCATTTGAATGTCGCAATTGAGGGTGAATTTCTTACATCTGGTGGAAGTCGGTTCCATTCTCTAATACCGGAGATTGTGAATGAATTAGCCATTTGATTTGTATTATGACGAGGTATCGACAGCAGTGTTGATCTGCTAGAGCGAGTATCACGATTGTGACTATTTCTAACAGAGTGTAGTTTATTATAAAGATATATAGGCACACCAAATGTCAAAACTTTAAATATAATTGTCATTGATTGGTACATGTAGCGAGCTTGGATATCTAGCCATCCCAATTCATTAAAAAATGGCGTTAAGTGATCAGAACGTTTAAGATTAAAAACAAACCGAACGCATGCATTCTGAACCCTCTGTAAATTTCTTAGCGCTTCTTTATTTGCATTGCCATAAGCTCCAATGCAATAATTAATATGTGATAGTACAAGGCTTTGGACTATAGATGCCTTAATTGGATAAGGTAACATATTTTTCAAACAGTATAGAAAGTGCAGTGTACCCATAGAAGATTCTGATCAAATATGAGGCCAAGATTTTTCACTATTTCATCAAAAGCTATATGTGTGCCATCTAATGTAATTTTAGGAAGTTCCGTGCTCTGCAGACTGGAGAGGATATTTCTCGAACCAATTATGATGCATTTAGATTAATTGTGATTTAGATATAAACTATTAGATTGGGCCCAGGCACTTATGCATTCCAGGTCTAAATTTATGAGTGAGATAGGGTCATTTATGTCTCCAGGATATGTCGAAGTATATACTTGAACATCATCTGCCTATAAGTGATATTTAAGGTGACGAATTTACTGAGACAAGTCATTTATGTACATAGAGAACAGGATCTGTGCTTAAGACCTTTCCTTGACTAACTCCACAGTGCACTGTTGTCCATGAACTTTGAGTGTCCAGAGAAGAAACACGCTGATATATTTTCTGAATATACGAACGAAACCATTTAACCGACGTATCTGTGAAATAAAAGAGTGACTTAAGTTTTGTTAAAAGAATTTCGTGATCGACCGACTACAATGCTTTCGTGAAATCTAAAAGTAAAAGTATTGTGAGTTGTTTCTTGTCTATGCTTTCTCTAATGTCATCTGTAATTTTTATAAGAGCCGTATGTGTGTAGTTTCCTTTTTGAAAGCCAGACTGATATGGACATAAGAGATCATGGGAAGTTATAAAATCAAACATTTGACTTAATACAATATGCTCCAAAACTTTCGAAATACACGGCGTCACGTTTATTGGTCTATAATCGTTCGCCGTTATTGGTTGTGATATTTTCTTGAGAAGATGAATCAGAGAAAATTTCCACTGGCTAGGAAAACAACCCGAAAGTACAGAGGAATTACATATGTCCATTAAAGGGAACAGAATATATCTTATGATCTTCTTAAGGAATTGTAGTGGGATGTCATCAGCCCCTATTGAATTGGATGTAATTTTTTCAGAGCTACCTCTATTTCTGGGACAGAAACAGTTCTAAATTTAAATTTTTCGTGAATGATTGGGTTTTTGCGTATGTTTTTCATAGTAGATTTTTTGTAACATCGTCTGTAGTTGGGACCAGAGCAAAGTGATCGTTTAGTTCATTAAGCGGACAACCAGGAGCGGACAACAAGAAAGGGAGCCGGACAACCAGGAAGAGGAGTCTTGTAGATGCTCGGAATCAGCTGACAATTGCAGATGTCCACATGATAATGGCGAACAAAGGGGTGATCCTTTAAACATGTAGTTCCTTGTTCAGACCCGTGGGCAAGGAGTGACGCTCTAAATTTCTCGGAACATTCCCAGCATATTTATTTGGAACCAGTAGAAGGGGGCACTTATTCAAATGGAAGTTATGAGAGACTACCATGGAAAGACGCTCGTGGAGAGGAATTTATTTCCATACCATCAAAGATAGAGGATGAAGATCAGAAGATACAAGTTTGTAATGTCGAGTTGGATCGATCTAGTGTAGAAGGTGATCGGAAGAGTGAAGATGGTTCAATCATAGCCATGGACCTCAGTAGATCATCTATGAGGATTTTTGCGCTTTTGAATGGTCGAAAACTAAGTTGCCTAGTTGATTCTGGATCTCAAACCTCGTTGCTACGCAAGGAACTGTACAAGTCGGTAACTGGCTGCATTCTCAATGCGAGTTTATCCCATAAGGAAAACTTACAATTGTGTGATTTCACTGGGAAGGTCGCAGTCAACAGAGTATTAGGAACAGTCATTTTACCCGTCCATGTTGGAGAAATGGAAGTCTTGACTGAGTTTGTAGTTATAGAGAGGTTAAGAGAAAACGTGATTCTTGGATTAAATTTCCTGGAGCGCTTGAAAGGCATTATTGATTTGAAGGCCGGAGAAATAACGCTATGTAAAGACGATGTTTGTTTTACCACCTTCATATTGCCGCCGTAGATCGAAGAATATTCGTCTGTTGTTCGTTTGGTTTGCATTGAAGAAGCTGTACCCCGCCTCCTACATTTTATCAATTCTGCGGATCTAAAGTTCGAAGTTAATGGAGTTAACCCCACTAGTGTCCATGATTGTCAATTAAAATCAAAGATGGAATTACAAGAAGAATCAGAAGTTTTACAGTCTATTTGTATTGAAGATTCTTGTAGCGTAAATAAAATTCAGAATGAACATTTTTGTGATAAAACTTTGGTGTCTCGTTCTTATCCTTGCGAATTGAATTCATGTAATAATAATCTTTTAGATGGTAAGTGTGCTCAAGTTAATGATCAGTTACATATAGGGAAAGTGTTCAGTTTTAGTACAAATCAGGTTGATATTAATGTCGAACAGGGTTACCAACCTGTAAAACAACCCTGTAATCCTTATAAAGAAGATTTTCCGGAAGATTTATATTTTTCAATTCAAGAAATACGGGAATGTGTTGGTAAAGCAGAAATGCTTAACGATGAGCAAAAACAAAGTTTATTCTCATTACTAGTGAAGTTCAGACCAGTATTTGCCAAGTTTCCTGGCAAATGTAATAAGTTTAGTTATAAGATAGAGCTTCTGGATGAGAAACCTATCGTCGGACCATTGTATAGTATTCCAGTGAAGTACCGAGAGCAAGTGCGGGAACAACTTCGGGAAATGGAGAAATTTGGAGTCATCCGGCGTAGTAATAGTCCATTCTTGAACCCGTTACACGTAGTACCCAAACCCAATGGTAACCTAAGGCTAGTTCTTGATTTACGTGCTCACAACGAGAGAGCGTTGCTTCCAAACTTGGGAGTAGAGAAAATACCCGACTTATTGCATAAATTCGCCAATAAACCCTACCTTGGGCAAATTGATCTCGTCTCATCGTATAGCCAAGTACCCTTAGCTGAGGAGTCAAAGAAGTATGTGGCATTTTCGTTTGGTGGCGATTTATTTGAATATGAACGCTGTGTATTCGGACATAAAGCTGGCGGACCTGCACTTCATCTGGCACTGAATGAGGTGTTTCCTGAACATCTAAAAGATAAATTAATCCGATACGTTGACGACATAGCCTTGGTAGGAAGAACGTTTTACGAATTCCTTGAGACGCTTGAACAAGTACTTACCTGTTTGCTCAATGCTAATATGTCAGTTAACCTCGAAAAATCCATTTTTGGAGTAAAAGAACTAAACTTTCTGGGGAATATTTTTACACCTTAGGAAATACGAAAAAATCCATCAGCTGTGAAGACTTCGATGAAGTTGCCACCACCACATAACTTGAAAACCTTGAGAAGTTTGATTGGTGCATTTCTGTGGCATTCGCGGGCGATTCCAGGTTTTGCAGTTATTGCTAATCCCCTATTTTCTCTGCTCAAAAAGGGAAAGAAATGGCAATGGCTTGAAGAGCATCAGAGGTGTTTTGAAACACTGAAAGCTACATTAGCCGAAAATGTCTCATTGTCTCACCCGGATTTCCAGTATCCATTTTTCATAGAGACGGATGCATCCACCTTCGGGTTGGCTAGCGTCGCATATCAGATTATTGATGGACGTAAGAAGATTTTGGAATATGCGAGTAGATCTTTGTCCAAGTCTGAGAAAAATTATTCTGTCGTGGAACTAGAATGTCTTTGCTTGGTGTGGTCTATACGTAAGTGGCGATCATGGTTGGTTGGCAACAAGATCATTTTTCGTACCGACCATAAAAGCCTCATTTATTTAAACAAATTCAGGAGTTGGAATGCTAGATTACAGCGATGGGCTTTAGAAATTCAACAATTCGATTTTTCCGTTGAGTATATCAAGGGGAAGGATAATCTTCTCAGCGACTATCTGTCACGTGCATTTCCAGAAAGGAAGAAAACCTTCCATGTGAACCCAGTACAAGTTCTTCAAGACGATGTACGGGATATCTCTTTAGACGACTTGAAAGAAGCTCAAAGGAATCACGAACCTTACCTTGCCATCATCATGTATCTGGAGGAGCAAAATGAGTATCAGTCAAGTATTCCTGGTAGCAGAAATTGGCATAAATGTTCCAAAGTTGAGAATGGAATACTTCTAAACCGAGATTTCCATTTTCCTGATGTTTGGAGAATTTGTGTACCTCCGAAGTTCGTACCGAAGATCTTACACGCATATCATGACAGTTATGGACATTTTGGTGCAGATAAGACTTGGACTCTTATCTCCAAATCATTTTATTGGAAGGGCATGAGGAATGACATCAAGAGGTACATTACGAATTGTTTGGATTGCCAGAGAACGAAAGCTGATAAACATCCTCTTCCAACTTTAATGAAGACTATTCCTACCAAGGGAATAAATTATATGATTGCGATCGATCTTATAGGGCCCCTTCCTCGATCTAAGGAAGGCTATGTCTGGATCCTGTCTGTCTGTGACACCTTTTCCAGGTATACAGTCATCTATCCGTTAAGGACGGCGACATCGAATACCATCATACGATGCTTTACCGAGAGATACTTTCTCAATTTTGGATTAGTTTCGCACATACTCTGTGACAATGGTAGCCAGTTTTCCAGCACGAAATTTCGTCAGGAGATGAAGCGTTATAACATCCAGATTCATTTCTGCACGCCATATCATCCTCGTAGCAACATTGTGGAACGTATCAATGCGGAAATTGTACGAATCCTTAGACTTTTGTGTCGACAGAAGCATCAACGGTGGCCCGAACAAGCGTTAGAAGTTTGTCTTTTACTGAACTACACTATTAGTAGTAGTTTAGGTGTGGCACCTTGCGAATTGCACTTAAACGTTAGGCCGAATTCCCACGTCTTAGAGCATTTTGGTATCCTAGACATCTCTAATGATCAAGATAGGAAACTTTGGAAGAACAAATTGTTGATGGCGAACATCAAGAGAAGAAGGATCATACAGAAGAGGAATGAAAAGCTGAATCATGACGTTAAGGTAGAAAGATGAGTCCAGGAAGGAGATTGGGTGTTCGTAAAATGTCATAACCAGAGTAATCTCCTAGAAAATAAGATCGCAAAGTTCTGTGATGTTTATCGAGGACCCTACTGGTGCTATAACGTTATCAATAGGGAAGGGTGGAATTAATTGATCCAGAATCCGGAAACATCGTCGGAAGACAAAATCTTTCCAACATAAAGTTATGGAATCCTAGTGGAAGCACAAAGGACCATTGGATCAAGAAGTTACGAGAAAGGATCAATCCCCAGATGTTTTCTGCCGTCATGAAGGAATGTCCAGAAAGAAGAGACGAAGAAGACTTGCGGAGCTCGGTCGAAGATATAGCAGATTCTTCATCAAAGATACTAATGGACATCTCTAAAGTTCAAGTGGTAGAACCTTCGAATCTGCAATCTATTTGGAACGATCCCAATGTAAGGCATTTCGTCCTAGAAGGAATGGTTCAAACTAAGGAAAGGACTGATGAAGACGTCATTGTTCATTTGGAAAGATTGAACTAATGGCGATTGCTCTGGTGAATATGTGCTTATTGCCTATATACACATATATGTATGTATGCATTTTTTCTTTCATTTATTATGATGTATATCCTTTGTAAATAATAATGTTTCCAATATGTGTTTTGTAAAGTTTTCATGTAATTTTTAAAATGGTCATGTCCTATGTATATTCTTACTTTTTCTTTGTTACTACCGAAATTTGAAAGGGTATGTATTAAAGTTTTGTTACTTGTTGATTTCTTTGCATGTATATTACGTATGGAGGAAATAACTGACCGGCAGATCACCAAGGTCAAGCACCAAGAAATCAATCTTGTCTAGGATGGAGAAATCATCATAATGGCGAGATGGAAAGTTATAAACAGTTCTAGGACAATAAAGGATAAGGAAAAGCCGGAAGTGAAAATTCTAAACAAATATAATATATTAGATTTATTTAATTATGTTGAATTGGACGGTATAGTATGTGATTTTATATTTCAATAGTAGCAAAATTGCTGATCATATCTATTCGTGTTTATTTTTTTTTGTTATTAGGAACTTTACATTAACAATACTTAAAAAAACTGCAAGGAAAGATTATCTTATATCCACAAATTTATGTATATCTTGTAAATATTTCTTTTTGGATCCCGTTCATGTGAACGAGTGTAAAGTTGGGTTCATGTGAAGTGGTTCGGTCCGCTTCTCCTGCGCCACTGTCACAAATATGATTTAGTGACATTTCTTATTATTTAATTTGCATTTGTTAAGTTACCTCATTACATATTATTTCAGTTCATTCTTACATATTCAAGTATTCAAGGTTATTTTGTCAGTTGGTTGAATATGTATTTGTATGTGTGTCAATGTTCAATAGTATTGTAACGATGTAGTTACAAATAGCGGCAGGGCACAAAGCTCAACTCGTGTGCAAGCGGTGCTCAAATTTCAACAATACACTCACACAGACAGGTTCATGCGCACCGAAAGACCTTCGTTGCTAGGCAACGGCAGAAAAATTCTGATTGGCTGAATCCAGTCACCTTATTCTTTTAGCAGCAAGAAAAGAAAAAGAATAAGAGCAGTGTTTGTCGCTTTGTGTGTAAATTCGTGAACGTGTTCCAAAGGAAGTGGCTGTTTGTAATCTTAGCTTTTAATGAGACTTTTAAAGAAAATTACAGTGTAAAGGTCCGTCTAAAATGGATGTTCCAGATGTTGAGTCAACGTAGTTTTCGTCGCTGGATTTGAATGGGCAATTTCTTGCTCTAGAAAAGGTAAAGGAAGGCTAGACATAAGTATTCGAGATTAGATGCGCGGCTGTTATGGAAAACAAGGACATACGATTAATATACTCAGAATCTTTAAGCATTCGGAACTATGTTAAACTCAACTGTATTATCATTATTTGTTTGTAATTACTTCAATTTAACTAGTACCATTAAAGTTTGTATTATTACTGGAACTTGACAATCTTCCAAGATTTCAACAACCTCTTCAAATTGTTGACGCAGCCCTTTCCGAAGTGTACGGAGACCGCTCAGTACGGCGGGAAGTTGAAATTACCAGGGAAACAAATGTGTTGAGCTATTGCTCCCTAAATAATAATAATTTGTCAAATGTCTATCACACCTGAGGGAACAGTTCTCAATAGTTAAAGTGGACGAGGTGGCCCCTCAATGCCATTTTCCCCTTTAGGTCGGTGATAATTTTGCATTGCCGAACGCCCTTCAATGTGTTCTTTGAACACAGTGGACCTTATGCAGAGTCGTTCTGACGAGTGATTAGTGCTATACTAAAGAGATCGACTAACATATGTTTCCTGCAGTAGTCAGGCCTTTAGTATGACGCTAATCATACGTCAAAACGGCTCTGCATAAGGCGGAGAGTGTCTCCAGCCTCGACACGAAAGTCAGATCAAGGAACACGCCCGAGTTTTATTTATCACCTCTAGGAGATATATCATGTGTTGTGCAGAAAGAGATGGAAGATAATATAGGAACTAGCTTTCATTCTGTTACGGACTTTCTTGATTACGGGATTCGGACAACGCTAGTCTCATCTTTTGTCTCTTACAGAAAAAGTCTTATTACTATTCTGAATACTACACCATTAAGAAAAATTAAAAAAATAACTCATCTTCGGCTTCTCAAAGCAATTCAACTCAAACTTTTGTCACCAGAAGAGCCTATAAAAGTTACCCACAAACACTGTTTTCCTTGGGCTTCTCGCCCTTACTTCATTTTACAGCTTCATTCATTACTCACCACCACCCTCTCCTTTAGCCTAACTGGCATAACTTAAAACCCAAAGATTTCATATTTTTCAAGAATACGTAATTAACCTCGTAGTTTTGATCTGAAAATGCCCTCCGGAAATGAAGTTTACTTTTGATGTGAAAACTAATATACAATGATGTATTATTATAGTGCCAATAAAACTAAATAAATAGACATAACGAAGTACTTTAAATGTGGTATCTGATAGGGCCGATGAAAGAAAATCGATATCACTCTAACAAGCATGCGATTTTACGTGACCATAATTGTTATGTTTCAGTTCGAAGTATACATATGTATTTGCCAACACAAATACAAAGACGAAAAATGTATATGACTCATGGTGCTGTCATGGTTGAGTAAATGGAGACGACGTATCTAGCAGCTCCTTCACTGTATCTATAACTGAATATGGACATTAGTGCAGAGAACAATTGTGCAAAATGAGAAGGAGATTGTTCTTTTTTATGAAGATAAACAAGGATATTTCTAAAAATCAGGTAATAACTTTTAACTAAAATCAGGTGATTAGTAACTAAATGCATGAAAAGAAGAATGACATAGCAGTATGCTAATTGCTAACTTTTATTTAAGTTAAATAATTTTTTCTCATAATAACAACAGGTAAAATTTGAATAAATTTATATTAAATTTTTATTACAAATTTATGCAGAGCTACCTAGACACTAAATGCCAATTATATACATATAAAGGGTGGCCCATTTCAATATTTCCACGGATATATCTCGAGAACGGTTGAACATAAATAAAATAAACAAAAACTCTAATAGGAAATATCATTGGGCAAATCGAACAGTGATGTCGCGTTATCTCCCAGGGCTGCTCTTCGTTGCGGGCCGGGACCCAACTTAAAAATTTTAAGTGGAAACAGGGGGCAAATTACACCTCGTTCGATAGAACTTTAAAAACTAAAACGATGTGGCAAAATATTTCTCATATCGGTCACAGTCTTCAAAATGGCCGCCAAGGTATGTTAACTGTATCAGATAGACGTCCAGTACCACTAATATGAAAACGGCTGAACATTAATGAACCAAACAACAACTCAAATAGGAAATGCCATGGGAAAAATCGAACGATGTTGTCGCGGTGCCCCCCAGGGCCGCCTTGGCCGGAGTGGCCCAGGGCAAAACTTAGAAATTTTAAACTAAAATATGCATCAAGTGATACCTCGTGCGATACATCTACATATACTAAACAACATTTTGGCAAAAGATTGTTCATACGGGTCACCATTTTCAAAATGGCTGCTGCCAAGGGTATCAGATAAAACGTCCGGTACCACTAGTATGAAAACGGTTGGAGATGCATGAACAGAATAAAACTCGTATAGAAAATCACAGATGGTATTTATCATTCCACGCATCGAGAATAATCCAACATAGAAAAAGATTATTAAAGTATAAGTGACATAATTCTAAAGAGGAAATCTAATTCTTAGAACATTATCTTTCCGATCTCCTTCCGTAAGAGAGTGAAGCGGGAATTAACGACAAAATCTTAAACGAGGACCCCACTTATACTTGCAATAGGTATTCTTTGTCTGAAATACTTATGTGTATAAGTAACTGGTACTGCAATAAACCAATATTGTGCAGACAACTTTTGAGCAAAATCAACGTTTGTACACATTGTTTTAAAATTGCATTGTTCGACAAATTTGTTTTGCATTTCAGTTGATTCATTTTCGCACAAATCATTGATTACAATCGAAATGGAAGGTACCATTTAACAAGAATTTTACCTACTTTTTTCCATTACCGACATGTATGTCTTATAAAAACACATTTCAGATAATTTTGTTGTGTAGATACAATTTGCAAAAACTAAGGTTTTCATTTGCAATTTCACCGTTCCTTCCAGTCCCGCTTCGCCCACTTACGGAAGACTTTGGACCGATGATTTTCTGGGAATTAGATTTCCCCCTTTACATTATGGTACTTTTACTCTAATCATCTGCAACATTTTCGAGCCGTGGAATGATAGATACACTCTGCGATTTCCTGTAAGAGTTTCATTCTGTTCTTCAGTTATTATCTTCAACCGTTTTCATCTTGGTGGTACTGGACGCTGTATCTGATACAGGCACGATATCTTGGCGGCCATTTTGAAAACGGTGATTCATATGAACAATCTTTTGCAAGAATGCTGTTTAGTGTATGAATGTCTATCGAACGAGGTATTATTTGACCTGTATTTTCACTTCAAATATCTAAGTTGGGCCTGATAACCCATGAAAGGCGGCCCTGGGAGGCACCGCGACAACATGATTCGATTTGCCTGTGGCAATTCCTATTTGAGTTGTTGTTTGGTTCATTTATGTTCAACTATTTTCATATTAGTGGTACTGGACGTTTATCTGAAACAGTTAACATATCTTGGATACGGTGCCATTTTGAATTCGGCGACCGATATGAAGTTTTTTTGCCACATCGGTTTTTAGTTTATAAAGATCTATCGAACGAGGTGTTATTCGCTTTATGATTTCATTTAAAATTTTAAAGTTGGGCCCCGGGCCCACACGAAGAACGGCCCTGAGGAGCACCGTGATTACCATTCTATTTCCCCAATGATATGTTCTATTTGAGTTTTTGTTCAGTTCATTTATGTTCAACCATTTACGAGACATTTCCGTGGAAAGAATAAAATGGGCCACCCTATATATATATATATAAAGTGCTAATGAACTATACACGCAAACCCTAAGACAGGATTATTAAAAACCAAACATTCACACTGATCTGTGGTGAAAATTACGTAATTTCAGAGTTAGAACCATTCGCCAGCGTGTAAAACCTATATTGCAATACCTCTTACTTCGATCATTGTGATAATGAAATAGATACCTATTATTTGGGAGTTCATTGCAGTTTCAAAATATGAAACAGAGTCTACCTGCCTGCATATGTGACTGATGTCTTCGGTATTAGATCAGTCTGTCTTTAAGCTTGACAACGAAAACTGTAAAGATTCCGCCTCAGGCTTAGAGCGCCGCTCTGATGAGTGGCATTCATATTTTGAACATCTAAGATCGTGATGATAAAAATCTTGTTGTTGGTTTCGTCTTAACCCTCTGATTTCCTGTTAATTTCTGACTCCATTAAACTTTCACAATCATATGCTTTCATTAAGTGTATTTAACTTCCATTGCATAACAATAAGATCAGACCATTCCTCAGAGATCTCAGAAGTCATCCTAGATTTTTATTCCAACAATATAATGGAATTAATGTGATTTCATTAATCTTTCATGTCATTTCATCTCTAGAATATAGCCATAGAATGTTACAACATGCTTTGAATTTTCCTTATAAGTTAATAAAAATATTATTTGTCAGGTTAATTCCCGCTCTTTAGCAACAGTTTCAAATGAGAACGAAAGCGGTGCTAAGTTTTGTTTCTATTGATGACTGCTTTTTTCATCACACTTTGCTCTGCACATCATGTGCACTGTGTAACACGTTTCGTTTCAATCACATGACCAACTAGTTTATCAAATCGAATGTTTATTTATATACAATAAGCATTTCATAAAGTTCAAGTTAAGGCGTTCGATCTTAGTAGTTGACCACGTTCTCTACCTCTTTCCCAAACATTATTCAGTAGTTTATGCCAAAACTTATCAAAGTTATCTCAGAGAATGGCACCCATCACCACATTTTAATAGATATAAATTATAACAATCAATTACAAATTATAACTGCATTTCATATTGGGAAAAATCAATGTGTAATGTATCACAGTTATTATATAGCTTATTATTCTGGATAATTTCTGATGTATTCTTAGTGCTTGCAGGGATGAACACATTGTTAAAGTTATTATCCTGAGTTGAAATAAGTTTTTTTTCTTTTTTTTAAAAAAACACGTCTTTAACTGAATTCACTGAAGGGGAAACACTTGAATGTCTCTCACAGTTTTATTTTTAAATTACAAAATTAACGCCGTTGTCTAATTTAACACCGGCTCGGTACCAAAAAGGTACCTTGCTCATATGTTAATCATAAGAGTGTGTCCTTGATGTTGAAACAATATGATGTAGTGGTACTAACACTGGAATCACTGGTCTCTGCTGAAATTTACTTGTTTTAAAAGTAGTTCAGTTTATGCTATGAGGTGAGCTTTGATTATTTGGGAAAGAATATCAACCTCAACCGAATATGAACTGAGGAATACTGGAACCTTGTATACAGGATTGTCAGGGGATCTTTGCCTAATTTAGAAGTCACTGGCCATTGCAGTTATCTGCCGTAATAAGGTATACACGTAATTTATGTTCACAATTCGAATTGTTAAAGCAATTTGATTCGGTTATATTTGTTCAATAATAATAATAATAATAATAATAATAATAATAATAATAATAATAATAATAATAATAATAATAATAATAATAATAATAATAATACACATCAGATCTTTTAATTTACTTCCACACGATATCTGAAGCACATAATTCCTGTTTTTATATGAAGCTTTCGATAATTGGGATACGCAATGTAGAAGCAGTGCTAGCCGAAATATTCAGCCGTTACTCATCCTCCAAATCTACTAACTGGTTTGTTGATTTGCATTTAAATCCTCTTTCAGCAGTAAGGCTAAGAGGGTAATACTTAGGGTTTATGGTGAGATTGGAAACTATAGTAAGTTCGATGTCATTGCCCAAGAATTACACTCCCCCGTACCTATATTGATACATAAAGAGCTTTGGACTTCGAGGAAGACCCTGATTAGATTCGCAACATAAGCTCAAGTGGTTCCGATCACACGTTAAGTTCTAGATCTCTTATATCCTCGGTATTGAAAACAACGCTGTACTCAAATTCAAACTACCAACCGAAGCATACAACCCAAGATCTCGTTCACCGAAGAAATACGCATTACCATTTGCTTTATTTCTTTGAAGTGAGTGTCAGCGTAGATTCTACAATTCAACTCTATCAGTATTTGTGTTTGAGTCTGCAGGCTGTCCATCTGTTTATCCTACGGTAACTCTCGAAAAATATATCCGATTTAAACAAATTTGGTATGTCAGCTCTTTCAACAGTGCCACAGAACTTTTGTCTGGGTTGCAATATATTAAACATGATGAGGTGAAAGGGGTACATTGAACCTCATGTTGTAAATTACAGTACTTCGCTTTGTCTACAAGGATCATTTTGAAATTGAACCTAAAACGGTGGTTCGAGTTCTACCTAAAAATGTAAGTCTACATCTCATATAGCCTGGTTTGTGAAGAGGTAAACTAAACTCAAACCGTCGAAACAAAATAAGTGTAGAACATACATGAAGTCACAACAGTAGACACGTCAATATTTTTAACTACACATTAAGAACTAGTTTAAGTCAACTGTTAAACTTCGCCTCAATAACAAGAGATATCATGCTTACTCGAGATCAGCCACTCTAGTATCTAGTTTATAATCTCCTGCCTCAATTTTGCATATTTGTAAAATTTAGAGCTTGGTCATATTTAGGAGATAAACATAATTTTTAGTGATTTTGTTAAAGCTTCTGGATGCTCATGTTAAAATAATAATAATAATAATAATAATAATAATAATAATAATAATAATAATAATAATAATAATAATAATAATAATAATAATAATAATATTTACGGAAGCTTTCAAACGTGAAGGTATTGATCAATCAGATTCGGGTTTTAACTTCCCCTTCCAACGCAGATATGACCTACTGAGAAAATGCCAATTAATAATATATACCGATAAAAATAATAATTGTAACATGTATGGTCTCAAAAAATGTGCTATAAGATAATAACTGCAGATATATCTTTTGTACTTTTTTGAATCTATGGAAATATAGCAATCAAAGAAATGCTTTTTGCCAAAGGATTGAGGCAATCGGTCCCAATCATCTGTGAGTTTGATAGCCCTGCTTTATGCTCTGAGGCAAAACTACTAACAAACGACTCACTACGAATACCTAGTTAGAAAGAAAAGAACTTCTTTGCAAAGTTTACTAGTTACACACCCAAACTTCTTGCAAGAACGTTGTCAAACGATTCGCGAGTAATTCAGTGCTTTCGTTGAATATGAATGAAACTGAAGCTGGTGAACAACTTGGTGTTCCCCGTGCTACATCATACGCTTGCTGGAGATATTTTAGTGAAAGAGGTAACGTGAATCGGAAAGCCGGCACCAGCCTTGAAAGGGTCTCAATCCCGGACCAAAAATAGGTATTGAATAATATTAGACTTCAAAACTCTTTCATGACTTCCGGACAGTTAGTGTTCGCTTTTCGTGTTTTTTTTCCTTCGTACTACTCAGCGACTCCTCAAAGTTATCGGTCTTGAGGTCAATCGAGCTGTATTTCTATGTAAGGAACAGTTTAGAGACATCTATAAAATAGATTCACTAGCATTTGTAGAGGAAAATATTAATCGTAACTGGAAAATAGTAATATTTACAAACGAGAAGACATTTGCATCATCGAATGATGGTTTAAGACTTGTTTATAATTTTTTACGGAAACGATATGAAATGCAGTATATGATTCTCTCACAACGAAAGAGGTATATTACAGTTCACTGTTGGGGTGGTTACGTAAAGATGCAGTAGTGAATTGCACCACATAGAGGGTCGATTGAATATTTTGGAATATGGGTTGCTCCCAGCTGTAAGAAGTGCATTTAAATGAATTTTAATGCATTGTAGAAATTTAACAAGATGACAGCTCAGTTCGTGATTTCCGTTTGATCTAAGCTGGTTTTAACAGAATACAAATGTTAAATTAATCTACTGGATTCCTAGAAAAAAATGTACTGACGTCTTCTTGTTTTACGCACCACAATTAGACCGGCTAGACTTAAGGTCACGGGGATGATGAGAAATAAGTGAAATTGTGGAATGAAGAAAGTAAGAGGAAATGGGAGGACACCGAGAAAGCACACGCACATGGTGTACGTCCACCACAGTGCTCACTTGGTGTGAGCTGGGATCGAACAAACGTGGCACCTTGTCTGCTTTCCCTGAGACACCAGCTTATGATCCAATCGATTAAATCGCGAGTCTGCATTTTCAAGACTAGACGGGCGCAAGAGTTTACATTTCCCTCTGAATTTGTTGGATTCCAAAAGTGCCAGTGGAATTCTCCGAAATGTCAGTTGATCAAGTTTCCTCCCCGTTGTCTGTGTAACTACCATGAGTTTTGTGTTGCCGCGTCTAGTAGGAAAATAACCAATGGGAAGTACCACTTTTCCCTCGAATTGTAGTGCGATAGAAACTGATATTTGATCGGAACCATCAACGCCCCCCATTCCTGTGTTTTACACATATACGTTATGAGGCTGTTGGATTGTAACATTCGCCTTCTGCCTTTAAGAAAATCTGGAAGCAGTATGCATGGGAGTTGTTGGTATGGCATTTGAAGCCACAGCTACAATGTTGTTGTCATAGGTAAATTTGCGCATGATGTGAGGAATATGTTTAGTAATATTTTGTGCCTTGTACAAAATAAAATACAATTTGATTATTCAACATCTAAATTAAAATTTCTTAGGGAAAGTTAGGTTAGTTTGCGATAGATTAATGTAGATATAGAGTTAATTATGTTGTGAGGAGTATAATTGAATAATATTTTGCCTTGTATTTCCAAACATGATCCTGACTGCTGAAGAGAACCCTAATCCTCTTATTTTAATAAAAAATATTTCATAATGCACATTATGCAGTTAAATGTTATGTAAATATAGTAGCAGAAATGAAAATTGTATAAAAAGAACATGAAGAAGAATACATTTGATTTTAGTAATTTTTTACTCTTTATGTTCCTACTGTCCTTTTTAAAAAAACACCGAGTATTCAAATTGAATTATAAGACTTTAAAAGCAAAATTAAACAAATATCATTACGGACATTATATCTTATCTTTATTCAAGCTGCGCAAGCCCTCAACAATGAAATAAATTCAATAGTATTTATAAAAGCTCTCCTTTCAGAACGACATCTGTTCTTCCCTGAGATTCTTTTAACCACATGTGAGAATACGCGACCACCACAATACCTATATTTAAAACAAAAGAAAGCCACAGCGTGAAGTGATTTCTTGAACATTCTCTTAAACGCATAGCCAGTAGAAAGCACATTGGATTGATAGAGCATACACGAGGGCGCCTTAAAGTCAGTAGTGCAGAGTGTCCTTCTAAAAGGAGTAGGCATATCTGGGTTAATGCGAGAATGGAATTTCGTGGTAATACTTTAACAAAATATTGCAATAAGAAATAAAGGCAATAAGATTGTATTAACTTCAACAAATAACAACTAGAACAAAGAGAAACCGTTATTCCTTGAAATAAACATTTTGTTTTTCCCTCTTTAAAGTAAAATTATATACTATTGCTGATTATTGCAACATGCCGTAAACGTTGCCAACATTTTTAGTGGCCCATTTGCCAGTAAATGTCGATGGTCGATATAGCGACGCGTCGAAATATTATCGCTAATATGTCACTGGCGGCAGGGTTTTGTTGAGCCGAAAGAGATATCTAAAGTTGGGTTGTTGAAGTTACCACCACTTAGCAGGATAGACTTCATTTTGGTTCGCGCTCATCCGATTCGGCCAAGAGAATCGCGAAGTGACCAACATGAACTTTCGCCAGTCATGTGTATGCGATTATTATTGTATATTACTTTTCCTGACGAATTGTTCCTAAAGTGAGCTCCAGGGGTAAAGAGTAGTCCTTGCTTCTACATCATGAAGTGACAAATCTTGAGATGAGTGCGTATAACTGTAAGGATTTAGATGGCAACTCTCGCCGATCATTAGAAAATGAATATGGGAGAACCACGAAATAAAGTAAATAGACGCGCGTTATTCTGTTACAAAATTACAGGGTGAGTGCATGTTGTCTTATCCCAAACAGTTATTAACGAATACACACGGTTACAGAAGGACTCTGATTAGTTAAATAAAAAAAACTTAAGCGATTTATCACTCTGCAAATGACGTTTTCTTCATCACATCCATGGAAAAGTCGGAAGAGCACTCGCATAGTAATCATAAGGTTGGAGGTTCGCGCCCACTCTGGCGTACTTTTTTTTTTACTTTTGAAAGTGTTTTAGACTCACCTTAATATAAACAAATTATGCATTTAGGCGACTTAACATTTTGAGGGTGAAAAAGTCTGGTTCTTTGTCGTTTCGTCCCGTCTCTGCCACTGGTGATATAATTTTTGAAACGGAAGTGGGGCCACCGGAGATCGTCGCTGCGGGGCCGCCAATTTTTGGCGAGATGTTGATAGTTGACCATGGGTGATCCACCGACACTTACGGCATGGGGTAATTCTCTGTTCGAACATATACTGTAAGGAATAGTAAATACAGGATAACTTAAGCAAATATATAGCTAGTAGGAGGATATTATATTCGGAAGTGATGTTAGTCTTTGCAGGGCATAATACAAGCTAGCTCCGGCGGGTCCATTACCAGTTGCATGACACAATATGAAATTAGAGTGTTGTCAATAGAATATATCTGTCACAATACTAACAAACTATTAGCGGGTTCGGTAAAGGTTTCTTTTATAAATATCAAAACTGTACAGGGATGCTGGAACAATTCGTGTATACTCGAAGAAATAGACAATTTACATCGCAAAATCAGCTTGCCTATATTACACTTACTCTAGGGTAAGAACTTAAGAAGCTACTAAAGAACAAGTAGTATATTTGCTGTGACTTCATGTATTTGACTTCCAAGTAGGATATAAGACGAGCTGCGCTCTCATTTGCATTTCTCTTCATTTCTGTCCCTGGCTGCTTTAGCGAAAATATTGTTGTATATTTTGCATCTTTTTCATTGGGTTTCCCATATTATATTATCTAAAAGTTATCTTCGGTAAATGGTTGTAAAGAATGTTAACAGAGAAAATATATCCAGTTAACGAATAATATAAAGTAATAAAGTTCATCGGATAAAATGTACGCACACACGCTCACCACAGTTCACTTGAAGAATATGCAGAATGTAAACAGAGAAATATTAAAAAAAAAAAAATAAAGCTAACCGATAGTGTCATTTCTAGACATCTATGTGTGCTCGTCCCAGATAATTGAAATCAATTCATCATTCAAAGGAACATAATTTGTACTTTTAGAACTTTACAGTACATTAATGGATCCTTTCTTAACACTGCATACACACACATACACATTCGCCACATGCACTCACACAAATAAATATGTATACACAAGGATCATTGCAAAAGTCACGGCAACTTTTTTTTTCTTGAAAATGGTAACGAAGAAAGACATTCTCAAATATGCAAATAGTTCATATGTAAACATTACCTGTAGGGAGATAGATAAACACACACACCGCCATAAAAATATAGTAGGAGAAGAACGACGAAAAAATTGCCGTTTCAAACGTGTTTTACTGCCAATTGCAACAGTACACACTAGTACAGTCACGAAAGAAAGTTTTCTCTTGTTGACAAAATTCTTTCCTTAATAACTCAACACTAAATTAACCTATTAGAGTACAAATTCTGGCAAGTTATCAAATTATAACTATCCTATGAATAACAACAAAAGGATTCAAATTAATTCATTTCTCCCGGAGTTATTGGCAAAAGAAAATTTGTCAACTGTGAAATACTTTCTTTTCCGTGTGTACGTTACAAAATATGTAGTGTGGGATGGATTCTTTTGGAGACTACTTCGAAGAACTCTAAAATGTCACAGGTACGTTGTTCGTGCCCTGTACTATTGTGTACTGTAGCAATTGACAGTAAAACACGTTTGAAAGAACAACATTTTTTTCGTCTTTTATCTAGTGCTATATCTTTATGGTGGTGTGTCTGTTCATCCATTTCCATGCACTTAATGTTTACATATGAATTAGCCTTTCATTTGGGTGTTTCAGATTTGTTTTATTCTTTATGTTTTTCGAGATAAATACAGTTGCAATGACTTTTGCAATGATCCTCGTATATCGGGTGTTGCAAAATAAGTGTTACAACTCTTGGGAGGTGACTACTGTCACTGAGATAAGAAAAAAACTTCTCTTGAACTTTTTGCTATCGGACATAGTTTCGGATCTACAAGGTGCCGAAAGCGTGGGAAAATTATTTTCGGATGCCAATAGTTCGGAAACTATCCAACGTAAAGAGGGCGGGTAAAAGATTTACTGAAAAAGTCATACCTGCTGTATTGAATTTTCCATGTTTCACAATCCTACCATGCACGCGCAAGGGATTCCCCAAAGGAACGTAGGGAGTCCCGAATAATCTGCCAAATGAAAATTGGTCAAAATGGATATGAATTGATATGGTTTCTCTCAGGTAACAATAATTCGTTTGTATTGAGTCGATATCTGGAACAAATACAAAATGGCGGAATCTTCATGCCTGTTGTGTGTGGTTGCATAATCGCCAGGTACGGATGCTGGCCAACAGTGACGTTCTAAGTATTAGTGTAGAGAATTTGTTCTCAAATGCTCTAGAAAGACATCTGGAGTGTCGGTATGTAACGAAATACCCTTAATCTCTCTTCCTTCAGAATGACCACCCCGGGCCAAAATCTGTACTTGAAAGAATGAGAGAAGAACACATATCTAACCTTCAAATTACAGACCTGCCCACCGGGAAAATAATCCTGAAAAAAAAAGTGGGGAGAGTTTTCGCCGGTACTGTATTAAAAGGCCGCGTAGCGCACCCAGATAATGTATATGTGTCACTCTCACCTTTAATATACAAAATTCAAGCAAAAAAATATTTTTCCGTTATTTTTGGGAAGTTACTTAGCAATGACAAACCTACTATTTCAAATTAACAAGAATAAACAATTTATTATAAATAAAGAAAAAATAAAAAAAAAATCCAAAAAAATAATAATACACAAAATATTAACAATTGGAAAATAATAATAAAAAAAAACTACAGTTCCAGATGGAAAACAGCCTAGAATACATTTTTTTTGTCAAAAGCGCCACTCCAAGATGGCCTACAGTAACCTCCAATTTTCTCATCTTTAATTAGTCAAATTTTTAATTAGCAAAATCATACACTTACTCGTGTCTAAATATGTCAATCCTTAAGTAATCGTTTTTCAAATACATTTGAGTATACTCACGGAAATTCCACTGATAAATGTTTCACCATTTTCCACAAAAAACAATAATTTAATTTAATAAAAATGTAAAGAACAAACACTACGTACCTTAAACAGTGACCAACTGACGATCTACGTCAGTTGATCCATGGCTTCCATTCCGGGTTGGAAACCAACCAATCACAATCCGGATTCTAGAGCACGAGGGCCTCGTCATTTTACATTACCAGCTGGTACCAGATCTTCGAATATATTTTCCCAAATCATAACACACCTGATTGAGAGCAGAAAGAGTGGATGGAAGAGGTAAGGGGAGAATAAGGTCGTATTTCTCCATAAAATAAAAGATGGCGCCATCTACTTCCTAATAAATGCATAATAATAAGTTACCTTATTATGTATACATACATCACCCAAATCCACATTACATATTTGTGACAATCCATGTCGTCAGAGGTAGAGCACAACAGATGAAACAGGTGATTCACATGTGTGGAAACACTTAACGAAAAATGCCCAAAAATGCACTCATAATAAGTAAACGTGAGTTCAAACTATCGGAAATGTAAAGATTAGCGTCAAGAACATGAAAGCCATTGCCGATTCACCAATAATATTCCCGCAATCCGATGCAATTTGATGTGCATCGTTGCATACCGATAAGGATGCAACAACTGAGGCCAAGTTGTAATTGTGCAAGGGGACTCACAAAGAAACTGGGAAAACTAAATGAATAATTGAATGTTATTTTTCTTCTTTTATTTTCTTGTCTTCTTCTTTGGAACAAATCCATTCTTCAGAGATAAAAATCTCTCGACGAGATGGATTGTTTCATAGTGGGATCGCATGATCGATATTGAAATGTGACCAATGTGTGTTGATATCAACATGTCAGAAATGGACAAATGTCAATATGTCACACTACTGCTGGGACACCGTCCCACGTGCGTAAAATAGGAAAATAACAACTCGGGTCTGGAATGTGAGGCTGTGGGTTTGGAAACTGCGACCACGCGAGCGAAAGCGAGCGCTCTAGCCCTGAGGCTTCGAGGGAGCCTCACTTTCTCTGTTTTCATTTCTTTGAGGCGTATCCACTTTATTTGGCTCTTGTACAGCCTCCCGACATGCTTGTGTGTTTAATTTTATTCCTACTGCACAGTTGTAAACAATCAGAGCTTTAAGACATTTCTTCCTATTTCTCATGTCGTTTCATTTTCCATATGTATGGTGTTCCAGTAGTAGTGTTACATGTGCCAAATTGGTTCATTTTCGTCTTTGACTTGGCACTGTGTGTAAGATACGAATTTCTGGAGGTATTTTCCTATATTGATGTGGGACACGATACAAGTTTGTTATTTTCACACTCTATCAGAATTTGAACCATGGATTAAGATATTTCTTTTCATATGTGTCGACTGTGGGACAGTGTCCCAAACAAAAAGGGATATTGATACAATCTTGTTCTAGTTACGTTCTACCTACAAGTGCACCAAATGTATTAGCAGAATCTGCAACGTTATTTTCCTAGTTTTCGCACTTGAGACGGTGTCATAGCAGTAGTGGGACATGTTGACATTTGTCCATTAGATGCATGTTATATCAACACACACTGGTCACATTTCAATACCGATCATGCGATCTCACTAGTGACATTGATTTAGTTTACCCAGTTTCTTTGTGAGTCCCCTTGCACAATTTCAAATTGGTCTCAGTTGTTGCATCCTTATTGGTATGCAACCGTGTACATCATATTGCATCGGATTGAGGGAATATTATTGGTGAATCGGCAATAGCTTTCATGTTCTTGATGCTCTTCCTTACATTCCCGAAGCTTTGAACTCACGTTTACTTAGTATGAGTGCATTTTTGGGCATTTTTCGTTAAGTGTTTCCACACATGTGAATCACCCTGTTTCATCTGTTGTGCTCTACCGACACTCCAGATGTCTTTCTAGAGCATTTGAGAACAAATTCTCTACACTAATACTCAGAACGTCACTGTTGGCCAGCATCCGTACCTGGCGATTATGCAACCACACACAACAGGCATGAAGATTCCGCCATTTTGTATTTGTTCCAGATATCGACTCAATACAAACGAATTATTGTTACCTGAGAGAAACCATATCAATTCATATCCATTTTGACCAATTTTCATTTGGCAGATTATCCGGGACTCCCTACGTTCCTTTGGGGAATCCCTTGCGCGTGCATGGTCGGATTGTGAAACATGGAAAATTCAATACAGCAGGTGTGACTTCTTCAGTAATTTTTTTACCCGCCTTCTTTACGTTGGATAGTTTCCGAACTATTGGCGTCCGAAAATAATTTTCCCACGTTTTCGGCACCTTGTAGATCCGAAACTATGTCCGATAGCAAAAAGTTCAAGAGAACTTTTTTCTTATTTTAGTGGCAGATTCACCTCCCAAGAGTTGTAACACTTATTTTGCAACACCGCTATATTGTGTAAATTATTTATTTTTTCGAGAAAAAAATATTTAGATGTTTTTCTTACTGCATTCGCGTATCTAAAACGAATTAATAACACATTTTTATTCACACATTTACCATATGCCGTCAGGAAGATTATGTGTTTGAATTAACATTGGGCAATTATGAACCTTGTTTTTTTTAATTTTTCATTGATGTACAATACCGAATTTCTTTTAGACGTTGCAAACTTTCTTAACACATATAGTATTGTGCAGATTTTTATAACATGTTTTAATAAGCAATATGTATTTTAAGATATGCTGAAACACAGTACATTTAATCTGAAATTACTAATATATTTCATGAATAAAATGAAGTCACTCCTATTATGTATGGAATGACAGGAAACATTTTTTCATTGAAGTGAAACAATGCCGTAAGACATCTTATCAGCAACTTGGTGAATTCTACAGGAAGAACACCAATACCGTCTTGTCCTTGATATACGAATAATAGACATGAATATTACGGTTCCTATAAATATTTCTAATTCTAACTTAGTTAGTTATAAAGATTTATTGGGGTACTTCTGGTTAGAATATAAATAGCTTTCACAAACGTGTAACTTCAGAATAAGAACACTAAAAACATTCGAAAATATTCCATTCGAGGTTTGACTTCGCCTGGAGAAGACAAACGCGATTACTATTGTGGTGCCTGAAGAGGTGGATCGTTTCTTGTTATTCTTTTCGATTGGCGCTGATGACTGGCAGCAGTTGTAACCTGACTGGAATTGGTATTTACTGTTTATCCTGTGCTATTCTGGAACTTACGTCTTTTTCATTTCTTCCGCCCGAGGATATTACAGTAAAACAACAGTTGAAATCATTTAACGAGGAAAAAATACTAGAACATGATTATCATGGGACGACCGCAGAAGAACGATTAGTGTTATAGTCATAGAAAGCTATGGATATCCTGATTAGAAAAATAAATTGAAACTCGGCATTTTACGTTTTCTCCCATTTCATGTCTCCCTATAAGTTCAGAAAGGGGTTGTAGTATGTATGTACGCCTTTTACTTCCGATATATGTACTGTTTTAGAGAAATACTGTTAATATTAACCGGACCCATTTTAAATTTAACGATTATTCTTTCCCGAAATCTCCCTACACCAACAATAATTCTAGTTTAGTGGAGGTTAAATTTTAATATTCATGATGTCTTCGTAAAAAGCAAAAGATTGTGTTACTATTTCATAGATCCATATTCTATTAACGATGTGGTAACATGATAAAACGTATTTTTTCTTTTTGTGGAAAATGCAGAACGAATAATTTAGATTTTGGAGGTTACGTTCATTTAGGACAATTTTCTTTAAAAATACATAGGAAGGTTTGCTTATAGACCAGGAATGTTTATTTCATTAGCAACTACAGTTTCGCGTACCATGCGATGTTTTTCATGAAGTTCACAAAAGATAGCTTACTTCCGTGGATGTGATTTCTTTGAGCAATTGCCTGAATTCTGCTCAGGTGTATTAATTAGGTCCTTCAGTAAAAATCCATATAATTAAGTCCTACATTTTAAGATTTAATCCTCGAAGACTAGATTCTATTTACGAAAGTAACTTGAGATAGTCACTGGTCCAACGAAAATAGCTAAAGCTGGGTGAAGAAATATATTAGATACTGATTGGTGATTGCAAGTATGTTAATCAGTCATAGATGAATAATTAGATGAGAATAATAAAGTTTGCGGTGTGGTCGGGTATTTCCAGTGTTAACACACATTCAACATAAAGGGTCTATATAAGTCAACTCGTGTTGACGAAGGAAATCGGTCGGTACCGGAATTCGTCAGATCCTGACAAATTGTTCCAGTAAAACGTACATTCATGTCCAAAATGATTGTCACATATCTATAACTACCTTCTTGTAAGAAGATAATTTGATAATGATTTTGCAGGGTACTTTTAATACTGATACGATATATATAATCGGGAAATGTGTATTTGTGGTAAATTTCATAGGAAAAAAAATTATATTATAAATACGAAAATTAGAATGAGTGAAACAAAATGTTGCTAAATGGACAAGAAAGTTATATTTTCGTTTTATTGTTCTTATTTACTGCTTTTTTGACATGCAATTTGCCACATACACGTCTTTGCCAGTTATACACATACTAACATTATAAGAAATACCGGGTGAATTGGTTATCAAATTATATTCCTACAACAACATATTTGTAGACACGCGACAATAATTTTGGACATGAGTGTACCTTATACAGTTTCTGCGGGAGGGGTATTTCCAGCAATCGCACACATGCAACAATGCTCGTGCCCGTACTGCCACCCAAACGTTAATCGCCAGTTGGGTTGCGAGAAGTTTGACCACCCGGTACAGCCGCGACTTACCGTTGTTTCACTACGTGTCCCTGTATCTGAAACACGATCTCAGCGGTAAGTGCTTTGAAAGTTACAACAATGCAAAAATCGTTGTGTAATTACGGTTGTTTTCACTGGCGGGATGTTTTTTGAGGAAGGTTTGAAGAAGTTGTCACCCGTTATAAAAACTGTTCGAACATTGAAAGAAACTACTGAATGTCTAAAAATAGTGTAACCCTTAACGCACCAAGGCTAAATCGTCAACGTTGTTTACCTAGCGGACCCCAACTATTATTTTAATTTCTCAACTTTTCTGGTACCTTTTTAACGAATGTATCATTCATCTAATTATGTAGCAGATATCCCAAAAGGATGAAGGGCACATACAAAAGTCGAGAGTAAATTGGTTCTTATAGTTGCAGCAGTATCACCCAATATCACCAAATGTCCCCTCTGGGGTCCCTAAAGGACCCTGCTTTGTGTATTAAGGGTTAAGGTCTGCTCTTTCATGTAAAACTAAACTTAACTTGAATGAAACTGTTTTATTACGGTTTTGTGAAAACCGACTTACTTTCCGGACATACATCGTATCAATAAACTCGTCTTGACACCTCACCCCGGAAACTGTATTAGGACCAATGTACCGCAAGTAACTAAATTCTGTTCCGATTTTATTTTGTCACGGCGAGTTGATTGATATATAGAATACATGTATGCTCACGCTGAAAATGTCCCATCCCACAAAACTGTATTAGGTACGTTGTACCTAAATTAGTTGGCCGGAAATGACTAATTCCAGTATCGACCGCTTCCCTTCATCAAGACAAATTATAGGGATCTATTGTTATATATTCTGCGTTTGAGCAATCGTTGGAAAACCCCACCCCCAAAATTTACGTTATTCCAAGTTACATAATTATAATACTAGTATATAAAGGTTTGACCTATTTCATGGAATAAAGCTATAGAATATA
The DNA here is from genome assembly GCF_964235325.1 of Thermobia domestica. Taxonomy (NCBI): domain Eukaryota; kingdom Metazoa; phylum Arthropoda; class Insecta; order Zygentoma; family Lepismatidae; genus Thermobia; species Thermobia domestica. The sequence continues at coordinate 69,097,309 of NC_137460.1, read as the reverse complement.
TAACAACAAAATAAAGTATATTTCGACACACTGTTTTTGCACTTAACGTGCTACATGTGAAGATATTGATTTGATAAAAACATATTATTCTCTTGTTTGCAGGCTAATTATGTTGTAAGTTGTTGAGTTTTAAGATAGGAAGCGTATCTGATATTTCCGCGATCAATACAGTTTACGTAATCATTATTCGCGAAAGAATGACTAAATACTTCATTATCTTCGACTGAATAGGAAAACAGACTAAATTGATGTGGCGCGAAGACTGGTAAACGTTTTTCAACGTTCTTTGTTTTACGGTTAAACACATGAAATTCATCGACAATGTGAAATGTATAAATGTCTTTATGTTGGCACCGAGTGTTAAGTAAGTGCTTAGATTTCTTTGGAGAAGAATAACATGTATACTTAGTAAGTAATAAAAGTAAGCTGAATGTTTGTATGTATGTGTGTGTGTGTTTAAAATTTAAAAACAAACGATGAAGGAACATATACAGAATGTTCAGATACAAAAAAAAATATTATTTCTATCGAAATGAATACTTACATTCAGAAATAACAGAATATACATACCGACGGATATGCATAAATGCGTCATTTCGGAGTTAAAGTTCGGCGAAAATTGGTCAGAACAATATAGAGAGCTTCCTAACTCCATAATGAAGTGTTGAATGAAAGTCGCGCAAAAGAAAACCACGTTTAGTTTGTCCTTAACGTAGCATTGGTTATAAATGTATGCTAATTTTCAGTCTGTGGTGTGTCAGTTCTGTTCGTAGAAGTCCACATGTCCCATTTTCTTTTTGCCTCACTGTTAGCCCTTTTGTCGCCTCTGTTCTACATCTAGTAGTATTATTAGTGTAACCTAGGCTCAAGATGGACCAATCTCAATCTGAGATTTTGTTCCCTAATTTTGACCATTTTCGGTTGGTTTAATCTCCGGATTGATTCATGTGTCTATTTTTCCATATTTTCATGTAAGGATTAACTGCACAGTCACACACACACACACACACACACACACACAACTATAATTTCTGTGCGCTCTAACCCAGGGTATAGATTCGATGTATTTTGTTACGCAGAATCAAAATTTTGAAACCAGAAGACAATCGACCGTGTAAGCTTTTTATGGGCGAAAAAGTTTAGCGGTATTGCATGGGGACAATAAATGTAAGATAGCCATACAGAAGAAAAAGATCCTGTATAGTGGGCCCCAGGGTATAGATTCGATGTATTTTGGTACACAGAATCCACATTTTGAAACCGAAATACGATCGACCGTGTCATTTTTTTAATTGCGATAAACGTAATGGAATTTTGGTAAGTAACAGCACATGCATTTTCGTCCATTTCATGAATTCAGTTTTTTTTTAATAGTATCACTCAACAATTCTAAAGTCAGATATCAAACTCAACAATAAAATACAATCTTACTTTCAATTAAAATTCAGTGGTATTATACAACCTAGTCTTAATTCATAATATATTTCGAATATAAATTTTCATATTATATATTTTTAATTTTCAAGTGTTCAGAAGAATCGATGAGAATGGAAGAGGTAACTGGAGTAGAAGAAAGAATATCCCTATTTTAGAAGAACCATAAAGATAAAACAGTTAATTCTATCATTGAAAGAAACCTCCAGATGCCGTACATTAAATGCAATAGAATAATAATGTATCAAGACAGCAGAATGGTTTCATGAAGTTTTCCGAAAAAGGTAAGTATATACATAGTAGTTGTAGAATTGAGGATAGGATAGCTGGGGTAGGATAGGATAGGCTTGGCCAATAGATTAAGAAGTTAGATTCCAGGAATATTACTAAACATAAGTAATTTGTTAGAACTATTAGCAAATATAAAGTATGTTTAGATGTTCAAGAATATATAAACAGTAGATAGAAACTGTGTTGACATTCAAAATCAAGTAACTGATAAGATTCTTGTATGAAATAATTTAACTAATTTATACGGGACTATTCATATGGCCATATACACTGGTGAAAGTCTAGGGGAAGTGAGGGGAACATGTCCCCCAATCTTGGAACTGGGGGCACTGTCCCTCCAAATAATCCGATTTGAAATGTGTTTACAGGGAGATATGTGATGATTTTTGTCCCATTGCCACAAAGAAATTGATTTCCCCTCAGAATAAGCCTCAAATCTTCCCACCTCCTAATGTTAGCTTCCCTGATCCTCCACAGCATTGTTTTCGAACTTTATAAATATTTTGAGCATCGCTTAAAGAGAAAAGAAAATTATGGGAATGGTCATTCTCATTCTCTCCCAATATTGAAGACATATTTGAACCGTTGCCCATGGATACATTCCGTTTGTTAACGCGAGTGTTAGAAACTGTTAATAGTGCAGATTCATAGGCGAACAATTTCAAATATGGCATAACTGACTTAACGCTTTATCGTATTTCTAATTTTAATTTTATTGTACTTAGCTTTGTTTTATTTGTAGCGTTATCCATTAAATTATTTCTTTATCTTTATTTGCTTCATATAATACCTCTAAATTGTTACTTTAATTTAACATTCCACTAACTCTTACATATAATATACTTCTTTTACATTTCATTCACGAATTTAGTCACGCATGAATAGCTAGAATGAAATTGATTTAAAGTTGTGCTTGTAATAAATACAAAATTTCAGTCAATGGTTCATTACTGAACATTTGCTTTATGTTTGATGTTAAAATGCCTCTTGTGTACAATAGGTACATATTTCATCAAATCAAATTTTATGAAAATTTGGTTTGGAAGTTCTTACTTAAATTTAAAATGTTATTCTTGGAATCAGTAAACTATTCAGTAGATTAAACTTGAAGGGAAACAGACACTTAGTTTTCAATGGTAGTCATTTTGGTAACATCTTCAAAAATATCTAACGAAGAATGGTTGAATTATGCGATTATGCTTGATTGAACTCTTAAAATTAAAGACACTCACCGTTATTTTAAATTAGCTCCATGCTCCATGCTATAAATGATACAAAACTCAAATCAAATAAACATGTTAAATATTTAACAAAAATGCCAACTTATAGTACATGTTTTGAACAACGTAACCATATATTTATCACTACAAACAAGTAAAATTAGATTACTTATAACGAATGAATAAGAAAATAAGAGAGAGATTATTTGTAATCTGAAACAAGAAAATAACGTGCCATTTTCTTCGCTGGTATTCAAGACAACATTATCACCATTTTTCTGTTCATGTCCAACAACCTTTTCAACTACGGTAAAAAATATTATTTTTCAGAAAACGAACCTTTAGATAGAAAACAATATTCTAACTGTATATTTAATTATATTGGGGTCAGTTTATTTCAGGTTGAAGTTTAATACAACAGTTGTAGTTATGTTGATGTTATTATTAATTTAGCAGTTGATATATATGTAACATGAAATGTAACGTAAATGTTGATATATATATATATATATATATATATATATATATATATATATATATATATATATGTATGTAACATGAAATATTCTTTAATCTTTAATTCATGTTTAGTTACTAGTTCAAAATGCTCATTTGTCTGCACAAGAAATTTTATCAGTACTAGTAAATATTGCGAGAAAATCAACGTTTATAAGTTTTAATTCTGAGACCAAATTTAGAAACAAAGTACAATTTTTTTTATATATTAAATGGTATTACGCTCTTGATGTATTATAGTTTTCCGCCACTTTCAGCAGAGAGACTAAGTGAGACCTGGAACTATTGCTTAACGTAGAATCCATATTACTTGAGCTACTGAAGGGAGTCAAAACCGCACCTTCTACATCAAAAATGTGTGCGCCAACGTATACCAATGATCGGATTTGTTAAAAGTATAAGCTAAATAATTCAGAATTATTGAAAAGAATAAGAAAGTTATGCAAAGAGAACTCCAATCATTTTCTCTGTTACCGTCTGTACTCTCATTTTACGTTTTTTTATGATACGTAGATAATAAAATATTTTAAATATGAATCTTACAGTTAAAGAACTGAAAACGGAAACTCCATTTACACTTCCAGTAACACATGATAATATTTTAAAAACATTTGAGTATTTACTTGAAAATTCCCTACATTTATATTCGTAGATATGTACACTCATGTTCAAAATGATTGTCGCATAGCTATGACTGTCTTCTTTGTAAGAATATAATTTGGTACTGATTTTGCAGAATACTTTTAATACTGATACTATGTGTATAATAGGGAAATGTATATTTGTGCCAAATTTCATATATTCCTACAACAACATATTTATAGACTTGCGACAATAATTTTGGACATGAGGGTACAGGTGAGGTTATTTATATATCGATCTGCTACGTACAATGAGAAGAATTTTCTTTAGTACGAGCAACTTTCTAAAGTAAGAAAAAATGACTGCACATATAGGTAAATTCGTGTATATATATATATATATATATATATATATATATATATATATATATATATATATATATATATATATATATATATACATCCTCACGGCACTGGCAAGGCACCATATTTGTATTTTACATTTAAAATTGCAACCGGGTCCTTCTGGCTGCCGTATACGGTTGTCCGATCATCACCCTTGTTCTTTGCGCGCACAGTTATTCGAAGAACTGAAAGCGTACTCTGTACACAAACAGTTTATGGTTATGAACGCGGAGAGCCTGGTAATTCTGCTTGTGAAGGTCAAAAAGTGGGAGAAAAAGGATGTGTAGAATATAAAGAGGGTGCAACAGTGACTGATACTTGTAAGAAACATATTCATTTGTAGTTCACGCACATTCCGCCTGTAGCGCTACTGTGGCACAACGTATATTGTAACTGTATAACTCTTGTACACCGCTTGTAGATCTATTGGCGTAAGTGACGACCGAAACTATGTTGTCAACTCTGACTGCGATAAGGCACTGCTGTGCTGCTTTTGCTTTCCGTTTTTGTCCTTTGTCATTTGTGAGACGCCAAACATGTTGTTTTTGCTTGTTGCACGTGCTGAACGAGTTCCTGCGGAGTGAAGTATTTAGGAAGTTGACTACATTATCTTGTTTACGATAGAGAAATGATAAGTACTTTGAATTATAATACGGTTTTAAATTTGTTAACTGCTTTAAAAAGTACGAAAATAAAGCTGTACTTGTAAATGAATATTAGTCGAGGACGTAGTTGACAGCTGACAGTGTTGATTACATATTTTCTCGCGGAAGAATTTAATTACACTAGAGGTGAAAAGCAGACGTCCATGTAGAAAACTCCTCCCGTCACCTTTTTAGACTTAATCGGAAATGTTCTCAATGGTTTGTACATCGTTTGTAAAGAAATGTGCAGTCGAAAGTTTCGGAAAACAAAGTGGGAGCTGTCTAAATGATAGCCCCCCACCATGTCCATTTCAATCACAAATTGTCGCAATCGTTTGTACAGAAATGTGCAGGCGAAAGTTTCATTTGTACACAATTAGGGGCGCCGCCAGAACGAAAACAAAGTGGGGGCTGTATAAATGGTAGCCCCCCACCATGTCCAATTCAATCACAAAATATCTCAATCGTTTGTACAGAAATGTGAAGGCGAAAGTTTCGTTTGTACGCAATTAGGGGCACCGCCAGAAAGAAAACAATGTGAGGCTGTCTAAGTGGTAGCCCTACCATGTCCAATTCAATCACAAATAGTCGCAATCGTTTGTAGATGGTTTGTACAGAAATATGCAGGTGAAAGTTTCGTTTGTACACAATTAGGGGCTACGCCAGAACGAAAACAATGTGGGGGACTGTCTAAATGGTAGAAACATTAAAGAAACGTGTCACACATTATGGAGTATTTACTAACAAGACTTTGTACACACTATTATGTCGATTGGTATGTTCACACTATTGTGTGATTCACTACATTGATCTTATTCTAACGATGATGGAATAAATTATTTTTTTGTTTTTATATTTATATTTACACTTACAATCATTATTGCTGAGTTAGTTTAACACTAATGGGCTCTTATTATTAAACTTAGCGGAAGGCGTTTTACCTGTGAACACTTTTAGAGTCTTCGAAATGTTGGTGCTAATATTCAGCACTTTTTCCCGAATTGTTGTCATATATTTGAAGTGTCATCTCTTTGCTATCAGATATGATGATTTTTAAACGTGTTACATATATACAATAGCTTTTATGATATAAAATAAGAACAAATCCGTTTTGTTCATATTTAAATTACGGTCGTATACCTTTGAACAGACCCTCTTGTACCTTTGAACAGTGATAATAACATTGTTTCTGCGGCAATAATATAAAAAGAAACCACAAATATTAACAGTTATAAATTTCAATAAAAAGTTCAGCTAAAAAAATCTCCCCAGAATTAAAATTTTATCAATTAAATTAAAACTTGAAGAGAAATTCTATCAAAAGCTTCTGAACAATAAAGTTGAGCATATACAATTCTTAACATTATGTTATATAATAAGCGAATATATAGAAGCTACTTAAAATTGTAATTAATAACTTTATATCCTAACCTAACCTGTATAAAATATATCAATTGTTTTAACTACTTACATTGTGTAGCTTTAAACAGTATTATTTATCGTTCAAAGGTACACGATGCATTAATGTTCATAGGTACAAGAGGGTCGCCATTACGAAAAAAAGTTATCCACTAGCTTAAATATTGAACAGAAGTTAAAACTAAAAGTATTAAAGTATTCACCAATGATTCTACCCCAAGTTTGGGCAAATAAATATCACAACTTCCGATAACCGAAGACCACAAAATTCAAAAAGTAACTACAAAAAATCTTCGTTTTGGGGGTGAAAAATTTAAAAGAACATTACTCGACACAACACTCAGTAAACAACAGCCAAACGCGTTTGTAGTGCTCTTTGACATTTAATCTTTCAAATGAATTTTAATTACTGCACCTAGATAACTCTAAATTCGAGAAAAGCGCAGGTGTTCAAAAGTACATTGTTTCAAAGGTACAACGCCTTCCCCTATTCATTATTTCTTGCGTGAGCTGAATCCTTATGAGAAAAATGGAATTTTTTCCTTCTAGCTTGCGCAGAAACTGTTATTCTCATCTTGTCCAGGAAATTAATAAGTGGAAGATATAACAAATTCACAAAGTAGACTGTTACAGGGAAAATTATGACACAATATCTTGTTTTATTTGAACATCTTCATTAAACTCATTTTGCAGAAACTATAGAATACATGGTGAAGTATTTTGGTGCTTTCAGCATTCTGATTTACTATTAGGGTTGCTAACTGGTCGGTATTTTCCCGGCCTGGCCGGGAATATTGCTGTGATTTTGATTAAGACCGGCGATCGGTACAAACGTCTTATTAGCCCCCTTCTGACCGGTATTTTGGAATCTGCAATGCAGAATATAACATTGAACATCGAAATTTTTCAACAGTGCCTTTACAAACACAAATTTCCGTTGTATTATACATTATCGATATTTTTTTAATCTATGGAAATTTTTTATTTATTTAACATAAGAAATTCGATAACACTTAGATTCTATTGTAAAAGAATTTCATACATTTATTGAGAGGAGAAAATGACTTTTAAAGCAATTTCATTTGTTTGAAGTGTAAGTTTATAGACTAAATTTCATTTTATGAATCAACAATTGTTACGTAAAGATTAATATCCAATATTATTCATCTGTTTCGATAATTTTAAAGAAGTGGCAATTGCTGGTAAATACAATAATGATCAATACAGTTTTCAGTTTCTTATTTGTACAGAGAATTTTAAGGGTTTGCCAGTAATTTTGTTTCCTGAGTTGGCAACCTATTTACGAGGTTTTGTTTCAACTCTGCTAAGTAGTGGCTCCGTACTGACACTCCGCATGCAAATAAGTATGTAACGCATCCATACGCCCCGTTTCATAAAATTTGTCCCGGTGAGCAGAAATTTTCCTTCTGTCCTTTTTTTTTTAATTACATATCTAAACCTCTGAAAAAATAATAAAATCGACTTATTCCTTTTGCTTTCGATTCCGACAATACTATAGGAACAATTTCATTCTAATCTTTATTATTATTTCAATCGCTGCTTCTCCGAATATAACATGCAATGTTTAAATCCTCCTAACTTGCACTCTTATCACCAAAAGTAAGAATGTATACCCCGAGATGGCAACAAATTCTTGTGACGTTGCAGACCAGCTCCGAAAACACATTCTTTTCTGCTTCAGAAAAACAATTATGCAAATTATTTTCTTTTAGTTCGCATTTTAGGTTAACAAAAATAAATAAGTCCATTGAAATTTGGAAACAATTTCATAAATCTGGATATTTTTTTCGTTATAGACATGTACAGCATGTGAGTTGGTATGTGTAATAATATTGAAAATATAATTTTTGCATAAATATTGTATGTTTACCGATTGCGTTTATATTGTATAACAGCTTCTAGCTTCTATAATAATTTTTAGCACTGTTGATTAAGTATGGACTATATTAATACATTATTTTAAGTTGTGTAATTAGTGCTATGCTGTAGTAGAAGTCGAAAGATAAAATTAATACAAAATGCAATATTCACTACCAATTTGTAAGATGTCCCGTTTTTTTCTTTTTTCAAAACATATGGTAGCCTTAAAGTATGCTAAACCATACAGAATAAATAGTACTGTAAATTGTACCCCTCTGATAATGCTAACAAACGGGCCGGGTCGGGTCGGGTTAGTCGGGTCACTCGGGTCGGGTCGTCACATTCTTCACTTATTTTGAAATACTATGAGGCGGTTTGTTGTAGAATTCAATTCGAAGTTGGTGAATGAATGATAATTGTGACTAATTGTAGCTGAAATAGTAATAAAATTTTAATTTAACCCTATATTAACTAATTGGCATGGTAATTGTAATTACGACTGACTTTTTTCCTTTCTGCGTTTTTATATGAAGTTAAATGTCACATTAAGTGAAATTGAAAGAAAATATCTAGTTAACGTCCCACGTAATGCACCAACGCTAAGAGAGACAGTGATGATGAGAAATAATTGAAGTGGTTGAATGAAGAAAGTGGGAGAACACCGAGAATACCCATGCACACGGTGTTTGTCCACCAGAAAACGTACTTGGTACGAGCAGGAATCAATACCCAACCCATGGCCTTAGGATCAAACATCTGCCTTTGGGCAGGACACATTATTATTTGTTATTATTATTATTATTATTATTATTATTATTATTATTATTATTATTATTATTATTATTATTATTATTATTATTATTACTTTAAGAGTGACCAAGAAAGTTCCGTCGTCTTTTCACCCACCACCTTCGAACAGTGATATGTAACCTAAAACGTACCTGGAATATCAGAAATAGTCTGCATCAGCATCGACGACCTTCTGCCAACCTTGTGGAAGGCTATGGATTACATCGCAGAATAACTTGGTGGAACATGAAGCGAAGAAAGTATCAAGTACATATTGAACCTCATACTAGCGATTTGAACTGGCGTTCTCTAAGGTGATTGTCCAAGGAATGGAACAGGTGATTATCGGACGGTACAATGTCCGTGGAATATGGCGGATCCAATAGTGCTTCCAATCCAAGGCGTAGAATGGTGTCCTGGGTCATCTTAGCCAGGTGGGGCTTAGCGTTGCCTTGTAACAGGAGGACCCCTTTGCGATTCCGAAGTGCTGGATCCAGAGAGTGACAATACACAGTTGCATTGATGCTATGACCACCTGGTAGCAGTTCCCGATGGACGATGCCGCGAGCAGTCCACAAAATGCACAGGAGAACCTTATTCTGATGAAGTGCTGGCTTGGGCTGTTTTTGAACGGGTTCATGGGATGCTAACCAACGATGACGGCGCAGTGGAGCTTCGTACAGGACCACTTCCATGTCTAGAAATTGCCCATGTCAATATCCTGTATAGAAATTGCTCCTTCCTCATAAAAGACACCAAAGAAACACAGTTGTCTGCTCGCGTTGCTTTCTGGTCCCAAGTCAAATCATGTAGGACCCATCAACCCAGCTTGCAGTGCTTCCCAAATTGATGGTGGTGGTGCCGAATGGTTTCTCCCCTCACACTGAATTGAAGTATCAGTTCCTCAAATGTCTGTCTTCGCCTCAATTGCTGCCTGAAGATCTTTGTTTTGAACATCTGTCTGTCTTCCGGCACTTGGTGCGTCTTCGAGTGTTTCGTCACCATTCTTAAACCGTCCTACCGCTGCACTCTCCGCGTAGTCACGACACCAAAGGACTGGCATATCTTCCGCCCCGCGTAGCAGTGTTTTACCCCAATTTGAACTCGTACAGCAGACAAGCCCTTATGACGCTCTGCGAAGGTCCCATGTTAACTCTGTCCTTACGCACGTTCACGGTGTATCTGAATAGCCACAACCAGGTAGTATGTTGGATATACTTACTAGTGTTGCTCAAGAGACCAGATTTGGGGCTTTCTCGTCTCGAAAATGTATCGTGAGGTAGTCTCGTCTCGGAAAAGTACATATGTTTCTATTGAAAGAGTTCTGTCTCACTCTTACCCGTTCATGAAAATTTGTTTCGCCTCGTGTCGTCCAAAAACTGACCTTCGCCTTATCTAGATTTGCATTCAACTCACGGTGTGAGATCCAATTGAACACAGACCTCCACAAAAAGAGACAAGTTTCTTATTCGTCTTCAGATTATTATTATTATTATTATTATTATTATTATTATTATTATTATTATTATTATTATTATTATTATTATTATTATTATTATTGCTGCGGTAGTGATTTGACTTTCTCGGCACTAAATTACTCGCTGATTTTATATAACGTTGCAAATATCTTCTAGATAAATTAATCAAGAAAAAATTAAAAGGTAATTCCCTGCAGAATGATATTTCAGTGCAATTAGTTCCTTATGATTCTATCATACAACAACGCTGTTTTTAATAGAAAAATCGGAATGTTAACGTGATGAAATTTTTGCTTATTACACAGCAAAAAATATTAAAAGAAGTTGTATATGCATTCCTTACTAGAAAATCATGTTGTTTTGAGAACTTCAAATTTTATTTTGACTTTCGAAGTTGATTGCCTAAATTTTAACCTTGGAAATTTGGATGTGGAGGAAAATAGAGAAGGTTAGCAGGGTAGAGAGGAAAACGAATTAGGAAATGCTGAAAAAAGTAAGAGACGAGAGCAATATTGTACGATATAAGAAAGCGAAAAAATGGCCGGATCTCAAGTTGATTGCCTAAATTTTAACCTTGGAAATTTGGATGTGGAGGAAAATAGAGAAGGTTACCAGGGTAGAGAGGAAAACAAATTAGGAAATGCTGAAAAAAAGTAAGAGACGAGAGCAATATTGTACGATATAAGGAAGCGAAAAAATGGCCGGATCCCAAGTTTCGATCTTGCTAAGGAATTGCATTTTGAGAGATGTAGTAAAGGGGGTGATATCAGGAGAGCGAGAGTTTGTAAGAAGGTTGCAATTGATAGATTGTAATAAGGAGGGTGGTACATTATGTTAGGTTGCGAAGAAGGTTTTGATGATTATCACATCTCTCGTTATTACCTTGACCTACATTCCTTTGCTGACTTTTCCTATTTTGTGCATGATCGCTACCTTGATTTTCATCATTTGAGGTTAACGAGGATATTTGAAGAGTCATTTTAGCTAATTGCTGTTGCAAGTCATTCCTTTGATCACTAATTGCCTTAGTCTGTTTTTTCTGTGCTGTAGCTGACTGCCCACAATTCTCTTGCCCGCAAAGCGGACTTTGACTGCTGACTCCGCACTTCTACATAACTGACTATCAACCTGGCTTTGCGAAAGCACTGAGGAATGCATGACCGCAGAATTCTTTTTAAAGTATTTTTCCAACTCTTTTCTCTTGAGTAATAGCCGAGTCTTTTCTTCCACTACTAAATCACCCAATAACGCAGCTACCGTATTATATTCTTTAAGAATGACGACCTTGAAAAAGTCGGGCAATGACTCTTCTATGATCAGTTGCATCTGCTTTTTCTCAGGCGCGTTAGGATCTGCTCTCAGAATGAGATCCTGTTTTGCACATACATAATCAGCAACTGACTCATCATCGCCCTGTTCTCGTCCTCGCATTTAAGCCTCTGTCAACTGAGAAACCAAATAATCTCTAAACGCTGTTATTAATGCCTGCTTAAATTGCTCATATGACATCTGAGCAAAATCCGGCTTTCTCTCCATAGATGTAAACCATGATTCGGCTGGACCCCTAAGCAAATTCCCAAGTACTAGCTTCCGTCTCATCCCATCCCAACCATTAATGTCAGCAATAGATTTATATTTTCAAAACGTTCCACGTCTTCCTCTAACCTAGCGTAAAAAGGTTCTGGTCGTACATTGGTATTAAAAATAGGCAACGGTTGGTTATCGCCTCCTGACGCCATGTCTAAACTCGGCTTCTCAACGGTAACTTCTAAAGAATCGGGAGTGATATCAGATAGGAAATCAGAAAATTCTAACTTTTTCCGAAGCTGGTCTAAATAGTTTCTGGTAAACGTAGCCGATACAGGGGACGAACAAGCCGCGGGATCGAAATAAATCGTGTCACTAAGATTTAAGAAGTCATCACCCGGTACTAAAAATTTGTCAACAAGACGTCGCAACATATGCACAAAAAATGAACTAAATTGGCACTAGTTTAACGAAATACACAGTATACACATATTATTACTTATGTCTAAATTACACATGCAAAAACTTAGAAGGAGGAAGAGAGATAACAGGCTGCCTTAAAGTACAAGAGGTATTTGGGGCTTCTCCACCACTCTTCAAAGGATTGAAGAGAAAAGAAAACAAGTCTTGCGAATGAGAAAGAAATGAAACTAATTTTGAGTATCGTAATACAGAGAGGGTGGGGGAGGGGAAGCAGTGGTGAAAATGATTAGGAAAAAACTTAATTGAAAACTTGTAAAGAAGAAACCAGTATATCCACCATTTTACGGGGGGATAGAGGAACAATTACTGAGAAAAGACCAGCATCTCCGCCGTTTTACGGGTGCTTAATTTTTGAAAAGAATTTTCAATGAAAGCTGTGTCGTCAAAGGGAGATTCTTAGGATGTTTCTCAAAGGTAGAACATGTCCTGGGACCGGACGACACCCGTCTAATTATAAGAGAAATAAAAGTAAGAATTTCAGCTTTTTTTTGAGAGAGATAGTGGGTAGGTGAGAGGTGAGGAAAAGAAAGGAAGAAATCTGATGTCACAGTACCTGTAGCTTCATCTTCTCTGCTGGGCTTCCTGTTATCCTCCTGTTGTTCGTCCGGTGTTCTGTATGTCGAAAACCGAATTATAGACTGTTCGATTCGTTTTGTAAGTTACACTAGGAGTGCCCAATTGACTGCCGTGCACTTCCCGGACCGACTCCGTTGACAGTCTTTCGACAACTTGGCGACTAAGTCCAAAGATGACTCCGAAGACCTACCCTCGACTAACTTCGATAACCGACTCCAAAGTCTCCAAGCGACTCCAAAGGCTCCGTGTGACTCCCTGTTTCCGGGTTGGAGTGAGTATTTAAAGACAAAGATCTGCTGGTAATCCTGCTGACTCCAGACAGACACATATAGACGAGATGTTTTCGTCTCAACAGGTACTCATGACGTCAGAGATGGGCAGATAGTTAGGAACGGAGCTCTCTCAGCTTTATTACATAAACTACACATTGACATACTACATTATATAACATAAACAAACACTTCCGCGATTTAGCTACGAAAACACAAAATTACGGAAGAAAAACGTTGACTAAATTCTCAGACATAAATGAATTTCATTATCTAAGACTCCGAATGACTAGAGTTCTTCGACACATAAGAAATAGTTTTATGTAATTAGGAAGAAAAAAAAGAATAGTGTCTCACCACCGATGATAAGTCTTAAAGCATATCATGTTTCTTATACAAACAATAAATGATTTTGTGGGAGATCAACGAAAGTCAATAAATACTGAATATTAGTCTCTTCACAATATTAGCGGGAAATTGCAAAAATGGAAGCTTCTTACCTAGTTCACGGAAACTGGACTGTCATTAATGGCAGAGCTCTGAGGAGGACGAGGATAATTATACTACAAATAAAAAAGCCGAAACAATGGTTTATGCATACGAATTTTCCAGCACTTTTTTTTCTGGTGGCAGCTTTGTAAGGTTCTAGTTTTCTCAAACTGGTTAGATTGTAAGGTCAGGTCACTCAGGTCGGTTGTCGGATTAGGCCACCTCGGATAGGATCACTCGGGTCACTTCGGCTCGGGTCAATCGGGCCAGCTCGGGTCGGGTGTTCGGGTCGAGTCAATCGTATCCGATTGTCGGGTCGGGTCGGTCAATTCGAGTCACGGGTCGGGTCGGTTTTCAACACATATAATTTCCACGAAAATTACAATATATCACGGTTTATACCTCATTGGACTTCCGATAAAACATATTTTCAACGATGTGTACAGCATGTAGCCATTTTTGTATGAGGGAATTTCTACAGGGATTTTGTGGGAATTTGATGGAGTGTAGATTCCTGTGTATGTGTTTGTGATACCTTACAGGATACAAGATGCCGAGGAAGTGTGTAAATCAACGTTATGTACGTGGGGAGCTGACATTTAAATCGCAACGTCGATGTTTTACTCCACTTGTGAGGAAGTGTTATCAGTTATATTTTGGTTGCTGTGTAGGAGACCAAAATAAGAATTGGGCTCCTCACTACATTTGTTGTACTTACGTGAAACGTCTGACTGGGTGGGCAAATGGTGAACGAAACATGAACTTCGCAGTAACGATGATCTGGAGGGAAGCTAAAGATCATTCTTCAGACTGCTACTTTTGTATGACTCATATAAAAGAAATAACCAGTAAATCTAAGGATACAGTACAGTACCCTAATTTGCCATCAGCTATTAGGCCGGTTCCACACAGTGCAGAAATACCTGAACCAGTACCTCCTCCTCATCTTACGGTAAATAAGAATTACGTACTAGAGGCAACTACTGTAGTTCCAAATGAAGATGATCCTACTTATGTAGGAAGCACATCTACATTGGATCGCCATCTGATAACTCAGGGTGAACCAAATGACTTCATACGGGATTTAAAACTCTCCAAGATAGACAGAACTTCTTGCTTCTAGACTTAAAGGCTGAAATCTGCTCCATCGTGACACTAAAGTGTGTATTTTTCGAAACCTTCATATAGAGTTTCAAAACTATTATTTTCAAGAAAATGATTTAGTGTATTGTAATAATGTCTGTGCTGTGATGGATACACTTGGACATGCACATATAAGTACAGAGTGGAGATTATTTATTGACTCTTCGAAAAATAGTGTTAATTCTGTCCTTTTGTACAATGGTAACAAATTTCCTTCTATGCCTTTGGCTGATGCAATTAATATGAAGGAAACCTATGAAAACATGCTGTGATTTAAAAGTAATTTCTTTGTTAATGGGTTTGCAGCTTGGTTATACGAAATATTGTTGATTCCTCTGCGAATGGGACAAGAGGAACAAAGCGGAACATTACATCAAGAAGGAATAGCCAACGCATGTATTAACTCCTGGACAGAAGAATGCTGTTTATTCCTTACTGGTGAGCCTTGATAAGATAATTCTACCTCCTCTTCACATAAAGTTGGGCTATTCAAAAACTTTGTTAAGGCAATGGACAAAATAATGCAGGATTTTGTTATCTCAAGGAAAAAATTCCTCGAGTTAGTTACGCTAGAGATTTTTGTAGGCCCCCAAATAAGATGTTTGATTCGTGACCAAAAATTTGAGGATCTCTTAAGTCTGGTTGAGAAAGCAGCTTAGTGCTCATTTAAATGTTTAACAGAGAATTTTTTAGGAAACAAAAAAGCCCCAAATTACCGTGAAATTGTGAGTAATTTCCTGTAGTCATTCAAAGAAATGGGTTGCAAAATATCCCTTAAAGTTCACTTTCTAGACGTTCACGACTAGACTTTCCTTAAAGTTCACGTTTTCATCAGGACATTTCCGCCATGGAGAAGAGATACCAGTAAGAGTGGAGTTCAAGAATGCTAGCTGATTACTGTTAGACACTTAAAAGAGATGTTCTAGAAACCAAACGCAGAAGAAAATCGACAACTAAAACATATTAGTTGAGGTAAGTAAGTGTCCATTTATTAAGAAGATACCACTCCCTTCTTTTATATTATTTATTAAGTAGATATAAAATGGTGACACGGTGTATACATCATTGAAAATATGTTTTATTTCAAATCCAATGAGATATGGACCATACTTATATTGTAATTTTCGTGGAAGTTATATGTGATCTTGTCTGCACTAACATTTCAAATGAGAAGTCGAAATAACAACTTTCATATCTCTAACGTTGAGCAATCCGGAGATATATACATAATTACAATAATTACAATCCCCATTCCTTTTCTTCAATTCTAGGTCAAATATTAAAAATACTCACATCCGTATATTATTTAGTACAAACGAAAATTTAACCAGCACATTTCTGCTCAAACGATGTATAATCGATCGCGACAATTTGTGGTTCAATCGAACATGGTGGGGCGAGCACTTCGAGAGTTCCCCTTTCTTTTCGTTATGTTGACGCACCTGATAGCGTAGAAACAAAACTTTTGCCTCCGCATTACTGTACAAACGATGTACAAACGATTGAGATAATCTTTTGAACCGGACGTGCGGAGGTGTTACCAATTAGGCAGCCTGTACTTTGTTATCGTTTTGGCGCGAACCTATTTGTGTATAAACGAAAATTTCGCCTGCAAATTTCTGTACGAAGACGTACAAACAAGTGCGACAGTTTGTAGTTGAATTCTACATGGTGGCAGGGCTATCAATTATATAGCCAATAGTTTTATCGTTTTGACGGAGCCCCATTTTTATGCAAACGAAAATTTCAGCTGCACATTTATCTACAAAGACGTACAAACAAGTGCGATAGTTTGTGATTGAATTGGACATGGTTGAAAGGCTATCATTTAGACAGCCCCCACTTTGTTTTCTTTCTGGCGGCGCCCCTAATTGTGTACAAGTGAAAAGTTCACCTGCACATTTCGGTACAAACGATGTACAAACGATTGAGACTATTTCCGATTGAGCCTTAAAAGTTCTGGAAGATGGGGGGGCTGTCTAAATTGACGTGAAAAGCAGTACTGCAAAAATACATGTAATTCATATTGAGCATGATAGAAGGCAATGTTCATTTCATATTTTCCAGGGCTAGAGAATTGAACAAACGATGGCTGAATATAGTTCTGTGAAAATTCTGGTAACTCAGATTGAGCACGCTCGGGAAATGCCCTAGAAAGAATTTCGAAGGTCTAGGCCCAAGAGCCACCTCTATAATCTTCACTGACTGCCATTTGAATAATGTGTTTTATGGTCTTATGTCCGTGTTCCCATTCTTTCTTTTCTCCCTCCAACTGGATACTTGACATTTATTCTATTCCAAATTTTTGTGCTGGTTTTCTGCTGAAACCTTGAGTTTTGTACTCTCATCGGTTTCGAGTTAGATAATTATTTAAGTTTAGGATTCCCTTTCTGCATCGAGGTTATATGAGATTTAGACTCAAAGATTATGATGAACTTCAAACACAGTAATCGTCAAATTTTGTAAGAGACTCCCACTGGGAATCGAACACGTGACTACGTGCACGAAAGGCGCGTGATCTAGCTACTAGAAGAACGAAAAGGGAGTCACCATTTTCGAGTCTCTTCATAATTAAGTTGTATTTACATCTTACAAGTTGTGTGTACTTGCAATATAAGAAACAAACATAAATTAAAATTATAAGAAAATCTTAACAAAATCTTTATAAACATTTAAGAATATGTTGAAAAGGCCAGAAATCTCTCACTCTCTCCCCATCCCATGTCGTGGTGCTTTATAAAAAGTATACTTTAAAAATAATAATAATAATAAAATAACTCTACAGTCGCACCTACAAATTTGGATGGCAAATAGTCTAGTTTTTCTTAATGCATAAGTTTACATAAATTAAATTCAAAAGTT
The DNA here is from genome assembly GCF_964235325.1 of Thermobia domestica. Classification (NCBI taxonomy): domain Eukaryota; kingdom Metazoa; phylum Arthropoda; class Insecta; order Zygentoma; family Lepismatidae; genus Thermobia; species Thermobia domestica. The sequence goes on along the minus strand of NC_137460.1, from coordinate 69,079,302 downwards.
GCATTCTAACTTCTTTTTAAATTGTATCAAAATTACAACTATTCGTCTTAGCACTAATGAGAACTATGGATTCGCATTTAATATCCGTCATTTTCGATTACTTTTAAAATGTCACTCTTCCCAATTCTTCAGGGATGAACTTGAACGGCATGGAAACCGTCATTATCCATATAAGCGACTGACCCGAAAACGATGGATTCAATACGAATATCGATCATTACAATTATTTTTAAAATGTCTGCTAGGGGTTCCTTACCCTCCATTGTGTTTCTTTCCAGATTGTAAGACAAATATGTATCTAGTGTAGTTGGAATTAAACCAAGTGTTACATAATAATGTAGGAACAATGTTTTAAAATTAATGGAGGTGACTCTTGAGCTGGAAGTGGCAGAAATCAATTACTTCCGGTTTAAGATTGATCACTGTCGAGCAAAAGAGGTTAGTAGAAAGCTAGGAGCTGTTTCTGAAAATCGAATAAGCGTCCTAAGAATGCATAGTATCTCAGTTCTTAACCTACAACTTAAACAGGAAGTAGTAGTGATTAAATATTTCCTGTTTTTAACGTTGATTGCTATGGAAGAAACACTGTAATAGATAACAAAACGCTGTTTTCCTTAATCGACTAACCACCGTTCTCACCTCCCTCCTTAACCCTATACTAAAGCCGGAAGTGGTAAATATCAACCCTTCCGATTTTAACGTTGATCACGTCAGAGCAGAAACTGTTACCCGGTTTTCTACAATCGACTAAGAGTACACTTCATCTTCATCCTACCCTCAACTAAAACTGGAACTGGTAGATATCAACCTCTATACGGAAGTAGATAGCAAGACGCAGTTTCTGGCAATCAATTAAGCATCCCAAGAATATAATTGTGTCACTAATCCAATCCTCCTGCTAACTCCGGAAGTGGTATAAATCCACTATCACTTCCTATTTCATTATTAATTAAGAAAATATTGTGTGAGCCTCCTTAGTATCTTCATCAGAGTTTATTCAATACAAGCCTTCGTCTCGCTAAAGGTTTTGCCCTCAGAACCGCAAATTTGTTCGGTCTAACGCTTTGCATCTCAAACCTGCAATCATGAGTGTTTGCTCGGCCTCGCACCTCACATACTTGCAAGTATACTGAAATTCTGTTCACATACCTGGGGGCTTTGCTCCCAGGCCATCGTGTTTGTTCGGCCTATGGTCTTGCACTTTATATATCTGGAAGCATAACAATTTCAGTTCAAATGCCACGTTTCATGTCTTCAACTTTACGGGATTTCGAGATATAAACATCTTAGTATAATAATAATTGTAATATTCACCTCTATTCTCTTCCAAACCCTCTTCTTCCTTTCTAGATCACAATCGAAAATGCTGAAATATGTATCTAATTATTGGGATTACAGAGTAAAATTTATAATAATATGGTACAGTTAGTACTTTGGTCCATCTCGTCCGTTACTCCGCACGAAACTTTTGAACGAAACTGAATTTGACTTCTGTTTTTTTTTTTTTTTTTTTTTGTAATTGATAGCTAGAGTAATTATCTCAAAACAGTTCGTTAGTAGAGGATCATAAACCAGGAGGTTGTGGATCGGAAACCAGGAGTGGTAGAAATCAACCATTTTTGCTTTTAACGTTGATCCTGTAAACCAAAAAGGGTAATAGAAACGGTTTCGGCGGTCGATTTAGCATCCCAAGAATACCTTTCAACTCCATCCTTAATACTCTATTGAAATAGAAAGTGGCAGAAATAAACTAGTTCCCGCTTTAACATTGAACGGGGAAAAACGGTAATATATAGCGAGATGCAGTTTTGGAAATCGACTAAAAGATTCCAAGAACACCTTTCATGTCTATCCATAACACTTTGATAAAACTAGAAGCGGTAGAAATCAAAAATTTTCGGTTTACGAGCATCGACTGAGCATCTTAAGATAACATTTTGTCTATCCATAACACTCTAATAAAATCAGAAATGAAAGGGTGTCTATTAAAGTTACAAAATGAAATTTCATGAACTTTTCTTTAAAAACCATTAAATTTATGAGAATTAGTAACATTCTCAAGAGCGAATTTGAGTGCGACATGGGCCAATTTTCATACAGGTGATAGAATCATGATTTACTTGTGATTTGGTAGCGTCTAAAACCATAGACGTTTTTGGTGTTAAATTTTGACGTTTTATAGAAAACATTTTCCAGTATGTTGTACAGTATATTTGTACAGATAAAATGAATCGTGACCAAAAAGCAAAATTTCGTGTCTTGTTTCTTACATTTCACGACCGTTTTCTGATTTCATGACTTTTTAAAATCAATTTCGTGACCGATAGACACCCTGGTAATCCAGTATGACTTTCAGTTTCAATTTAATATACATAGAACATGACCTATAAGAGACAGCGAGAACAGTTTTTTTTTAATGAGTTAGCGTTCTTAAAATAGGTACCATCTATTCTTTTACCCTGTAATCAAACGTAATTATTAGAAATCAACCACTTCCGGTTTCAACGTTTATCGTTGTACAGTGTTGCTCAAGAAGTCTTGACCACTCACCCTGCTATGAAAGATGATATTCTTGCAACCGCAAAAGGAAATTATAATGCTGTGTTTCTAAATAAACGTCTTAATCGAGCAAACAAAATTCACATTTATTTGATTTAATTCTAAATGTTGGTAAGACTACAGGCCTTTCGAAAGAGAGGTGATTGGCAAAGTTTTCTTGAAGAAGACTGTATATGATAAACGGCAACAGATATGCACGGTTTTTGTATTCGATTAAGCGTCCCTAGAATATATTCCATCTCCACTCTAATCACTAGTCTATAACACTAAGTGGTAGATATCTACTACAACTTCTGGTTTCAATTTTGATTGAAAAATATTGGGTGGTAATAATATTTTGAGTAATAATCCCTATTCTCACCTTTTCCTTTCCCTATATTACTAAGATATATAAGAAATGCTGAAACAAGTGTTAAATTATTTTAAATTGGAAATCCAAGTACCAAATTTTAAGTTCCCAGTCCTATACGTTTCGGAGATAAGGATATCTTATTAAAATAGCTCTCACCCAAATTTCTCATCTTTTCGTGAATTTTCAAAAATTTTTCTTAGTGGTACACCACTTCACAAATCCATTGTAGGTGTAAATTCAAAGTTTATTGGTAGTCCCTAGAGCAGTGGCTCCTAATCTAGGGGTGCGAGTCTCTGACAAAACTAAACTTGAAAATTACAAATATTACGAATGTTGTAACAAACATGAAATTGAATATCGTTTAAACACAAAATAACTATTGTGTAAGAACTGTGGTTTCATTAAGGGCAAAACTGGTAAAATATAATATTCCACTGAACTACAATGCTACGCAGGCGTCTTGCTGGAAATAAATATAAATTTGTGTGAATATGGCTATTATTATTATTTATTATTATATGCAAGCCCGTTCTTCGTACGTGTAAAATAGGTTTATGGGAAATATTTGAAAATTATATTTGATCACACTTTCCCCGTTACGTAACTTATTTGAGCAAAAGTGAAATAAAATCCCTAGCTCGAACATATTCAAAAAATGTATTTCACACGATGCAGTATTTATTATTTGCTAGAGAATCTAAATTCTCTTCTGGTTTTACGATTCTTTTTTACAAAGTGAGTTGATAAAATAGAATTGTCCCACGTGCTAAATATGTTTAAAAATTCAATTCAGACATTTCAAACACTTTGCTATGTCGGTCATTTTGTGAATATAAAACGGCAAGTTAAAAGTTTTGGAAATGGCCTGTAACCTCTTTTGAAATCAGAAGTTTGAAAACGCTGGTGCATGTTCACATGGTGACGTCGTTAAGTAAAATGTTTATATACATAGTTTCAACTCCTTGGCTTGGAAGATATTTAATTTTTGCCGTACATATTAACTCCTCCACCCTCTTAGAATACGAATTTTAATGAAACTGACATGGTTAAAAAATGGCTTCAGCCAAATGCTAACCATGTTCTAAAATTCTCAGCCATTTTTCATGAGATGAGATGGAAGTGGAATTTCCTAGAACGCTGGTTTGCGTGTCTACTTGTTTTTTATATTAAATTTCATCTTCATACATAGGAGATTTCTAAGATACTGTATTTTTGGCAAATATTTTAGACGTTGACCCCTCCCCTTAGGACACGCATTTCAGTGAAAATGATATGATGAAACCATGCTCTAGGGTATTTATAAATATGTTCAGTAATTCTCCTCGAACATTCTATGATGATCAGGCAGTGAACGCCGATTTGAATGTCGAGAAATAAGTAAATTAATTCCTCCCTCCTTCTGCTTAAAAGTAGAATTTCGAAAACTCTGAAATACGTATTCCATTCTTTTTAGTTCAGAGTTGGTATACCAAATTTCACATTTCGAATTTAAGCGAATTTCACATTTCATGACATTTTCTCAATAAATAGTAGTAAATTTTAATATTTTAGAAATCGTCTCTTTTCTCCATCTTTAAGAGGGGAATTTCCGAAAACATACGTTCAATTATTTTTAGTTAAGAAATCAAAGCCAAATGTCACACCTCAAACGTAAGCATATGCAGAAATTTTAATAGGTAAAGACTATCCTCCAAGCTAAACATGTATTGGTTTGTTTTTAATTTAGTTTTAATTTTGGAAATTTCACGTTTCCAATATAAAGAATTCTTACATTTATCATTTTCTAAAAGTAACTGAAATAAAATACTGTTGAGAAAATAATGTTTTACGAATTACTTCTTTCTTGTTTAGGTGCGGAATTTGTAGAAACTGTGAGAAACATGTTCAATTGTTTTTAATGGTTAGTTTATATGCCTAGTTTCATTTTCCTTACTTCAGGGATTAGCAAGATACACTATCCTATTTACGCTCTTAAGGATACATGTTTAAAAAAATCCTTCTTTATCTCTTCCTTTCGTCAAAAACAGTATTCTTGCTAATTATAGTATTATGGTTTGGTCAATAATGATTAACTCACTTATATTGTCTTATATACAGTATAGATTATTAATATTGTTGTTATTATTTTTGTTGCTATTGCTGATGATTTAAGAATACAATGTTGCAACTAAAATTGCAGAAACGGTCAAAGACATGCGCGAGTGATTTGGGGACATGCGCGAGTGAAGTATGCAGGGTTTAAGAATGTGGGCGCTTGTTAAAAATGTTGGAACAGTTGCCCTAGAGGATCTCAAAACTTTAATTTAGAAAACACAGCGTCTTGTATCATTTCCTACTTTATAATACTACAACGAATTATCTATAAGAACATTGTACTTCTGCTAAATTTCCTCGCTGAACAGTACTAAATGATCACCGAAGACTAACATGAAATGCAGGCTCCACACTACTAGATCCGCTTCTTCTTTAGTTAACTACACATTAAGTATAATACCGAAGTACCATTATAGATAAAGCGAGACAACTAAAAATGAACCTTTCCTTTAACAGTTAAAAGAATAACAGAAATGGACGCAATAATAACAATAATAATTCAATTTCTTAAAAATTGTATTCAAAAATAGATAGAGGAAATTGCAGTCTGGTAATAATTATAAGGAACCAGATTAAAATATATTAGCCACTTCTCAACCCAGTGAGGAAGAGAAAAGTTGAAAGTAAGAGATGAAAGGTAAGAAAGGAATAGTAAAATGAAGAATGCAGTTGGTCGATGATTTGAAAAATGGAATCAAATATCGGGAATGAAAAGGGAAAGCTGAAGATCGAGAAAGTTGAAAGAAGAATTTCCAGACCAGAACCTAAGAAAACACACAATCACACTCACATCTCCCATTAGTCTCAGTACCTGACAACAGGTAGAATACTTAATGACAATAATAATAATAATAATAATAATAATAATAATAATAATAGTAATAATAATAATAATGGACAACGATAGCTGCTGCGACAAGTTACTGCGCACGATACCTCTTGAAAGGAAGCAAAATTTATTATTATTACGATCATTATTATTATTATTATTATTATTATTATTATTATTATTTTTTTTTTTTCAAACTATGGGTAGAGTAATGATTTCGGGTTAGATAGTTAGTTGAAATTATCTATAAAAAGAAAGTTGTAGAAATCAACCATTTCCAAGTTTTAACGTTGACCACTATACAACAAGAACGGTTTTCGGCAATCGGTTAAGCATTCCAAGAGTACCTTTCATCTCCTTTCGTTACCAACCGAAAGTGGTACGAATAAACCATTTACAGTTTTACGTTGAACACTATAAAGTAAATTCGATAAATATGTATGAGCGGCTTTCTGTAATGGCAAATCCTTTAGATTGGATCTGGCAAGGGATTACCGAGAAATAAATTACCACACTCAAATCAAGCCTAAACCTTGGCAAAGCTCCGACAGGTAATTGAAAGATCTTAATTAGGTTGAGGGCTGCCCACCACCGAATTTTCTTCCGATTCGGCCAATAGTTATAAAGAATATGCTGCTAGCTAATTAAGTAGTTATCGAGAAATAAGGTATGAAATGCAACCCGTGTCCAACCATTTCTTGGCCGAGTTTGACCACAGAAATACTAGCAGTTATTCCTAAGGGAATGGGCTAGTAGCCCACGAAAGTTAGTAAACAACCGGCTTGTATTTAATTTAAAAATAAACTCTAGTAAAAACCGTAAAGAGGATGGCGTAATATGTTTTCAATTAATACGGATACCGGAATTTGTATCATATTTCTTTCACTTCTGGTATTAAAGGAGAGAGTACTGTCGAGATGAAATATGTTCTTGGAGTACTTAATGAATTACATAAAATCCCTTGTAGCTCTCCAATCTATAACACTCAATTTATAACCGGAAGTGATTGATGTCTGCCTCTTCTGCTTTTAGTATAAAGGTTAGAGTCAAGATAGAACATATTCTTGGGAAACTAGAAAACCGCTTCTCCTTATCTGTTATCTTTTCTAATCTATTGCGATCAACACTAAAACCGGAAGTAGTTGAGTTTTGCTACTTCCGGTTTGGAGTTTAGGAGAGATAATAACGTACCTGTTCCCACAATGTTAATTTGATTCCATAAAACTGCTTCACCCTATACCTTATAATTTATGTTCTATGTAAATTAAATTGAAACCGGAAGTTATAGGTGATTTCTACACTTCCCTTTTACTAGGGTGTTAAGCAGGAAGATGAAAGTTACTCCTGGAACGCTTTATCGATTGCCGAAAACTGCTTCTTACTATCTATTATCGTTTTCGCTCTATAGTGATCAACGTTAAAACCGGAAGTAGTTCATTTTTTACTATTTTCGGTTTTACTAGAGTGTTAGTGTGAAGATGAAGGTTGTCCTTGAAACGCTGTATAGATCCCTGGAAACTGCTTCTTACTATCTAATACCGTTTTTGCTGTATAGTAATCAGCGTTGAAACCGGAAATGGCTCAATTCTGTTACTTTCAGAATTTACGAGCTTGTTAAATGTGAAGAAGGTTATTCTTGAATAGTTTAATTGATTGCCGAAAACATCTCATTATCTATTATCGTATTGGCTCTATAGTAAAGAATGCTAAAACCGGAAATGGCTCATTTCTACCATTTCCAGTTCTATTAGAATGCTACGAAGAAGATGAGACATTCCGTTGAAACGTATAATCGATAGCCGAGAACCGCTTTTGGCTATCAATTACCGTTTTCATTTTATATTGATCAAACTTTAAAACCTGAAATAACTAATTTCTACCATTTTGTTTGTCGAATCACCTCTATTAATGAACTCTCTCGAGAAAATCACACTATCTACATATTGAAAAAAAATATGGAAAATTCGCATCCTTTCAAATGTTATCTTTCAAAGTAACGGACGTATGTATATACGTACGTAATAACATTTCGATATTACAAGTTCCACTACGTGATTCTAATAATAATAAAATCTTAAAGAGGATTATGTTATATATTCTGTAGTGGTGTGGGAATTAGAAGATCTTGTATATTTGTTTCACTTCCGATTTCAGTAGAGGGATTACTGCCGAGACGGAATATACTCTTGGAGCATTTAATGAATTACCTAAAAAAAAGCCTTCTCGCTATCCATTCTATAACGCTCAATGTTATAACTGAGAAAGATTAGAGTCGTGTAGACTTTGTGGTGGACAAACACCGTGCTCGTGGGTTTTCTCGTGCCCCTTTCCTCCCACTTTCTTCATTCCACCATTTCACTGATCTCTCATCATCACCGTCACCTTTGGCCTAACTGGCATAAACGTGGGACGTAAAACTTAAAGATTTCATTTTCATTTTCATTTCAAAGATTAGAGTCGAAATAGGACATATTCTTGGGACACTTAATTAATTTCAGAAAACCTCTTCTCGCTATTTAGTATCGTTTTAATATTTTGTAATCAACACTAAAATGGAAAGTAGTTGAGTTTTGCTACTTCCAACTAGATTACAAGTTTAAGAGAGAGGACGATATTTATTCCCACAACGCTATATTAATTCCTAAAACAGCTTCTTCCTATCCCACTAAGTTGTTTAATTTGAAACCAAAAGTCACAGTTAGGTTAATTTCTATCTCCTTCGGATGTTAAGAATGAGGCTGAAAGTTATTTTTGGTACCCTTTATCGATTGCCGAAAACTGCTTCTTACTATTTATTACCATTTCCGCTCTATAGTGATCAACGTTAAAATCGGAAATGACTCATTTCTACCACTTTCAGTTGGCGAATCACCTCCAATAAGGAACTCCCTCGAGAGGAATCGCTCTGCTTATTTATTGCAAAATGCAGAATTAAAAAATTCGTATTCGTCCAAAGTTATTGTGTGAAGTAACGGCCGCTGCTATGTAGTACTAATATCGATAAGTTCCACTACGTGATCCCAATTAATACTTCATATATCCCCGCTACACAAAGACACTAGCATATGCACACACGGAAGTATACCCGGTATTCTAGTGCCATTCAAATATGCCTGCTCTGCTGTATGACTTAAAGATGTTCATGGATGCAATACGATTATGAGGCAGACCGATCAGTCAGAGCGATAAGCACAAGCCTTGTTAACTTGCAGCCTATAACATGTCACTGTTTTTAATATTATGTGCTTTCTTGCATGGTAATTTCGTGAATATATAGAATCCATATGTGTTGCTATATTGCTGCATGCTGCACCTATGGGCACTACGATAAACCATAGTCCCGATAAACCACTATCCATCCGCAATTACGAGTCAAAACCTGATGGAAGATTTGCGCATTCCATGACGAGTAATATTTTGATCCATAGAAATCCTCGCGTCATACCTATATTCGTCTACCAGTCAATGTAGCTCTTTAGTGTCCCTCTGCTTGTAATCACGCCCACCTTCTCTACGTCAGAATATTATCGTGTTGTCAATCGCTATCTTTCTTGAGGTATATATTCTTCAAATTCGAATGCTCTTAGATGTTTCCTTTCTGGAAATGCATTTTTATAGCGTTCGGTGTATTAGTGATAAGTTATATATAATAAGAAGAAAATCGACAATAAATTATAGTCCGTCCTTTTCTTACGCCATTTAAAGAATATAGAATCATACTACCATGACTTCAAATATTGGCATAAATAGAGAAATTCAGTGTTTTCAAATTTTAGAGTTCTATAACTCGTTGCAATACTAAGAATAGAAAAGAAAGTGTTGTTCGAATTAAATACACACCTCTAATGTAGGATTTCGTCTCATTTTTTTGGATTTGGAATTAGTAATCAGTTTGTGCTGTTACCAGCGGACTCCGCGAATTACAATTTAAAACTCAAGAAAAAACAAGTAAAATTGACCTAATTTATTTTACTTAGAGGTACAATATCTCTGATTGAATATAATAAACAAGCAAGTATATAAATATAAAGAATTGACTGACTTCTACGAGAAACAGAAGCATTTCATTTGTCAATATAATCTTGTACACAAAACATTATCTTCTTATATAAAGTTTAGTTTCGCTTCAGAAAAACTAAATTACCAAAAACTACAAATGGTATAGTACATTTTAAACTAATTATATATGTAGTTTCATGGGAGCTTACTGTCACGTCTATAAGTTTTCTTCCATCCTCTCAACTATTCTCAATAGAGTCTAATTTCACAGTGCCTCTTAATATTTTTGGAGTTTAAATAAATTATAGATCGTAAATATAGCATTGCAAAATTTGATACATACTGTCATTTTTAGTTATGTCCTTTATGATTTGTCAGCTGCTAATGGTTATGAAACCAAACACTATTTGAAGCTTTCTTGCACCCACTGTAAAACATGAAGTATATTAATATTTATTTGGATATATTGTTATTGTAGACTGTTTCCATAATGCCCACCGACTTCGATTTTACAAAATTTGAAAAATAAATTTCACTTTTTATTTTGTGGTCAATTTGAAGGCATTTTGTTTTACTACCATTAAGAAACCCATATACATCACATTACGAATCAATCATTAAGGAACAATTTGATGTGTTACGCGCAGCCATGGTACCAATCTTTGAAAGTTTAATTTACAACTTTTTTCCTTTTTCTTTTTTAATTGATTTTGAGAGTAATGGTGCATTCAGTATCAAGGTACAACAAGATTTTTTTCTCTCTTTCTCTCTGTCTCTCTGTGTGTGTATTTCTAGTTTCCGGCGTAAGCGTGTGGATATTACCAGGTATACTTCCGTGTGTACATATGCTAGTGTGTGTGTGTAGCGGGGATATATAAAGTATTAATTGGGATCGCGTAGTGGAACTTATCGATATTAGTATGTACATAGCAGCGGATATTGTATGTGCTACTTCACACAATAACTTTGGACGAGAGCGAATTTTTTAATTCTGCTTTTTGCAATAAATAAGCAGAGCGATTCCTCTCGAGGGAGTTTCTTAATGGAGGTGATTCGCCAACTGAAAGTGGTAGAAATGGGTCATTTCCGATTTTAACGTTGATCACTATAGAGCGGAAATGGTAATAAATAGTAAGAAGCAGTTTTCGGCAATCGATAAAGGGTATCAAGGATAACTTTCAGCTTCATCCTTAACATCCTGGTAAAACCGAAAGAGATCGAAATTAACCTAACTGTGATTTTTGGCTTCAAATTAATCTACATAGTGGGATATGAAGAAGCTGTTTTAGGAATTAATATAGCGTTGTGGGAATAAATATCGTCTTCTCTCTTAAACTTCTATTCAAGTTGGAAGTAGCAAAACTCAACTACCTTCCATTTTAGTGTTGATTACAAGAGATTAAAACGATGCTAAATAGCGCGAAGAATTTTTCTGAAATCAATTAAGTGTCCCAAGAATATGTTCTATCTCGACTCTAATCTATCTCGGTTATAACATTCAGCGTTATAGAATGGATAGCGAGAAGGCTTTTTCAGGTAATTCATTAAGTTCCACAAGAATATATTCCATCTCGGCCGTAATCACTCTACTCAAATCGGAAGTGAAACAAATATACTGGAACTTCTAGCTCCCAAACCACTACACAATATATAACATAATCCTCTTTAAGATTTTATTATTATTAGGATCACATAATGGAACTTGTAATATCGTAATGTTAGTATGTACGTACATACATACGTCCGTTACTTCGAACGATAACATTTGAAAGGTTGCGAATTTTCCATATTTTTTTTCAGTATGTAGATAGTGTGATTTTCTCGAGAGAGTTCATTAATAGAGGTGATTCGACTGTAGAAATTAGGTATTTCAGGTTTTAACGTTGATCAATATAAAATAAAAACGGTAATGGATAGAGAAAAGCGGTTCTCGGCTATCGATTATACGTTTCAACGGAATGTCTCATCTTATTTGTAGCATTCTAGTAGAACTGGAAATGGTAGAAATGAGCCATTTCCGGTTTTAGCATTCTTTACTATAGAACCAAAACGATAATCGATAATGAGATGTTTTCGGCAATCAATTAATCTTTTCAAGGATAACCTTCTTCACATTTAACAAGCTCGTAAATTCTGAAAGTAACAGAATTGAGCCATTTCCTGTTTCGACGATGATTAATACAGCAAAAACGATAATAGATAGTAAGAAGCGGTTTCCAGGGATCTATACAGCGTTTCAAGGACAACCTTCATCTTCACACTAACACTCTAGTAAAACCGAAAGTAGTAAAAATTAAACCACTTCCGGTTTTAACGTTGATCACTATAGAGCGAAAACGATAATAGATAGTAAGAAGCAGTTTTCGGCAATCGATAAAGCGTTCCAGGAGTAACTTTCATCTTCCTGCTTAACACCCTAGTAAAAAGGAAGTGTAGAAATCACCTTTAACTTCCGATTTCAATTTAATTTACATAGAGCATAAACTATAAAGTATAGGGAGAAGCGGTATTATGGAATCAATTTAACATTGTGGGAACAGGTACGTTATTCCAAACCTGAAGTAGCAAAACGCAACTACTCCCGGTTTTAGTGTTGATCGCAATAGATTAGAAAAGATAACAGATAAGGAGAAGCGGTTTTCTAGTTTCCCAAGAATATGTTCTATCTTGACTCTAACCTTTATACTAAAAGCAGAAGAGGCAAACACCAATGACTTCCGGTTATAAATTGAGTGTTATAGATTGGAGAGCTACAAGGAATTTTATGTAATTCATTAAGTACTCCAAGTATATATTTCATCTCGACAGTACTCTCTCTATTAATACCAGAAGTGAAAGAAATATGATACAAATTCCGGTATCCGTATTAATTGAGAACATATTACGTCATCCTCTTTACGGTTTTTACTAGAAAAATGAAATGAAATCTTTCAGTTTTACGTCCCACGATTATGCCGGTTAGGCTAAAGGAGACGGTGATGATGAGAGATGAGTGAAATGGTGGAATGAAGTAGGTGGGAGGAAACGGGGGAACCCCGAGAAAAAACCACGAGCACGGTGTTTGTCCACCACAAAGTTCACTTGGCGGGGTCTGGGATGGAACCCGGGACCCCAAGCACCAGAGGTGAACGCTCCACCACTGAGCCACCGCGCCCCCCGGTTTTTACTAGAGTTTATGTTTAGATTAAATACAAGCCGGATGTTTACTAACTTTTGTGGACTACTAGCTCATTCTCTTAGGAATAAGTGCTAATATTTCTGTGGTCAATCTCGGCCAAGAACAGGTTGGACACGGGTTGCATTTCGTACCTTATTTCTCGATAACTACTTAATTTGCTAGCAGCATTTTCTTTACAACTATTAGCTGAATCGGAACAGAATTGGGTGGTGGGCAGCCCTCAACCTAATTAAGATGTCTACATTTGCTGGCCGAGCTTGGCCAAGTTATGGGCTTGATTTGAGTGTGCACTGAGAAAAATCCATTATCCGGACAGCGGTATATTGTACAAATACAAGGATTCGTTATGTTTACTAAGGAAATCTGTACGGAGCGTACTTTATCCATATACTACATAGGTACTGCCTTTTACCCGCTTAGATATTACATCATGTCGCTGCAGGATGTCTGACATCTAACAATCTTCCGTATTTTGCATACGTATACGTATGTTAAATACTTCAGCTATATGTTAAATACGTCCATCTGTGTGTGAGATCCAGGCCGCCTATAGACACCTCTTTCTTTCGCCATGGCTGACGTCATTGAACTACCGTCTTTAGCTTGCGAAACGAGGTTGTTTACAAACGGAAAAGAAGAGAGGAAGGAAACAGATGCTTGGGTAAGTACACTAGTTAACTATTACTTTAGTTAAATATTCCATTAATTATATATTCTTTTAGTGTAACTTGCTTTAATATAGTACTAAGTAAGTAATGTAGTTTATGAATACAATTCTTACTATTGTAAAACTCGTTAATGATTGAGGACAATGGAATGGGTGAATCTGAATTTTGAGAAATCTTTGAATATTAATGTTTTGAAACATTTTACATTTCAAGGTAGCAAAATGAATGTTATGTGTTTATTCATTCCGTTTTATATGTGACGATTTATTACTTGGAGCAGTTTTACTACAGGGCTGCTTAACATAATTGCTAATAAACCGTTTTCAGCGCGAAAATTCCCTTGTGTAGTGAAGATTTAGATTTCTGGGCTTTCGGCATCAATGGCCTTGTTAGCCCGTCGCATATGAGGGATGACTTCCCTCGGTGATCACACTATCCGGGGAAAGGAAGGGAAGAATGGATTGGGGGAAAATGGGGCCGCGGTGGCTCAGTGGTAGAGCGTTCACCTCTGGTGCTTGGGGTCCCGGGTTCGATCCCAGCTCCCGCCAAGTGAACTTTGTGGTGGACAAACACCGTGTGCGTGGGTTTTCTCGGGGTTCTCCCGTTTCCTCCCACTTTCTTCATTCCACCATTTCATACATTACTCATCATCACCGTCTCCTTTAGCCTAACCGGCATAACCGTGGGACGTAAAACTGAAAGATTTCATTTTCATTTTTGGATTTGGGAAGGAAGAAAACGGCCTGGGACCTATATGTTAGGTACCACTCCGGCATTTGCCTGCTGTGAATGAGGAAAAGCCAAGGAAACCTCATTCAGGATGGCTGGACTTAAAATCTTTTGATACTTTTTCGACCGAGTTCCCCCACCGGGATCGAACCCGGGACCGTTCGCACCGAAGGCGAGAGCGTTAGCGAATACGCTACGCGGGGCCACTAGTGTAGTTTAGAAAACTCATTTTTACTAGGATATTTGCAAGATTTTTTTTCTTTTAGTTTAACGCCCCATGATTGTACATCAATGTGAGAGAGAAGGTGACGATGAGATACATGATAATGGTGGAATCAAGAAAATGTAAGGAAACTGGAAAGTCTTAAGAATAACCACAACTACAGTGTTCACCAAAAGCCTATTTGTCGGGAGCAGGAATCGAACCAGGGACCTACCGCGTCAGAGGTAAGCGCTCTCAGAGCTTTCTTTTGTTTAAAGAACTTGTTTACAATGAAATATATATATATATATATATATATATATATATATATATATATATATATATATATATATATAACGAAGATATTGACATATTTTACAGCCTCACTGAAATTTAAAAAAAAAAGTAGTCAGGGAGAGCTTACTTGTCAGGTTTTTATTTTTTAATTTAATTTATTTTTATTTATTTATTTTTGCTTTGTTATGTTCCCTAGTTAATTAATGTTTGGGTTACTGAAAATTAAAACCTTTTTAGTATTATTGTTATGTCATCACTTTGGAACCAAAACGTTAGATTTTTTTCTTGTGTTTTCATATAGGAAGTTGGTGAGTTTGTGCCTTAGCACTGGTTTGGTTTCTAGAACGTAATTGAAGGTCATGTTGAGTTGAGTCTTGGTGGGTTTGAGTTCGTGAAGTGTCAGGCACTGCTTGTGCCCCTGTCTTCTGTTTGTGATGTTTCCTGGCTTTGGGCTGTGACGTATTTATGTTGAGGAGTACCAACGCAGGCCGCGTGATATACAGGTAGCTACAACACAGCTTCAACAGTTAACGAGTGCCAGGTCTTTGAATTTCAGCTTTCGTTACGGCGTGACTAATGCAGTATAGTGCTAGATTGAAATTCTATGGGTGGTAAAAACGGTATGGTAAGAAATACAACGTAATTGTTATTAGTTTAATTAGTGTTTCTTCATAGTATTGTTTCACTATTTCTAGAAGGAATTAAGTATTAACGAAGTAATGAATAAGCAAAAGCACACATTGATTGACGTTTACTATTTCTCATACTCCATTGAGAATGTTTTGATTCTCAGTTGCGCAAACATCCAGTGTGCGTTTATTTTCTTTCTTTTTGGGGGGGTTTACACTGCCTCACAGATGAGCTCCCTCGTGGCTAAGTGGTTAATGAACACGCCTTTGGCGTGGGACACCCGGGTTCGATTCCCGGCCGGGGGCCGCTTTGGCTCAGTGATAGAGCGTTCACCTCTGGTGCTTGGGGTCCCGGATTCGATCCTAGCCCCGCCAAGTGAACCTTGTGGTGGACAAACACCGTGTGCGTGGGTTTTCTCGGGGTTCTCCCATTTCCTCCCACTTACTTCATTCCACCATTTAATTCATTGCTCATCATCAGCGTCTCCCTTAGCTTAACCGGCATAACTGTGGGACGTAAAACTCAAAGGTTTCATTTCATTTTTTCTTAATCTCTTGCACCGACCGACCGATCTCGATCAAATTTCCAACGTAGATACGGTTCTGGCCTGGGAGTGTTTTTAGCTATTTACTTTGACAGAACTTAGGGGAGGGGGAGGAGGGGGACAGAAAAAATAAATGACTTAATTTACTTTGAAGTGTAAAAGTGCGAGCGTTTTCTTCTCTCTCTCTCTCTCTCTCTCTCTCTCTCTCTCTCTCTGTCTCTCTCTCTCTCTCTCTTCACTCCTCCAGTCTCCTCTCACTTTTAGGGCCGCGGTGGCTCAGTGGTAGAGCGTTCACCTCTGGTGCTTGGGGTCACGGATTCGATCCTAGCCCCGCCAAGTGAACCTTGTGGTGGACAAACACCGTGTGCGTGGGTTTTCTCGGGGTTCTCCCATTTCCTCCCACTTACTTCATTCCACCATTTCATTCATTTCTCATAATGACCGTCTCCTTTAGCCTAACCGGCATAACCGTGGGACGTAAAACTCAAAGATTTCATTTCATTTTTTCCTCTCACTTTGATTTCATGATTTCGCACTCTGATGAAAAGTATTAAATACCGCCAGGAAAAGTACTAATATATAACCTCTCTTTTAGGCGCCCCTCCAACCACGCGCCCGGGACACGTGCTTTGCTTGCTCGCCCATAGCTGCGGCTCTGTGAGCTACATAAGTAACATACAATGCTTACGTAATACTTTGGGTCATAAGTACTATTAAGAAAGGAAGAATTGCATTTTTTTAACTTTGGGAAAGGAGCTACTATGGGATTAAAGATAAGGTAGGAAAGGCAACACATTCCAGTCTATGCTTTCACCCAGCAGACATATTGTTTGGAACCAAAAAAATGTGACTTTTGGAATCTTGTACTTAGGTTCACAGCGGAAGCGACGAAATAACTTGAATCATCCATTGTAGCTCTCCCCGCAACCAGTTTCTAAAATGTTGGCAATAAGTTTGCGAAACGATTGGTGACGACTCCAATTTTGGGTGAAAAGTCGCTATAAGAAATAATCGAGAAATTCATTGTCTATAAGCATTGTAAAAGTTGTAGATGTAAACTAAACAATATGTTCTACTCACTGGCGCAAATCCCGGGGGTGGGATGACGGATACATGTCCCCTCCAATCTTGGAACTGAGGGGGACTTCTCCCAAATAATCCGATTTGAAATGTGTTTTTTGGGAGAAATTTGATGATTTTTGTCCGATTGCTACAAAGGAACGTGAGATGTCCCCCAGAATAAGCCTCAAATCTGCAGCCTCCTAACGCTAAAGACAACTCTGATCCTCCACAACATTGTTTTTCAACTTCATAAGTATTTTGGACATCGCCAAAAAAAGTATGGTAACGGTCTTACCCCCCCCCCCCCTCCCCCCCAATGTTGAAGACAGATTTGCGCCGCTGGTTCTATTCACATCTTTGTAAACAGGGCGCAGCCAATCCTTTAATTCAGGGATCATTTCAGGTTGTTTCGGGTACTTTTGTTCATGTTGTGGTCAAAATAGTTCCGAAATAATTAACATTACAGTACTTACGTTAAGCAATTTTTTGTAAAAGAAAAAGTGCAGAATAATTAAAAGACCCCAGAGGACAAATATAACAAACACCTTCTTCGCCTTTTTTCACGCATCTATAGCTAATCTTTTTGCTATCGGTAATGATGTATTACGTGTGTGTCTCAACGGAAACTCTGCGAACTAAAGGACATCAAGTTTGTAGTTATTCTTCGTTAGAGGGCAAGGGTAACATAACAATGCAGGATTGTGGAGTAGTGAGTACGCTGTATTTCCAAACTCTTCATCACTTGCGCTGATTAAAACAAACAAACAGAAAAAAAGAACGTAAAAACTGTTTTGAACTAATAATGCTTCTCTACAGATGAACATTTTGTTTGCAGCAAAAAGTCGCTAAATGTGTAAGTAGGTAAATCGTTATTTAAAAATCACCCAAAAAAGTCTCCAATCGGAATTTTTTTTTGTCGTTATCGTAGGGCGACCATACGTCCCGTTTTGACCGGGACAGTCCCGTTTTAGGGGCGTGTCGCGACCGTCCCGTCAGTAGATGGAAAAAAGTAGTATTCGTCCCGT
The DNA here is from genome assembly GCF_964235325.1 of Thermobia domestica. Lineage (NCBI taxonomy): Eukaryota > Metazoa > Arthropoda > Insecta > Zygentoma > Lepismatidae > Thermobia > Thermobia domestica. The sequence goes on along the minus strand of NC_137460.1, from coordinate 69,061,134 downwards.
TTTATGTAAATGAAAGCAGTAAATAACAAACCCAGTACCTTTACTCCTTTTAAAAGTATTAATAATAACAAAGCGGCAAAAATTGAACTGAAAATCCCTATATTAAACATACTCTATAGTTCGCAGTACTGCTCGAAAGGCAGCAGAGGTTTTAGCAGTTGGTTGTGTGTTAAACAAACTTCAACGTGTCTTTCCTTTTTCATAAGTACCCGCTCTGTAAGGAAGAGAGAGAGGGGGAACTCTGATATCAAGGCACTGATAAGAACAAAGGTAGATCTAAAAGTCTAGTGTTGCAAGAACCTGTCCCGTTTTTAACTGAAAATTTTATGGTCACCCTGCGCTATCGTTGAGGTCGAATTCCCCTTATTTAGCGACTTTACCCAAAATTGGCAACATTGACCCCCACCGAACAACACCCCGTCATCTTGAGCCTAGCCAGCATAATAGTGGGACATAAAACTTAAAGATTTCATTTCGAACAACACTCCCAGAAACCTACTGTTATACTATTCTCAAACCACCCTTTCGTACAGTTCTCCCTATTCGAAAAAAAAAATTGTAAATAGCAGTGTTCATACATAAATATGGAACTCAATTTCCCTGAATTTTGCAGGTTTTCCAGGTATTAATTTTGCAATTTCCAGGTCTAGTGGAAGAAACTAATAGTACGAGAACACATAAATTTTAAGAATACTATATTTCTATATTTGAGAATGGCCACCCTTCTCCCCAATGAACGATTGCAATTAAATATTGAGTCACAAGAAAATAAATAATTAAAATAAATAAAATTTAAGTTGAAAAATATTAAGTTGAGAAGCCTACTAAGGGAATTATATAATACTTTTGTTCCATACTTGAATACATTCAAAATATACAAAAAAATATTGGCTTGGGGAAGAAAAAAGGGCCCGCGAGATTTTAACTGATTCTTGTAGTACTCGACGACAGAAATAGATTACTGAAAGAATTTTCAAAATCGGCACAGGCAAACATGAAGAAAATCGCATTTTCAGGTACCGGTTCAAAATGAGAAGAAAAAAGGACCGCGAGATTTTAACTGATTCTTGTAGTACTCGACGAGAGAAATCGATTAGTGAAGGAATGTTCAAAATCGGCGCAGGCAAGCATGAAAAAAAATCCCACTTTCATGTACCGGTTCAAAATGGGGAAGAAAAAAGGGCCCGCGAGATTTTAACTGATTCTTGTAGTACTCGACGACAGAAATAGATTACTGAAAGAATTTTCAAAATCGGCACAGGCAAACATGAAGAAAATCGCATTTTCAGGTACCGGTTCAAAATGAGAAGAAAAAAGGACCGCGAGATTTTAACTGATTCTTGTAGTACTCGACGAGAGAAATCGATTAGTGAAGGAATGTTCAAAATCGGCGCAGGCAAGCATGAAAAAAAATCCCACTTTCATGTACCGGTTCAAAATGGGGAAGAAAAAAGGGCCCGCGAGATTTTAACTGATTCTTGTAGTACTCGACGACAGAAATAGATTACTGAAAGAATTTTCAAAATCGGCACAGGCAAACATGAAGAAAATCGCATTTTCAGGTACCGGTTCAAAATGGGAAGAAAAAAGGGCCCGCGAGATTTTAACTGATTCTTGTAGTACTCGTCGAGAGAAATCGACTAGTGAAGGAATTTTCAAAATCGGCGCAGGCAAGCATGAAGAAAATTGCATTTTCATGTACCGGTTCAAAATGGGAAGAAAAAAGGACCGCGAGATTTTAACTGATTCTTGTAGTACTCGACGAGAGAAATCGATTAGTGAAGGAATGTTCAAAATCGGCGCAGGCAAGCATGAAGAAAATCGCATTTTCATGTACCGGTTCAAAATGGGGAAGAAAAAAGGGCCCGCGAGATTTTAACTGATTCTTGTAGTACTCGAAGACAGAAATAGATTACTGAAAGAATTTTCAAAATCGGCACAGGCAAACATGAAGAAAATCGCATTTTCAGGTACCGGTTCAAAATGGGAAGAAAAAAGGACCGCGAGATTTTAACTGATTCTTGTAGTACTCGTCGAGAGAAATCGACTAGTGAAGGAATTTTCAAAATCGGCGCAGGCAAGCATGAAAAAAAATCGCACTTTCATGTACCGGTTCAAAATGGGGAAGAATAAAGGGCCCGCGAGATTTTAACTGGTTCTTGTAGTACTCAACGGGAGAAATCGATTAGTGAAGGAATTTTCAAAATCGGCGCAGGCAAACATGGAGTAAATGGCATTTTCATGTACCGGTTCAAAATGGGGAAGGAACAAGGTCCCGCGAGTTTGAACCGCTACGATGTATATTCACGAATGTGCCCGTCTTCTCAAATTTAGTTAATTACTGTGACACTGAAACATGTGACACAGAGTCACATTGTGGATGACTCTGCAATCGGCAACCACTGCACATATACTCCTCCCGCCCCACAGTTTGATTATTTCGATCCATTCCTCACGTGCTAACGGCATGGTTCAACATCTGCAAGAAAGAGGTAAATGTGACGTTCAATTGGCAATAGCTTTTCACCAAATTAAGCTGCATGAAATCTGATTGCATATTTGACATACTGAGAAAATTCTAGCCCGTGGCCATATGTATCACATATCCCACCAGTTCATAAAAATTTTGAACACAAAATTACGGTCGTCCGTGTGACGTACTCCCAAAAGGCCTAATGTGTATCACCCACCTCACATTCAATGAAACCACATCCGTGTAGAATTAAGAAAGGAACCTCTTATGATGTATACAGGATGTCTCAAACGTTCCCTGACATAGGGTAACTCTGTTATTATCAGAGTTACGACAAAATGTAAGAGGAAAAACATCTCGAAATATGACGTTTTCAATCTAAAGTGAACACTTTTTTAAAAAATCGGACAAGATGAATGTGCTGTATACTCTTTATGCACCCAATTTTAAATGAAAATGCAACGTTGTCATTTACCTGGACCCACGACATAAGTGAATGAAGTTACTGTTTGAAACGGGGGCTGGCCATCGACATGTTAGCGTAAAAGACAGTAACTTCACTCACTTCTGTTGTGGGTCCAGGTAAATGGCAACGTTGCATTTTCATTTCACATTGGGCGCATAGAGAGTGTACAGCGCAAACGGGTCATCCGATTTTAAAAATTCCTTCACTTTAGATTGAAAACATCATAATTGGATATGCTTTTCCCTCCTACATTCTGTTGTAACTCTGATAATAACAGAGTTACCCTATGTCAGGGGACTTTTGAGACACCCTGTATACCTTATTTAATGTATGTTTGATGTCACTATAACTGTAGTATAATTTAGTTTGTTTAAATTTACAATTTAATACAAGTAGATTCGGATTTACATGCGTAGGATTTTGTATGCATCTAACTAATGAATTCTTTTATTTTTATGCTTAACTTAGTGACTTGGCTTTGGACTGCAACTGATTATTGTAACCCATTATTGCTTGAGAAGAAACAAGATATCCGAATCTTCATTTGGAGAAATCAAAGGTCTATTGGAAAGCTGGGGATTACAATCATTAATTTCTACATTTCAAGGTGCGTAGTAAATTATATATTGTGTTTATTGTTAAATTACTATTATTGGGTTTAGAATCAATGAAGCACTTCATGATATTTTATGGGGATCAAGATGGGTGCCGGATAGATAAGTATTTGAGCGTCAGGCTCTTATTTCTTTTCAATTTAATATTTAATCAATGATTATTTTTCTCCCTCATTATTCCACCAAATCGTATTCCAAGATCATATATCCATTTTTGTTCGATATATCCATATTTTTTATCTCTTTCATATTTCTATATTTTCGATTTTTGATATTGTTTATATTTCGATATTGCTGTATTTTTCGATATTTCGAACAAGTTTCGATAGTTTGTCGACATCGATTATCTATATCTAAATTCGGATATCCCAAAGCCCTATCGAGCACCCTCCGAAATGAAGTTTTTGGCTATGGACGTGATTAGGGATGCGCACGAGACAAGACGAGACAATTTTTGTTACGAAATTCGAGACAAGATAGAGCTTTTCCAATAGAAACGGATCCAGTTTTCGAGACGAGACAACTTTCGCGGCACCTTTTCGAGAGGAGACAACCTCAAATCTTTTCTCTTGCGCATCCCTAGACTTGATCATGAGTTATCAAAAAAAAAAAAATGTTAATGAGAAATAACATGTAAATACAATATAGGTAGCTAAAACATTTTTGTTTTCATTCTTCAGTAATGCATTGTTATTAATCTCAGGGGGGGCGGTGGCTCAGTGGTAGAGCGTTCACCTCCGGTGCTTGGGGTCCCTGGTTCGATCCCAACTCGCGCCGTGTGGACTTTGTGGTGGACAAACACCTTGCTCGTGGGTTTTCTCGGGGTTCTCCCGTTTCCTCCCACTTTGTTCATTCCACCATTTCACTCATTTCTCATTATCACCGTCTCCTTATCCTAACCGGCATAACCGTGGGACGTTAAACTTAAAGATTTCATTTTTTATTAATCTCAGCATTTTATAGTGTATTCTTAAGCTTAAGGTGATGTATAATTAAATTTTGAATTCAGTTAACTTATTTTGTTTCTCAGATTGTTTTTAAAATGTATGTACAAACGTTTATGTTCATTCTCGAGAGTTTAAAGTGACGTATAGTTATTAAACATAGTATTTAATATTGTACTCTTAACGTGGAAGTGATATACAGTTAACTTTTGAATTCAGTTAACATTTTTCTTTCTGAAATTGCTTTAAAAAGTATGTAAAAACGTTTTTATTTTCTTTCTTGAGTGCTAAAAGTGATGCAAAGTTATTAAGCTTACTACTTTATATTGTATTCTCAACCCTAAACTGATACACAGTGCGTTTTTGAATAAATTGTCAAGTTATTTGAGTGATGAACACTGGTAGAAAATCCTGACTACTACTGGAACATTTTGATTTTAAGGTGACGACTACTGGTGCAAGGATTTTAAAATATTGTTTTTCCTTCAAGGGCTACTCCTTTTTGAATTCTGACCACATGGTCACTATAGGAAGGATCAGTGAGTCTTTCCAACTATGGTACAGCTCCGACAGATTCACGATGTTCAGAGAAGAGACAAAATAGTATGTTTTCAAACTTAAAGTGAGAACCACTGGCGTTTTTACCTTGCTATGCAAAAGTAAGTGAGTACTCCAATGGGGTTCCAATGCGGTACCTAATTTCTGCATTTTAGATATATGGAAATACATGTCTCTAAAATGTAAAGAACTGATTTTTTTAGGGGGGGGGAATAAACTATAGGTATGTGGGGCTTGCATACTTGACGCTACAATTCGGAAATTGAATTAAAATATGACTAACGGCTATCAAGATGTTGTCAAATAAAGGGAGGACCAACACAGTTAAGGGGTTTTCGTGTTAGATGCTAAAATTTCCGAAATCGGTCATGGAAAGTTAATAAACACCAGTAGCAATTTCATCTTAAAGTAATTAGATATCTTCATGGGGTGTTAGAACATCATGGAGTCTACCAAAAGTAAATTTTAAAAGCTTTTGAAAATATAATCTGACATTTGTAAACAGTATTTGAAATATGTATTTACCCAAAACTTCCAGCTAGTACATCTAACATCTGGAGAAACACTGTGAAATAAAAGCTTGAAATTTCGGAAACAATTATTGGTCGCAACAAAATTAAATAAGATGGTACTTCTATGGGTTAAATCAGTACCTCAGTACAATTTCGATCGAAAGATTAGTTCAGTCCTAGGTTTTCTTCAGGCAATTCCAAGGGTTCATCGAGCTGTGCAAAAGAATGAAAATTCGCTGTCAATATCTAAGATAGTAAATAAGATATAAGGAATTATATATTTTATGACGTGAAAATAGAGATCTTTATGGATTTGTACTTTTGGGTCTTTCCTATAAGAAAAAAATTCAGAAAACTACTGTATATACCTTAATAGACAATTCAGTGGGCGGGGACACAGTAGCTTAGTGGTAGGGTATTTAACTAATCTTTTTTTTTTTTTTTTTTTTTTTGCAGAAACTATTGGAGTATTCACTTAACCCATAGAAATACGATCATACTTAACTCCCTATTTAATTTTAAAATTAAATAAAAGGAAATATTTCAGTGTAGCGACCCACGATTATGCATTTTAGTCTCAGGGAGATTATGATTAAAGCAAGTGAATGTTGTTGACAGAATTGATGGAATGCAAAGGTGGGAGGAGAGTACCCCGAGAAAACCCACGAATACGAAGTCCACTACAAACTGACTTGGCCGTGGATCGAACCAAGAACCCAATACACCAGAGGTAAGCACTCTACCACTAAGCCACTGTGCCCCCGCCCATTTAATTGTCTATTAAGGTATATACGGTTGTTTTCTGAAATTTCTTCTTCTTACAGCAAATACTCAAAAGTACAAATCCATGTGGGTCTCTATTTTTACGACGTCATAAAATACATAATTCCTTATATCTCGCTTGCTATATTAGATATTGACAAAAAATGTTCACTTTATTTCAGAGCCCGATGAACGCTTGGAATTGTCCAAAGAAAATTTAGAGCTGAATTAATCTTTCGATCGAAATTGTACTGACGAGTCTGAGGTTCTCACTTAACCCATATAAGTACCATCTTATTTAACTTTTGTTAGGATCAATAATTGTTTTCTGAAATTTCAAGATCTAATACGCTTTTATTGTATGGTGTCTCTCTAGCTGCTAGATGTACTAGCTGGAACTTTTAGGTAAATACATATTTCTAATACTCTTTACAAATGTCAAAATATATTTTACAAAACTTTTAAAATTTAATCTTGGTAGACCCCATGATGTTCTTAAACTCCATGGAAATACCTAATTATTTTAAGATGAAATTGCTACTGATGCTTATTAACTTTACATGACCGGTTTCGGAAATTTTACCACCTAACACGAAAACCCCATAACTATATGGATCCTTCCTTTATTTGACAATATCTTGATAGTCATATTTTAATTAATTTTCTAAATTGTACTGTCTAATATGCAAGCTCCACGTACCTATGGTGTCGCTTTTTATTTCACCATATTTCGGTAACTGTTAGGCGTACCGACTTGCGGTTTCGGTAAACACACACCTCTAACGTTCTTTAAAACGTTATTAAGACATATTTTAGAATATTTAGAAATGAGAGTTCTGGGAATATCATGGTACCCGAAAACCCCCATCAGGGCGTGTGTGTAGTGTATTTAATTGAAACTACTTTTGAGGTTGTTGTAAGCCCTCGTAATTACGTTTCCGAAACTGCACCATCTAGTACGCAAACTCCACAGTTCTGTAGTGTCGCTCTTTATTTTCCCATATCTCGATATCCATAAGGCTTACCGAGTTGAGGTTTTCGGTAAACAGATGTCAGTTCCTTACATTTTAGAGACATATATTTTCATATATCTAAAAAATACAGACATTAGGTACCCCATGGTAGCCCGAACACCATTGAGGTACCCACTTACTTTTGAATGGTAATACATTTTGAGTTGTTGTTCAGCATCAATAAACACTTCATAGTTTTTCTACGTGCAACCCAAAAGTCCATACCTGACCGAACAGATTTTGTCCATTTAATCTCAAAAATGTTAAGATACTTTGTATTGTTAAGTACAACCAAATTAAGCACACTGAATATAACATTTTAAATATTTTCTGATTTTTGTTGCAGGTATTTCGTGCATCAAACCAGGATTCTGCTTGAAAGACAGTCAAAAGAAGCAGTGTAGGTTGTGGCTAAAAGTACGCCCTTTCTGAAGACAGACTCAGTTGTACTTACATTATTTTGTACGAATATATAACCCTAATAAAGATACTGTACTACAAATTATTTCTTTCTTCCATAAATTATAATAAAATATTATCTCTGTTTAAAGAAAATGATTGTTAATGTTAAGTCATTTTAATTCTTTTTCTCTGTAATAAGAACATTATCCTTAGCAATATTTTTTATCTTTGTGCTATTGCGATTGGATGAAGTAAAATTCTATACGATGCACTATTATTTCAGACATGCATTAATAACTAATGTATTGTTCTGTATGTAAGACAATGTGTATACTGAACATGTCTAGCGAAGGTGTTGTTTTAATACAGAATCTATAACTCAGCTTTTCAGTAGTCAACTTTATTGGGAATCCGAAGAACGAAGTTAAAAAAAAAAAAAAAAAAATGTTGGACTTACCAGCGTGTGTGTGTTCGAATTCTGGACTAATCCAAATTATCCAGAGAAATCATTATATATTTCTTTGTTGCTATTTCAGATGTATCCTTTATCCAAGTCGTATGAAACGGAGACTTCATACATCGCTATACTTTGTATGAACTATGTTCCGTATTTACTTAATCACTTTGTAACTTTCTCTAGTGTTGACAAGGCCGCAGGTGTCAATCGAATAGTTTAGTGTTTCACTCATGTCACCTTGTGACTAAGGTACGTCCTGTCGGTATATATATGGTACTGGGTTCAATTAGCGATAAAATACATTTTTAGCGTTAAACAAATGCAAAAATCTACACGAAATGAGATACCGTGATCTCTGACTTACGGATAACACCAAGCAACTAATGGTACTGAGTGTGATTGAGTTTACTAATTACTATTTGGCTAAAATCAGTGTTCCTTTATCTATAGTTCTTTTCGTGCTTTGAATTGCAAAGTTTGAAATAACCGTTTTAAATTATTGTGTATATATATCTTCCGAGTAATTCTGAGAATCATTGCTCTTTCTTTAAGCAATGTATGAGACTGTTAAATTGCTCTTTCCTTAAAATGTTGCACTAAGAAGGATGCATCCAGGAAAGTCCAAATTTGCAGAATGTCTATAGCAGGGAAGAATAAATATGTTTAGTCGATGGCTGCACAACGCCTCCGCTGTCACCACGTTGTCACACAGCGAATACAGCGAACGTTTAAGAGTATTCTGCACTTACTATTAGGTATCGGCCTGGGAACTTTGGCGCATCTACCCAGTCTCCTTCTTGGTGTTTCATTTTTAATGGCGAGTACTGAGTAGGAATAATATTGTAAGCGAATGCGTTTCCGGCTGACACCACACTTTTAATTATTGCGACATTTAAAAAAAAAATACCTGTTAATTAAAATGTACAGAGAAGTTATTTCTGGAAAATTCTATTCAGGCCTCTTGTGGTAACAACTGCACTTTAGTAGAAGATACTATTAAGGAAAAGAATGAGGTAAAATAATCTTTATATCGTACAAGCAATGGATGATAACAGCTTAATAAATGATTGTACGTAAATCTTGTTTGAGTTTGAATATAGGATTGTATAAGGCTGTGCATTTTGCATTATTATTGAGGTGCTGCAATTAACTAACTGCAAACCATATGATAAATTCTTACAGTAATATATCACATATTGATTTACTCTGTATGGAAACGAAAATAGTTTAATATATGGTTAACCTCCTTTGTGCCAGGGGCGGATCCAGAGGGGGGCGATCGCCCCCCCACAAGAGGAAACTTTCTTATTTTATATATAAATAAACCCATCCATAACAAGTTTGGAGCTCTTAAAAGTAGCAGTATTACCGCCGACCGCCCCCTCCCCAGAAGTCCGTCCTGGATCCGCCCCTGCTTTGTGCCCATAATTTTAAAATTAACGCTTGTGTCACTTTTCAACACTTGACTTTGCAGTAGCTTTCCAACGAATTAGCAGGAAGCCCAAACTTATAGGACACCCTGCAGGTAAATACATTTCTTTGGACAGTTTCACTGCTCCAAACTAAGATTTGAAAAGTGTAGTATTGTTAATTTTATTATTATTGGCACAAAGGAGATCAACCATATTTTAAGCTATTTTTGTTTTCATACAGAGTAAATATTTGACAACATTACAGTAAGAATGTATCATGCACTTTGCAGTATGTTGCAGCACTTTAATAATGGTGCACTATACGTACACTCTAGATCCTGCATATGTCCGATCCATACATTACAAGAAGGCAATACGTATTCGATACAGGTAAAATCTGTATATTTCATATGGACAACCTATTAGCTATATACATCCAATCTATACATTACATATGGCCAACCTGTACGCGACATACGTATAATCTATATGCTGCATGCAGACAGTCTGTAAGCTACATATATGCACTCTGTATGGTGCATACGGATATTCTGTATGCTGTATCTGGACAAGCTGTGTGCGACATAAGGAAAATCTGTATAATACATACGTACAATACGTATACTGTATCTAGTCGTACGTATGGGGCACAAGTACAATATAGATGCTGTCTCGGGGTTGAACGCAAGAAACATACGTACAGAACGTATATTGCATACTTCTTGAAATCATGCTCCGTCCTGATAGTCAGTGTATGTCGTCATTATTAACCCACATGCTACATACGACCCTGACGTCACAAAGCTAGATATTACCTCCGTATATACTTGTTACTGCAGATAACGTCACACGAATGACGTCATTGCACTTGTGCAGACAGTACGTATAATACATACTTTTTCAGCTATACGTTTGCTGCAGGATGTTATATACGGTTGTACGTTAAGTCCAGAAACTACAGGAATTACGAATGTAACCTACGTTTTTAAGTATGCCACCTACATTTTTTTTTTCTCAGTGTGGTAATTTATTTCTCGGTAATCCCTTGCCAGATCCAATCTAAAGAATTTCCTATTACAGAAAGCCGCTCGTCCCTATTTATCGAATTTGCTTTATAGTGTTCAACGTAAAACCGGAAATGGTTTATTACTATCACTTTCGGCTGGTAACGAAAGGTGATGAAAATTATTCTTGGAATGCTTGGCGAAATCCGTTTTTGTTTTATAGTGGTCAACGTTAAAAGTTGGAAATGGTTGATTTCTACAACTTTCGGTTTATGGATGACTTCAATTATCTATCTCCTCCGAAATCATTATTCTACCCATAGTTTGGAAAAAAAATAAATAAATATAAAATAGCTTTCTTTTAAGAGGTATCGTGCGCAAGTAACTTAGTCGCACCAGCTATCGTGATCAATTATTTTTATTATTATTATTATTATTATTATTATTATTATTATTATTATTATTATTATTATTATTATTATTATTATTATTATTATTATTAAGTATTCTTCCTTTTGGCAGGTACTGGGACTAATGGGAGATGTGAGTGTGATTGTGTATTTTCTTAGGTTCTTGTCTGGAAATTCTTCTTTCACCTTTCTCGATCTTCAGCTTCCCCTTTTAATTCCAAATATTTGATTCCATTTTTCAAATCATCGACCAACTGCATTCTTCTTTATACTATTCCTTTCTTACCTTTCATCTCTTACTTTGAACTTTTCTCTTCCTCACTGGGTTGAGAAGTGGCTAATATATTTTAATCTGGTTCCTTATAATTATTACCAGACTGCAATTTCCTCTATCTATTTTTGAATACAATTTTTAAGAAATTGAATTATTATTATTATTATTATGGAGTCCATGTCCTGTTATTCTTTTAACTGTTAGAGGAAAGGTTCATTTTTAGTTGTCTCGCTTTATCTGTAATGGTACTTCGGTATTATACTTAATATGTAGTTAACTAAAGAAGAAGCGGATCTAGTAGTGTGGAGCCTGCATTTCATGTTATTCTTCGGTGATCATTTAGTACTGTTCAGCGAGGTAATTTAGCAGAAGTACAATGTACTTATAGTTTATTCGTTGTAGTGTTATAAAGTAGGAAATGATACAACCCGCTGTGTTTTCTAAATTAAAGTTTTGAGATCCTCTAGGGCAATTGTTCCAACATTTTTAACAAGCGCCCACATTCTTAAACCTTGCGTACTTCATGCCCACATCATTCGCGCATGTCTTTGACCGTTTCTGCAATTTTAGTTGCAGCATTGTATTCTCAAATAATCAGTAATAGCAATAAAAATAATAACAATAATATTAATAATCTATACTGTATATAAGACAATATAAGTGAGTTAATCATTATCGACCAAGCCATAATACTATAATTAGCAAGAATACTCTTTTTGACGAAAGCAAGTTATAAAGAAGGATTTTTTGAAATATGTATCCTTAGGAGCATAAATAGGATAGTGTATCTTGCTAATCCCTGAAGTAAGGAAGATTAAACTAGGCATATAAACTAACCATTAGAAACAATTGAACATGTTTCTCACAGTTTCTGAAAATTCCGCACCTAAACAAGAAAGGAGTAACTCGTAAAACATTACTTTTTCAACTGTATTTTATTTCAAATACTTTTAGAAAATGATAAATGTAAGAATTCTTTATATTGGAAACGTGAAATTTCCAAAATTAAACTAAATTAAAAACAAACCAATACATGTTTAGCTTGGAGGATAGTCTTTACCTATTAAAATTTCTGCATATGCTTACGTTTGAGGTGTGACATTTGGCTTTGATTTCTTAACTAAAAATAATTGAACGTATGTTTTCGTCCCCTATTAAAGATGGAGAAAAGAGACGATTTCTAAAATATTAAAATTTACCACTATTTATTGAGAAAATGTCATGAAATGTGAAATTCGCTTAAATTCGAAATGTGAAATTTGGTATACCAACTCTGAACTAGAAAGAATGGAATACGTATTTCAGAGTTTTCGAAATTCTACTTTTAAGCAGAAGGAGGGAGGAATTAATTTACTTATTTCTCGACATTCAAATCGGCGTTCGCTGTCTCATCATCATAGAATGTTCGAGGAGAATTACTGAACGTATTTATAACTACTCTAGAGCATGGTTTCATCATATCACTTTCACTGAAATGCGTATCCTTAGGGGAGGGGTCAACGTCTAAAATATTTGCAAAAAATACAGTATCTTAGAAATCTCCTATGTATGAAGATGAAATTTAATATAAAAACCAAGTAGACACGCCAGAAAGCGCACTCGAAAATTCCACTTCTGTCTCATGTAATGAAAAATGACTGAGAATTTTAGATCATAGTTAGCACTTGCCTGAAGCCATTTTTTAACCATGTCAGTTTCATTAAAATTCGTATTCTAAGAGGGTGGAGGAGTTAATATGTACGGCAAAAATTAAATATCTTCCAAGCCAAGGAGTTGAAACTATGTATATAAACATTTTACTTAACGACGTAACCATGTGAACATGCATCAGCGTTTTCAAAATTCTGATTTCAAAAGATATTACAGGGCCATTTCTAAAGCTTTCAACTTGCCGTTTTGTATTCACAGAATGACCGACATAGCAAAGTGTTTGAAACGTCTAAAATGATTTTTTAAACATATTTACCAAGTGAGACATTTCTATTTTATCAACTTACTTTGAAAAAAGAATCGTTAAACCAGAAGAGAATTTAGATTTCTTGCAAAGAATAAATACTGCATCGTATGAAACACATTTTTGAATATGTTCGAGCTAGGGATTTTATTTCACTTTTGTTCAAATAAGTTACGTAACGGGGAAAGTGTGATCAAATATAACTTTCAAATATTTCCCATAAACCTATTTTACCCGTACCAAGAACGGGCTTGCATATTATAATAATAAATATTAATAGCCATATTCTCACAAATTTATATTTATTTCTAGCTAGACTCCTGCATAGCATTGTAGTGCAGTGGAATATTATATTTTACCAGTTTTGTCCTTAATGAAACCACAGTTCTTACACAATAGTTATTTCGTGTTTAAATGATATTTAATTTAATGTTTGTTTTAACATTCGTATTATTTGTAATTTTAAGTTTAGTTCTGTCAGAGACTCGCACCCCTAGATTAAGAGCCACTGCTCTAGGGAATACCAAGAAACTTTCAATTTACACCTACAATGGATTTGTGGCGTGGGCTACCACAAAGAAAATTTTTTGAAAATTCACGGAAAGATAAGGATTTGTGGTGAGAGCTATTTTAATAAGATATCCTTATCTCCGAAACGTATAGGACTGGGAACTTAAAATTTGGTACTTGGATTTCCAATTTAAAATAATTTAACACTTGTTTCAGCATTTCTTTTATGTCTTAGTAATAAAGGGAAAGGAAAAGGTGAGAATAGGGATTATCACTCATATAATAGCATGTCGGTATCTCAGAATCTCTGAAAGTTACAAACATGAAATTTGGTTTTAGGACTTCTTATTTAAAACAGCATCTCTTAAAGACAGTAAACAGGACCACCCAATATTTTTCAATCAAAATTGAAACCAGAAGTTGTAGTAGATATCTACCACTTAGTGTTATAGACTAGTGATTAGAGTGGAGATGGAATATATTCTATGGACGCTTAATCGAATACAAAAACCGTGCCTATCTATTGCCGTTTGTCATATACAGTCTTCTTCAAGAAAACTTTGCCACTCACCTCTTTTTGAAAAGGCCTGTAATCTTACCTACATTTAGAACTAAATCAAATAAATGTGAATTTTGTTTGGTTGATTAAGACGTTTATTTAGAACCAGAGCATTATAATTCCCTTTTGCGGTTGCGAGAATATCATCTTTCATTGCAGGGTGAGTGGTCAAGATTTCTTGAACAAGACTGTACAATGATAAGCGTTATAACCGGAAATGTTTGATTTCAAATAGGTCCTGTTTCAAAGTCCAAAATCCGTAGATTGTCGTTCTTAACAATGTAAAGGAAGTCGTGAGTAAACAATCCAAAAATTCATATTTCGTCAAGTTTTCAATGTGTGTACAGGGTATTCTGTATAGGGTATAATTCTAAAATATGCTCTCAAGAGAGTTTTCAGATATACCCTGATTTTGAGAAGGGTCTGAAGTAAGCAGGAGGTAAGCTTTGACAACAATCGAGATCCAGTGCTTCGGAGGGATGTCGGAAGTGTTAGGAACCGGTAGCTCCATGGTTTTTGTGTTCGGAATAACGTGTGCTCCGATAAACTTCGTTACGGTGTATTTCACGCTTTTCACTTATAAGCGTGAAGGAAAACATCGGAGTATGCTTTTTCCCGAGTACTAGAGACCGCGCTGCTGACTTTCCTTAACACTTCCGACATCGCGCTATAGAATTTTGTGTTTATTTCTATCAAGAATTATCGTTTGTTTACTATGGGCCAATCAGAAAATCCGAGCATACCTCAAAATTTGGTTGATTGCAAGTCTGGGAATTTCACCCTGCAGAAAATACTCTTTACACCCATTGAACATTAACGAAATATGCATTTCTCAACTGCGTATGCATGACTTTCTTTACGCTGACAAGGACCACCAACCACAAAATCTGGAACTGAAAATAATGCCTTTTGAAATTTAGCCTTTTCGCGATTGTTGACAGCCCTATCTCTGAAACTATGCACTTTTACTTATTGGTCCATATGCACTTTTTTCTAATTTTGATGTGAAGAATCACCTGTTACAGTTTCTTGGTATAGTTCATTGACATCCTCTCTCTCTCCCTCTCTATCTATCTATCTATCTATCTATCTATCTATCTATCTATATATATATATATATATATATATATATATATATATATATATATATATATATATATATATATATATATATGTATGTGTGTGTGTGTGTGTGTGTGGTGTCATTGAAAAGTTTTAAAAGTTGGAACACTGCTCAGGAGAAGGAGATATAATCGCCCGTTGGATGGAAGGGGTGGTTTGGTGTATCCTTGAGACATGTTGAAACACGCAACGAGGTATCTTTATTTAGTACGGCGTAGCAACCACTTGAGTGCGGGCTTGTGTGTGCTTTGGCGGATTTTTAAGTGCGCAAAATGAATGAAAAATTGGAACAACGTGTTTGTGGGAAATTTTGTTTTTAAACTGGGAAATCTGCCAATTAGGTGGATGGCTGAAGACCTGAATTTAAGTTTCTATGCGGCTCAGTCAATTTTAACTGATGATTTGAGAATGCGTCAAGTGTCCGCGAAATTCATTCCAAAAGTGTTGTCACACAAGCAGAAACAACACTGACTTGAAGTGTCAAAAGGACTGTTTAATCGACTCGAAATTGACCCAGATTTCTTGATTTGCATAAGTTTGGCCCTGGCTGACTTCAACCTCTTTTCTAAATTAAAATTGTCATTGAAAGGGAAAAGATTTAACTCAGTTGAGGACATTCAAGCAAATATGGAGACAGTGCTTCACACCATCATCGAAAATAATTTTTAGGAATGCTTCTAGAAGTGGAAATACCGTTGGATCGGTGTGTTCATTCAGCAGGGGCCTACTTTGAAGGAGAACATTATATTTTTATATGTCAAATTATGAAAATACACGTTATTATAAGCATACAAGTAACCAATCTGCAACTAATTGTACCATAACCTACCAGATGTTCTTCCCACAGAATGTTTTTACCAAACTAAATTAATAAAAAGTTTTTATTTTTGATATTATTGATTATAATTAACAGATTTATAATCACATATAGTGAAAATAAGCGTTAGCTTTCGAACAAATGCCTATTGTCAAATCTTTTAGGGAAATCACTCTTATACAGATAGGTTATGACCTAGGCGTACATGTTGAAACGGAAACAGCTGGAAGGTCTTCCACAACATCCGAGTCCTTCTCCATATACCTCAACTGTTTGTTTTGCTTTCCTGGTAATAGTTCTGGCATAGAAACGCATCACCATAACTTGGATCAGGAATATGAATTCGATGAGCTTTCTGATTGCACACTATGTGGTAAACTCTTAGACACTAATCACAATTAATTGTCTCGTCAATGTCGTTTACATCAAATTTACATGTATAACATTATGTTACAACTTTTGGAACAGTTTACTTAAATGTAAGCTTTATTTAGTAGTCGTTTGTACTTTTCTTTTGCCTTCACTTTTCTCAACTGGACCCTTTATTTTTCTTCCTTCCTTCTCTGTTCTTTTTTCTTTTTTAGTGAGTCATTTCTTCTCAAGCAATTCTTGATATTATTTGGATATTACAGCATAAGAAGTTTTTCAACATCTTTCTTTTCTTTTCTTTTCGAAGTGTCAGGCCATTGAAGGAAACTATCTAAAATAAAAGTTGGTATCTATTAGTTGAACACGATGCTGTAGAATTTTGCACTCGCTCACCACTTGCATAATGAATACTTATTTTGTAATTCCGAATTATTACAATTCTTACCTATATCTGAATTATTTCCTGCTTCCTCAGTTTTCTTACATGCGTTTTGCCGCGCATCCTTACCTGAAGTTCCACTGAAGAGCAGAGGCATCAAGATCTGTAGAATAACTGCGAGAGTTTTTGATTTTATGTTTATTCTTTCTGAAGCAAAGCCATAAACGATACAAAATTAAGAACTTCGAATTAGAGTCACTTTTACAAAAATTTTCGTTTAGTTTTTCAAATATCTACAATCCCTTTTCATCTACAATGTGTGCGAATGATTCGTAAGGTACCCTAATGAAATTTCGGATGTTCCTCTTTCTACGAGAGCGGGTATATTTTTGAATGAAGTGCAAAGACATTTAGATAGTCTATGGTATCTAGATTAAATCGGTAGAGACCATAAGCTTCAAAACCGCTTTCCAAATGTTCCGGTTTTATGAAAAACTGAATTGTGTCTCGTAAGACAGAAGTAAATGAATATTTTGTAAGCACTTAATTAGGGTGTTTGGTTTGTCACTTTCGTACCGCTTTGTACCAATATATTTTAATAGGTCGAGACACCCTTATGTCAGCAGGGTGTAGAATTCTGGTTGCGTTTGGATAGAGCGCTATAATCTCTATTAATAGCTGTGTACATAAAATACTTAGCTGATAAGTAAGGTGTGATTTGTGTCCATCAAGGAACAAAATTACGGGAAATTTTACATTCTATTATAGCAGAAAGTGGCGAGGCACATTCCCTGCGAATTCATAAAAAAAGCTTGAGCCGCCTTCCACCATTGTCGCTTAGTGCTAAGCCCCAAAAAGGTGGAACTGATTCGAACACCTTTTCTGGGATTCGTTTGTAGGAATACACTATAAGAGGTGGATCTGAAGAGCCACTAGCAGAAAACATAAAGAAGACAGTGATTTGTTCTCTTGAGGATCATTGTTCGTTAGAGTATCATTTTAGCTCCTTTTTCACGAAGAATCTTGCCAGATGCGGGGCATGCCTCAGAACCTGTTTCATTATCGTTCCAGATTATCTAGAATATTCTAATGCATTTTCTATTATATATGTTTGTCTTCCACATATTGATATATGTCTTTGAACCATTTTCGTATATTATCCTCACTTACACACATTCTCGCAGATGCGGCACCATTGCTTGTTCATTGTCTAATTTTTGGGTCGCGTTTCAGGAAACTTTGTAAAACATATTCAATTGAACGATGACTATGTGATAGATACTATTTTACATATAAACATAGTATTATCCCTTCTAAATAATGTGGTGGAAAGACGGTACATTATTAATGATAAAAATATTTTCGTCTATGAAAATAATAATTAGCAAAATAAAACAGATCTTTTATTTATCTGTTCTTCCAAAGAATAATTTAGTATCATTCAACATTTTAAACGTACGTCGTGGCGAAATTTGACAGCCTGTAGCTTAATTAGACTCAAGAAATCAACTGTTAGCCTTACTTATAGTATATCATTGTGACTGTAACACTTTGAGACGGAAGCCCCACAATCTAAAACGACCAAGTGGACATAGTAATGTGAAAGTGAAAATAATGTTGGAGATAGCATTCGAAATATAATTACTCTTTACAGATTTAAATATTATCCCACATACTGAAATATAAATATTTCATAAAGTTTTCTTACCTAACTAACGTATCTTTCTGTTCTGTTGTCAATACTGGTGATGAGCCGAAGGTTTCTTTGTGTCCAGGGCTACTCCTTTGAAACTGAGTAGTTGCTCATTGAATTCCATATTTTTTTTGTCTTATCTTCGCAGAAACTTCTTCATTTGTAACTTTCTGAAGTGCTTTCCTAAGAGCTTGAGATGAATATTTCGGTCTTTTTCGCATTTTAATTCATCGATCAATCAGCTGAAAAATTTTATTAGCAGGACTGATTAAAAGAATAATGGATTACGAAATTTACACAATTGAAAAATAATTATGAAGTGATAGAAGTATTTGAAGTAGTAGTTATTAGCCACACTAATGATAGTTATTAGCCATCTCGGCTATTAACTGTGAAGACACATCATAGGAACGCAAGAAACCTAAAGGTTGTAAACCAAATCGCAACGTTGATTTTTTAATAAAAACATCAATATATAATTCTTAGTGAAGGAAAAATAGTGGCATACGTGCTAATTACTGTATAGGAACTAAATTGCAAGTTGAGGTGTTGGCCACTCCCTTATAAGTGACAAAGCAAACAAAATATAACGTAAAAATACAGAAGTTTATAGCATGCTCTCTCTTCAACTTTATTCTTAAAAATGATGAGTTGATCAGCAATAATTCATGAATTACACAAACACAAAAGTTTAGCAATTCCTTATAAAATCAGTAAAACTTACCTGCAAATAAGAATGTGTGTCAGAATTACCAGCCTAACTTCTAATGCAAACAACTGACTCCAGTAACTCAAGCCGAACAAGTGACGAACAGACACCGCATCAACCTGGTGAAGCGATAACGCAGCAAAGTAACTGTAACGCTTAATATATAATTTAATTTGAAAAATGGCCAATTACTGTCAGGGGGCCAATAATAGTATGGTTTCCCCTATATGTAAAGAATAAAAATGAGAGTGATTGTCTTTGTGACTTCATCACTCTTGAACGATTCTTCCAATCTCGATCAACTTTTCAACATAGATGATGTTCGGGTTTGGTAAGTTTGTTACTTTTATATATACATATTTTTGAAAGTAATATATAACCTTTAAAGTCATACCCATCCGCGTCCAAAATCTTTTGCAAGGTTCCTGGAGCTGCATAATATTTTGTTGATAAAACTCGGTGGTCGTGAATGTGAAGAAGTCCGTGTTTGCGTTCCGTAGATCATGTTCATTTGCGAAGGGTCTCCACCTGAAGTACATATATGCTGAGAGAACGTAACAGGTGATAATATGATGGCACAAGGTCAGGTGTATATGGTGCACGGAACACTGTACTTAGCAAAGACAATGAAGGGTCACATGTGGCTTGTCCAAGGGTGTAGGCAGAAGGTATCTGTAAGAGGGGCCCGTTATTTTTTAAAGGGGGGCAGCTACAATGTACAAAACAAAAAATGTGTTGGAGCTAGTGTTTTTGAAGCACGAAAAAGACTTGAAAATTTTCTTTTGCTTTTCGGAAAACTAAAAACACAGCTTTTAGAGATGATGATTATTATTATTATTATTATTTTATTTATTTATTTGTTTAATATTTTATAAATTATATTCCAGGTAGTTATGATGTTTAATCAAGATCTACTGCCCCGGACCAAACATTATACCTTTGTGCATAACTACTTCAATATATAGAACATAGGTTACCAAGAAAGTTCTATTGCTTTCTCACCCAGTGCCTATAACCATTCATATCTCACCTAGAACGTAAATGGAGGATCAGAAATAGTCCCCATCATCGACAACCTTCTGCAAACGTTCTGGAAGTCCATGGATTCCATCGTGGTAGAACTTGGTGGACCGTGAAGCAAATTATTAATTATATGTAAACTTTGTT
Organism: Thermobia domestica; assembly: GCF_964235325.1. NCBI lineage: Eukaryota > Metazoa > Arthropoda > Insecta > Zygentoma > Lepismatidae > Thermobia > Thermobia domestica. The sequence goes on along the minus strand of NC_137460.1, from coordinate 69,040,554 downwards.
ATTTTTATATGACTGAATCGAGATAATATCACGATGATGTTTTAATAGCAAGTCATTAGTGGGATCAGGAAATAATTTGGGTGGCCTACCCCGATGCCCCCCCCCTGTGGCTTGGCATAGTCGTACAGGAAAAAGCTTTGTGATTCGCCAATGGCGACTGCTCTTTCGAAATGCACGGTGCTTCTTTATAACTGCAGAGAGTAGAGGTCAGCACTAATGGTCAGATAATGCGACGCAGCTCGTAATGCACCATTTCGACTATTTCATCAACAGAGTGCATAATGTTTCGTAGGTGTTGTAGTGTCCCTATCCGCCTGAAGTACAGGAGATGACAGAGTAAGCAGCCATTTTTTTTTTTTAAATAAATATATACAATTGACTAATCACCCTGTATTCACCTAATTGGAACCCCACAACAGACGAGACTACCGGCGCTTAGAGCAACTATTTGCTAGCTACTGGAATGTCTGAATATTCCAATCACTAGAGATTGGGATAAGGTACTATACATAACAAAAAAATAATCCAAATCCAAATTTTCAGCTATAACATCGTTTATTACAGAAAACAACCTTGTGCTGAATATATACTTGTGCATTAGATAAACATACATTCAGCCAATGCGACAACAATTCTATAATAAAAATAATGATCAAACCTAGTATATGTAATTATAGTCTGCAAAGAGTATTCTAATTTTATAAGGTACTGAGAATAATAATTCAATATAATTCAAATTTAATTCAAATATATATAATGATGATTACCAAAAATCGAGACTTGAAAGCTTCTAAAATTTTACTCTCCTAAAAATTTCTCCAAACATTAATAATAATTTACTTCAAATTAGGTTAAATTAACTCCAAAACTATTCATTTGTAAATAATATATGACTTTAATTAAATAGAATTACAAAATTGTCGCTAGCCTCATCAATAGCTACAACATTATGTTCCGCTCGATCAAACTTAAGAATCTTAATAATCTTAGTCCTTTCATCAAATACCTTCACAATTTCTCTAACCAAATCGGTCATCAATAATTCATTAACGAGAATATTTCTTTTTCAGAAAGCGAGGCAATGAAATTCGTTAATAATTTTTATTCGGAAGTTAAAAAATAAATGAAAACCGGTGAGGCAAACATACTAATAAACAAATTCTCTCTAAAGCCCTTGGATCATTCAGACAACAAACGTGTCAACTAGCTTCAAATGTTAGATCGGAAATTACATGAGGGGGAATCTCTTTAAAATTCCAACTCCTCTGAAAATACCAATTCTAACGCAGAATACAAGATATAGATTAATCAAATTATCAATACTGCTCATAGCTTTCTCTCTTATGCATTTACTTCACCAAGGTTCAATGAGGCTATTGCCCTTACTATTTAAAGTCGGCCACAGACAAATTAGTGTAAAATAATTTCCACTCTGTTACCTTCCAAATAATCAGTAGTTCACCTCTCTCGACTCTTTGGATGGTAATATGCTCCAGATCTGAGTACACATTCACACAGCAGAATTTGACTTGAGTCGTTTCATTCCACCAAACAAATTATTTGAATAAAAATAATTTTCCATTAAACACGTAACAGAAAGTCAAGAATATATTGAAGTATCATCAATAAGAAATACAAAGGCAGTTTTAGCATGCACTAGAGAGTCACGCAACTGACCCTCCCTTCACTCTTTTCCGCGATTTTTTCTAAAAATGTTTTCTTACTAATTTACCAAAATGCAAAAGAATACGAAATATCACCAATCCACAGTTAATCTTCATAATCTACTGCTGAATAAATTAAAACCAACTCACTTCTCTTGTTATACTATCGTTCTTCATTCAAATGCTCCATCGTTCGACACTACACGCTTGCCGAGAGAAAGGCAGAACATACGTCACACCTAGCGAGCAAACAAGACGCTCCAAACACCTCCGGCGATCAGAACATAGTCCTGGCAGCGAGGAACAAGCAATGCAACCAAGATCCTGAATCAATGTTGCCAAAAGCAATTCCGATCTCATTACCTTACTTTCTAGTTCTTTTCCTTCCTTGCTTTGATCGGCATCATGTGACAGTGGCCATTGGACCTTATCGCAGTGGCAGAACGTTGATTATCTGATGAATCCCGATACAATCTTCATCATGACGATGGGAGAGTGCGAATCCGTCGGGTTCCAAGTGAACAGTTCCTTTACACCTGTACTGCGGGAGGGAGACAAGCTGGCGGCGGCTTAATTATTATCTCGGGATCATTCACGTAAACATGCATGTGTCAAGGGGAGCTCCAGTAAGGTACCTTGATGGCCGAGGTATATCGCACACTGCTTGAGACTACGTACACCCCTTCATGACTACCATGTTTCCCAACGATAGTGGCATTTTTCGAAAAGATAGTTCACCATGTCACAAGGCCAGGAGTGTGATGCAGTGGTTCGAACACAGGATCGAGATCCAAGTGATGTGCTGACCCTCCCTCAACTTGCCGGATCTGAACCCAATCGAACACATCTGGGATGTAATTGAACGTGACATCAGGGTGCATCGCCCCGTTCCCCTGAATTTACTGGAATTTGGTGACCTGTGTGTGAACATGTGGTGCCAACTCTCTCCAGCGACCTACCAAAATTCATCGCGTCCATGCAAAGACGCGTGGCAATTGTTATACGTGCCAAAGGTGGACATGCTGACAATTAGATAGTTAGTCATAACGTTTTGGCTGATGTGTGCGTATATCTTTTTCTGTCTCTGTCTCGAGTTTCGACAGTTTCTGTCTCGAGTCGAGACAGAGACATATTTTTGAGTCAGACAACATTTTCTCGATATGTGTCGAGACAGGTTTAAATCTCCATTCGACTCGACTTCTGCGCATCCCTAGTGCTGGATCAGTGTGTCTTGGATCAAAGTTTCATTACCAACGACATCTCTTTTTACAATTGTACTAAAGAGGGGAGGTTCCAAGGAGCACATCCGCGATTTTGCTAAAATTTTGCAAATAGATAGTAAACTATCAGAAAACAATGAATATGAAACATTTCTAGGTTCCACCTAATAGAACTCGAGATATAGGGGTTTGTCCGATTGGCTAAATTAAGACCTCGATGATTTATCCAACTGAAAGCGTTGGAAGAACGGGCGCCTAGTGATCATAAGATTCGTAGTTCGTGCCCATCCCGGGGTACAATTTTAATGTTTTAAGATTCATGTGAATATAAACAAATCACACATATAAGTGATTTAACATATTTTGGGGCGTAACGTTGTGGTTAATTGGCATTTCGTCGCGTCTCTAACGCTGGTCGTATAATTTTAAAAACGTAATTAGGGATACCACAGATCGTCGAAGTGAGGCCGCCAAATTTTGGCGAGAACTCAATAGTTGCCCATTGTTGGTCCACCAACGGTTGTGGCATGCAGGAAGGTATGTAAGAAATAAGAGAATAAAACAGCACGATATCCATGAAGTCCGTTGGCAGCCCTAAAAGTATGGAACGGTGAAAAAGATGTAAAAACCACAAAACACATATTTGATAATTTCATAGGTGGCCCGTTTCGAGGTAGAAACATTTGCTTCAAAGTTTTCCAGAGGGTCCCAAACGGGGTCTAACTCAAAATTTTGAAATGGAAAGGGGAATCAAGTAGCATATCATTTTAACCCTTTGACTAGTAACAGAATACATGTGCCCCATCAGAATGATTCAAACATTGTTGGGAATTTGTTTGTAGAAAATTCTAAACAAATACATGTTGTCCTCCCATCGGGTCAGATGTGACCAGGAGACTCTGTTTAGTTTCCAAAACTGTGTACATTTGTCAGGAATATTCCACATTAAATTTGTCGTACATATAATAGTATGTTCACTTTAACAAATCGGTAGCAAGAGTTAAAGTATTGCTAAAAGAAGGAAACTTGAAAGAGTGTCGAGTCTCTATGCTAAACTTGTGCAAAGTAGTGAGAGTTCAAGATGGTAATAAATCCTTCATAGAGAAATTCGAGGCCAACTCTAGAAATATGAAACTGTGAAACAAATACCAGAATAGGTAACTACTTGTCTTATTATTGCAAAAGTAAAATGCACCAAGGTAAAAAAAAAATGCCCTATTGTATTCTTATTATATCACTATGTTAAATTCTACGTTACAGAATTGTGTTCTTTAGGTTAGAGAACAGGATGATTATAAATTGTGAAATTATTGGTAGAATATAGAAATTGAAGCAATGCTATGAGGCACCAATTATACTGGGTCTAGCCTTACATAGCCAAATGCTTAAGAAAGGTAAAAGTAAAACAAACAAAAGCAAACTGTGGACATTGTTTCTTCTATCGGTAAATAAAACTCATCTTGCCGCTTCTATATTTTCTGATTACAAAATTAACATTAGTGATACAATAAGGCTAGAATGGGGAACTTCTTGTTTCACCTTCTTGCATTATATTTCTGTAATGATAAGACAAGTATTTATCTCTTCTAATGTTCGTTCCAAAGTTTCAGAGTTTTAGTGGTGGCCACGGAGTTTTCAGTGAAGGATTTATTACCATCTTAAACGCTCTCTACTTTGAACCAATTTAGCATAGAAACTCGAGGCTCTTTCAATCTTATTTCTTTAGCTATACTTCTAAATGATGTAGTACTTGATTCGCCTTGCCATTTGTAAATTTTGAGTTGGATCCAACATAGGACTGTCCGTGGAGCCTTGGGGCAAATATTTTCACCTCAATAAGGGGTACCTTTGAGATGGTGAAATGTGCCTTCTGGTTTTGATATACATTTCATCGTTTCATACTTTTGTTGGATACGATGGTTCTTTATCCTCTTTTTTTCACATATCCATCCCCCGCATGCCCCAAGCGTCGGTGGACAACCGCTGGGCAACTATCGAGTTCTCGCCAGAAATTCGGGGCCCCGAAGCAACCATGTGTGGCGGCAAAAATTCCGTTTTGAAAATTATATGACCAGCGACAGACACGCGACGAAGTGAAAACGAACCACAAAATTAAACCCCCCAAATATGTTAAACCGCCTATATATTCGATTTGTTTATATTCAGGTAAGTAAAAATACAGAAAAAAATGTACCCCTAGATGGGCACGAAACATGGACCTAATGATTACTAAGAGTGTATTCTTCCGAATTCGCCACGGAAACTATGAAGACAATCTCGCTTGTAGAGAGATAATTCATTGAAATCTTAATTAACCAACTGGTCAAATCTTTCTATCTCGAGTTCTATTAATAGGTACCGTTAACCGTTTCAGATTTGTTGCTTTCTGGTGGGGTACTATCTATGTGCAAAATTTGAGCAAAATCGCTGACGTGCCCTTTGGAGCCCCTCCTCTTTAGCGCAATTTTAACCAGAGATGGCGTGGGTAATGAAAATTTGATCCACGACCTACTGACCCACCTTTACCTACTCTGACACACTGACCTACCGTGACTAGTGATGGGTAAATTCCCGGGAAGATATTTTTCGGGAATATTCCCTGGGAATATTCCTTGGAAGATTCCCAAAATGGGAATTTATCCGGGAATTTATGTACAAACAGAAAGAAAATTGTATTCTATTACTATATTATGATTTCAAAGTGGAATTAATTTTTATATCAAAGCATATTATTACTGTTGTCCACGGAGGATTCTTTAAAATGTATATTCTTAACGGTACTACGTTACTTTATTAACACTTTATTATATTTAGAGAGTTCGCATAAATGTATATTTATTTAAAACATGTTATATCAATTAAATATGTGTGAAAAAATTATAAAGTAACAGTTTAAATTTATATGTAAGTGGATTTGCTCAACTTGACTCTATTACTGATATTATAAACACATTAAATTTATAAATGTTATAAACCAATTAGATTGGGTAAATGCTACAAGATACATGTCTCACCAATTTAACAACATTTGCGCATACATATTTATGGTCTATATGAAAAAGTTATATGATTGGTTAGTAACGAATCCATTTAATCGATTCAAGAGTTTAGTGAATGTCAAGACATTGTGTCCTAATTTGCAGTGGCACTTTAATTCGAATATTATTAGGTTGTTCATTACAAAATTAATCAATAACTGATTGTCTGTATGAAATGATTATATATATATATATATATATATATATATATATATATATATATATATATATATATATATATATATATATATATATATATATATCTGTATCTATATGTATATCTCATTCGGACGTTGTCTATTGCTTGTAAAGCTCAGTGACAATAAAATATTCTATTCTATTCTATGTTCACAAAATTTGCAAGATACTTACTTATCTTTATATTTTAACACGTAACATTGCCATACAGGGAATTTCATTCTACCTATTTCTCGAAATTCTATTCGTTAATTCACATGTAAAAGAAGTCCGAGTACCTCTTCAGAAATTCGAGTCAGAGAGAGGAGAGAGACCGACGTCTATTACTAATGGTGGTTCAGGGTTTATTAATTGCACTTCATCTCTATTTCTACGTAATTCTAAATTACTTTACAAAATGGTTCCTTTTCATCATTTGTAAATTAGTACTTTGCTAATTTTGGCTGTTCTTTAGCATTGGGGGCCAGCTTTTGCACCTACTTTTTAGCGATATTCTATTGCGATTCGGTTGTTTTATTTTTTCATACGTTATATTACGTTACCAACATTAAATTCACACAGCATTGCAGAGAGCGTTAGCGAATGAAGGCGGGTTAGAGCCCCCCATGGCACGTTGTTTTCTATCCAAATTCTTTAAAACCTAGAAGTAAATCATAATATATTAAAATAAAGTAATTAGCCATATGGTTCTTATAATTTGGAAGATAAAGTAAAGAAATGGAAATAAATTCCTTCCCGGGAATTTATAGTCCAGGGAAAAAACCCGGGAATATTCCCATTTTTTAAATTCCTTCCCACCGGGAATATTCCCACTGCCCATCACTAACCGTGACACATTATGAAACACCACCCACTGTGAACCACTGTGACCGTTTAGAAGCAAGTGCTAAAAATAGGTTTTGAAAGTAAAACCAAGACAATTTTAACAGTGTTCAGAATGAACTGAGCAGAATGGCTCGGTGGGTCAGTGTGAGTCGCGGTAAGCGATGTTTCGGAGTGGGTCTCGTCCCGTAGACATACTGTCAACTGACTCACTGACAAATCTAGACCCATTTGGCCCACTGACCCACTCCATCTCTGATTTTATCTAAGTCATATCTCATTTAAAATACTAAACATACATCTACACAATTTTTTCTCCATTGCGAAGTTTGGCTTGATACATAGAAGTATACTAGTTGAGATGGTCATTTCTTCTTACGCTGAGAAAATGATATGATTGAAAAGTTATTAGAAACGCTTTCCCTACCCCGAAAACTATGAATTCGACATATATATCAATAATTTTTAACATCTTATTTTCTAGATCTCCCACACAGTTTTCTTCTGAAGATCGTGATGAATTTCTATGTAAACGCCATCGGGGCCATTACTATTAATCTCTAAGACCCACAAAACTATGGATAACACATTACGGTCAGTTGTTTTACGTTATATTTACATGTCGTTCCTAATAACTTCTACAATATTTTTCTTATATTGAAAGTAATATGTCTCTGATAACTTTGCTCCACACATTTGTAAGTTACGCTGGAATATACATTTGTATACATACATTGAAATATTTAGAGTTGTGGTAGCGACGTCTTCGATGCTGACCCTATAAATCCAAAATCCAGCTGACATGCTCTTCCATACCTAAACGTGGCATTAAATATAATCGCGATCGTAATCTAATAACTTGACGCACCCAAGTTATAAATTCGACGTCTAGGATGTCAATCCTTTCCCACCAACGCACCATAATGATGGGAACTTAACGTTGAGGCTTAAATTGTATGGGGAGTGTCGAGAACCAACTGAAGGAACTCCGAAAACTATGGATTCGATAAAATGTCAGTTGTTGTTGATTATTTTGTTTCTATTTCTCACAATACAGAGGGACTAATGGGTTGAACTTCAAAATAAATGGCACCAGGAGTGTTGCTATTTATCTCGGTGATCACGGAACTATGGACTCTACACTAATATCATTCGTTTTGAATCACTGTATACGTTCCTTCGACTCTCCTTAGTAGATGTGCTAGGGGATCTTGTCTCTACTGGAGGTTGTACTTAAACTTAAAGGTTATCAAAACTGTTCCGAATGAACTTGGGGACCCCAAAACCTATGGACTCGACACTAACATTAATCATTTTCAATTATTTTTACATGTCACAATTTCATACCCCCCTTCAGGGTGTGAATGGGTTCTTAACTTATTGGCATTTGGAGTTTCATTTTTATCTGAACGACCTTTAAATTATTGATTGCACATTAATATCGTTTTTTTTTATCATTTTGATGTCAGCTCTTTCATTCCTCTTAGGAGGGCTAAAGGGCATTACCACCGCGGGAGCTGAATTTCGTGTTTAACGGCATTATAACCTCTACCAATTAACTGAGCGATCAGTACAGCATTTACAAGCTCGTCGATCCTAGGCACTTTTGCTTTCGGCACCCAAACAATTACAAATTTCTCCACTCCTTCATTCCTAACTGTAAAATAAATTTTAATAATGCTTAATTAGTGAATTAACGATTTAGTACAGTTAAATACTATTCACTAGTTGCTACAGCTAGAACTGCGTAACAAATAATAACAAATTATAAATATGTTCTGAATCAATTTATGATTTGTTACGCTATCATTAAATATGTTAGAATAGTAAAATATAATCATTCGTGAAATATCTTCTCTTGATTTGTTAACCTTTTTTTTAAAGTTTATCATAACTTTAATGAAAAAGTTACCTTTTTCCACACTGTAAGAGATATGGTTAAATTGCTCTAGACATATCAGAATTAGATTGAAACAAACATACACACACAAACACATACACAAATACATACATTATATATATATATATATATATATATATCTATATATATATATATATATATATATATATATATATATAAGTTCAGATAAGATAGCGAGAGAGAGAGAGAGAGGGGGAGAGAGAGAGAGAGAGAGAGAGAGATCGACCCAAGGCATCATTCTTCCATATTACAAAATCATGTACGAGTATTGAACTGAAACCCTATAGACTCTCCGTTGTTGCATGCTTCATAAGGACAATTACAGTCTGTTCACGTTACCTTTGGGACTCAAGAGTTTCTTGCATTTCCTTTGTACATAGCCTCTCTCTATGGCTCAGATAATATTTCACAAACATAAATGACATGACGTAATGAGAATGTTGAGAAGTAACCTTTATATGACGTATAGCTGCAAATAAATACACTATGTAATTTATATATTGTTAGTATACGATTTTCTTTATATTTATCATTCACATATACAAGCTGTTTCAAAACAAAACCGACAACGTTTGGGATGTGATTCCTGACACCAAGATAAGACAAAAAGTATAGACCAATCTGGGTGTAAAATTACCTATTTTCGGAGTTATAGCTTACCCGAAACATGAAAAGGTAAATTTTGTAGGCCCACCTCTTCAAAACTATGAGAACTACCGTAGTCAAGTCAGGTCGTTTCTTGGGAACTAGTATATGCACTATCAAAATATCAAAGTTTCAGAATCCTGAGGTACTTCTACAATACTTTTTTTTATCGAGGTGGTTGGTAAGTGCTTAAAAGGATATGCCGTAGCCAAATTCCCTCTAAAAATATTGATGTGTGCTTACCTTAGGATTTTGAAACATGCACTCTTGTATAACACATATTAATTCCTAAGTGGGGTCTTGACCCGCATACGGTAGGTCCCATAACATTAGAATTATGGACCCTTAAAATTCACTGTTTTATATTTTTGGCAGCATATAACTCCGAAAGGAAGCATATATGCACCCAGATTTGTCTTATCTTGGTGTGACGAATCACCTCCCAAACGTTGTCGGTGTTGATTAGGAAAACTCTGTATACCACCTTACAGTGAACACCTGTTTCATTATGTTATATTTTAAACATAATAATTACTTATTTTCTGCAATGATCAAATGAATATATATATACACAACTGAAGTATTTAATGTAAGTATTTTATATAATTTTTTCATGCATTGCGGAAAATAGAATTTCATACAAAAAGGACCCAGATGGGAATCGAACTCACAAGCTGACAATTTGAACACCAATAGTTTACAACTGAGCTAACGCGACCGCTATATGCTATCGCTTGCTAACAAAATATAACTTACTTTTCATGAGAATCTCATTCATATCAATTTCAAACCCTTTTTTTGTTCAACTTTGTCTTATATTTTACTACGCAAACGAGAAATACGTTCGATGCCTTTACTTTTAATCTTCCTTTACATATGGGAGGTTCCTTTACCTACCTAAATGTTCCTTTACGTATGGAAAGCTAAATGACAAACAAGCAGATGTTGACATTAATGGATGGTTTCGAAATATTGTATCATTATATATTTTAATCAATGTTGCTTTTCTCTACACTTAGCAAAATGTCTTATTTTATTTAAAAAAGAAAAATTCACCTGCTCAATTTTTTTCCGACTGTGAAAATTTGGCTTAGAGGTACGAACCTGGTTTACTTTTTTCCGAAGATACCCAAAGTTCGACTTGGAAAATTTTGCCTGATAATATCAATAAAGAATGCGGTTATTCTTTACTGAACAGCATGTACAACTTACATGTAAGCATACTCACAACATAGATACGTAGGTAGTCTGTGTCAACGGGTTCAATTAAGAACCTCCTTCTTTATCAATTAAAAATAACGTTATTTGCTATTGTATCTAAAAGGAAAATATTACAGAAGCTGGTGTAACCGTATCACTAGTGTTATTGTCTTGAATACGCGAAATTAGAAAATCCATTTTTAAGCCATTTTTAAATATACATTATGACTTAGTCTTCTCCCTTTTCAACCTTACTTATTACTATTCTTGATTGTTACTGAAAAGCAATATATTAACCTTGCAATCTTAATCTAAATATTTGTTCAGCAAATAAAATTTTTACTTGGTATAAAATATGGACAATATTATTAAAGTGCTAAGAATAGGAAATAAGTTTACGTAAACAAAAACTTTAAAATTGTGTTATCAGACAAAATTGATGAAAAACGTTAATGTCAGTCGAACGATCACGCGATTTTCCGTGAACATAATATTTGTATTTCTGTTCGAAGCATTCAAAGTATTTGTCAACAAAACTACAAAGATAAAAAAATATATAGCTAATCGCGTCATAATGGTTGTGTAATTGTTAGAGTCACTAAGTCTAGCTGTTTCCATGCTATTAAAATAACTAAACATGGACTAATACCCTTGAGACTTACTGTACAAAGTTGACTAGAAGATAGTTCTTATTTAAGGATATAATCAAGAATATTAGTGAAAACCAGGTAAGAACTTGCCGCTTAGTTACTAAATGTGTTTGAACAAAACAAAAAAGAAACCTGTTAGGATAATAGCGTTTAGGTGACTGCTAATTTTTGTAACATTTTTTCCTTTATAGAAGCAGACAAATTTTGAATTTATTAAAGTTTCTTTGGTATGTAATTAGGTTCGCAATTTGTACAGTATTGTCAACTTAGATACTAGGTGCCAACTATATATGCACCCAAGATACAAAGAAAAACATTGTAGTTTTGTGCAGCAACATATGCCCTTTCAGCTTTCAGTTGGAAACTATCCGTTTCTAGGTCTGAGCACCTCTCAAGGTCTGAGCAACTCATACTTTGAACATCTAAGATCATGGTGATCAATTTGGGTGGGGAGAGATTCCCTCGGGGCTTTTCGATTCAATATTAAATTTCAATTCAATAACCCTTTCATAATCATTTGGTTTCATTAATCATACTTCTTCTATAACTTTCAGTGCATAACAATGATGTTTGGACTCTCTGATCTCTTCCCACAGGTCTTACTCTAGAAATATAATCAAAATATTGTGACTTCATTAATCATTCATGTCCTTTCATCTATAGAATATAACAATATGACCTTAGCACATAATTTGAATTTTCTTTATGAATTAATCAAATAATTTGAAGGATGATTTCAGCCATTCGGCCATTTTTTAGATAATCATAAAACGTGTAGAGTTTCATTTCTACCGACAACCTTACTTCAGATCACACATTGTCCTACATATCATATATGCTGTACGACATCAGGGGCTTCATTTGGGTCGCATGAGCAACTAGTTTAGCATAGCTAATATTTAGTTCATGTAGTCCATATTCTGAAAGGTTCACTGTAAATATCAGAGCAAATTTCGACCATATAGACCACGCCCTCATCCCGTTTGACAATAGTATGAACACTAATATTCTGTATTTTACGCAATATACTTTTCGAATTTTTTTCAGGTAACACGGGACTGCATTTCATTTCGATTGGATCTTCGCAATTATACAACATGCGCCATTTAGACCAATTCGATAGAGGTTGTCCTCCTTGTAGTGACATACCGTCGAAATAGGTCTAAATTTCCCTGCAGCACGCAATCCATCCCATCCGACAGCTAAATGTCTTCGTAAAGATGATGTTTATCGCGGATACAGAGATGTACCATATCAATAATATTGTGTGTGTTTCCCTTTATTGGAAAAATTCAGAAAAGATATTTTAGATTTTAGGAAGAATTTCGATTTCGGACAACATTCAAGAAAGGAAATTACTACTTAGAAAATTTGTGTATATGTTTCAGAAATTTATTATTTTTACACTACAGTGTGTCATTCTGCATTATCATAGAAAAGTTCACAGAATGTAGTTATGGTCGATGGGTGTGATTATCGTGAGCACGTTTCTCGAGTGCAACTCAAGTGATTCTGTTGAAATGTCTAAAATAGGTATTTCAATAACGACCTTATTATCGTGCACAAGCATTGTGTCCTACAATGCATCTACAAATGTTATTGAAAGCGTTGGAGCAATTGCTATTGAATCAAAAGATTCAATTATATTTCAATCACATATTCTCCGAACGAAAATCGTAGCCTAGACTCTATTCACGAAAGTCTCTCCCGCTAGCCACTAGCCCAGCGAAAAGAGCTAACGCTCTATGAAGCATTTCATTTACTTACATCTAGTAATTGCAAGTAAATTAATCAATTATTTAAAGCTACTTAAGTAATTAATAACACTTATGTCAAAAGTTTTGAGGACTTTCACAGCATAAGCCGTAGAGGACTCACCTCTGGTGCATGGGGTCCTTGGTTCGGTCCCAGCTCTTGGAAAGTTAAATTTGTGGCGCACAAACAACGTGCGCCTGGGGTTTCTCGGGATCCTCCCGTTTCCTCACACCTTCTTTATTCCACATTTCTTTCACTTATCATCACCGTCAACTTTAGCCCAGTCGGCATAAACGTGGAACGTTAAACTTAAAAAAATGTTTTCTTTCATGGAATAAATTTGGTGAATTATACGAACGAAAACATTGAGTATATTTTGACATCATTCCAATACTTGTACACACCCTTTCAATCAATGTGCTATAACTATAGATATTGATATTATACAAATGAACTATCCTCCTTTTTCCGGCTAGTTTCTAAGTACTTCAGTTTCAAAATAGTAACGTAGTACATGTGTGTGGTATTGATAAAATCCATATAATAAACGTTATTATAAGTCACGAAAGAATGGCTAAAAACGTATATATGAAGATTGACTAATGAAAAGACGAAGCTGATTTGGTGCGGAAGCAAACTAACGTTTCCAATGCTCTAATTTTTATAGCTAAATGAATTCAATTCGAAACAATGTTATATTTATAAATGTATCTCTGATGGTAATGACTGTCACGTAAGTGCTTAGATTTTTCTGGTAAGTAAGGTGTATACTTAGTAAGCAACAAACATAAATTACACGTGTACTTTTTGTTTTTAAAATTTACAAACAGACAAGGAAGGAAAATATGCAGAGTGAGGATAGAGTAATAATTAATTTTCAATTTAATTCTTAGATGCAAAGATGGCAGAAAATACACAGAAAAAATGCCAACCTATATACACAAATGGTCGAAATGATGTAGAAGTCAACACAAATAGATAAATAACTGATGAATGAAAGTTAGGTATAAAAATTACACATTTCCTTGATCCCTAGATTGAATGAATGTAAACTTGTATATGGATATTTGTTAATTTTCAGTTTATAATTTATCAGTTTCCGTTCATAGAAGTCCTCATGAATTTTCTTTTTCTTTCGCAATTTGCCATGTTGTCGCCGCTGTTCCACACCTTCTAGTAGGTTAGTGTGATCTAGATTCGAGATAAATGTATGTTCTTTCACCCGATCTTCTTCTAATATTTCGTTTTCTAATTATGATCCTTCATTTTCTGTTAATTTTAGCTCCTAAGTGATGCATTTAGTTACTAATGTTGATCAATGTTTCTATATTTTCATTTGAGGACTAATTATCGAAATTTCTTGTTGTTGGTTCCCAACATTGTAATTTTACACATAATTAAATTTACATTGTTACCTAGTTAAAATGCACCAATTTGCTTGTTATTTATTAGTTACTGACCTAATCTCTTGTTTGCAACTATCAAGGGACCTTCGTGAACTGAGACTAGAATCTGATTTTCAGTGAGAGAGTACTAATCCAACTATAGTGTTTAGACATTACATTAAAACGAAGAACATCATCATATTGCCACATTATCGAAATTTGATTCTAACCTTTAACATACAAAACTATAATTAGCCCTTCAGTTTCGAATAAGAAATTGGAATCTTTAATTTCATTTCTTAGTTTAATTTAATCTGAATCTTCTTTCTTTTTTATTCTGGCATATTTCATATCATTCAAATTATAAACTTCTTTTAAATAAAATGTACTGGCCATCGCTCTTAAATTGTTTGTCTCTATTAATGGTTGTGCTGCAATTATTTACTAAATTCTTATTCAGCAAGTTTGGTAAAAACACTAGTAAGACTTTCCGAAAAAAAGTTGACCCTTATACACTATATATATATATATATATATATATATATATATATATATATATATATATATATATATATATATATATACATACCCAGATCCTGATATAGAAATACGGGTGTAAACTTTTGTTCACTCGGATAGTACTGATTCCTTTCTCTGATGTCGATATTTTCGCAACTCTTTATTCCCACTTTTAACATAACCATTTCCTAAAACCTTGCTCCCATGGCAATACAGTATAACAAGAAATATTCCTCCGCCTCCAGAACTGGAGACTACATGCACAGATACAAAATCTTTACCCAATAACTCATCATTTTCATGCTTTTGAAAAGAATTTACAATACTTACACCTTGCCTGAAAATCACATAAACGTAGTAGTACAACATTCACACGCTATAGATATCTAAAAGTCATCAAAAGCCTTCACTGCGAAATTTGATTTCACGCCTATTTAGATGCCGGCAACCTAGAAAATTCAGAGCTTACAACAAAGGATATCTGGTCGAGCCTGTTGAAATTCTTCGATCCCTTTGCCATTTGAAATGTTCAAGCTTACCCTCGTAATGCTTTTGGGAAAGAGGTCTGGGGTGGAACTTTTACAACACACAATTGCAGCCCCTTAAAGCAATAATAGGTGTGTTTTTGCGTTTTCTCACATTCGTACTCGTTTTGCAGATACACGGGTGGCAACGGACCTTATGGAAATGAAATGTGAACACCCGCCATTTTTGATGGGGTCAACATAGCGACTTGAAACTTTCGGCAAAATATTTCTTTTGCCGAGACCGTTTCAATGACATATTAGTCGACCCCTTTGCCATTTGACCCCCTTTGCCAGTATTTATCCTGAAATGCATCTGCTAAGATTAGTGTATCCGTTGATTCATTATTTCTTTTTAAGATTTTATCAAATCTGCTCAGGAAAGTATGTTCGCATCTTATACATTTTATTTAAAAGAACTTTGCGATTTGAATGACATGTAGTATACCAGAATAAAAGAAAAATAAAAGTTTAGTTAAATTAAACTAATCAATAAAACTAGCAAACCCACACGTCCTGCGCAAGTGCAGTACATTATTGCTGTCTGAATTATTGAATATGATACAAAATTAAAAACATTTAATGGCTAGCAAAGTAGTTTTAATAACACGTTAATAATATCTTTAATTAAGAATTTTTAGATTATTACTCGAATTTAAGACTTCCTCGAATCTAAGACGCACCCTGATTTCACTGGGTTAAATCAAGGAAAAATAGTAATGTGTTACATTTTTTACTATTACTAAAGCGCTCTTTGATATTGGTCATTTTCGGTAATTTGTATATATCCCTCTCCCCTCCCCATGTTTCTGGGCACGGCATGATAAAAATTATCCCAGGCCCTAATGTCATCTATGTTGAAATTTGATCGAGATCGGTTAGGTTGTTCAAGAATTAAGTTCTATTTATTTTTATATGTTGATCTCCCCTTCCCCTCCCCCTTCCCTATTTTCTACAGTCAAGGTGAAAATATTAAAAAATAAAACTTTCCAGACTCGAACGTCATCTATGTTAAAAAATTGATCGAGATCGGTCAGGTGGTTCAATACTTATTAAGTTTTATTTATTTTTGTATATCCTCTCCCCTCCTCCTTCCCTAAGCTCTACCGTCAAAAGGATGTGACGGAAACCATCCCAGGTCTGAACCTCATTTATGTTGATAATTTGATTAAGATCAGTTCGGTGGTTTAAGCGTGATGATAATACAAATACTGTACAATCACGTTTATTTTTATTTTTTGTCCATCTTTTCCCTCACTTACGTTGTGCTGTCAAAGTAAAATGATGAAAATATCGTAGGTCCGAACCTTATCTATGTTGAAACTTAAATTGAGATCGGTCGGGTGGTTCAAGAGTTATTAAGTTTTATTCATTTTCAAATATTTCCCTCCTCCCCTTCCCTCCCCCAAGTTTTAACGTCAAAATGAAATAACAAAAATCCCTCCCAGGCCAGAACTGCATCTACGTCAAAAATTTAATCGAAATCGGTAGGGTGGTTCAAGAGATTTAGAGTCACAATCATAGTCACTTTCTATTTGGATCTGAAGTTTTTTGTTCAGAGACACTGTTATTAATATATAGATTAAATATTCCGATTTGTTAGTCAAAACTGTAGTGCTAATTAAAGTTTTATATGTTAGCATCCCATTTTCGCAATGTGGCCATATTATGAGGTTTTACATCTCAATGTAAAATTCTAAATACTATAGTCCGATTAGTACTCTATGAAAGAAAATCAAAGGCTAGACTCTGTTCACGAAGTTCGCTACGGCAGCTAATGATTGCAAAACGGCTTAATGAATAAAAGCAGACTAATTACGTAGAATATATATTACGTATTTTTGAGCTTTTTATGGGACAATACAAAAGAATTGTATCAACAAAGCAGAGAGTATATATCTAAACTTTTTTGATCTACTTAATTTGTTATATTTGAGGATATTATTATGAAAAATGTGTATTATTCTCTTTTTTTATGGCAAATTAGTTTGTAAGCGCTGTAGTTTCAAAATAGGAAGGTGGTACGTTTTTTTCTGCTGTTTATGAAATCTATACAGCTTGCGTAACCATAAGTAACGAAAGAATAACTGAATATATATTCTATTGAGTAAGAAAAGATATGAAGCTGATTTCGTGCAAATGCTAGTAAACACATCTAATGTTCTTATTTCTATAGTTAAAGGCATACGATCCGATCGCAATGTTACATTTACAAATGTATCTATGTTTGCAATGAATTTCAATTTGTAGATTTATTTGGTAAGTAAGATGTATAATCATTAAGGAATAAACATAAGTTGAACGCGAGTTTAAAAAAAACAATGAAGGAAAATATACAATGTTCAGATACAACACTAATTACTTTTTCGAAATCAATCTTTACATGCAAAGATGACAGAAAATAAGGTATAGAGAGCTTTATAACGATATAGAGACAAACGGTATAGAGAGCTTTATAACTTGAGAGGCCGGGTGGCTCAATAGTAGAGCGTTCACCTTTGATATATGAGGTAATTGGTTCGATCCAGCTCGGGCCTAGTAAGTTTGTGTGTACAAACACCGTGTGCATCGGTTTTCTTGGGGTTCTCCCGTTTCCTACCGCTTTCTTCATTCCACCATTTCATTTGTTTCTGATCATCACATTCTCCTTTAGCCTAGCCGGAATAAACGTGGGACTAAAGCCTAAAGATTTCATTTCATTTTTCATAATTTGATATAGAAAGGTTGAATGAAAATTGGATTTTAAAAAGTTTTCTTTTATCCTTAGAATCCAAAGTGAATGGTAATTCTCAGACTCCGATCTTCTAGTTTCGTGGAAGTCCTCGTGAAGTTTCTCTTTGCCCCACAGTTAGCCCTGTTACTTCGTCTATTCCACAACTAGTAGTACATTAATATAATGTAGGTTCAAGATGATCATATTGTTCTTTTTCCCGATCATCTGATATTTCATTATCCAATTATGACCCTTCATTTAGGGTTGATTTCTGCTCTTAAGTCATCAATTTGCTACCAATGTTGATCCATTTTTCTATATTTTCGTACCAGGATTAACTATCGGAACTTACTTGTTACTGTCTACGAAAACTGTGACTCTACACATATTCACATATTTAAGTTTACATTATTGCTCTGTTAAAATGAATCAATTTAATTACTTGTTACATTTTAGTTGCAGACCCAAATTCGATAACGCAACTGCCTTTATATAAATTAAGCCATTCCAACAATTTAGTATTTTCTCATGTCTGTTTTTAGTACTGAGTGAACTTAAGACAAGAGTTACCTTTATGGGGTTTTGCTTATATTATACTATGATAGTGATGTTCTAGATACATTACCGTGTATTCATTCATTCATTAATATAATGTTTTCTACATGCGTTTCCTCTATGTGTGTTCAGTGCGCTCCACAGCTCACACAGAAAGAACAGCCGATGCAGAAACAAGGTAACGTAGTTTTCTGTAAACTACCCTCCCAATTTGGCCGAAAAAAGAAATTAATTCAATTCCATGTCATAATAAATTATTTGGTCCTTCTATACAGTGAGAGTATATATTATTTCTGAATTCACTGTTTTCTAAGGTCGAGCATCGGGCACTACAACATTATCACTTACCATAGCATGAGTATACGATCAATACATTGAAAACGTCGAATTCTAGTTGAAAACTGATTGAAATGTTACAAGATGAGTAACTTTCTTTTTCCTATCATCAGTAAATACGACATGTAGCTTAATTCATTGCTTGTCATTAACAACATAACATAAAAAAGGAAACAAAATTACAGCGCAAAGTTGACAGGCAGAAACCGGATGGTAAAAGAAGAAAATTGTTAAACTTAGCAGTCTCGAAGATGCCTGACAACGTGGTGACAATTGAGAAGAACTGGTAATGACCAGTATCATATATGCCCAATGTAGCGGGTCAGATCGGCTAGAGCTCGGTGAGGTATTAATAGAATGAATACTTGGATGTCTCTATGTAATGGAAAGACTGTAAGAACACCATGTAAATTTCAAAAGATTAACAGAAACGTTAATATCACTGTTTAAGTCAGTGTTAGATTCACAGTGCAAATACATGTATCATAGATGAGTGATAATATTGAAGGAACTACTATGGATACAATAATTGGATATCATTATTATTGTACAGTCTGAAGTCGTTGACTTTAATAGATAAAAGAAATACAATAACATGTCGATATTTCTCGTGACGACCCTTCCTTATGCGTTTCGAATTTATGGATTAAGAACGTTTACGACAGAACAATAAGCAAATATCCTATAATGTAACTAGTACTAAAAAGCTTAAAATAATTCTACTGTAAAAAAATTCTACCAAAAATCTATTTATGCACAGCTAAAAAGAAAAGCATGGGGATCGTTATCATATACAATTACTTGATTTACATAGGATTTGCATGAATAATGTTCAAATTGCTCTCATATGAAAGCAGTTTCCATGATTTTCTCTAGTTACGCAGATATGAATTTATAAAAGAGAAGTTTTTATACATAAATCAGAAGTGCACATATACTGATATTTTTGTTATATTGTGTAATAGTTAGAGAAGTATGAGAGGTATGTCGTTTTCTTCCAGTCAAATGTAAAGTATTCACCTAAAAGAGGCAAAAAAGATGGTCACATGTTTTGTTACTTATAGACACACAGGTGTTATTTATATACTGGTATGAAAATTCTTACAGCAATTGATAGTTTGTAGTGTTTTTTTTAATTTTCTGTAAATTGTCCAAGCGCCATTCTGCGATTTTCAAGATTTTTACATCAGTGAGTAGGAAACTATGTAAATAATGTAAATAATATGTTTGAAACCCTACTAAATGTTCAGGAAAAGCTATTCGACTAAGCGCCAAGTACTTGATCGTAATGGCAACATGTTTTTATTTCCTTCAATATTTCAGAACCGTCAATTGATATATAACACTTTCCAAATGTCCCTGTGTTTCCGGAATGAAAAACATTTTTTATCTGATTGTGCTAAATATAATTGAATTCGGAAGTTTCCTAATGAAACGAAATTTCCACATCCTTTCTGGGACAATCGATGGCCATTTTTTATTTCCTTCCTTTTTTCTACTAAAATTGATTATATTGATCAGGATATAGAAAACGATGACATTATTGAAGGCGTGCCTAAATCTACCTACACAGGCATAGAACAAGTCGTTTTTCCATATAACGTTGCAGCAAAGAATTTAAATATGAGAATTGCTACCAGTAAGGCGTAGCGTAGCCTTTGTTTTTGGTCCTTATCGTACTGTGTTACATTATTAATATAACAGTACCATATGATATTTTTGCAAAGAGATAATGTAAATGTATAGTTGTAGAAATGATACCAAGTAATTTTGTAAACCAGCGTAAGGCAATTTGTGATATCATACATACATAAAAGTCCATAAAATTAGGTAAGATATGTTTTAGTGTCTTAAGGAAGCCTCAAGAGCGTGTACGTGTCTTGGTAATTACCAAAATGTCCCTTGCATATTGTGATTTTTTGTAAACGAAATGTTTAGTAAGCCTTCAGGAAGGCAACTTTTCTACTGTAGTTAGTTTATTTGGTTCAAGCATTTATTATGTTTAGCTAAAGGGTTGCGCCAAATGAGTCTTTTTTAAATTTAAAACAGCCTAGGAACACATTACTATGAAAGAAACATCGACTTGTTGCATATCAATTTTCTCAGGATATTATGATCTTGCAAGTGGTTCTTTCCAAATAGTCCCATCTTTCACATAGCTCTTACCACTATGAAAACAATTATTTTTCAAATAACCCCATAAGCGGGATTATTTGGAAATAACACATTCTGTCTGCTGGGAGGCTTCAGTCATAGTAAATTTAGTCATGGCTGCAGAAAAAGGTAACATGGACTAAGCTCTAGAAATATATATTTATTATTTTATAATACAACATTGTTTGCTCAGCATTTGTATTTTAGTGTAAGTTATTGAATATATAAAAAAGCTAGTATGAATCAAACAGTTCCTTCCAGATAATAATGCTATTGTTCTAACAATACTAGTAATAAATAATTCCCATTCATGTTGCAAACGATATAATAAAGATATGAAATTAATATAATACAATTCTTTGAAGCCATGATTTTGACAGAAACACGATAAGCACTGTTTTAACCTGTAATGACCATTAGGCTTAAGTCCTAGAATAAGTATTACTATACCATTAATTTCCCTTTAAAGACACATAGACATTCGGGATGTAAAGTATAGATAAAATACACGAAGCAATATAATACATTAGTAAATTACGAAGTATTCATCATAATAGAAAATTAGGATTGTTTAATTCAATTTGATTGGTGAGGTTTTATTAAGCAATTCTAAATTCTGCTCTAAAATCAATAATACGCTAACTCTAAATAAACATTAAATGCCATTAAGGAATTTAGTTGTTCATTCATAACATACTTCGAATATAAACAATGATCAATTGTTTACATTTTCAAGTGTCCCAAAAAATCGTCGTGATGGAGGACCTCATCCCAGTAGAAGAAAGAACATCTAAATTTTAGAAGAACCATTACGATGGAAGAATTTACTCCATCAGAAGAAGGAAAAGCTCCAGATGTACACTACATCCAGCAGACGCCATCAAGCTAGAAAAATGTCATCAAGAAGATTCCCCACAAAAGTACGTAGGAGGTAGTAGTAATAATGTATACGTAGGGAAGGATTTTACATTAGACTTAGAGGTAACGTTACGTTTAAAAATGTCTGAAAATAAAGAAGATACTAGGGTGTTACGGTGCCGAGACTTAACAGAATAAGTAAAGGACGGGTTAATTTACTGAATGAAGTATTTAGAAATCTATTAGTATATATATCTCCGAAATCGTAATATATATTGAATATTTACAGAAAAATCTAAATTGTTCCGTAGCATTAACTAACTGTTCCACTCCAGACTTCTACTGGTAAGCATATCGGTACATGCTTGCGATATGTCTTGGCTTCATATAAAATTTAGCGCAGTAATGATATTTATTAGTTTAACTGTGAAGAATTTACGCTACGGATAGTAATAAAGTGCTGCAATTAGATAAATATACTATTCACTTGCCACATTATGTATGTTGCGTGATCGTAATGGAATCTTTGATGAATAATTTTGAAACGCTATTCCATTTTGTTTGTTAATATGAGGTTAATAAAATTTAGTGCATCTATGTCCAACTTATGCGTATCCAACATATATACGTTAAGAGCCAGTGTGAACAAATTAAATCGAGAACCTCCTCCTTTTTGGAAATAGATGAAGAAGCATGTTCCTTTCTATTGAATTAAACAAACAGTAATCGAGGTAGCGTAGCCTCATTCTTGCCTTACATCTCCTATAGTCCTCAGTACTACTCAATGTTTTAAGTTTATCCCTTAATTTCGTGTACAAAATTTTGCAGAAAGCTATCCAAATAGATAGATGATGGGCTACTCCGCTTCCTTTTCAACTGTACTTATTATGTTTGATTATTATTAGGAATAATAAATTAGTATTCCAGTTATAATCTGAATATTTCTTTACCAAAGGATGTTCTTTTTTCCGTCTAAAATATGAGCAAAATTATTTGAGTACAATAAATATTAAATAAACTGTTATTAAGAAATACTTTGAAAGTGTGGTATGTGATAGTATCTGTAAAAGGAAGTCAATTTCAGTCTAACGATCATGCGATATTCCGTGATAGTAATACTTATATTTCAATTCAGAGTGCTGACAAGTATTTTAAAAAATACAAATACAACATGTTTATTTAATTAATTACGTAGTTGTGGTGGAGTAATGGTTGGAGTTGGCATGTCTAGTAGCTCCTACATTGAGTTTATAACCGAATATGTGTTTATAACACTGAGATCTACTGAAGAAAGTAAGATAAGGGTAGTTCTATTTAACGGAAACAATCAAGAATATTTGTGATAAGCAGTAGAACTTATTCCTTAGGTAGTAAGTACGTTTGTATAAAGGAAATATGAACATCTTCAAAAAATAGCACTATATTAATATTTGTTCAAGTTAAAAATTTCCTCTCATGTTAGCAACATATAAAGTTTTAATTTAGTAAGGATTTTCTACTGATTAAAGTTTGCAATTTGTACAGTGTCACCTAGATACTGAGTATCAATTATATAGACGTGGTGCTAATGAACTATACCGGCAAACGGAAGGAAGTGATTCCTCCCATCAAAATAAGCAATTATGTCCATATGGTTCAATGATTTAAAGTACATCATTTCAGAGTAGAGCTGATCAGCGGCGTGAAAATCTACGTTGCAGCACGAGCTGTTTCAGTCACTTCGATAATAAATTAGACCTCTGTAGTTTGAGCGTACACTGCAGTTTCAAATTATGATCTACTATTTACTTATTTACGTGATCGATATCTTCAATAGTTCATCAGTTTGATTCACAACTTTACACAGAAAACAACTTGTATTTTTGTGACGTCGCAAACATCTTTTTATCTCTTAGTTGAAACCAGCGGGACTCAGTTTTAGAGTACCTCTCTGGTAAACGAGATTCGTACTTTGAACATTTAAGATCATGATGATCGAAATGTCGTTATGGCTTTCCTCTGATTCTCATTAAAGTAATTCTTTCATAATCATTTGCTATCAATGACAGTACGCTCAAAATGCACAAAAAATATGCCATGGCCTTTTCTAAGGTCATCCTACTTCCTCCAACATTCCTATTTCAACCCTAATATAAAAGAATACTTGTGTGCTTTTGTTAACCATTAATGCTATTTTATCTGAGGGGTATAGCCATAGAATGTTACCACATGCTTTAAATTGGTGGTAACGTTCACGACGATTTATCACTACGATTTCAGCTATTTTGCCACAGTTTAAGTAATCAAAACTGTGAAAGATTTCATTTCTATTGATGATAATGCTTCTGATCACATTGCTTTGAATATTCTATACGCTGTATGACACAAGAGGTGTCGTTTTGATTACAAGACCAAATAATTTAGCGAGTCGGAGGTTTAGTCCATGGATTTACACTAAATATCTCGTAAATATCAGCGGATTTTTCAGAGGGGATTTTTCTGTCTAAACAAAATTCTTTGGAACTAGTAGAAACACAAAACATTATGTATTCTAAACTTTCCAAAAAATTCTCATCATTACAACTTCGCAATTATATAACTTTGGAAATCTTGGTGGAGCCTCGTACAGTTATCCTCAGTTATAGGCCAAATATGTAAGGTTTCTATGTTAAATAATGATAATGGTAAACTAATCGTTTACTAATTTCCATTCCTTGGAAAACGAATGCTAAATAAGCATCGAACTCGGTTATTCCCAGTGACCTTATAATTGCGATCTGGCCTGGAGGATTAGTAATTATTGCGTACCCCTGTCAAGATAATCTCTGTTTGCAAACCTACTCTGTTACAAAGGAAGAAGCAAAGAATGCCCCTAGTGTTCGGAGTTTTGAAGATTTTCAATAGCTTGACCATTAGAATTGTCTTAACAAATCGATAACAATCTAAGTGTCGGTGAACCACGCAGATTACATCTTAATTTCCTCCAAGAGACGAAAAATGTTATTTTCCGTCTTAGTACATTTTCACTATACTTTCTGTGTAAGATATAAACGTTGAACACCGCTGCTCTTTGTTCGATTGGCCTACAAAGAAGACTGGCTTGAAAGTGTTGTTGCATCGACAAAGTTCAAGCAGAAACTCCTATCAAGAAATGCACAGTTTCACAGCGTTAGATTTGGATTTTATCAGTACATCTGGAAAATCCTGGTGTTAGTACTAGCTTTTTTAAAATTTTACTACAAGGCTTAAGAAACTCAATACAATAATATTGTAATCACTCTTAGGTGGAAATGCTCAGTTCGTGCAACACCGAAAATCGCTACACTTTTTGACTCATGAAGAAAGCCCAACAAAGATTACTCAATGTTCAGAGTCTTTTATAAATATTTACAACTACTCTCCATTGAAAATGCACTAAGTCGATTTAATGTTTATGGTTAACGATACACAGAAATCAGTTCAAAAGATAATAAAAAAATGACCATTCTGAATGTATCATTCATTTGGTTGTGCCTTATCGCCAGTTTGCTGACGACAAACATCTGGAGATTCACATGGATTGTCACTTGAATAAAATTACATTGTTCTTTGGAAAATGAGAAAAATCATGTTTTCGGAATGTTTTAATATGTGCATTTCTAACACAAGACGAGACATTTTATGAAATAACCAATCCTGATTGAAATGGATTGTATACTAGGATAAAAATCATTCAGGATTGGGACGATTATATTAAATAAACGGTAGACATAAAGACGTGTCAGAACTTGTGGTGATTGAAGTTCTAACTCAGTTTCCAAGGGATACCTTTTCTAGTATGACAAATGGGTTTTATGACACATACTATACATTAATTAAATACAGAATCTATAGAGTGGGTAGAAATCTATTATCTCTTCATTGGATTTACAGAGCAGTAATGGATAAAGAACGACCTTTGAGTATGTTTCGTGCGGCCTACGAATAAAACTGAGCCTGTATGATTTCTTCTTTCTTACTCTCTTCGTACTAACATAACAGACTGGCTATCACAAAACACCTGCCGTATCTGGCCATCGCAAAATACCTAAATCAAAACTTGATTTCAAATGTGAAAATATTCCCTTTTAGTTATTGTGTCTACGGATATTATATAAGGGTCGATTGTAATGTATTGCCTAGAAACATCCAATTTCGTAGCGTTTGTTTTTAATTATCATAGCTTACACCCTAAATGGACTCATCACATGAAACAAAAAACAGAATATATATATTAGAACTAATATTTTAAAAATAGATTGTCAACGCAATATATTCATAAGTTGTAGTCTTAAGTCTATGATCCTATCGTATTTCTGGTTTTGTACAAGCTCGTATTTACTTGCTGGTATTGTATGAACACACAAATTTTTAATTCATTTGTTGTAGTTTAATCAGCAAATATATATACATTTTTAATAAAATTTTCGTTATTTCTAATAACTCAACATATGCTAATTACTGTTTTTTGTTTCACTAAAAATTCTGAGATGCAAAACTATGAGTATGTTGAAAAAAAATGAAATTAAATATTCGAGTTTTACGTCACACGCTTATGCCGGTTAGGCTAAAGGAGACGGTGATAATGATAAATGAATGAAATGTGGAATTAAGGAAGTAGGAGAAAACTGGAGAACCACGAGGAAACCAACTCACACGATGTTGGTCCACCACAACGTTTACTTTGCGGGAGCATGGTTTGAACCCGGGACCCCATGCGCCAGAGGGGAACGTTCTACCACTGCGCCACTGCGGCCATACGAGTATATTATATATATATATATATATATATATATATATGTCTCGCCAGGAAATGGCAATACTTTGTGAAAGGCTGGCATAAGTGATTGTAAAAAGAAAACACATTTTATAAACATGCATATGATCTTAAATAATCACTGAGATATGAACTGAAATATAAATGAAAGAGGAAAAAGGAAATAAAAATAGTATTTTTGGAAGTACTACTAGGTAGAACATATATACTAATCGACTTTGCATGTATTTGTGGTATATCAGTAATTACTACATGGTGGTTAATTAATTAGGCAAATGAATGATAAATGATAAAAGTATAATGTTACTACTATTAACATGAACGATTTGTGCAG
This sequence comes from Thermobia domestica, assembly GCF_964235325.1. Classification (NCBI taxonomy): domain Eukaryota; kingdom Metazoa; phylum Arthropoda; class Insecta; order Zygentoma; family Lepismatidae; genus Thermobia; species Thermobia domestica. The sequence goes on along the minus strand of NC_137460.1, from coordinate 69,013,289 downwards.
AGCTGTCCATGTTAAGCACATAACTATTAAAAGGCACATAGCTGTTCATACTAGATTCTTAAGAATAATCTCCTCAACATCAGTGCACTTCAGCACGACATCTTGTGATGCACTATTTAGCTTTCTATGGTATTCACGGATTAATTTACTTACTTTCATTCATTATGAAACCTTGCTGTTCTGACTGTATTCACATTTTCCGAATAACTTTTCCTGTTTAACAAAACCCGATTAACAAAACTGCTGAGAAATGAGGTCAGGAGAAGGAGGTGACTGGGTTACAGTCAATCTATCAATTAGGATATGTGACATTCGTATACTTGATGATCACTCGATTGGCATGAATTGGTACTCCATCATGCTTCATGATAAGAGTACGCTTTGTGTCCAAAGGAAAATAGTCTAATGTATTCATCAAATCGTTCTGTAACAAACCAAACAATCGCTGTGCGTTCATGTTTTCATGAAGCATAAGAAGGCTAACAAGAATGTCGCAACCAGACAGGAATACACGCATGTGGTAAATCTGTCTTTGTTCTCGATGACAAGGTCAGGGTTTTCTTGACCCCAAGTGTGTTCCTTACTGCTATTATTCATAGCGATACGAGTGAGAATTGTCAGTAAATAAAATGTATAATACTTGTATTACATTATGTAGTAGGCACTGACAAAATTGAAGGCGGGATGTATTATGAGCAGAAAGTAATCGCTGCACCGCTTACTGGTGAAATTGATACAAATTTTCCACGTTTTGCTTCCCCCACAAATACTTTATAGCCTCAACTTCCTGAAAGTTATTTCTGGATGTCCATCCGTCGGACGGTTGCGTAGATTATACACTCATCTAGGGCCTATATCGTTCAACGTAAAATACCAAATGTTGTACTAAACTATTTTATATATGATTATCCTAGGCAAATTTGATTATTTCCTTCTTATTCTCTAAGAAAAGAGTACTTTGTTGTACCCGAAAATTAAAGAAAATTCGAATTTTATAAAATCGTCCCAATGAGTTCCTTTATATTTTGTGGGTCTAATTATTTTCATACAATTTTCTAGAAAACGATTGCAATGACTGTGTTCTTATCTTATACATTTTCAGGATCAGAACGCAACACAAATAACTCCAAATAATTATAAGTATTGGAATTAGTATTATCAATATCTACATTTATATAACTGCTATGTCAAGTATTCTAAATTAATACAGAACATTTGAGATTGCCAAAATTGACAACATTTTCAATATGATATTAATTATTGTAACGAGTCGCCCTTGAGAACACCCCCCGACTATACGAATGGATGGACTCGTCCCATGAGTCTAGCGTTGACGTAAAAGAAGCAAAAGATTGTAAAGAATAGAGAAAAAAGGGAATAGATATTAACAGTATGTATAACTGTGTTGTTAAAATCATGTTAGCTCTTTTAACAACACTTATTTAAACTTTATTTCAGTAATTATATTTTTTTTTAAAAAAGTAGAAAGAAAGAGTAGGGAGTGCGCGAATGCAAGAATAAACACGAAAACCATTCAAATCAGCTTGAGCGTCACGTGATTGTGATAGGCTTCGTGTTATGCTGCCTTCCTGTGCCCGCATACTTTATCCTAGTTTTGGTTATAGAACGGAACTTCTTGCTTATGTTGCTTAGAGTTGGTTATGGAACGGAACTTCCTGCTTGAGTTGCTTTGTGTTGGTGTCTGTGTGTTAGCTATGAGTGATGTCAAAGAGCAGAAATGAGCAAATTGGGATTCGCGGCCAAGGAAAGAAAAGTGTTGAATATTCTGATTTGTGCATTGAAATTTATCCAAGTTTCTCAGTGATAAGCTATTCTTTTAAGCTTCTTTTCAATTTAAAGTTGAAAGATTCCAGGAGATTAGGAGCCGAGGCAGGATTTTTGGGGGGGGACCAAAGGAGGTCAATTTTGTGCCCGCTTATATTTGGGATTTATCCAAATAACCAGAGTAATCGTTTGATTATGGTCACTTCAGAGATATATCTGGTTAGTTTGTTGAGTTTTATTGCTCAAAGGATAAATTCTGCGGGTTTGTGGGACGTTTGATTTGTGGAAGAAAAGAAGAAACTGAGAAACGAAAGAGTTTCTTGCTTTTGTTTTAATGCAGCAAGCCTTCTTAGAGCTAAACTGCTATGCCAAGAACTCGTTTGTATGCCAAAATTATTCTTGCCTGAATTTTGGCGAAAATCATTTTTATGGTTCTAGGCACGCAGTGCCGACTTTCACCAATATGTTCGTTTGCTCTTTGTGATGTTTCTTTACTCAGACAATGGAGCCCAGGCCAATATTAAAAGATTGATTGATAAGGTAACAGAAAGAAGAAAACGCTGGGTGAGTGTAATTTCTATATTTTTAAGTAGTAGATGTGTCACGTTGTCAATGTTTCCTGTTTGGTCGTTAGTAGACTTTCCGCTTTGATTATTTCTTGTATTCGATATAACTTTCCATAGTAGGGAAATCTTCAGTGTATTAGACAAGGTTGATGCTTCATATCCTTTTAATTAGAGTTTTAAAAATGTTTGTTTATCCAATTTAAGTCGAACTAGAGAAGAGATACCAAAGAAATTATAAAACAGAAGTTCGTAGTAATTCAGCGTGCTAAAAGTGTGTAACTTACATATATTATACTGTAGTTACATATATATTCAAAAACATCCTAAAAATACTTTAAGAATTTTGTATCAGCAAATATATTAGTAGAAGTACCTTGACTTGCGGTAACAATATATTTTGATTATTTAGCAGAAATAATATTATGGGATGATAGGAATTCTTTCAGAGCAATTAATTGTTCAATTGTAGTTGAGGTAGGTAACTAATATATTTTACCCTTCTGGTGACATACAAAGGAAAACTCTGAAATCAATTTGACAGTTTACAATAAATCATGGTGTCTAGCAGAATATTTTTTCCCCATACCTTATTAAAGGTAGAAAGACAATAACATGCATGATATATACAATAAGTAGATCATCTGAAAATATAAATTATATTCTGTTAAAAATATAATTTTTACGCACAACACTTGTGATATTTAAAGAAAGAAGGAACAGCAAATTTCTATACTGTATAATAGATTTCAAAACCTAGAAGATTTAAGATTAAAAAGACATCGATGACAAAGATATTGCTTCTATATACATAGATTCATGTCGTACTAGTAAGGCCACTTTTCACTGCTTACTTATATGTTCACTTCGGATAATGGATTATGAAACTATGAATATGAAATATTATTTATTTTTTTTGTAGAGAATATGCAATTTTCAAGAATTTATAATGAACATGAGTATAAGTTCACATAAGTTTCTTTTCAATATGTTTGCTTTAAGTTCGACACAACTTCATTGCTGTAAGTTTTGTTTATATTGCAGAAATCTAAGATATAGTGAAATAATTTTTCTACATGATTTCCTGTATTGGAAAAGTATTTTCTCGGACAAGCTTTCATGGACTTCTTTATGTTACGAAGAGGGAACATACTTTGATAAGGTAACGACTTTCTGTGCTTTTCGAGTATAATTAATGCATGAAAGTGGTGTTGAAGTTTAACTTTTTCTATAGATCAGTATAACATTTAGTATTAAACGAGATACTGAATACGCTAATAATTATACAAAATCTATGAAAGAATTTGCATAATCGATACAAAACACATACATTTTGTTTCATGTAATTGATATGTGATTTTACTGGAAGTGTGTAAATTAGGCCATGGTACTCGGTAATTGGCATTGTATTGAATGAGCTAAGCAGGAATATACAAACTACGTACAAATTGAAAATGGCTATTATTAAATCTCATATACAAGAGATTTAATCCTCTATTACTCATATTCCTCTGTTACTCACATGCATTGAAACCTAAGAGAATACAAATAAAATGTTTGTATAGTAGATAGTGAATCTGCACTTTACGCTTCACATCTTTCTTATGGGTTGTACCACAATCTACGCTTTTGAAAATATAAATTTAGATGACCTTGTCGTCAAATTCATTTTTGGAAATTTTGTCTTATACTCTATTATAATTATTACGGAAATATCCTATACACCACAAACAAGTTAAAATATAAATCAGACACGTACGTAAAGTTCTGGAATATCTAATACAGAGTTTTATGAATGATACGGATAATTCAGTCTAAAGTTAGTGCAAAAAGTTCACCTAAAGTAGTTTTATTTTATTGCAAACCAATTAGAAGTAGTGACTACAAATATTAAATTGCATATTCCAAAATCCACATAAAAACTTTTGGAAGCAGCTCCGCACCAAATTGGATATCGCGTTTCCTTATTCTATACCTGAGGTTTAGGATAGAATTTTGTATATTTTCACTACATACAATGGAAATTATTTTATTCTATTCTTGACAGTTTGTTATCTAGATTTATTGTTTTACATGATATTCTGTATTCTACGCTTTCATCCAATATATCCATATTTAATCTAGCTACGAAATGTTGAATCTCACTAAACGTTAACAAAATCGCTGGCGAAATGGTCTCAGTTCCGAAACCCGATAATATGAAATAAACGATAACTAAAAGCAGAACAATATATAAAATAACTTTTAACAAGAAATTGTAAAAATAAACGCATTTAAGGTATTCTAAAAGTGATATATGTTTACAAACATTTACATGTACATTTACATTTACATTGGAATATATATATTACCAATAAAAATTAAGAAATAACCTAATCTAAAATTATAACATAAGAAGAAGGTAAGAAATAATTGCGTTGAATGACCTGAGATAAGGTCTATGACATGTTCAGCCAAGGTTACACATCTGTGAGTCTATGTGCGAAGAAATATATTTTCTGAAATTCATTTGTCATGCTATGCATAAACTATATTTTTATATCAATATATACCTAACATCAACTTAACCTAACATATATACATTAAATTAAACAAATAATAAGTCAAACAATCTAATTGGTAATATAAAGTTACATAATTACGAATTACGAATACATTAACGGAGCTACGAAGGAAAGTATAAAAGAAAGAAGAGAAAGGAAATAGTTAAATATATACTTATTTGACACACTGAATATAAATATGCATTTAGACATAGTTCGAAAAACATCTGTAGGAAAATGCGAGGAAACATACCTTGAGAATAACCTAGAAACATGAACAGACGTAAACATCTTAACATATCAATCATTATATACGATATCCTTATAAACCTAACATATATACGTACATCATTTGTTCCTTAAATACCTATCTTTTTGAAGAAGTATACAAATACGCTTATATTCCTAATATAAACATAGGTATATATATATATATATATATATATATATATATATATATATATATATATATATATATATATATATATATATATATATATATATATTCGTGGTTAATTTCTTAAATATTTTTCTTTCTAGCAAAATATTCAATATAATTGAAGATACTTTTCATGCTGTGATATAATAACGTTATCCATGTTTTCGCACTTGATTGTAATCCTCGTATACTCTTATTTGACTTTGTACTTAATCTAACATAGCTAATACAAGAGGATCGAGCATTGTAAATTTTATTAATCTTACCAGTTGGTATATTTTAAAAGAAATTCTATAACTAATTCTTAGTAAACACTATGTGCACCGCGGTACTCATTTAAATCTGTTAAATGACAGAACAACGCCTTCTTTGTAATCCCTACTCACTGAAGAACCTGGATATTGTAAGTAATGCAAGGATATTCTTGTCATGTATACCACGCTTAATCTTGTTACCTTTGTCGTAAGGAGACCGATGTTACGTGGTGTCGTTTGCACAGGGAAGGGTGCCTGTTAGTTAGAACGAAGTTAGTTAATATTAACGACGTACAACTTATTATGAAGTTACAGATCTGAGTCCAGTGTATGGTAGAAGCGCACGTCATAGTGTACACACAGGTAGAGAAACAGAAAGATAAGAATCGTGTGTATAGATGAAGAGGAGGCTATGTACACAAGTACCAACACAACGTTTCTTTTTAACTTAGATCGATGTGTAAACTAATTGATACTAAAAAACATTGAATAAGTATTGCCATGAAATAAGCACAACTATAACCTGGCATTTTAGGCCTGTATAGGTGAACTATATAATTTTATTTAATGGGATAGAAAATGAACAAAATCTTTCAGTTTAATGTGCCACGTTGCTACTATTTAGGCTAAGGTAGACGATTATTACGGCAAGTGAATGGTGATAAAAGATTTGATGGAATAAGAAAAGTGGAGAAAACGAAAATACCCCGATAAAACCAGGGACATGATGATATCCACTACAAAGATATTTCCCTGGAAATCGAACTAAGTACCTTATGCACCTGACATAACTATATTATCAGTTATTCATCGTGTCGCCAAGTAGAATAAAAAGTATTATATGCGCTAACGGAAACATTTACTAGTCTAGACCTACTCATTTCTATCTATCCTTCAAGAGTGGTTCAAGAGTTATTAAGTCACAAACGCAGCCACTTTTATTTTATGTATTTCTATGTCTCTCCCTTACCGTCAAAGTGAAATGATGAAACCATCTCAGGCTCTAACCTGAGCTGTGTGGGAAATTAGATCGAGATTGGTCTCGTGGTTTAAGAGTTATTAAATTTATTTATTTTCAAATATCTCCCCTCCCTTCCTTGTGCCGTCAAAGTAAAATTATAACATACATTCCAGCCCCGAAACTCATCTATGTAGAAAATTTCTTCGAGATCAGTCGGTGGCTCAAGAATGATGTCACAAACATAGTTATTTTAATTTTTATACAGGATAGATTTTCACTGCAAGCGTTAGAATTTTCACCTAATTATTTTAATGTAATTATGTGTTTTACAAAATATATACATATAACAATATATAGAGCGTTCTATATCGAAGAAATTGTCTTGACGACGTTTTATAGTGACATTTCTTCCCAAGCGAGATTAAATCCAGCGTAGTTTTGACCAGGCGAGATTCTGTGTCCCGAGATATGGACCGCAAGGTTTTGTCCAGGCGAGATTTTGGGTATGACGAGTTTTGGGACGCGAGGTTTTGGCCAGGCGAGATTTGGCCCGCCAGGTTTTAGACAGGCTAGGTTTTGGCCCGGCGAGATTTTGGCCCACGAGGTTTTGGACAGGCGAGGTTTTGGCCCGCGAAGTTTTGGTCGTCGAGGTTTTGGCCAGGCAAGGTTTCGGCCCGGCGAGATTTTGGGCCCCGAGGTTTGGGCGTCGAGGTTTTGGCCAGGCGAGGTTTTGGTCCGCGAGGTTGTGGCCGCGAGGTTTTGTACCCAAACCGCGATATATATGTATGCATGTATCAAGGTTAGTGCCCCATCACGAAAAATATTGGAATGGTTTCATCTATATATTTACTGAAATATGAGAACAATTAAAGTATACCTTAGGAAAATTTTAAAACGTGAATATGACCAGTAACATGAAACGAGATATACATTTTGGGGAATTTAGTTTTCTATGACAGTTTATTGTGTATAAATAAGTATGACGTATTTGAACTTAGATATACACAAGTAAGGCATGCCCATGGGATAAGATAATTAAACAAGGAGTGGGTATAACATTCTGTTATTACTACTGTGGAAAAACACCTTGGCATGGTTAATATGAATGATGATTGTTTCTATTTCACAAGCAGAAAGTGTTGAAAATCTCTTGATGAATTATTGAGTAGAACGTAGTACAACTTAACATGGGGAGTGTATTAACAATTTTAAACGAATATCTCGCTCGTTTCTTAAATAACATCTGTAAGCTTTGAAAGTCAATACTTGAGGAGAGAAGCAGGGTTAGGGAGGGATGCTTTCTATTAGGAGTTGAAGATATAGGTACTCAATTTTGTATGTGACTATTATTTGGTACAGAGATTTTAAACACTTCATTCATTACTAGTAAGCATGGAATATCTCTCAAAATAGTTGAGAAAGAAAAAAATATAAAAATAATTACATGTCATTGCTCGTGAACTGTAGACTATCCTGGGCGTTGTTTATTCTCTTTTCCCTTTCTCTCAAATCATCTTCATCTTGAACTTTCATCTCATATTGAGTGTCCTCCTGTTCCTTTATCTTGCACCTTCTGCTTTCCAACTTTTTTTTAACATAGTCATCCTAATCTTCATTCAACTTGCTCTATTCATGTGAACCACTACACTGGAAATGTTTTTCTCAAGCTACCTGCATTAACAGTTCGTTTCATATAATCGTTCTTGATTCTATTCTATCTCGTCACACCACACATCGACCTTAATATTCTCATGTACGGTACTTTCTCTTACCCAAGTTTCATTATTGTACATAACTCGGAACCGTTGACATATTACGTTATGCTATTTTTGACCAATTTTTACCCCGTGTCACACTTCGTAAGTCAAGGCCAAACTTCTGCCCTGTACGTTACGTAACACTTTTTAATTTTTGCTATTCACAAATTTTTACTTACTTAGGGAGTTATTACAATAAAAAAAACTATTTTAATGGTAGAAGTTGTTATTTGAAAATGCTTGTATTCAGAATATATTTCAAGTTCTTTTCGCCATTAAATTAATGTACGTACTAGAAAATGGTAGAAACGTTATAATATGTACCCTCTATTAAGTTGCTTAATTAACCAGTCTTATTTTTTTCAAAACTGTGTATTGTCGTTTACCCAAAGAAATCGCACCCATCCTTTTAAGTAATCGATGATAACAAGGTGGAAATACTGCCGGAAGATGCAGGTGAAACAAAGTCTAAAGACCTGAGATCGACCTCTTTTTTCAGGGATCCAGGATGCTTCGTGCATTTTAAGTTTACCAGTGTTGATGATGCAAAGTCCTCTCCTTCGTCGACCACTGATTAGATGTGGCTGCACCGTGAAGAAGTGCAAAGTTCTCTTTTGTAAACAAGCTTTCAATAATCCTCTTTGGACTTTGCACTTTAGTTTACCCCTTTTCAAATTGATGGGGTGAGCGCAACATTAGTCTAACCCACATTTTTTTTAAAGTGGAGAAAAATCAAGTTAAAGATAAACACATGTGATTTTTGTACAATATACCAAAAGCAACCACAAGTGGTTGAACGTGTCATGCATTGTACATTAGGGCGGGGTAAAAAATAATTGATGCAAATTTAATGAAGATCGCTGTTCTTGCATGTGCTAAGCACACTTTCAGCATGATTTCTAAAAAAAAAAAAAAAAAAAAAAAACTTCTACTGGTCGCAACTGGAATTTAATTCAGTAATTTTATTATTTTGTAATTTTCCAGTTTCTCGCTAGATGACATCACAAATGTCAGTGTATTTTGTAAAACAATAGGTTTTGCGTGTAGTTGCAGAATTTCCTTACCACATATTTTAATTATAGTTTATACATATTTACATTTTTCTCTTCTTTTGCTTAAAATAAATGTTTGTTCGATGCAATTGATATAGTTTTATCCTAAACTTACAACACGTTTTTATCAAATCTTGCATTTATACCTGTACGCCGTTTTTTTATGAGATGAAAATTTCACTTTGTGGAGGATCAGTCTCTGGTCGACATCACCGTGTTTCTCGTCTGAGACCACAGGGAAGCCACAAGAAAATCTATTTTCTTGAAGGAGCTTACACTGTGAAGGATCGTAAGATCGACATCACCGTGCTTTTCTCTTATTGAGAGCATATGGGAGTCACAGCTAGCTTTATACATTCGACTTAAGGACACCCGCCTCATTGATGAACGGGTTCTCACTTTTAGGGAGAGCAGAACAATTTAATAATCATCTATACTTTCGACTTGAGGAGACCCGCCTCATTTATAAACGGGTTCTCACTTTTAGTGGGAGCAGATCAATTTAATAATCATCTATACTTTCGATTTGAGGACACCCGCCTCATTAAGAAACGGGTTCTCACTGTGAGTGGGAATACAGCACGCTATCATCAAATATCTAAGAGGGTGAATCACCTCAGAAAAAACAGACTTCTCATCACTAGTGGGTGTGACTTATATCTCTTCATCTATTACATTCCTATTTACTTTTAAATTTTCCATACCGAGTACAACGGTTTTGTGAAATTGTATGTATTTCAGTATAGCAAACTAACAGTGATTATGGCTTCATCTTCGAGAGGACCACTGATTCGATCAGAGTCTCACCATTCTTTATTTGGTCAGCCTGTAGTATTTTCTGGACGACAACTCCAGACGAAGGAAGAAGGTAGTTAAATGCTATCTGTTCTACAGAAAAATGCTACCTGAGGAGGGGAAAGAAACACCTTCTACAAGAAATATTTTAAAATATGTGGCGAATGATCTTGTCAGTATCTGGAACAAAGCTAGAATTCCAGTCATTGGATATTCCAGCGTTTTGAGCAAACCTCATACGACTTGCCCAACAGCTCCAAAAATATTCACCACCACCAAAGCGCACATCACTTACATTCAAAGCGGACTTCAGTAATTTCAAACAAGTATTTGATATCTGTACTTGCAAGTGTGTTAGAAACAAAATAGGGGAGAAACAGTTGTGTAAATGCGCCATAAAAGTACCACAAATTGAGTGGAATTTCAGGATAATCTGACTTCGGGTCGGAAAATGGTAATCGGTTCGATTGACAAGATTGTTTCGAGTTCACTTCAGAAAAAAAGCAGAGATAAAGGATCAGGAAGAGCGGTTTAGAAAAAAGCATTTGCAAAGCCTAACTACGACTAAAACTGCTGCCTGTCAGTTGAACTTTATAGAAGAAAATGAAGCAAGTGGTGTGGCCTTGGAAGATGAATCATCTTATGAAGCAAACACATCCCTGTCTGAAGAAACATATTCCGAAAAACGGCCAGCACAAAATAGGCATCAGTACTCAAACTTAAGCCAAATGATGGAAAGAACTGGAGTTAGTAACCGAGATGCTTGCAAATTAATTAATGCATGCATGAAAGAACTGAAACTGGATGAACCGGAAAATATACTAGAACCAACAAAGTTGCGGAGACAGGGAATTTATTGGAGAGACAAGGGAGCAGAATCTCGTTCGTTTGACTTGTGCAGGCTAATTTGTGTTGGTTTTGATGGACGCATAGATGAAACCAGACTATTTGGAACAGATGGAGGACAACTAACAAAGAAGGAGGATCACTAAGTTATTATTGCATATTCTAGTAAGCAATACGTGTATCATATTGCTCCACAAAGTGGCAAAGCAGAAGATATTTCAAAAGAATTACTCTCTGTTATACGTGACACGGATTCGGCGGCTACTTTGCGTGCTGTGGTATGTGATGGAACAAATACAAACACCTTCGAACATTCTGGAATTATACGTCGACTGGAAACAGCTTTAAATCGACCTTTACAGTGACTCATTTGTATATTGCATCTGAATGCGCTTCCACTGAGAGAAATTTTTAAAAATATTGATGGCAAAACAACTGGTCCAAAGGGATTTTCGGGGCATATCGGAAAGATGCTAAGTTTTGATCCACGGGATGTTCCAATAGTTGATTTCCAGCCCGTCACTGGCAATATCAAGGAATTTTGTGTGAATATCACAAAAGATTTTAGCGCTGACCAAAAGTATTTGCTGAAGGCTTGCATCGCAGTACAAAAGGGAAAGGACAACGCTGATGCTGCTGTTATAATTTTTTTATAAACTACTTACCCAGGTGCCCTTTATCACGTCAGGTGGTTGACGCTCGCCAATCGAACCCTTTGTTTATTCACGAGCACAAGAAATCCATCCAAAATCCTATTGCTGCTTGTAACCTACATTGTTGGAGTGTATGCTCCAAGTTGCTTCGAGATAAAAACCCATTCCAACTGCACTGATGGATCACGTAACTTCTATTTTATTTTGGAGAAAGGTAGAAATTTACCCGATAGTGAGATGAAGGAAGCTGCAATAAGATCTCTAAAGTTAAATTGTTATTTTGCCCACAGTGAAAATATTCTTCTTGCAGCTCTTGCAGATCCAGACATTGAAGTAAGAAAAGATGCAGTAAACAAGATTGTTGTTGCAAGAGCGACCAATCAAGCTGGAGTGAGAAAATTTTGTAAATCAAATATTATGATTCATCTCGAAGCAGAAAACTACTACAAGATGATTGATTAGATTGCTTCCGTCACAACGCCACCTCAACTTGTAAACTCAATGTTAGATGAAGAATTACTAGCAAAGATTGAAGTAGGACCACTGGAATTTACAGGAATTCAATGTCATTCACAAGCAGTTGAACGAGTAGTAAAACAAGTTTCCAGGGTTTCCACAACAGTTTTTGGTCATAAAGCCAGACATGGAGTGATTGCTTCATGCGAGGAATCAAGAAGGAAATTTGGATACTAAGCATGTTTCTGAAATCAAATAATTAAGTAATACTTATTAAAAAATAATGCATGTTTTAGAACAATAAACCTACTGAACAGAAAAAAAAACTACTTTTTATCATATGCCAATAATAGCTTCATTGTTCACTAAAAGGTGTGACCCTTAAATCAAGAGATAAAATTCTGTAATTTTTCATACAAAATTATCTTTACCTGTATTACCTGCATCAACTTTTAGAACTAGAAACAAAGGCTTCTGTTTACATTTCTTGAAGTTCGCCCCGCCCTATTGTACATATTTATATTGCACAAAACCCACATGTGTTTAAGTTTAACTTGATTTTTTTTTTCATTTTTGAAAATGTGGGTTAGACCACTGTTCCGCTTACCCCCTCAATTCTTCTTGTTTCAAATCAGTGCGAGAATACAAAGAAACTCGATTTCTGAATAAATATTAAAATCCAAATATCAAAAAATTTAGAACGAGATGAATATCCGACGAATTAGGTTGTAAATGTTTGTATTTTGGTCAGCAAATTGTAGATTGCCCCGTCGCGGAAAATACTATTTCACTGAAACTAATTTCTCCTGTTTCACATGCGAAACCCCGTAGAAGAAAAGAGTGAGTAATGATTCAAATCCAAAGTTTTAAATAATATTCTCAGAAATAGTGATACGAGTGGGAATGCAATTTCACTTTCAAACGGTGGTTACGATCACTAACAAAGTAACTCTAGAGAAGCGAATTCCGAAAATTAAATTATGCGATAGCCACAAAACGGAGTTTTATTGTATTGTAATACACGCAGAGTTTGAAAATGAAATGAAATAAAATGCAATCTGAGTTTTACGTCCCACGGTTGTGCCGGTTAGGCTAATGGAGACGGTGATTATGAGAAATGAATCAAATGGTGGAATGAAGAAAGTGGGAGGAAACGGGAGAACCCCGAGAAACCCACGAACACGGTGTTTGTCCACCACAAAGTTCACTTGGCGGGAGCAGGGTTTGAACCCGGGACCCCAACACGCAGAGTTTGTAACCAGTCATGCTGGTGTCTAGAGCATCTTCAAATGTCTTTTGTATGATTCAAGTTATATAGTTCGCAATTTTCCAAAACAATAGGAATATTAATTTATCTCACATATAAAAATGAAAGTGTCTCTGTTTGTAAGTAACTCTTAGACCACCCAGCTCTTGAACTCTTGGGCCAGTTGTTTTTTTTATCATTTCGCTTTGAAAGTGCAACTTGCGGTAGGGGGAGGTATATAAAAATGATAAAAAATGACCAAAGTTAGTGTCAAATCCACAGTTTTTGGATTCACTGAAATCCATTTGAGTCCCACAACTTGTGGGAAGGTGTGCCCTAAAAATGTACGAAAATGACCGACGATAGTGTCGAGTCCATAGTTTTCAGAGTCCCTCAAATAATTATATATATAAATGATCAACAATGGCCAATATTTGTTTCGAATCTATAGCTTTCGAGGTCACAGAGATGAACAGTAAAACTTCCGATCTTGTTTAAATCCAAATCCCCCATTAGATGTCCTAAGGGGGGATAATGACATGTAAACCTTATTGAAAACAACCGATATTAGTGTCGAATTCATCATTTTTGGGGCCTCTAAGTTGATTGGTGACAGTTTTGGTTCACTTTATGTTCAAATGAAAGGTATTCTCCCCTTGCAACGAGCAGGTATTGTCTTACTTTATTTATAAAATGAAAAGAACTGAATACAATTATTTGTTCCAAAGATTGTGTATAAATCTAACAACAAAACTACAAATTGCAGCAAAAAACATGCGTTAAATAACGAAGACCTAAACCTCCTCCTCCCCCTTATCACACTTCGTGACGCAATGCCAAACCCCCTCTCTTCTTTACAGCGTTACGTAATATGTGGTCGACCCCTTACCGTTATTTGTTTTCATAAATAGGCCCTATTCGCTTGCAATTTACTTTCTTATTGCACAGTAGCCTCTCATTCTTCTTCAGTTTACGCAGCCACGTGATATTCTCTGTTGGATTTTAAAAAATAATCTTATCTTTTATCCTTGTTGAGATAGATCTAAGATACTTAGATTTCAAAATTAATTAAATTACATACTAGTCGCATTTCTTCTCGTACCCGTAGGAAACTCTCTTTGTGGAGTATAGTAAATGAAGTCCGTAACGGGGTAATTCATACACAAGAGCTACCGGTCCCAAGCCTGGTAAATGGTGAAAGATGACTTTAGGAAGGGAATACAGTAGTAAACAAAATCTACCAAAACCATTGTGTTAGATGAAGATTTGTATTCATGATAAATGTATCTTCATCCTATACATTGTTTTTCTCGCACAAGTTTCATAACATTATCCGTTTGGACCAATAGTAACAGAAAACACATCAATATGTTTTAGGCAGGATTACTTTGTGGCTTCCCTAGTATGTTAGACAAATATTGTACTGCATTCTTTACACTTATATGAAACTAAAATACTGTACAGTATAATAAATGAATTAAATACTTATAATTTTAGACTCGAGCTTATAACCTGCAAAGAATAACAAGAAATAACTTAAAATAATTATCTGAAGATAGTTGCTTTCGACTGAACTTCCGTAGATTAATGGAACAAGGTTATAGGATACATCAATTGGCAAAGATGCTTTAGGATGGAGTGTCTATTAAGCACAGTAACATATAGTCATGTTAGTCGGCTTGAGATTGAACGTATATAACCTTGATTACATAACAAAAGACTATTATACTTCATAACTCTCGATTAATGCAACTATATATCAATATGTTAGCTAAAGAGAGCTATAATGAATACATTTACAATCGTATCTAATATAAATGTTCTATGAATAAATATGTAATTAATAAAAGTTTCTTAAGTGACTTACGTACATCACGTCTACAGCGGCATTAATAAAATATTTTGTCGAACTGCTTTCATTCAATTAAGTTATTTTGCTTGATCGAGGTTGTGATATACTTTCGTGTGTGGTAGAGACAGTTTCATGACTACGAATTTGGACTATAAATATTGAAATTGCATTAACAATTTTTATGCTGTAAATTAGTTGAGGCAACACGAATCAAACAAACAGTCAGATTTTCTTTGTTAGTTTCTTGATTACATTTTTCTTTCTATTGTAGTAATCCAGTGAATATTACTATTATTTAAAATTGCAATAATGCCAAAATTTATTCTGACAAAGTAAGTCTCCTTCACATTTACACCTTCATACAAGAAAATAAGTGAACTTTAACAAATTTAGAAATACTTTCACGTATTACGATAGTTTAGTATAAGTACAGCACAGCATGATTAAATAAATGTTGAAATGTCCATATTTAAATTTATTTGTCTCACAAAGTACTGACAGAATGAAATGCTAATTAGCATGGACGTAGTTGAAGGTTCTGTCAACAGACAGGCCACACACTAAAATATAGTGCCAGCAGGTGTCATAGTACTTCCTATAGTGAAATGTATTACATGCAGTATGTCAGGCCAGGGAGCTCTAGAATATTTTTATTAATACATTAATTAAACTTTGATATAATGCGGCAAAATCTTATAGTAATATTCTGTGAGCATGGAATGTGAACTCACAAGGAGGGTGTCCGAAGTGCAAATCTGAGATTTCCAAAAGGTTTTTGCAGATCGTTAGGGGGCTTATGGAATAGAGATCGGCACAAAAAATTTTTGTGGAACCCCATATTTGGGTGGGGCAGTGCCCCATTTGCGAGTTTCGTAGTAAAAATCGGACTTTGGACTTGAAAATTGACTTATTGTTGTTTACAATCGTTGTCATTTGTTATAATTTGCCTAAAGATACTTCAATTGTGGGGTGGATCTCTTTATGTGTGGGCGGTTCCCCTCACAAGTGGAAGCACCAACTTCTTGAAACATTCAAAATTTCAAGATTAATTTATTTCGCTTTTCCAATTGCTTATTTCCGGAGATCCATGTCATGTACAGGCATGAAATCTCTTTTGCCTTCAATGAGCTTTGCATACACAAAATTAGAAATATATTAACATTTGTCATTGTTTGTTCCTTGATTACGAATTTGTGCTTCCCACTGTTAAAGTTGCGACGCATGTTCTACTTTTTTTAAATTTAGTTTGTACACTTGATGTGTTTTGTACGTCCAGGACATGATTTAGGTTTCCAGAACTTGACGACTTCTTTTCTTGTACTCTCTTGGTACTGCATCGCCTTTAGGGATGTATCTTTTACAACTTCGCATTCCGGATCGTCTACAACTATGGTCATTGTTAAGCATTTAGCGATGTTGAGTTCTGCCGTCTTTTCGACAACAAAATATAGGATCTTTTATACCACATTCTAAAATATCAATGAAAGATGACGCAAATTCTTTTCCATTATCTGTAATAATTGTTGCTACATATTTTTCAGCAGGAACTGAAGTTTGTAAAAGTGAAATGATATTCACAGGATTCATTATGAGGTTTCACGTGTTCAAAACGTATCCAATTTACTAACACTATGTAAATACAGTGAGCCTAAACGAAATTCATAACGAGACGTAAGACACTGGCTTCCTAATGATAGATATGCAATATCTATATAAGGCGATAAGTCGAAACAGCATCTGTCCAAGACGTGTGCACTTCACGAATGGAGTAAATAGGTTTGTCGCGCGTGGTATATGAGTGTATTTAACATTGTACACGCAACCTTTTCGTCGTTTACCCCGCCTGGGGTTCTTTTTAATTTTGTTTGCACAACACTATAGAATTGATTGTACTCTATTTTTGAATACTAACTTTATAATTTTAAAATACTCATAAATACCAAATAAATGCATGTAAAAAGTTTGGCAATGTCTAAATTCGTTTATGCATTGCTTATAGTCGAGAAGTTTTGTGGAAGCAGCGGTTGGGTAAGCAAGTGGAGAGGGATCCTCGCTCCCACACCCTGGGTAATCCAAAGTCATTGGATTAGATTACGTCTCTGCAGTTTTCTTTCGTATTTTGTTTCTTCTTTATATTCCCTATACTATTTATATTAGTCATGAATTCACTAACGGGCTTTCTAGTACACGTATGAAAATGTTCTGCAGGTACATACTTGCTAATCGTTAATTACATAATAACAAATATAACACAATTTAAAGTGAATATAACATCACCTACATTGTAGTATCGTTGTTGCTGCTAATTTCGGATGAACGTTTCAGTTCTGTAAAACATACAATCCATACAGTAAGGATAGATTTGGCCAAACTCCTATTTCAAACCCTTCAGTTCTCTTTCAAATCGTAGTTTAGCATCCCAGAAACTAGGCAGAGACCTGTGGCACACAAGTGCTCCATAAAGTAGTTTTAGTAACATATTTCAATTCAACTTGTCAAAATGAAGGGGGAACATGTATCAAACTTGTGAGGGGGAGCCTCCACACACATAGGGATCGGAGACCCACAATTAAAGTATCTTTAGACAAATGAAGACGAATGACAACGATTGTAGACAACAAAAAGTCAATTTTCAAATCAAAAGGCCAATTTTTACTACGAAAGCCAGAAATCGCAAATGGGGCACAGCCCCACCCAAATATGGGGTTCCGCCGAAATTTGTTGTGCCGATCGTTATTGCATGAGTCCCCGTAACGATCTGCTGAAACGTTTTTGAAATCTAAGATTTAGACTTCTGACACCCTCCTTGTCAGTCTCAGAACAGACATTGTTTTGTAGTTGGTAAGAAAACGTAATTTCTTGGAACTCAGTGTACAAGATGAGAAACTCAGAAGCCAGAAATCAATATTTGGTGATGATATTAAATAGGCGCAACAAAATGCAAGAACCATAGTCTTTTAACCTATTCCATATCTATCTATCTATCTATCTATCTATCTATCTATCTATCTATCTATCTATCTATCTATCTATCTATCTATCTATCTATCTATCTATATCTACATCTATATCTATATCTATATCTATATCTATCTATATCTATATCTATAACTATATATATATATATATATATATATATATATATATATATATATCGATTTAATTATATACATTTCTCGATATTCGTATCTATAAGAAAATGGCAAAACAGCGATTGGATAAACAGACTAATCACAACATGTAGCAACAAATAAATAAATCAAACGATATATAGGTTCACTACGAAACGATACCGTATTGCGATGTATGATGGAAAATGGTTCATGCGCTCTTGGTTGACAACCAAAGTAAGAGAAAGTGTGATGAAGAGCACTCAATATCCAGCATTTTAAGTTCGATCTTTGTCGTGGAACAATTTGCGGTAAGTAGTACAATGAAGAAATTGGCGAGATGCCTAAATACATGTATAAATACCAGCAGGAACCTGTGGCAACTTTCTTAGCAGATATAATACTCTCGTATATTGCATGTTGTTCAGCTTTTTACACAGCAGTTTCTCATATATGCATATCTCTGATTATGTTCTTGAATGGAAGAGTTTGTCTAGAATCTATTGTTTCATAGTAGTTGCTATAAACAAACAAATATAAGATTATGAGTAACTCTTATATCATATCATAACCATCAAAACAAAGTTACATTGATAGCAAGTAAAGAATCTCAAATCATTGATGTTTAAATTTCCATAGTAATATCGAATATGAAAATCGGTTCGTTTATTGATTTTTAATACTGCAATAAGGTTAACGTAAAGAATGCGTTTGCAGTAAAATAAGTATATAATTTAACATATTATTTTCTACTATTATTAGGCTACTATGGATCTCTTTGTTTGTTATTGGACTAATTCTAACGTGCATTCTCAATCTCCAATCATGGAAAAAATATCAGGAGAATCCAACTGTAGTGGTCATAGAAAGAAACTATTTAGAATGGAGATTTCCAGTGCAAGCGGTTATGGTTATCCCTACAAGCATGCTTCCAAAAAGTTTGAACAAAGTTCTGAAAGAGTAAGTAAACAATTGCTTTCAAATACACTGGTCAACTCTGGAAATGCTTCGGAGATAAAACTAACAAATTCTTACTAATTTTAGTGTGCTGATAACGAATAAGAAATTAGTTTTTGAAGATTGGTTCGGGCTTCAAAGAAATACGTTAGCACCCGATGTGCTCTGCTGGGCAAATTAAGGGTTCGTGGCAACAGGATCTCTCTACGTATTTCAATAAACTTCCATTGTTTGACGGTTAGTTTCATTGCTATCCTCAGGGATATACGCAGTGGTGGGTTATCCGGGTCTTGATATCTTGACTTGTTTGTAAATTTAGTCTAATTTCAGGTGCAATTTTACAAATTTTAATATAATGTAACTTCATATTGTATTTGGATCCCCGTAAAGCTCAGGACCCCTACCGAAATAAATTCCTGCGTACTCTCTGGCTATCCATATTGCTCGCACTTCATCGCTAACAAAGAAATATCAACCACTTCACGGTTTAGTTTGTATTGAAGAGTTTGCCAGAGAAAATATATTGTGTAACGTTCTTTTGTAGTTATAATTTGCCATCTCAGAAGTAGTCGTGATGAGATGTTGGGTGGGTGGGTGATTATTATTATTATTATTATTATTATTATTATTATTATTATTATTAATAATAATAATAATAATCGTTCTGTGACTATACTAAGCAGAAACGAGTCGCGTAAATGTGTTTGCAGTGCAGAGCAAATTGTCCTTTTTAACGAAGTGAAGTGAAAAGTGGAATTTTGCTCCTATCATAAAGAAAGTCTATCACTTGTACTTTGGCTGTAAAATGGTAGATGTGGACAAGAAGTGAGCACCACATATGTGCTGTAATACTTGTTCTACAAATTTGGGGAACTGGCTACACGAAAAAAGGATATGCGTGTCATCTGCAATTCCAATGATATGGAGAGAACCAGCAGATCATACTTCAAACTTCTATTTTTGCGTATTTCTTCCAATTAAAGGACTATCCAAAAAAGAAAAAAAGTGGACTGCTACTTATTCAAATATTCCTTGAAATGTTAGTCACTGTGCCACGCTCTCAAAAACTAAAGGTTCCACAACTTACCGTACCTTACTCCAGTGTTTCACCCGATGAAGAGCAAAAGGCGAACAATGTCGACAAACATTGACATATTCTGTTGCAGATTCATTGTCTTCCACCGATCCTAACTACACAAAACCAAAATATTATTATCTATTTACTATATGATACTCAACCTGAATTAAGTTACCTGGGGTTGTCAAAAGTGGCGCAGAATTGCTGGCATCTAGTCAAGAAGTATGGAGCTTATTCTGAAGATCTAAAAGTATTCTTATTTTGAACATGTCATAATCCCTAAACAATATTTTCAGTGGAAAGTGACATATTACGTTGTAACGATGTAGGCCAAACTAGTCTTATGAGTAGACGATAATCTCGATGAATGGCAGCAATTCATAGACACATCAAAACTATTCTTCAAATATATTTTGCGTCAACTTCCACAAATTGCTGAAACTAAAATCAGGTAAGAACCCTTATTGGCACTCACATTCGCTAACTCCTTAATAATCCTGAATTTGATGTAGTGTTAGAAAATGAGGAGAAGATTGCATGATACTATTTCCGAAAAGTGATGACGAATGTTTTGGGAAACGAGCGGTCTCAGAACTATAAGGAAGTAGAGGTGCACCTAATACCATCTACCAAGCAATAGGGTGTAAAGTATCGCTAAAAATGCATATGTTGCACTCCCACATAGATTTCTTCCCATAAAATTGCGGAGCAGTCATTGATGAACACGGGAAACATTTCTACGAGGTTATATCTATGATGAAGAAACGATATCACAACTATTGTAGGTATTACAACGAAACTTGGCACATATATTACTTATAAACTACAGTATTTTAAAAGGTACATTATATATGGGTGTCTTTAGTCGGGGCCGTACCAGGGGGTGCTACATGTGAATAAACGGTCTTTGGGACCGGAAACTCCCAATTTTATCTTAAATTTCCCTCTTCTTATACATCATGTACACAGGCGCATATTACCACTTGCAAGCTTGCTTTATTCTGAAGTGAATGACATATGAACCAAGATAATCGGATGAACAGAATTGAAGCAATAGCTACTTAAGTGAAAGACCAAATAGAAAATTCAAGAATCTAAGTGTCAACACTACATTACACACATTTCTATCGATTACACTTAAACTCGAACCAATTCATCATTTGTATTTTGATTTTCGTATTCAGCATTCTCATTTGCATAAGAAAACGTACTTCTCTTTTCGAAAGCATGAAAAAAGTTGAAATTTGTTGTCCAGTGATATTGTTGTGATTTCATAGTTTTGTTTGGCAAAAGTATATGCTATGAGCATCTTCTTCAAATAAGTAATATATTTCATAAAAATAGTACTATTTAAATTTTACTTTTATATTATTTTATGTGCTTATCAACTGTTTAGTATACAATCATAAGTTATGTATCTAGTAATTTATAGGAAATCTATGGTCAAGTATATATTTCAATACTTTATTTTCTTTTATATTCATAGTAAGTTAATTGTCTCTAAGTATCGTTAATTGTAAAATGTGTTCTGATCATATGCACACACACATTGCACATTTATACATTGTTTATTTTTGATAATGTATTCTCTAAACTGTTAATAAATGTAATTAAGTAATTAACTACACCGTTTTAAGTGTTTGAGATA
Organism: Thermobia domestica; assembly: GCF_964235325.1. Lineage (NCBI taxonomy): Eukaryota > Metazoa > Arthropoda > Insecta > Zygentoma > Lepismatidae > Thermobia > Thermobia domestica. The sequence continues at coordinate 68,991,294 of NC_137460.1, read as the reverse complement.
AAGATTTTGTTCCAAATTATATATATATATATATATATATATATATATATATATATATATATATATATATATATATATATCGTGTTTGAAAAAGAACTCCCTAGTTTTAAATATAAATTTAATTGCGAAATGAATGAAAACTTACATCAAAGAGTACATATCATATAAGATAATTTCTTCAAGCTTTGTTTAATTTTGGTAGACTTCAAAGTGGGATACATTTGTGGCCCTGTACATGCGGAGACGATATTCCACTTCTCGCCACGTATTCACCATCATTTCAAGCGTAACAGTCTCAACCACCACGACAATTCGTTCCCGTAAATGACTGATGTTTCTGATCTTTTCACTGTGCACATTTTTATGTGTCTCCAAAAGAAAAAATCCAGTGGGGTTAAGTCTGGGCTTCGTGATTGCTGAGGTATTGGGCCAGCCCTGCTTATCCAACTTCCTGGAAAGCGAGTGTCAAGTACCGGAAGCACATGGTTACTGTAATGAGGTGGGGCTCCATCTTGTTGGGAAAACACAAGCCCCTTTTCCATCTTAATATCACCCATTTGGGGAAAGACGTACTGTGTCAGCATGTCATAGTAAACGTCCACGTTTGTTGTTTTTTCTATAAAAATGGAAGGAGCAATCACATGATCTTCCATCAAACCGCATCAGACATTAAGTTTGGCAGAGCCACGTTGATGCTGAAAAACTAATGTGGATGCTCTGCCCCCCAAATTCTGCAGTTATGATGTTTAATTGTTCCACTGACATGAAATGTAGCCTCATAAGAAAAGATAATCTTTTTTCAAAAAAAAAAAAAAAAAAATGAAATCATCATCAATTCTTTGTAGAAAGTCAGCAGCAAACTCATACCTTTCGAGTTTATCAGTAGGTTTAATTTCATGTAACAATTGCAATTTGTAGGCGTGCAACTTTAGTAGCATCATACACAGTACCTTCAGGCGCTTCTAATTGTAGGCTGCGTCTGGCCAATGACTTATTCGTACTCCGAACACAAAAAACACGGAGCTGCTCAACAACATTCTCGGTGTACCTGGTGATTTAGCTTTTAAAATATTGCCTGTTTCCTTGAAAGTCTTTAGCCAATGACGGGTAGTTTTTGCTGTAGGTGGTTGACCACCATACTGACGTCTAAAATTACGTTGCACTCTTATAACTTGCTCAGTTTTCACAAGCCAAATAACATATTGCACTTTCTGTTGCGGAGTACACTTTCTTGCTAAGTTGTTCTGCACTGCACGCCTGCCTGGATTGAACTGAGGAAACAGGGGAAGAAAACAGCACTGTGCGGTCTCAAGGTCGAGCAGACCTACCAACTGTAGGGGAGCGAAACTTAGAGAGTTGATGAATCAAGCACCACAAACTAGAAAAGTATAGGTCACTTTGTACAGATTCTAGGACATATTAAAACTAGAGAGTTCTTTTTCAAACATATTGTATATATATATATATATATATATATATATATATATATATATATATATATATATATATATATATATATAGAGAGAGAGAGAGAGAGAGAGAGTACATTCGAAAACTAGCCAGTGCGATTACTGGTGAACCACACAAGATATCAGCATGCTGTTGATGGGAAACGTTTAGCGTCGAAGGGGGATGTATGTGTATGTTATTTCCGATGCGCAAGAACTTCCCACATTTTCCGAGCACTCACAACTAAAAAAAAAAAACATTGTTAAATTTACTTTGCGACAAATCAAATGAAAGGGAATGAAAAAAAGAAAGAGGCTAGTAAAGGAAATATTGCAATCGACAATTGGGTCTCCAGCAACAAGGAAATACATAAATGATGTGGATGAAAACCTTTCCTCATAGTAGTGTGTGTTAATTTTGAGAATATGAACCAGTATGAATGTGTAATGCGACTAACGCAATCTAATAATCCAACAATTTTAGTAACCCATTGAGTGTCAGTGTAACCAAGTAACTAAATGTGGCAAGAGAACCGAAGTATGATACTATAGGCATTTTCTAGTCATTATGTACCGAGTTTCGTTAATAATAGTTGTGAAAATGTTGACCATTCTTCTCCATACAATAATATAATATATTTTCAAATTCACTCCGTACGTTTTCAAATGCGTATCTAGAGATAGCCCAGCACTCTGTTTATTCTGTTTCGGAGATCCTCCAGACTTGCTATTGACGTCTTATACACTACCGATTTAAGATGCCCCCATAAAATAATCGAGTGGTGAGAAATCGGGCGACTTGGTGGGCCATTCAATTAGTCCTCTTTTACCTATTCACTTGTCAGGAAAGTTGCGATCTAGCCAGGTGCAAACTATCAAAGGGTAATGAGGAGAAGCGCTATCTTGTTGAAAATAAACAAGGTGTTCATCGAACTCTAAATGATCATCTTTATCCATACTATTTTCAACTAACTCAGTAAATAATGGAGATATGAAGTCCTCATGTAATTCTTGATATATGTCAGCAGTTAAATTGCCATCAAGAAACAGAGGAACTACGATATTATTGGCAAACATTCTAGTCCATACACTGAGTTTTTGTGGAGTTTTGCGAATTGCTTTCAAGAAAAGGGTGTAGATTTTCATCTTCTCTATATCGGTAATTGTGTTTGTTGACAAACCCATCTAAATAAAATTGTATTTATCGGAAAAACAAATGTGTTTCACTAGTTTGGGCATTTGTCGTAGTAACTCAGCCATTTCCTCACAGAATTTTAGCCTCCTGTCACTTTAATTTTCTTGTAGTTCATGTAGAATTTTCATTTTGTAAGAATTAAATTTATGAACATTTAAAACTTTCTGCACAGACCCTACAGACAATGTAGTATTTGCGGCAACGTTTCGTATTGATGTTGTTGGATTAGCAATGAAGGTTCCAAGTACTTCAGTTTCAGCTACATTGTCAACTATTCTGTTACTGCTCCGCTTCTTGTTAGCTACCGATCCAGTCTCGGTGAATTTAGTAACTAATTGCTGGATGTAGGAGTGGACCATATTTCTATCGGCATGGCATTCATTAAAAATTCTCGTAGTTCCCCTAGCACTCCCAGTAGACTCATAAACATAAATAATTTCCACTGTTTCCTGTAAAGTATACATCATTTTAACAACTTTTCATAATCCTACTATTAACCACTCCACTGTAAACGCGATAAGACAACTTGGATATCAACCAACCAGGCTACAGTCATCATGAATGTATCATTACGCTTGGGCGCAGTTAAAATTCCTGAGTTTATTGCTGTTGAAACGGGACCACTGTCCTACGGGTGTTTGCAGTATCTCTTCTTCGTCATAACTGTTAACCTTGGGCTGTTTTAAAATACACAACACACCTGCTTGCTAATATTACGATTCTACAAAGTATTCAGTCCATAATGATATTCCAAATCAAAAAGCTGTGTACACACTACATTTTCTGTCATTACTGGAGAACCACTCGTTCAATTTCAATATTTCCTTTACCAACCTGTTAGGGCGTTAGGGATTCCCATCCATTTTATGACGTAAAGTGAGTGGACAAGAGCATGTAAAAGACATCTCATTGCCTGGAAATAGTACTACGTTACAGGTCAATACTGACACACGCAGATAAAAGATGGCAGATGAAATAAAAATCACCGTGAGTGGTTGCATATGTTTTCAAAAAGTACTATTAATTACGTAGTACGTACAATAATTCACTGGAAACGGCACGTCGCTACAGTTTAAAAATACGTACAACACAAGCCGGTAATAACAGAAAATAAAGTCCGATTGCTGATCTGCTCGTATTAACAACATCAATAAGCTTTTTTGACAAACTTGTTACTACTACTGTCGTTTAATTTATTTGTGTTTCATAATGTATTTACTCGTATATCTGCGAAATCATTGATAATAGCACTGGTAATAGTGCTGGTCAACATACTGCATGTAGCGCCTGTCTTTGCAACTATCTAGTATCGCGCAACTGAAAACTTCTATTTGACATGGATCGTAATAAGACGCATCTGTAGATTATTTCATTCCTGATTCGTTGATATCGAGTGTGACACGTCGGATTGGGACATAAAGGCGACATACTGAAGCCAACATCTAGAGGGCAGCATGACACGTTATTGACACATTATTAACAAAAATCTTAACACTGCAGTGGTCGCGCTTTTCAGATTACGTGTTTGGTCGCGTGGATTACTCTTGTGATCCAGAGCTTAATTTACTTTTCACACAGTTATATTTATAATATTGTTATCGTATGGTGGGTGCAGAGTATAAAGCAAAGTATAACGCAGATTTTATTAATATTTTATTATTTAAAGAAAAACACACTTATTTATAAGCCTTTTTGCAATTTTAACAGCATATATAACAAACTTATAACAAAACGTATTCATTTTATTGTCAATGAAGCAAGCAAACGTCCCAATAGGTGTAGGAGCATTTTTAGCAGCACCATGAGGGCCAGGTGCCTGAAAAGGAGGTGTTAAATTGATATATGGAGCTCTAGAAGTACATGGCAATTGAGGATTCAAATACCAGTGGGTTAGCTCTCTTTTCTTACCTTTGTCCCTACCTATGTAAAACTCACGTAAATAAAGACTAGGTAGTTGAGGTTCTCATGTAGGTCTTGCTTTTACAGGAATATCTTCCTCTACGACTTCTGCAGGTAGTGGGGGTACTGCTGCAGCCTCTATTCTTCGTTTTGTTGATCCCCATTACTGTCGAATTTATAAGAAGCTTCAGTATCAATCAATAGGTCTTCTTCTACTTCGTCTGGTACCAACAATGCTGTCACAGTCACTCTCTGTTTCATTTAACCACTTGCGTATCTGTTCACGGTCTCGTTCCGACATTTTAAATACTAAATATACGCACCATGTAGAAAACAAACCCAGTTATATCAAAAACCAAAATGGACCAAGTTTAAAAAATCCAGTCCGTGTTTGGTCGTGTGGATCACAATAGTGATCCTAGTACAAAATCGACCACCCGGTAAGCACACTTTTGTCAGCAGGAAAGTTGCGACATCACTGGTCTGTTCCACATGATGTGGAGGTAAGGTAGGTGGCTGCTGTCAAGCGTTCGACCAACTCCTAGCGGCAACGAAAGATATACCCCTGGATCACAAGTTATCCGCGCGACCACTGCAGTGTTAATAGACAATAACTAATTTAGAATAGAATTGATATTATATTATCACCAAACTAATATTAATACAAGTAACATCTACGAAAGAAAACAAATGAAAATAATCAAGAATTTCTGATGTAATTCTTGGCTTTAAACGTCTTCGATAGGTATCTTATATAACGAATCTCAATTTTGTATAACACTTCCATAATTGTTATTTAATTTATGAATAGTAGTAGAAATAAATAAAAAGGTAGATTATGTGAGATTAAATTTCATAAAATGATACATAGTAGCAGCAGTAGTTGAAGTAGGATTGTCGATATTATTAGTAACAGAAATGCGATGCTGGATGATGCTAAGTTTATCATTAGCAACCCAAGTGGACTGTTAAAGTCGATCGCGAACGGAAGTACGATGCTAGAAAACAATAATAAAGTATGAGAGTTAAGCAGCCCCTATTCTCCCCAAGTTGATAAACAAGATTTTCCACAAAACACCAAATACAGTAAATATCTACTATTCATACATAATGCGATATGCCTCTGCGGTCATATCCAAGTAACTCATTCGTATTACATATTTACTATGTAATATTAAACTTCACCTTTAATATATTTTTAAAATTCGAAGAAGACATATTAGTATTCTATTTAGATAGCCTTAAGAAGAAAATCTGGAGAATAACTACCAAATTCCGCGATATATATATACATTCGCTTCTATACCCATGAATCACAGATACCCATGAGTACTACTGATAATATTAATTAAACTTAATAGACATTTCTGAACTTTGTACAACAATCTTTCATAACATTAAAATGTGCGGATTGCACATCAAGCCATAAAATTAACTCTTGTAACCCACGTAGTGGAGCACTACACCTCATCGGAATGTACCTACTACCATAATGCCTGACCAGGTGGGAGTATCGCATATTTTTTGAAGAGTTTCTGCCTGAACAATAACGCTAACCAAGAAAGTTCTGTCGCGTATTCACCAACCACCTTCGACCATCGATATTTCACCTATGAGAAAGTCGCCATCAGAATTGATGACCCTTAGCCAACGTTCTGGAAGGCTAAGGAGTTCCATCGCAGTAGAACTTGGTAGGCCGTGAAGCGTAGAATGTATCAAGTGCATTTTATACCTCTACTAGGGATTTAAACTGGCGTCCTATAAGGTGATTGTCCAAGGAATGGAACATGTGATAATCGGACGGTGCAATGTTCGGCGAATATAGCGTATGCAATAGTATTTCCTATCTAAGGCGTAGAATAGTGTCCCACGTTAAACTAGCCACGTGGGGCTTTACATTGTCCTGTAACAGGAGGACACCTTTGCGATTCATAAGTGATAGCTCCTGAGTTATGAGTTTTTCTTGAACACTGCTCGACTGCTGACAATACACAGCTGCCTTGATGTTCTGACCGGCTTTTAGCAGTTCCCGCTGCACAATGGCGCTTGAAGTTCATCAAAAACACAGGAGAACATCCTGATGCGTGTTGGTTTCGGCTGTTTTGGAACCGGTTCATCAGATGCTAACCTATGATGACGGCGCTGTGGAACTTCGTTCTGGACCCACTTTTCATCATATTTCCATACCCTCTCCAGAAATGCCTCCTTCCTCACAAGGGACATCCAAAGAAACACAGGTGTCTGCTCGCGTTGCATTCTGGCCCGGAGTCAAATCACGTGGGATCCACCGACCCAACTTGTAGTGCTAGCCGAGTTGATGGAATTGCTGTCGGATGGTTTCTCCAGTCATACTAAGTTGTCGTCTCCGTTCCTCACATATCTGGCCACTGTTCGTCTCAATTGCAGCCTGAAGTTAATTTTTATGTGTATTGGTCTCCCAGTACGTGGTGCGTTTTCGAGTGTTTCGTCATTGTCCTTAAACTTGTCAAACTAGCGCTGCAATGTCCGGATAGTAACGACACCCTCACCAAAGACCTGACATATCTTCCGCTCCTCTGGAGCGGCGTTTGACCGCAGTTTGAACTCGTTCAGCACACAAGCCCTTATGACGCTCTGTGGAGGTCCCATGTTCACTCTGCCTTATGCAAGTTCACGGTGTAAATGAACTTTCACAAACAGTTAGTATTTTGGATATACCCTCACCAACTACTGACCTTCGCCTTATCTCCATTCGCATTCTAGTCACGGTGCCAAATGAATACAGACCTCCACAAAAAGCGACAGAACTTTCTTGGTTACCTTTATATTAAGGACTGTACCACTGGTTGTTCTTCTGAACATGTGGCTTATGCATGACGATGCTATAGCACATTACACTGCGGAGGTCCGAAATCGTCTCAACGAATCCTTGCATCCTTTCCGAACAAATGGATTGGCAGAGAATGGCCGTTATCTTGCCCCCTCCATCCGCTCACCACACCTTAACCTCCTAAATTTATTTTTGGGGAGTCATATGAAACAACTAGTTTATGTGACGCCTGTGCAATCAGAGGAAGACTTGTTTGACCGAATAGTTGCGGCAGCCTGGAGCATTCTAAAAACGTAGGAGTGTTTTAATGCAATAACCTGTCCCTTCAGCGCCGTTCTAACCTTTACATTAAATTGGCGGGTCAAAACTTTGAGCACCTTGTGTAGTAATCGTTCTGACAACCTTCATCTTCTCATTTAAACAAAGATCCTCCTCTGTAGCTTTCGCCCTGCAACTCGTTTCAGTATGCAGTCCCATTATACGATTTGGGACTAGAAATATGTGCCCCTGTTACCGCACGTACAAATGGAATGAATGCTTTGTTTCAGATCCGTCAATTTAAATTATTGATTGAGGAATCGAAGATACTGTAGTCGCGTTTGTTTAATGTTCTGATTGAAATGAATGTGCTACGACACTTATGCGATTTATTATTATTATTATTATTATTATTATTATTATTATTATTATTATTATTATTATTATTATTATTACGCAATCTTTATTTGTCTTTAATAGTAGTCCTTGTTCAATTCCTGTAGTACTAAAAGTAGACCCGTTCTCAAAAGTGTTGTAGTATCATTAATATGAGCAGATCAGCAATTGGAATTTCTTTATCTTCTGCTACGTATCAGCTTGTGTTGCACGTATTTTTACAATGTAGCGACGTGACGTTTCCAGTTAATTCTTGTACGTACATCGTATTTAATACTACTTTTTGAGGAGGTATGCAACCACTCACGGTGATTATTAGCTCATCAGCCATCTTTTATCTGCTTTGTGAGTATGGACTTGAAACGTAGATGTCTTTTACATGCTCTTGTCTACTCAATTTACGCCATAAAATGGCCGGGAAAAAATGAAATGAAATCTGTGAGTTTTACGTCCCACGATTATGCCGGTTAGGCTAAAGGAGACGGTGATTATGAGAAATGAATGAAATGGTGGAATGAAGAAAGTGGGAGGAAACGGGAGAACCCCGAGAAAACCCACGCACACGGTGTTTGTCCACCACAAAGTTCACTTGGCGGGAGCAGGGTTTGAACCCGGGACGCCATACACCAGTGGTGAACGCTCTACCACTGAGCCACCGCGGCCCCCAAAATGGCCGGGAATCCCTAACACTCTTCCGGTAATGCCTTGCGCTGCCATTGCCCAAATTTGAAAACTGCAAATTTGGATAAATCATTTTAGGACCATTTGACGATATCCTTCGCGCATCACGTCTACGATCATTAGTTTGTGTAATATTTAACTTTAAAGTTTGCTTTCCCACGCTTTTGGCAGCATATAATACTTAAACGTCGCGTTTTTCGTCTATGTTTATTATATTTTTTTTGTTTGTTTTACTCTAGAACTAATCCTTTCCTTTAATTTAATCGAATTTCGCGTCATGTGTGTTCCACGAATAATACTAAGGTCCACCTCCTGAAGAAACCAAGGCAGATAGAAACATGAAACCTTTTGGAGCCTTCAAGGGACATAAAAGACAACATTATGCTGACAAGGAGAATCCCCCACAAGGGGGCCTAAAGAGGGTTACTGGGGGTAACTCAAAAATTTTAAATAGCAACCCCCATCGTGTGGTACCTCGCTGGAAAAGTAATCGCGTATAGAGACCAGACCGTGTCTACAACAAACTCTAAAATCTAACGTAGGTCTATTCGGAACGAATGCACAATACACATACCACACAACTAACACTATAACAGTACTGCAAATACAAAACATGCAAATTGAACTGAAACCGATAGAAACGAGAGTACCATAATATTATTGAAAAATCTGATCACTCCGAGGCTCGAACTCCGGACCGCACGTGTACTGAACCAACACTTTTCCATTGCGCTACTCTCGAACTGCTACTCTTACGGACGAAGAGATGTAGTTCATGACAACGAGTTGCCCGTGGTGGCGCTTTGGTGTTGGACACACGTACTTTAACAAAGCTACTCTGTTTACTCGTGCACCACTATCTGATGTGCTTTTCCGACCAACAGTGCGCTACAGTACAACCCGGAGCAGTAGGTCTGAAGAACGTAGACGTGTATTACATTGCATACATAATGTGGTCTCTTGAACAGAGAATTGAAATTGTGTTACTCTTTGGTGCTACGAATCGTTCGTACAGTGCAACAGCACGGTTGTTCAATGAACAAAATGTGCGCAACCCAATTAGTGTTTCTTCTGTACTCCATTTATTAATCAAATTCTTTACTACAGGCAGTGTGACCAATGCCCCAAAGCCTCGAAACCCTATTGTGGCTACGGAAGAAACAGAGATACAAGTGTTGGCGGAGCTGAATGCGCATTCTCAACAGTCCATAACAACTGTGGCTCAAATGTGTGTCACGCACAACGACATACAGAATCTTCAAAAAACATACCTTCCATCTATACAAACTACATATGGTCCAGGAGTTAAGTGAACATGATCCCGATATGCATATCGAGTTTTGTGAGCAGATGTGTGAGGCATTGGCACGTGGGACCATTGTGCTGACAAACGTGTGTTTCAGCGATGAGAGTACGTTCTACTTGAATGGCAAGGTCAACAGGCATAACTGCCAATATCGGTGTGACACAAACCCTCATGTACTTCGTGAAGGTAACACTCAACACCTAGAGTCGCTGAATGTCTGGGCGGGTATCTTAGGTAATCACATAATCGGGCCCCTCATTATCGATGGAATATTAACGGGTGAGAAGTACCTGGCGCTGCTGCAAGACTTTATTGCACTGTTGATTGTCGAGGCAATGGAAGAGAATCCACAAGAATTTGGAGAGATTCGGCCCGTTTTTCAGCATGACGGCTGCCCTGCCCATTTTCACCGCCTTGTACGTGACTATCTAGATAGTGAATTTCCGCGACGATGGATTGGTCGTCGCGGCACCATTGAATGGCCAGCCCGTTCGCCAGACCTTATTCCACCCGCCTTTTTTCTCTGGGGCTATTTGAAGACTATAGTGTTCCGCACGCAGAAGAACAGCATTGCGGAGTTGCGCCAAGGCATAGTTGATGCCTGCCATTCTATACCGGTAATGACTTTTATCCTTGTTCGAGAGGAGTTCGTCCAACGTTTACATTACTGCCAGGAAGTGGGCGGTGCACACTTCGAGCATATCCTGCATTAATGAGGTATGTTCCAAATCATACTATGTTACTCTCTGCTTACAGGTTTCCAATGTTTTTCGACCGTCCATTACGGATGGCCTCCATGTTGGCTACGGACATGCTAGCGACTTACAATTTTCACAAGTGGTCTTTACTAGTGATTACCTTTCAAACGAGGTACCACACGATGGGGGTTGCTATTTAAAATTTTTGAGTTACCCCAGTAACCCCCTTTAGCGCCCCTTGTGGGGGATTCTCCTTGTCAGCATAATGTTTCCTTTTATGTCCCTTGAAGGTTCCAAAAGTTTTCATGTTTCTATCTGCCTTGAATTCTTCAGGAGGTGGACCTTAGTGTTATTCGTGGAACGCACTATATATATATATATACTGCGTGGTCCGGAAGTTGTAGGTAATATTGCTTGGCATTGTCTGGCAACATTCCTATCCATTCCTATCCATATAAAACATTCCTATTCTTTTCTGCTGTTTTCTGCTTGATAATAGTCATTTCCAGTGAAGTTAGAGTAATCAAAAATGTGTTATCGATATCCATATAGCATTGAACAAAGATTAGTTTTTACGGTTTTGCTTGACGAAAGGCGTTAACACAGGTGACAGCATGGAAAGTGTTAAAGTGAAGTTTACAGACCGCTTTGGTATTTATCCACAAAGAAAGGCAACAATGTTGGGGTGGGAAAAAACGTGGATTTCTTACGGTAGTGTGAAGGAATTTCCTCGAGCCGGTCGACCGATAAAACGAAGGGGAACGTGCCGTAAAGTGGAAGCATTAGCGCAGCAGTCCCCTTCAAAATCAACACGTGAAAGGCCTTCGGAGCTCGGTATTGATCCGTCACCAGGTTATAGAAGTATTTTTCATTGACGCTCTGTAGATTTTGTAAAGACAGTAACTATTTTTCGATTTATACTTTATTCTACGACAGAAATAAGTTCTTTCTTTTTTGGAAATTGCCTGTTTCCCACGCAATTGCATAAAAAAAGTCTTGCATCCTTTTCACACACACACACACACACACGTCGCCAGGCACATCGCTTTACCAGTTTGTTATCTAAACATTTTCACGGTCAAATTATCGTAAAGTCTCGTGCGTAGTAGCCAGTGGACTAATATTAGCGTCAAGTCTTTTTATGTTTTATTTGCATGTACACTCATGTCCAAAATGATTGTCGCATATCTATAGCTGTCTTCTTGCAAGAATATAGTGTAATAATGATTTTGCTGGGTACTTTTAATACTGATACTATGTGTACAAACGGGAAATGTATATGTGGTAAATTTCATAGGAAAATAATTATAAATACGAAAATTAGAATGAGTAAAACAAAATGTTGCTAAATGGAAACGAAAGTGTTATTTTCGTTTTATTGTTCTTATTTACTGCTCTTTTGACATGAAATTTGCCACATAGAATGTCTTTGCCAGTTATACACACACTAAGATTATAAGAAATACCTGGTGAATTCGTTATCAAATTATATTCCTATAACAACATATTTATAGACATGCGACAATAATTTTGGACATGATTGTACATACACGTGATTTAACCTGAGTGCTTTTAAAAATGAACTGCCAACATTGACCCTTCGACCAATGCAGCTCGTACGTCGAACCTCTTGGTTCGAGGAGTGTTACTCCACGTTTCGAAGGAGCAACCATACACGTCGCGTTGGGAATCAAGTATACTGTTGTGTTAAGGGGCACAAGCTAGTAGCCGGTGAATGACGTTTTCTTACGGCTAGCCCAAATCTGTAAGTCCCAGGTTCACACACCTTGTGCGTATCAGTTATAACGCGCCCTCCAACATTATCATTTCACTTTGGAGACTACGTAATTTTGCTGAAGATTCGTGTCCACTCTTCAGGATTGTTTGGAGCAGCAATTATCTTACTTCTTGGGATTATCCCGGCGACACTTTCCCCAGTGCTAACCCCCTTGTACATTAGTGGTGTGAGAAAAGTATATCTAGTGAAATCGTTATCTTAATCTTCAATCCTAAATATATAAAGTGACAAAGGACTTAAGTACAGTGGGAAAGTAAAGTGTGATTTTATTAAAGGAAATAGTTATACATGTGCCGTGTTAAGTGTTGTGATCGTTTCTCATCTCATCTCATCATTGAGACCGACGAGCAATTTGGAAACAGTTCTGTAATTTCCTTTTGGAGATGTCCTTGAACCTCTAACCCAGGAAAATCCAGGTACACGGAAAATATTCATTGGTAGCGCAAGGGAGGACAAAACCACGAACAGCACCCAGGCGATTACAAATTAATGGCAGCCCGAACAGCGACATGACTTGGCTTAAACAGTATTCTTCGGACCACTAGGATGAGGCACATGAAAGAAGATCTAAAATTGAATGTTTACCGTCCAATGCATGTGAGTGAACTAAGCAACGCCGATATGGATGCGCGGAAAGAGGATACAGAACTCTCCGTAAGGCTTTCTCTTCGAAACCATCCCGTGGTGCAGTCCTCTTCCCAGACTTGCGTCCTATATACGGGAAAATGCATTCTCGGAAATTTGTAATATGTTGTAAGGAAAATCCCTGGTTATACAGAGAAATGTAGAGAAACTCACCACCGTGACAGTGTGAATCGGAATGAGTGCAACAGAACGCAGCGCATAATTCAGCTGTGTTATGACATGGATGGTGATCACACCGATGTTTATGACGCTTAAGACTTTAAGGTAACTGCGTACAGACATTCTACCATAAGTAACACTATACTCACTATGCTGTTGAAACTAAAGGGGATACGCCCACTTCCGGACCAACCTCGATATAATATATATATATATATATATATATATATATATATACCAATCAATGAACTTACTTAGTTGAACAAAATTATATGAATGAATGTAAAGGTTCATGGGTAGTTTTCAAGAAAAAGGAGAAAATCTGGTTTCTTTGTAACCATGGAAATTAATGAGTTTCTAGAATTTTGCTACCTACTACCGTAAGTGTTAAACACGAACTCATCGTTATCTTCATTCTGTTTTTTCTATCCAAAAATAAGAAATAATATCAGTTAACAGGTTGACTGCCAAGTTAATTTTAGAGTACTGATTCCACGAGACCAATATTATTTCTCCTTACTTTGGCTCGATTATCACATTTTGGTCGCGATATTTTGTTTCTCCCGAAAATGTACCAATGAAAGCCAAGCATGATATGATAATTCGTGACATTGAGCATCATATATAATGCTGAAGAATCTTGATATGTTAGCAATTTGTGCTATAAACATGAGGATCATCTATGATGCTCATGGCCCCACAGAGAAATAAGGTGAAGACCACATGTGATGCTCATGGCAGAGCTGAACAAAATATATAATTCTGAACAAAACAACATGCGCAGTTTTCGAGAAAATTGTAAGGACGGACTTTTGTGGTACTAAAAAGTAATATCGTCTCATGTCTCTTATAATTGACTATTTTTATTTTGATGCAAGAAATTATTATTTATTTACGTATTGTACAGGTATATGCAGCAAATTACACTGTTATTTGTCAGAGTATCACCACTGCTGTTGGTGTTTTCCTTACGGTCACAAACGTTCTCCTTTAGTGTATGGTGGTTGTAATCTCTTACTCCAGTTAAAGTATATTGTAGTTCCAAAGTTGGCTAAATTTCTACGATTTCTCAAACGATGTAATCATTTTTGAAATACAGGGGTAAAGTGCAACGTATACTACAGGCTAGCCATAACTATTAAATATATCATTACACCAAAGCTTTATTTACTTTTTTTTAGAATTCCCCCTCCTCCCCCTGCTACAGTTCTACTGTCAAATTGAACAACAAAAAAGCATTGAACGGCTAGAACTGAATCTACGTCAAAAATTTGAAGTAGATCGGTCGGGCGGTTCAAGAGATTAAGAGTCATAAAAGTCTTATCATGATTACTTTTATTCTTAATAAAGCCTCTCGATCTATTTTTCCCTCGTACTACCTGGGCAGTTTCGTAACGCGGACTACAAAGGAGAGTAATTTTGTGCCACTTGTCTGGCATTGAATATATCTCTCGAAAGAAAAATAAATAGAACATCTAGGAGTAACAGTACTAAATCTCAGTCACATCTCAGTCAGTCATTTAAACGGGGAAGTACATTCTGCCCACGAACTTAAATTAGAATACTATATGAGACCCACTAACGTTCAATCTGAACCACTGTAAGGTGTTCGCTTTAGGTAAACATGTAGAGCAATAACATATTTTGTTAGTTGGAAGATTAGAAGAACGATTAGAAGAATAATTGCAAAAAGAATATACTGTGGTGGGCACACTCCATGTTGGTAGTCCAAGGGTTAATCATGGAAACCGAAATAATTAACAACCTCCATCGTTCTGTAGATCATATCAGAGGCTGCGGTGACTGAGGGTAGACCTTTGGTGCATGGGATTCTTGTTTCGATCCAGCTCGCGCCAAGTGAACTTTGTGGTGAACAAACACCATTTGTATGTGTTTTCTCGGGGTTATCTCGTTTCCTCCCACTTTCTTCTTCCCATCATTTCTTTCATTTGTCATTATCACCGTCCTCTTTAACCTAGCAGG
The DNA here is from genome assembly GCF_964235325.1 of Thermobia domestica. Lineage (NCBI taxonomy): Eukaryota > Metazoa > Arthropoda > Insecta > Zygentoma > Lepismatidae > Thermobia > Thermobia domestica. The sequence continues at coordinate 68,976,019 of NC_137460.1, read as the reverse complement.
CATAACCATGGGACGTAAAACTTAAAGATTTCATTTCATTTCCTTTCTAGATCATAGACTGCTTTTCAATTTCAAATAAATATATTTATCTATGGTGAAATATACGAAATTCTATAAAATCCATTTTTCCTTATATTATGCAGTACTGAAAGATTTGTCCTCACAACGGTGGTACATATTCTTTAAACGATATATTTTTTCAAAGTTATATTATGATACAAAACCCTTTTTGTTAACTGATAATAAGTGTTGTTCTACCTTGAGGAAAAACAATCAAATCTATGTATGCATTCATGCACGACGCACGTAATAAATTTATGCGATTGCAATATCATGTCTAACTACTACACAAGTGATTCCTCGGAATTAGGACACACCACTATGAAATATCGAAACATTTTGGAGTTAGTTAAGACATGCTTAATAACAGAAGTGAAGCTGTAACAAACTGGAATAAAATGATTGATTGGAATAACTTTTGCTCCCATGTACACCATATGTTAATATTGAATAAAATTAAATATTGATTTGTTTGTATCCAAAACCACATCGTTGGTGTCATATACTTCTAGGTAATTATGTCACAGATGTAGTAGTCTAGAAGAGAAAATTCTAGGCTCCTCGGATCTTTTAGTTCATATTCTAAAATAAGAAAGTTGTTTAAAAGAGAGGAGGCTGTTTAATATTTGCGACAAAACAGAATATCTCATTAGCCTCCAGGGGCGAATCCAGGAGTGCGATCGGGCCGATTGCCCCCAGAAGAGAAAACTTTCTTATTTTATATATATATAAAAATAAAACACATCCCAAAGTTGGGAGCCCTTAAAAGTAGCAGTATGACAACCCACCGTCCTCCCAGAAGCCGGTCCTGGATCCGCCCCTGTTAGCTCCATAAGTTAGAAGATGTATCTCGGTATATAAACTCCTCTTAAAAATAAATAGAAAAGTGTTCGAGTGTTTTCAAAAATTTCATTTCTAAATGGACAGAAGGGAATAAGTTATATACATATTTATCGGTTGTAGAAAAACAGTATTGAACTGCTTCAAATATGATTTGGAAAATAGCTTGTACGTACATCGAACTCAAATAGTTTCATCACTCTATTTTTATTTAAATGTGACTCTTAAGAGAAAGAGCACCACAGTTTTAAAACCTGTTATACATCAGGTGACCAAGAAGTTAGAAAAATGCAATTCTGTACACAATCTTCTCATTAAAAGTAAATGTTCACATACTCAAATTATTAAGAAAATTTCGCTTTTGAGGGAGGACAATAGAATATATGAGTTGTTTTGTAGAAAAGAACATTTTATAAATTTGCTGAGAGAGACGGGTACTGCATGATAAAGTTACAATTGAGAAGAACTCTGTGGTTCGTCTAATGGCGCAAACCAGGCCACTTAACGATCGGCTTTATATAACAGATTAAAAAGAAAGAAAAGAATGGCACAAAGCAAACTATATAAAAATTTCAACATGCACTATCAATCATAAGTGGTAAGTAGCTCATTATACTTTGAACGATAATCTCACTTCTCCTTCGATTTCTTTCGGAAATTAACACCAGAAGGATGGCATGAGACAAAATGACCCATTTCATTTTCCAAATGGCAAGCATTTTAACTGTTTTTCACTCGATTCCTTTGGCCTTTTCTGACTTTATGACATATTTTATCAGTATGTTGTGTCAGTAATTTAAAAATATTTGAATGATTAGTTCTCGAGATATTGCTATATATACCCAGAAGGAAGGTGAGAGTTATTTTGACACATTATTATTAGAATATGAGGTTTTTATTAAAATTTTCAATTATTTGAACTAAAAGGTTTAGTAGCGTAAAGCTTTGATAGCAGAAACATCTACTTATTTATTTATTATTATTATTATTATTATTATTATTATTATTATTATTATTATTACACTAGTTAACAAATTTAAACTTTTTGTTTGTTACATGAGAAAAATCACCTGATCTTAAAGGAACTTTTTGCGCTGAATTCGAATATGCACTCGGTTTCTCTCCATCACGTACAGTTTTCCCGTAACAGAGGGATTTTCGGGAAATTCCCTCAAAAATTTCCCTTTTTCAGATATTTTATTCCCCTAGCTCCTGTCCCCTTACATATAGTAACATAGAAATTATACCTAAGTATACCTTGATTTATATTTAATAAACCCTCGAAGTTTCGTAAAAATCGCTTTGTTCTTTCTAGAGAAATAAATATATTTGTGTGTATACTGTGTGCACTGTTTATTGCACCTGATAGTAATGCTTTCATGAGGTTCATGAAATTTGCTGTACCAATGGTGTGGAGAGAACCCACCAACCATCTGGATGATTGTTATTTTTGTCTCACAGTAGTTAAGGGACATTCTAAAAAAAGCAAATACACAATAAGTTATCCCAACGTTAAATGCGCAATTAGACCTATTCCACACGGGGATGAACTTCCACTTCCCGAGCCCCCTACCAACTGGGAAGAGATATGACCAAAAGACTCTGACGATGATCATGACCTTGATGAACCATCGAAACCAACATGTACATCCAAGGATCCAACGTTCATCCCTGACTGTGTTCGCGAGCCACATTTCATCCGGCAATGTGAACTTAATGACCTAGTCCGTGATTTGCACCTGACAAAACAAGAGGCGGAACTTCTGGGATCAAGGCTCCAGCAGTGGAACTTGTTGGATGCAGAAACGAACATATCAGTGTAGAGGAAGAGGCATGTTCAATTTTCAAACTATTTCTCAATGCAAGATAATGTGTGCGTATGTACGGATATAAATGGGTTGATGGCGGAACTAGGAATGCCTTACGTTCCAGAAGAATGGAGGTTATTTATCGACGCGTCAAAGGTCAGCCTTAAAGCTGTCCTTTTACATAATGAAAATAAAAAACCTTCTATACCACTTGCGCACTCAGTGAAGATTAAGGAATCCTATGACACCATGTCAACTTTGCTAAATCTTATAAATTACAAGGACCATTGTTGTCAAATATGTTGTGATCTCAAGGTAGTTGGTATTTTATTAGGACTGCAGTGCGGTTACACGAAGTACCAATGTTTTTTATGTTTATGGAATAGCCGAGCTGATGACAAACATTATGAAGTGAAGGAATGGGAACCTAGAGTGAATTACGTACCTGGAGAATGCAACGTTAAATACGCTCCTTTGGTAGATCCTAATAAGATATTACTACCGCCACTTCATATCAAGTTAGGACTTATGAAAAACTTTGTCAAAGCCATGGACACATCTGGTGAAGGTTTCGAGTATTTGCGAGATAAGTTCCCTAACCTGAGTGATGCTAAGATTTCAACGGGAGTGTTTATTGGTCCCCAAATTAGGAAATTAATGCTTGATGATAGCTTTGACAGCAAGTTAAACAGCGCTGAGCTAGCTGCCTGGACAGCATTTAAGTGTGTTGTGCGCAACTTTCTGGGCAATAACAAAGCTGAGAGTTACACAGAAATCGTACAGGACATGATACAGAAATACAAAGAGTTGGGTTGTAGGATGTCTTTAAAAATCCACTTTTTGCACTCCCACCTCAGCTTCTTTCCTGCTAACCTAGGTGCTCTCAGCGACGAACAGGGCTAAAGATTCCACCAAGATATAATGGCAATGGAGAAAAGGTACCAGGGACGATGGGATCCTTCAATGATGGGGGACTATTGTTGGGGTCTTGTTAGAGAATGCAACATTTCTTACAAAAGAAGGAAGTAGTGTACGTTTTTGTAACCCAATGGATGTTTCATATATTGTGATAGTTTTAATTGTCTTTTCATAACCGAGCTCCTCCGTGGCTAAGCGGTTAGCGTACGCGCCTTTGGCGTGGCAGACCCGAGTTCGATTCCCGGCGGGAGCTCATGTGGTTCGGATTCCACGTTAATCAGTAGGTCCACGTCTCATATAGCCTCGCTGCTGAACGGGACGTAAAACTCAAAATCAACTCAACTTTTTTCATGACCTTTTGGTACATTTGTATTATTGTTTATTGTAAATTGTCACACTTGTAAATTATATTGTATTATATTTTATATATGTGTTACTGGTAATAAAGCAAAACGTTTTACCTCAACTTAAGAGATCTGAAAGCATTACTATAAGGTGCAATAAACAATACACACAGTATACATACAAACATATTTATTTCTCTAGAAAGAATAAAGCGATTATTACGAAACTTGGAGGGTTTGTTAAATATGAACCAAAGTGTACTTAGGTATAATTTCTATGTTAGTATATGCAAGGGAACAAGATCTTGGGGTGTAAAATAAACGAAAAGGGAAATTTTTGAGGGATTTTCCCGAAAATCCCTTTGTTACGGGAAAATCATACGTGATGGAGAAAAACCGAGTGCATATTCGAATTCAGCGCAAAAAGTTTCTTTAAGAACAGGTATTTCCTTTTATGTAACAAAACCTTTGTTAAGAGAACGAAACATTCCGTGTTCTAATTTTTCAAGTTTCGTTTACTTTGAACTCTGTATGGTACATGCATACCCAGGCACAAATATGCGTACTTTTAGGGATATATATATAAATTCTGAGTGCTGACACAAATAATAGTTTTATAAATGCCATATATATATATTTGAAATATTCGCTTTCTTTATTTTTCGCCCATTTTGATTTCAAAGTTCCTATTTTGTTTTCAACAAATTATTTTTGTTATTGTACAGTCCAAATCCTGACAGCAACGGAAAAACTTTTTTTTAGGAAAGCTATTGTGCAAATCGAGGTCAGTGTTTATGTTTCTACATTAGTACAAATTCTGTCCTTTATGTGAGAAGTTGTGTCGAAGTAATGGCTCAAGAATTGTTGCGTACTGAAGAAGATATATTACGAGAATTGCAGCAACTGCCTCCAAATGTGTCAGATAGTAAAAAGCTAGGTTGTGAGAGTGAACATAATGATGTACACTTCGAATCAGGCGAAGAGCTGCATGATGTATTACATACATCATTCAATGATGGGAACGAAGTATATAACGAAGAAAGTGAAGAATCAAGCGACGAAGATAAATATAATAATCAGAGACAGTCAGCAGTCCTGAGCCTAATTTGGAGATTGCTCCGGATGGGACTAAATGGAAACTCCTAGACTTATCTTCACCAGCACCAGGTAGATTAGCATTTCAAGATATTCTACGAGTAGCAGAAGTTCCCACTCAGTATGCTGATCAAAATATTATTGGAAGCTTACCATTTTGCGCTTTCAGTTTGATTATCAATGATCAGTTCCAGTCTGCAATAAAACGGTGTACTGAGGCTTAGGCCCGAGAGGAAATTAGCAATTGGACAGTTTTTAAGCAAGAACTGTTATCATTTTTGTACTGTTATGTGCTAGAGGTTTCTCGAGCTTTCGAAACATGCCAATAGAAAGCTGCTGGTCTACAAAGCGGGGTCCAGGAATGTTCAAAAGACAATATCCAGAGATAGAACGCTCGTAATTATGATTTTTTGCGGTTTGATATTAGGGCCGGAAGACGTCAAAGACTTCTAAAAGATACGTTTACGTTGGCATCCTCTATTTGGGATTTATTTATAGCAAACTCGCAGAAATGTTGCAAACCTTCCGAAAGTGTCAGATGTGATGAACGTTATATCCTACAAAATGCAAGTGTCGTTTCATACAATACATGGCAGGAAAACGTGATAAATTTGGAATAAAGTACTGGTTACTTGTCGATATAAAATGTAAGTATTGCCTCAATGGTTTTCCATACCTTGGGGAAAATGAGACACGGCCCCAAGGTCAATCTCTTTCGGAATATGTAGTTTTGATCATCATTGAACCATATAAGAAGATGAGTCTAAATGTAATATGCGACAATTATTTAATGTCACTATCACTTGTCGAGAAATTGAGGAAAGAAGACATCAACATTGTTAGAACAATTAGAAATAATCACCGAGACGTACCAAGGTCTACAAAACACAGTTGTCCAAAACTGGAGTTGTGCAGTACAGTGGTGTACCCAAATCAATTTGACCACACTCTCACAGGTTACCAATGTAAAAGGAATAATCATTTATTAGTGCTTAGTACCTTGCAATCAGATGATTTTAGCTCATTTATGTAGTAGTAGTAGTAATAATAATAGTACTATAGTAGTGATAGTAGTAACTTATTCATATTACTAATCACAACTCAAGTAAAACAAACATTTAGCCACATTAGTAGTTTAGATTTGCATTGCTAACAGTAATAGTAGTAATATTACTACTACTACTGCTACTAGTAGTAGTAGTAGTAATGGTATAGTAGCAGAAGACGCAACAGTAGGGGTACTAAAAGTAGTATTATCAATATAGCACCTGGTATACTATCATTATATACCTAAAAATGAACACTTAGTTTCGTGAGTCATTTTGACTCATACCGTTTTTCTAGGTATAACAAAATCTTTATCCTCCTAGTGTTAAGTCACAATTAAGAAGAAGGCTATTCAACACTCAACTACACATCCAAGGTTTGGGCGTAAATATGAACCAAGGAAAGAAACATTCAAGTGGACACAATTCCCTCGAGACCCGGTACCTCTATGCGATAATGAACAGCTTAACATCTTCAAAGGTCGTCTCTCATTACGAAAGGAAAGCGATTTTACCATCTTTACCGCCATTTCACTTTAAACATTTACATGTATTTTAAACCAAATAACAAAGCAACTCTATTATTCTAGAGTTCGTTAAAATAAGTTAGTAATCAAACATAAGTCTTTTATGGTTTCTTTCCAATACCTTCTTCTTATTTTTTTCAATAATTCGAACGAATAAGTTCCTTCACAGGTACCAACGAAACGCATCTGTTACAAAGCTTATATTTTCATCTCAAATTTGAAAATGTAAAATCACTCTCTGGAAATAAATACTTGGCTTATATATATATTAATACAAGTGTGTGTCTATTTGTGTAAGCAATAAACAAATACATTTTCCACCAAAATTACCTAACTTTACAACATACTCCTGAACTCTAAATGTACAATGTAATTAAAAAATACATCATTATAATATATCACTAAAATAAGATAATTACGTAGTTTTAGAAATCGGGAAACATTTTAAGTTTTAGTATTTGAACATTAAACCATTAATTTGTTCTTGTAAGCAGTTTTCAAAGAGTTTGCTCTTTGCGCGAGTTGAAAACAAATTATATATTTTAAATGTTTTCCCTTTATTGGTACATAAGCACGGAACGTTTCCGCACTATTATAATTCATGATTGGAAAATTAATTTTTCTTGATTCACCTTATTGCCCTCTCAACTTCGAAGTCTTACTGCCATTAGGGGAGAGAAGTAAAAATTTATGTGCCTGCTATGGGGGTTAATAGATACAATTCAGTAAAATCCGGTAGAAAGTGCGTCTCTAAAGTCTTAAAAATAATGATGTATATGCTCAAGAAGGTTAAGGAAAACATCGATTCAGGCATTAAAAGGAACGCGTTCTTTTGTCATCTTCAGAGCATGTTCGATATAATACTGGCTAGAGAAGAAAGTTTGATTCCTCTAAGAGTCAGAACTACAACGAGCTGTTAGCTTGGTCAAATTGGAATCGCCTGTACCATCCATTGTTAGCAAGCACGACAACAGAAAATATTTAAACATTTTCAATGTTCTATGTCTAATGATTCCATAGACCAATTAATGAATGAACCAGTGAAGGAGTCATTGGATTTACTCATCTTATACTTATTTATTTATCACTATATTGAATGTGAGACCAGCGATACGCAAGAGGCTCACGTGACACATTTAAGAGGATCTCGCGCAGATTGTTGCCTTCTTAGATTCGAAATTTAGACAACTAAAAGTTATGTTTACTTGGCACACAATGTGTCCCACGTGTTGTTCGTGTTGAGAAATACACATTTTCAGACATTTCTCCCATTTGGTGTGGGCGCGAAGAAGATCACACTAAGCTGCGAAATGTTATGCAGATGAAGAAGATTACTAGTTTTCAAAGTATCAACCATAGTTTTAAAATACCTCTAAATGTAGAAATTAAGTGTCATTAGTTCTGGTGATTGGCAAAGCCATTTAACTGGCCAGTGCCTATCAATGTATGTTTCAAGGAATTTTTCACCTTCTTACTGATGCACTACGTCAACATAATAGTGGGAAACATAAAAGAGTGAGAATACACCATCTTCGAACATCACAGCTTGCAATATCTCTTCCTGTAACGTGGCCAGGTATTTTTCCGTAATTAAAGATCCTGAAATAGAAAAGGGACAATTGTCTTCCTACATTAAAAACTTTCCTGCATCGGTCTGTTTTGAGAGATTTGACTACACGGGATTGTCCGGTGACCAATAGGGCACATTCTGCCTATTCAACTCCCTATTTACATAGAAGTGACTTGCATCTAAATGATATAATCGCTTAGTAGTATAAGGACTCACAAAATTGAACTCGGTGATCAGGATCGTCCTCGTAGAGATGCTGTTGCATTTTCACCTTATATGAATGTAACTTATACCTGTGCAATATCCTGTACACTGAACTATGCTCACTTCATATTGCATTAATAAACGACATGTGCTGCGCTAGGATGGTATCGAGGATGAAGACAACATCGACGTAGCTGTTGCTTCTTTCATGGAGTTCACGGCCGTCTGCTACGAGGTTTGTCGTTGACCGAGTCCGTCGCCCCGAATTTGGTTAAACTGTGAGACTGGAACATATGAGACAAACTCAGGTTGTGAATAATGCTGGTTGAACTCGGCAGCCATTCAACACGTTTTCTTTCCTTCCTACAATTTAAATATCTGAATGCGTTTCTTATATTTTAACGTCGTGGTTTCACACTTGCAAGAAAGTGCTAAATACAACTTCCAGCTGTCATGAACTTGTCAACAAATTAAGTTATATTTAATCTGATTATACGTTCGCCATCCAGAGAAACTATAGCCGGTGCTCATATACTGTAGTACCCTGCTGTATAATAAATAACTGAATCCAAGATTTCAGAAGCAAGACAGCAACCGTGTGTGTGACACTTCTTAAAGTTTCCCTCTGTGAAAATTTGTATCACCCATCTCATATTCAATAAAACTATAGCCGTGTGGATTTTAAAATGGTTGTAAGGAAATGTTGATACACTCTCTACATATTATGTCTCTATATAAGATGCTGTCTTTTCTACGTACTTTAAAATGGCACCAAAATAAAATATCTCCGTTGAAATATAGCGAACTTCGTAACTCATGAGCCATCGCTCGCCATATTGATGACGTTGCAAAATAAGTTCCGCTGGCATTTTCCATGACTTTTTCTGTCACTAGGGAAAGTATTCTGAGCGTTATCAGCAACTTTTGTTTCCGTTTCATTTATTTTATTCTTAGCCCCAAAATTGTGCGAATTTAGCTTAACTATTTCATTCATTAACTTACCAATCAAGGATTCTCCGACTAATCAAGGAAACAATTCGGTGTAATCACTCAAAATGTTCTCTTAATTATATGCTATTGCAAAAAAAAAGTACTTTCGGGAAATGTTTTACTATACCCTGCTAAGATTGAATTTTGTGAAATTCATTTAATGTTGTAGGGGAAGGGAAATATACAGTGCGTTCCACGAATAACACTAAGGTCCACCTCCTGAAGAAACCAAGGCAGATAGAACCACGAAACCTTTTGGAACTTTGAAGGGACAAAAAGGCAACATTATGCTGAGGAGAATCCCCCACATGGGGGGCTAAAGTGGGTTACTGGGGGTAACTCAAAAATTTTAAATAGCAACCCCCATTGTGTGGTACCTCGTTTGAAAGGTAATCACGAGTAAAGACCACTTGTGAAAATTGTAAGTCGCTAGCACGTCCGTAGCCAACATGGCGGCCATCCGTAAAGGACGGTCCAAGTGCGTTCAACGAATAACACTAAAGTTCGTCTCCAGAAGAAACGAAGGCAGATAGAAACATGAAACCTTTTGGAACCTTCAAGGAACTTAAAAGGCAACATTATGCTGAGAAGGAGAATCCCCCACAAGGGGAGCTAAAGGGGGTTACTGGGGGTAACTCAAAAATTTTGAATAGCAACCCCCATCGTGTGGTACCTCGCTGGAAAAGTAATCGCGTATAGAGACCAGACCGTGTCCACAACAAACTCTAAAGTCTAAAGTAGGTCTAGTTTGGAACGAATGCACAATACGCATACCACTCAACTAACACTATAACAGTATTGCAAATACAAAACATGCAAATCGAACTGAAACCGAAAGAAAAGAGAGTATCTTAATATTATTGAGAAATCTGAACCCTCCGAGGCTCGAACCCCGGATCGCACGTGTACTGAACCAACACTTTACCATTGCGCTACTGTCAAACTGCTACACTTACGGACGAGGAGATGTAGTTCATGACCACGAGTTGCCCGTGGTGGCGCTTTGGTGTTGGACACACGCACTTTAGCAAAGCTAGTCTGTTTATTGGTCCACCACTATCAGATGTGCTTTTCCGACCAACAGTGCGCTACAGTACAACCCGGAACAGTAGGTCTGAAGGACGTAGACGTGTGTTTGTGCTGGTGCGTTTGAACATCCTACATTGCATAAATAATGTGGTCGCTTGAACAGAGAATTGAAATTGTGTTACTCTTTGGGGCTACGAATCGTTCGTACAGTGCAACAGCACGGTTCGTCTATGAACAAAATGTGCAAAAGCCAATTAGTGTTTCTTCTGGACGCCATTTATTAATCTAATTCTTTACGACAGGCAGTGTGACCATTGCCCCAAAGCCTCGAAACCCTAGTGTTGCTACGGAAGAAACACAGATACAAGTGTTGGTGGAGCTGAATGTGCATCCTCAACAGTCCATAACAACTATGGCTCAAACGTGTGGTGTGTCACGCACAACGACATACAGAATCTTAAAAAAAAGACATACATTTCATCCATACAAACTACATATGATCCAGGAGTTAAATGAACAAGATCCCGATATGCGTATCGAGCTTTGTGAGCAGATTTGTGAGGCACGTGGGACCATTGTGCTGACAAACGTGTGTTTCAGCGATGAGAGTACGTTCTACTTGAATGGCAAGGTCAACATGCATAACTGCCGATATTGGTGTGACAGAAACCCTCATGTATTTCGTGAAGGTAACACTCAACACCTAGAGTCGCTGAATGTCTGGGCGGGTATCTTAGGTAATCACATAATCGGGCCCCTCTTCATCGATTGAATATTAAGGGGCGAGAAGTACCTAGCGCTGCTGCAAAACTTTATTGCACCGTTGATTGTCGAGGCAATGGAAGAGAATCCGCAAGAATTTGGAGAGATTCCGCCCGTTTTTCAGCATGATGGCTGTCCTGCCCATTTTAACCGCCTTGTACGTGACTATTTAGATAGTGAGTTTCCGCGACGATGGATTGGTCTTCGCGGCACCATTGAATGGCCAGCCCGTTCGCCAGACCTTGCTTCACCCGATCTTTTACTCTGGGGCTATTTGAAGACTATAGTGTTCCGCACGCAGCCGAACAGCATTGCGGAGTTGCGCCAACGCACAGTTGATGCCTGTCATTCTATACCAGTAATGACTTTTACCCGTGTACGAGAGGAGTTCGTCCAACGTTTACATTACTGTCAGGAAGTGGGCGGTGCACACTTCGAGCATCTCCTGCATTAATGTGGTATGATCCAAATCATACTATGTTACTCTCTGCTTACAGGTTTGCAATGTTTCTTCGACTGTCCTTTACGGATGGCTGCATGTTGGCTACGGACATGCTAGCGACTTTCAATTTTCACAAGTGGTCTTTACTCGTGATTACCTTTCAAACAAGGTACCACACGATGGAGGTTGCTATTTAAACTTTTTGTGTTACCCCCAGTAACCCCCTTTAGCCCCCCTTGTGGGGGATTCTCCTTCTCAGCATAATGTTGCCTTAAGGTGTTATATATAAGGTGTTCCGGGAGGAAGTGGCAATATTTTGGGAAACAGTAATATAGACCATTATCTGCAAATCAGTAAGTAAGAAAGATTATATGAAAATGGAAACAAAATTAAGCAGTAACTGAGAAATGACAGAAACAACAACAAAGTAGAAATATGTAAACATAAGTAGTAAAATGTAAAACAGAAACGTAACGCTTTTTATGTATAACTACTAAAAGAAACACACTAAAGAATTGTTTCTCTATTAGTGTGCGGTATTGTTGTAATTAGTATTCGCTAATTAAATAGCGGAGCAAGTTACTAATGATAAAGGTTCAATTTTAGCATGTGTTGATTTGTACTAACATTAGCAATTGTAAGTACGTAAAAAAATGATCTCATGACAGGTCATAGCAGCTTCTAAAAGAGTGTCGACATCAACATCAATGCATTTCTGAGTGCATTGATAGAAATCTTGAAGATATTGAACTACAAAGCTTCAACTGGTGTTTTCCAATTAACTTAGCAGAATTCATATGGCGAACATGTGGTTTATTTCTTGTATTTGCCCTTTCTCGATAAAGTTCCTGTTCAATTCACCTCGGGAAAAAGAAAATTAAGAGAGGTAAGTTTAAGAAAACAAAATGGTCAACTAAACACATTATGCCGGTTAGTCCATCAATAAGAGTAGGAGTCATTCAGTTATTTAATGGTTGGTCAACCGATGGTCCGTCGTGTCGCAAGAGAAATTCTGCTTTGTGTTCAAAGAAACATCTTCTAATTGATCCGTATAATCATTTTGGAATAGACGAAGATAGCATTGCAAATGCAAACGTTCATGCAGGATAAACCGGCAACAAGAATATCGTCAACCATGCTACATAAACACTTTCATGGAAAAATGTGTCTGTCACATGGGATTCGTTATCTCGAACTCAAGTGTATTTTTACGGCTAATATTTACACCGATACGAACAAAGCTGTATAAAATACATCGCACCTGTACTGTATTGTGAATTAGCCAATTAAGTAATTGAAAGTTTGAATTGTAATTAGCATAATATAAATGCTCTGCGGTTGCTTGTGAGATGAATACAATTATTCGCAAGTTGTGTCCAGAAGACACAGGTACGTGGAACACCCAGACGTGATGATATTTCTCTGTTTCCTGTAGTAGAACTTCGTTCATAAAGGAAAATATTGTCTCTTGTTTTTCCACGGATTATCTTCTCTCACATGAGGAAATTACTTTAGCACTGGAAACTCTCCACACTCTCAATGCACGAAACGTATAGTAGGTACTGTCTCTTTTTGCTAGCCAACGTAATGGAAACATTCGTCTGTACTTTCCAACAAAAGTGTAAGAATCCATTTTTGTGCATGTAGATTCCATTTAACGATAACTGTGTGAAATTCTTCGGAAACAATGCATGTAAAAGCTGTTGACAGCAAATGTGCACCTGTTGTTCATACATACTATCATATCAAGTAGTAATTGCGTCACATGTTTTTCCAATAAAGAACAGAGTCACTTTAAAAATTACTTTCCAAAATATATGTATTCAAATATTAGGATTCTTTTTTTATAATTTTAAGAATGTATTTTCTATATGCTGATGAAGCTAATGTCATCTCTTTAAAGGATTTTTGGAAATTTTGATAAAAGCAAGAAAAAATATTATAAAGATTTTGTAAATCTTGTGGGGCATACAAATGAGAACACTATAAGTGAGTACAATACATACCGTGAAGATAAGATACTGAACCAGTTTAACTTAACAGACATACAAGAAAAGGTAGGTAATAAATTGAAGTGCAAGAGAATATATATTATTATAATCTAAGAACTATTCCAGGAAGGTAACTGCTGATCAGTAATTTTCTAAATTCATTTCTAAATCTAATATCGTAGACTATCTTATGATGTTGTATCATAACAACGAAACCATGAGGAATTTAATAATTATACCGTGCGAACCGTTTATCCTATGTTATATTATAGATTTATATCACACATATGTAATTCACCTGAACATATACATAAGATGTTCGAAAACTTAACTATTGAACTTGGAAACAAATCGTGGCAAAACGGCGACCCTGGTATGCAATTATGATACAGTAATACTAGTAAAGATAATAAAAGGAAAAAAACATGTTTTATGATAAGTGAAGTGCGCTTGACATTAGTATAAACTAATATACTTATAATGTAGACATTTTTAGGGGAATAATAGGAAACTGATAGAACTTGAAAGTAACCTGATATATACACAATAACCTATGCCTTCCATTCTCAAGATATATATGAGGACAAGGAAGTAAATTGATGCTTTGGATATTAAAAGGTGCATCATCAATATGTGTATTTTCTATGAGAACATTGAACTTCAAAACATCAAGTAAATCGGATACATAGAACCCACTGACAGTATTAAAAGAAACATCATCATTCTATTTTCAAATGCAACCATTAAATAAGAATTTCTGTTTTCATGAGATATTGAACTAAAATCTTCTCTCCTGAAAATTTCCATTTTGGGATTACAACGCTTGATATTCGGTTCTTCTCATTGTATGCATAGCCATTCATTCGCGAAAAGCTTGTATGCAAAACCTACTACTCTATTGATGCACCTCTTTATATTAATAAAGTTTTCCATCAATATTAGTCTAACTGCTAGATACTACATTTTATGTGTGATTTTCTATGGAGAGAAATAGCAAAATGTGACCTTAGGCGGCTGCGGTTTATAGTAAAAGAACCTGCAAAACCACAACGATAGTCTTATTATTTTTAATTTTCTAAGTCTTAGAACCATAATGAGATATCTATAGTGCAATTCTACATGGAAAACAATGCCAGAATCCTATAAGTTGCGAGTTTTAAATTGAATAATTACCTTCAATTTGTTTCCATGGTATAAATAAGACTAACATAACGTTACTAATTGAATATTTTTGAATTGTACTGTAACCAAGATGTGGAATTTATTTTTGAATTTACTCATAATTTAAATTGAAAAATTCTGTGCATCTAGTTGAACAACGCCGTGCGTCATGAAACTCTTATAATTAAAAAATAATAATTTCAAATTAGGACGAAATTACTATTTTTTTCTGACCAATTTAACACAAAACAATAAGACAGTTGTTACATATTACAGAAAATACGTTTATGTTTAACCATTTCATGACATATATGATAGATATCCATGTTCCAATAAGAAATACTATACACAATAATAATACAAGAGACATGTGAAGTATAAAGTTATACTTTGATATCTGTTGAGAGTTTTCCATAATTATATTTATCAGTATTGAATAATAAGTGAAACGTGTAACTTCATATATATTTTGCTTTAATGATGCCGAGACCACTGGTACAATCGTATTGAACAAATAAACAAACTAAATATGCGTAACGAAACTGCTTGTGATTTGATATAATTAGCATTGATCAGGAAAGCAAATTCCACAGCAACCACGGTAATCACTTTTTTAAATACATTTCTCTAACTACTGCTAAAGTGAGAAACACTTCCCGTTCAATCCTGTAAGTATTTAATCCAACAGTTTAGTAACATAACATTCGTATTTTCTTATATATTGAGTTTAAGGTGACATTACATTATTAAATGTAAATTTAAAGATTAAATTTTAATCTACTAGTAAGCATATTTATTCTCATCTTTGTGTTTTAAATTAAGAGAATTACTAAATTTTAGTTAAAAGTAAATTTAGATTTTAGTTAACAAATATTTCTTAGGAAATGATATTCAATCATGGATTCTTTCAGGTGAGAAAGAAACCCAAATTCTCTTATGCCGACTTATATACCAACAAAACTCAAGTTGGAGATATTCTTAGTACGCCTTTAGGATCGTGCATAGCATTCGATTCTGCTTTGCAAGCCATGAATATGTAAGTTTAAGACACAATAACATTTTAAGTTTTCTTGATTTAAAAAAAATGTTCTCAAGTTTTGGACTTGTGAACTCTGTATGCTCAACTGTGTGTGAGTGCAGAGAGGTTACTAATACTGCGATAGCTTAGCTTCTAACATGTTTAAGGTTAATCAAAAAGCGCGCAGGTTTTGTTACATCAAATTATCAACTTTATTTTTCAAAACACACTAACAAAATTCATAAACATGTTCATCAGACATTCTGATTTCAGGTATGGTGAATGACGTCGGGCATATGACCTCTATTGCGCTGGTATGCAATAACTCCGTTAGTGAAATTCGCTTTGACTGTTTCAATAACAGCCACACTTCCACGACCCACC